>NC_090440.1:1710251963-1710895297 GCF_031143425.1 Pleurodeles waltl
AGGCCCTCATTGGGTGCACTGGTCATCAGGCCACGCCTGGCCGTGATGGCTTTTTACATGAGAAGAGGGGCAGGCAGCGGAGGTGCAAGCCTTTTGTCAGAGGGCCCATGGATAGCCATTCTTATACTTTGCTCTATATCTTCCAGTGCAGTGCACATAGAAGTCCTGGGTTTTTCTTTTATATGGGCTAGGGTGTGCGATTGGCACGGGAATGAGATTTTTGTTGCGGCGTATCATTACAGTTTTCAGCCACATTGGAATGGTGTATTTGTGCAGAGTGTACATTCTCCTTGGGTGCAGGTGTCTCTAGTATGTTGTTACTCTATGTTTAATATCTGTACAGCCAGTTTATTCTTTCCTGCCAGCACTTCTTCACTAGCCCGAGTAACTGCCTGGTTCGTCACCACCTTGTCCCGATTCCTAATATCTACTTTTGGGGATGAGCTTACACTGAATCCTGTGGGTACTTGGTTTATATGAGAGTGAAGAGTACAAGTTTTCCCACACACCAGGTCTGGATTTTGGTTCAAAGTCACTATTTGTTTCAGGGATATTCCTTTGACTGCCGTCCAAGATGTTATGGCCTGCAAACTGCTGGCATGCCACTTGATTGTTTACAAATTGCAACATATTTTGGTGCTCCCTTGCTGGCTGTGGCTGCTGTACCATTTTTTTGCTACACTGTTTTCACTCCTTATAGCTCTTTCTCAGAAGATTTTGATTCCCGTTCAGCTTGCTCTTTTTCCTCTGAGCCGTCCTTCCGTAGGTGCACGGTACTTCAGCTGTAGACATGTGGGTCATGCTTAAGTCCTAAATTGTTCCCCTGGGGAGCCAGAAATGGCATAGAGTTGGCTGAAAAATTTCGGGGGGAATTTTCTTTAGCCACAGGAACGGACTTTGTCAGATTTTTGAGGCCGAATCTACAGTCCTCGATTATGCCATTGATAACCTTCGGGACTTCCAATAGTTTTTACAATAGAGGGACACGCTTGTGGCTGTCTACAGGCACTGCAGTGGGTTGTGGTCTTAAATTTCCCCTTACAGTACCTTCAACGAGGACCATTCTGTGATCTATTGAGGCTGCAAATTGCCTTGTCAGTTCCAATTGGCTATCAAGATTAGAGGAATGAACCATGAGTGCATTTGCATTTGAGTCCATTGTTGCACACATAATCTTCATGATGTTAAGAATAGGTTGGTCTAAGGCAAGGTCATTTTCACTCCTTGCTTGATCTTGTCCATTTGTATGACCATCTGTAAGGCCATTTACTTGATTCCCCTCCTCGTCCCTGACATTCATCGAGGGACTGCCATCCGGGTATAGATCTTTCAATGTTATGCCGTCCATTTGAGCATCAAAATTGCTAATATTAAAGTTATCAAAAGAAGAAAGATCCATGGTTAGTGAACCCAAGCTCTGTCTAACTGTTGCAAAACTGTCCTTTCCAGCTAGAGGTGTTGGGGAGGACTGCGTTTTTGGAGACTGCAAACTTGATGGATGATCCAGTTTATGTACCTTTATAGTTTGGGTAGTGACTTGATTGATGTCTACAGCCACTGATGGCGTTACTCGAATGCTATTTTCAAGTTCTGCAGATATAATTTCTGGCTCAGGGGACAATCCATTAGGGTTCCGCTGGTCGGGCTTGATCTGGACCACACTTTTAAATTGGTTACAATTCTTTTTTGGTGGTGGCTGAGACCTGGTTTGGTTTCTATGATGTTCCTGATTCTCGATTGGTTCCATTAGAATTAAATCTTGTAATACTGCTGTTTCACTTACTTCACTTACTTCTGGTGGGCACTCCTCAGTGCGGATTTTGGGGCTGAGATGTGATGATGGCAACGGGGACACTTCTACTGCCCCAACGCTGCACACGAACTTCCTCTGGCCAGGCCTCTCCCCTGCCCCCATCAGCTGTTCAGGAGAGACAGGAGCTGGGGGGGGGGGAGCCTGCGATTGACCAATGCTAGGATTGCAGTTATTATAATAGTTTGTTATAGTATTTAACAGGCTGACATGCTTATGGGTTGGAAATGCTTGAACTTGTGATCATAGTTTGAATAGTAATGGATGCTGGTTTACTATCTCTTCACTTTTTGTGGCATCTGATCCTTTGCGGGTAAATCCCTAGGAAGCCGTGGCCGTATTAGCCATATTGTCTACCAAAATAACAGGATTTAAGGTCTGTATTTCCGATTCCGACATGGTACATGGGTGATATCCTTTATGGAGTAGGGCTTCCTTGTCTCTCTTTGATTTTCCCCTTGTTCCATGCATTTTTTAAATTTGCTGTTTTTTTTTCCTTTTTAGTATTGAAGTACCTGGTTATGTACTTCCCTCTGCTTTCAGTATGTACTTTCCTTTCTCTCGCTCTTCCTATAGTTTCCTTTGTTACTTGCCTTGTTCCGCTCTTACCTGCTCATCTGTGTTTTTTGTTTTTACCCATTGCCTGGCTTCAGCTATCTTCAATAGCCCTCTGCTGTTGGGTAGTGTGCACCCTAAACAGTACCCTTTGACCCTACAGAGCCTTTGGTACCCTTTAGCACTTCAAGGCCTCTCCGTTGCTGCAGCTTGATCTCCCCTGTCCTGGGCAACCCCCTTGATCCTTGGTTCTTTGTCCTAGGTATTTGTGTGCTTGACTACTTGAGTACTTAAGTGCCTGGACTTCAAGGTGCCTATAGGTGCTTGGAGGTGCCTGGATGCCTGGATGCCTGAGTGGACAGGTGCAGAATAGATGCTCAATGGTGTGATCTTTGGTCCTTAGTCCTTTAGCTTTAGACCTTTACTCTTAGACCTTTGCCCTGGATACAGGAGCGCTGGGTCGCTACAGTGCTACGATTCTAGGGTTCTAGAGTACTAGGTACCTAAGTGCTTAGGTACTTAGGTACTTAGGTGCTTGGTGCGTGCTGCAGTATTTTAGAGACAGGAGTCCATCTAAGAATCTACAGTCTGAGGATCTGCCTGGGTCCCTAATGCAGGTTTTAAAAGTCCCTGAAGTCCTGCTTTGCTCCTGCTTCAAGGTCCTTGATTTTCCCAAGGAAGGAATTAGGATGAAGAAAGGAAGCAAAGGGAGCAGGGAGAGCAGAGGAAGCAAAGAACGGAGAGCTAATGGATGGTAAATAGATAATGATGGATGGTAGGTAGTGGGTCTGATCGGTGAGGCAAGCTGCACCAGCTTATTACTGGCCGCTTCTGCCGCACTCTACAGAACCCATGGCGCAGGGCCTCTTTTCCCAGTTTTTGACTGTAACCAGTCCACAATTGCTGTGAAGGGGACAAGCAATGTTCTCCCTTTAAAGCTCACGTGCCACTCTGTCTCTCAGCCGTTCCATTCACACTATTATCTTCCTCTTACCGCATGTCCCCCTAGCGGGAGTGCTTCTCATTCCTCACTCCTGGGAACCACTGCTCCTGCCCCTTCTGCCTCTCCCGCTCGCTGCTCCTCTGGTTCTGTGCCTCCAAAGCCTCCAAAAAACCACTTCCAACTGCTTCTGCTTCCAGCCCCAGCTCCCAGGCTCCTAACTTCGGGCCTCGGCCCCAGCGCAGGCCTCTAGCGCTGGCCTATAGCCGCAAGGCCACAGTGCAAGAGGGCTTCAGATGGCACTACGGATGGCACCCTCAGGCTTGGGAACACACACGGGGCACACAGGACAGAGCGGAGCAGGGCTGGGCAAGGCAGCACTTCCGGGCGGTGTGATTCACTTCCTGACAACCTATTCTATGTTTGGGGATAAGGGAGCAGGCGCTAGCGGCAGTAACACAGCAGCTCCCAGGAAATCACACAAATGTGACACAGGTCACCTGCAAGGCTTCAAGCACCTCACTGAAGACTTTCATAAGAGTGTGCGCACGTTAAAGCATGGACCTTACCGGGAGGCTGAATAGCCCGGGGAGATTGGCGACGAGGGCACCCCAGTGTCTGACCCTGACGCAGGGTTGCCCATTCAAGGAGAGGATGACAGAGACAAAGATGAGGACCGTGACTCTGGTCATCCCAGGTGCCTGGCTTTGGCCATGCTGGTGCCTACGAAGGGGACAAATCTGTTTTGGACATGTTCAACCCAAAGGGGACTTATCACCCCTGGTCGTCCGAGTGGTGGCCAGACCATGTCGCTGAATATCTGTCCAGCAAGATTCACCCGCCTCTTGACAAAGAGGTGCATGCCAGACTGCGGGCAGAATGCCCTCACCCTAAGGCAAAGTGCCGGCTTCGCCAGACATTGATCCAAAGTTGGGTACATTCTTTGCAAAGTATACTAGGGACCCCAAGAAGGGCATTGACCGCTCCTGGAGGGCGTGTCGAGATAAACTCTTGGACATCCCGGGTCACCTCACGCAGTTTATGCAAATGGCGGAACAGTCAAAGCACATGGGTAAACCCCTTCCCACAGACATAGTGGCAGGATGGGCCAAGAGGGCAGTGTGCCTTCTGGGCAATGCAAATTGTGCCATCTCGGCAGAGAGGCGCCGCTCCCTACTACTTAAGATAGATCCAAAACTTGGGGAGCTCTCAAACTCAGAAGCAGAGGTGGTTGCACAGGGAAACCTGTTTGGTGTCCCCTTTGTGAAAGAGTTAGGGAAGTCTGTGGTGACATTCTCAGCGCTTGACAAGGTGCAGAACTCGGTCAAAAAATAATTCCTGGAAAGGTTTTTGGCAGAGCCAAAAGAGGTAGGGCTTGCTCCTCCAGCTGCTCCATCTTTCAAGAACCCGGCGGAGGCTCAGCCCAAAAAAAATAATGGTTGGCGTGATGGCCGACACGGAATGTTCTTCCTCAAGTGGGAAAGAGGTAAGAACAGAACCAGTTGTAATGCCCGCAGAAGGGCAAACGCCTCTGGAGGATCTAACGGTAAGCATTATCCCTTTTTTCCCACACGCACTGGGGTGAGGTTGAGGACGTTCCCGCACAGATGGGCGATGATTACCACTGACTCTTGGGTATTACAGAGAGTGGAAGGTTTCCACATAGCGATCATAGGAACCTCAGTGCAGGAGACACCGCCAAAACCACTTTTCTTCTTTCAAACAGACATAGCACTGATCGATGCAGAGGTGCAGGAGCTCCTAAGGAAAGGGGAACTTTGCAGGCCAGTAATACACCCGTGAGGTTTCCTAAGCACTATTTTCCTAGTGGAAAAGGAAAACAAAGGCTTTCGCCTGGCCATAAATTTACATGCCTTCAACGAATGGGTGGTGTACAGGCACTTCAAGATGGAGGGCATTCACCTGCTCAGGGATCTCCACTTCCAGGGAGACTGGATAGTGCATTTGGACCTCAAGGACGCGTACCTCACTGTACTGATCTTCCCTCCACACCGCATCTGGAGACAGCAGGTGTTCAAATTTAAATCTACCCATTCAGGCTTTTGTCAGCACCATGGTGCTTTATGAAACTCATCAAGCCATCAGTGGAACACCTCAGGACACAGGGTATTAGACTAATAATTTACTTAGATTATATCCTCCTGATGGATCAGTCCTGATCCCAACTCTTATCTCACATGAACATGACTAGTGTCTTCCTGCAGGATCTGGGGTTTGTAATAAACCAGGAGAAGCTTGAGTTAACACCCTCACAGGCCATGACCTTCCGAAGCTTCCTTATAGACTCCAACGCGCCACCCCCCCAGCCTCCCAAGCACAAAGGTGACCAAGATCAAGATAGAACTGGGAAAGGTTCTGAGAAGGGACAGGATTTTCCTCAGGCAACTGGCCAGACAGTGGGACTGGTATTGTCCTGAATCCAAGCCATATTCCTGGGTCCTCTACACTACAGGGCCCTACAGCGGCTGATGGCTTCACACCTCAGGAGGGGAGTAACCTACTCTGAAATTAACTCCTTCTCCCAGGAGGTGCAGACAGAACTACAGTGTTGGATACATAACATAGATGCATGGAACGGCAGAGCAATCTTCGCATCCTCCTGGACCTCATCACAGAATTGGATGCCAGCAGTCAGGGTTGGGGTGCCAGGAGTGGGGAGATCTCTATGGGGGGTTGATGGACTCAGCAGGAACAGAGTCTGCATATCAACTGCCCGGAACTCCTGGCGGGGTCCTTTGTGATCAAGTCCCGGACTCTGGACAAGGTCTCTAGCTGTATTCTCCGCAGTCCAATCCATAAATCGCTTGTGGGGCACTCGCTCAAAAGCGATAGCAGAACTGGCCAAAGACTTGTGGCACTACTGCTTCCAACACCAGATTTCAGTGACAGCGGAGTATCTTCCAGGGTCACAGAATACCTTGGCGGACTGGAACTCCAGACACATAGAGGATACCAGCAACTGGCAATTCGACAGAAAGGTCTTTGGGGCCTCATTTATCATTGAAGTCCGATCACAGTGGATCTCTTTGCATCCAGACTGAATGCACAACTACTGAAGTACTTCAGTTGGCGTCCAGATCTGGGGGCGTCGATGGTGAATGCCTTCTTGCAGGACTGGGAGCCGGAAACAGGCTTACCCATTCCCTCCTTCCCTGCTGATTCCGAGAGTGACGGCTCAAGTTTGACATCAGAGGGCCTCGGTGGTGCTGATAACCCGTCTGTGGAGATCTCAGGCGTGGTTCCCTGCACTGCTCAAACTCTCCTGCAACAACCCGATCATGATTCCAGATTTTCCTTGAGTGCTCCTGGATCCACAGGGTCAGCCACACCCTCTGATTCTTCAGGGCAATTTGAAACTCATGGAGTGGATAATTTCAAGCACAGATGGGAAGATGTTAGACTTTCAGAGGGGGCTGAGAGATTCATCCAGCAGGCATAGGCTCCTAGGACAGGTACCAGATATACGCCCACCTGGGCTCAATGAGTTTGTTGGTGTGTGAATAAACACCTGGATCCCATGGGGGCCCAGGTTATGGATGTCTTAAATTTTTGGGCGGAACTGGCTAATTCTGGTTTATCCTACTGCACTGTAAATTAATTCTGGTCAACAACATCTCCAGGACATCCTCCTTTTCACAACACACCTGTTAGAGAGCATCCTTGGGTCTGCAAACTGCTTAAAGGCACCAGGATGTCCACACCCCCTGAGCCTAGATAATCAGGTCTCCATGATGTTAACATAGTTTTACATTTTTTTGTCTTCATGGCAGGATAATCTGTATCTTTCTAGGAAGGAGATCGCAGCAGAACTGGCTATTCTGTTGTACCTCATATCCTGTAAAAGGGTCTCTCATGTTAGGGTTCTAGATATTACAGCTAGAGTGTTTCACCAGAAGCAGTTACCTTTACCATATCTAGGAAACCCAAATGCAATACCAGGTCATTAACGTACCCAGCCTTTGAGGGTTTGCCTTAGCTGTGTGTGGTCAAGTACCTAAAGGCTTATGAGGGGATGACAGCGGAATTCCGACCACCAGGGGATAGACAACTGCTTATTTCTGTCAAGAATCCCTTTAGGACAGCCTGCTCTCCTTCCATTGCAAGGAGGGTGACTGGATTATGGCAGAGGCAGGAATCAATGTACAAGCATTTGGGGCACATTCCACAAGAGGAGCTATGGCTTCCAAAGTCATACAGGTGTGTGGTAGATTGGAAGATATTATGACTGCAGCTGATTGGTCATCTGAATCTATTTTTAAATGGTTTTATTTTAAAGCAGTTCAAGAAGCAGCTGCTTTGGTGGTAGGTAAGCTTTGAACATGCATAATCCTTGCCTCCAGTCCTGACATAGAATGAGACATTTCCTAGCTATGAAGAAGGAAAGTTTCAATTCTATTAAGGACACAGAGGCAAGGATTATCCCACCCGACACACTGGAAACACATCTTCCAACCTGCTGGAGGGCATTAAGTAAGGACAGGTTTTAAGAGGTGGTATTGCTTTTCAGTATATATGTATGATGTACTCATTACTGTTCCAACGAATAGATGGACTTTTATGATGATTTGCATTAGTCAAATGATGATTAAAAGGTGATCTTATGCTAAGAAGGATATCTCATAATATTATGGGTTACACGTATTTCTCAGGTATGGTAACAAAACGAGACCGGATTCAACAAAATACATTGTTCTTCACAGAAAATGATGTGTGGCGAACTGATTGTGCTTGAACTTCCCAACTGCAGTGAAGTCAAGGGAGGAATAGGAGTGCGGTGGACAAATATGGACTGTCGGACTTGAATAGGACTGGACATTGGTTACCATGGATACTGTTGTTATGAACCATGAGATATATAGTGTTGTGTTTTTTGTTTATGTTGATCTTAGAACTTGCTGATTAATTAAAGTGAAGAAAGAAATGCCAAACTCCAGAGTGCAAAACAATGATTTATAGTTGAATATTCTGCTCTAAAAGCACCCTATTCAAAAGTTATTAAATCATTTGTCTTGACCCACTTTGACAGTTTTAAGAAAACTATTTTGGAAAAACCATTGAGAATTGCCTCTAGGAAGGTAAACATCCTCTACCTAACAGAGGAACTCTGATCAGTTTTCTTGAAAGTGGTTTAAATATAAAGGCCTTCTACCAATTTACATTGTCTTTTAATATTGCTATGGGTCGATTATCCAACTTTTTATAGTTGTACGTGATATTAATGATATTAAATTCTCATCATCTGATCATCTTTTCAAGCAAACTCTTGTCCATGACTACCAGAGGTGTTTATGAAGATTTTTAAATATGAGACCCAGTCACCTTCAGAGTGAATTGTTCTCATATTTGAAATATTATTATCACACTTTCTGCAGACAGGGTGTTACACTTACATGAGAAGTTGAGAAAGTCCCACAGTTTTTGCATATCAGCTTTAGACATGATTTCCATCATCTTAATACACTTGGAATTCTAATATCTGCATTTCTTGGTTTTCTCGACAACTTTATATTTTCCCTTTAACCTTAAATATGTATTAACCAATGAATGATCTTTATATTTGTAAACTTTCCCAGCTATTGTCACACCAGGTTTGCTATTATGATCTTCCCTCTATGCAAATACATAATTTGTCTACATTACAAGTGTAACAATTTGGGAAGCAGGTTGCACATGCCACTCATCACATTTTAATTCCAACAATTGAAAACAGGGACCAGAAAACCTACTCTGTTAATCCTGTAATTTATCAACGTGCAGTATAGTCCTTAAACATTGAAGATATTCATCAACCACAGACTGTATATTTTCAAGATAATTTAGGATGTTTTAAACTTTATATGGATGAGAATGTTGTCACTGCCAGATTCATTGCCGTCATAAAAAAGCTATTTTATGGAAGAAGTCAAAGGAAGTTAAGTCATAAGCAACTGGCAAGAGATTGTCCCCATTTTGGAACATGGAGTGACCATGCTGGTTGCTAGTAAAACTGCCTATTTAAACATTCCTGATTAGTGAAAGCATTGAAAATAAGGTTATTTATTCCCTAGCGATCTAGAGAAGATATTGTAACAATCTCCTTGTAAGATATTGAAACAAACATTTAAATCAGCAGCCACTGGTAATATTTAATGATGAATTTGAGTTTTGACTACATCTTCATCAAGCTTCACTACTTTTTTATACTGTATTACGCAATTAATGTACTGATTAGAACCAGTGAAAGATTGTGACTATTGTTCCCACAGCTTTTCCCATAACATGCAGACCAATTGTATTCAGTTATAACTGGGCACATTAGGATAAAATATTTTGTTGACAGCTTGTTAAACAGGCATCCAGACGGACGTTTCCCAACCCTTGGGTTGGAAAGTTTCTTTAGAGACAATGACAAAGCCATTAACAGGAGGTCATTACAACAGTCAGGACTCATGGACCATTATAACCACCTTTACACTCAGAAGATCATTCAAATCGATATTACTACATGGATTTTGTATCAATGGATGTCTGGGTTAAACTGTGGCTACATTATGATTATTTACTAGTGTTGTGAATAATTGGAGGATTTGTACATAACACTTTTATCATTTGTATAGTCCAGTAGCACTTACTTTTAAAGTCTAAGCACACTTCCTGGTTCTGATTTTCTTGTTGACAGGGGTCAGAGTGATCACCATGTTGTCACTGTGTTAGACTTATATTTGTCATTTGTTTTGCCTGCTAAGAGGCTCCAGTTAGCTAACTATATGGGGTTGATATATTACTTTGATCATATGACCATTATGTTTAAGATGACTTTTCTCAGTGGTTTGATATGTAGATTGGTCGGAGGTAAAGGTTAAGGTTTGGAGGGAATAATGTGCAAGCAAGATGGTGGACAGGCAGGACCTCCTCTGTCATGTTCCTCATTGGTAAAGCCAAGGCTAGGTCTTCACCTAGCCCTTTTGATATTTCAAGCAGACTCTGGAAGGTGGCAGACAATCCTGTGATACCATGGAAATAAATTAACTTCCCAGACTGTGGTCCATCGCAGACTACAGTTGCCTTCCTATTTCCAAAAGGGTAAAGCTACAGATAATTGGCATTTCACCTTACCACAAATAGGTTGGTAGCAGCCCTTGACCCGCCTGCAGCTTCCAAGCAGCTCATGAGACACATAGGTGAATTCTGGCCTGAACTTGTTAAGTTAAGATGAAACTTCAAAGGTGGGAAGGAGATGACCTAATGTCTGGAACTATCAACTTTGGCACTGGGGAACCAGGTTCAAATCCTGGCCTCGGCTCAACATTTTCTTATTATTGCTGGATTGCTTTGGGTCTGATTTACTGCACGACAGGCTTTGCTCTGTTGGAGGATATTACATCAGTCACCCTGATGGAGCCTGGCAGCTCAGGATACCATTGAAGCCTGCAGGAGCAAGCAGGATTCAAACTGCCCACAACACCAACCCACCAACCAGACCCAGCAGCGAAATGTCTCCAAGAAGGATTGCCATCCTCCACCCAGAAGGCCCCACACCGAGCTCTGTGTCCCCCGAGCCGCAAAGAGTAAAGCATGAAAAAGGGGGCAAACACAAGACATAGAGCTCTCAACTCTTTGATAAATATTTGCCTATCTGTATAGTTAATATAAATCATTGCAAAGAAACCAAGCAATTTATAACCTAGTCTATCTATCAGCCCATTACCTATGGAAAAGCATTGGATATAATAGTATGATTTGAAGTCAGCCTTCCCTGCATCCAAAACTTCCAATCTCCAAGTTGAACAGATGGCAAGAGATTGCATTATATTTAGTGCTCTGCATGTGAATTTGCAGCACATGATGTTGGAGCAGTTCATGAGTTATTATATCTGCGCTCTGGGCTATGCTTAGCATATGCTGGCACATCAGTTATCCACAGAGGTGCCTGGCTGGAGATTCCTGTCCCATCACTGGAGTCCATTGTGTAAGTCTATTGTGATGCTACATTGTGAGAATTAGAGGTTTGTAGGGAAAGAAAGTCACCTTTCCCTAAAGGGTTATCTAACATCTTTGCAAGGGGAGGGCAGGACAGGATGGTCAGATCTACATAGATAAATCAGATAAATATTGAATTATTGGATGGAGAATGGGATAAAATAAGTATCCATGAAAGGGCAATGCCTGTTTTAAACTTACTCAATGTGGATGCAATATCTACAGCATATTATATCACACCTAGCTCTATTTGTTAACAAAGTGGGAAGTGGAAGCAAATGGTTTGGTTATTATCCTACGTGTGAATAGTGTTTTGCACCTGCTCGGTCGTGTGGTGAGTTTCTGGTAAAAGACATTACAACAGATTAAAATAATGTGATGACCCATAGATACAACACCAAACAATATCACGGAAAGTTCCTGTCAATTACAAAAGGTGTTTGTGCCCATTTTTGTGTCCTCAGTGCACTTTCCTATTACAGAATGAGCCACAGACACTTGGGTGACCTTTCTGTAACATCAATGGCTCTCCAGTGGAAACTTCATGCCTGTATAATTCAAATGGGGGTATTCCCCTATTTGCATGAGAGATCAGCTCCAGTGCTTCATTTGGAAAAAAAACATATAAATACCAGGACCAATTTTTTTTTTTTTAAAGCCTACTGCACCACTGCCGTATGTCAGGGTTGCTGACTGCCAAAGCTGCATATTTTTTATTTCACTGCATGATGCTTTCATCCACCCATAAGCTATCCCTGCCCCATATTGCACTGTCAGGGGTTCATTTTCAATCCTGCTTTCTTCCTTTGCCACTGTTTTCAGGTTATTCTCTTCCTCTTTTTTTCCATTTTCTGCTTTTCACTCTCTTGTTCTCGGTCAAAGTCTGAAGACTTACAATATGTTGTGGTCCCTAAATAAGAATGCCTGTGGACTCCACCTGCAATCAGCAGCTCTAATTAGTTAAAGGCCTAGTTTGTCTTGATAGTCTCAAAACCACCATTCACCCGCCATGGCCTCAACCACACGTGGCATGCCCCATTTTCCGTGCTTGAGGAAAGGGCACCCGGTGACACAGCAGAGAGGACAACCTTGCTTAGTGTGTGGCATTCCTATCTTCTATGGTCCTGGTGTGAACTTCAAACCTGCCCTTGTGACCCTGCCTGTCTTGCTAGATTAGGCTAAAAGTGCCTATTTTTTCAGTTGAGACACTACAGTATGAGATTTAGAAAATGATAAATAGAAAATACAACAAACTTCACTTTTAACAGCTGCTTCCACCCCTCACCAATACACCAAAATACAGAGAACAGAACACATCCATGACTTGACGAGGCCCACGCAGGCAGTGCCTAGCTGCTTTGCATCTATGTAAATTCAATGAAGGCCTTGCTGTGCTTAGGGTAAGGATGTGCAGTGTTTGACCCCATTTGGTACTCAAGACATTCAGCATTCAACAAGAGTATATCTGAAAAATGCCAGTGATTCAGACTCAAACATAAACAGCCAGAACAGCAGTGTGGATTGAAAAATCCTTACTGGAGTTTTAGTAGCTTTCTCTTTCCGGCAAGGTATGTCCACATTTATTTATAACCCTCTTAAATCGGTTTAATGCTGTTGTTAGATCTGTCAGCCTCAGGGTGGCCTTTCCCAAACATTTTGTCAGCTTGACTCCACATTTTATGGATTTCTGCTTCTGTTGGGCTTAAGACTCTTTGCACTTTACCACTGCTAACCAGGGCTAAAGAGCTAGTGCTCACTCCCCTAAACATGGTTTGATTGGCAGTTACCTAATTGGCATATTTAATTTACATGTATGTCCCTTGTAAAGTGGAACACCATTTACCCAGGACCTGTAAATTCAATGCTACCAGTGAGCCTGCAGCACTTATTGTGCCACCCACATAAGTAGCACCTTAAAACATGCCCCAGGCCTGCTGTTGCAGCCCGAACACAGTGTATCACTGTCATGTGACTTGGCATTTAAAACCCCTTGCCAAGCCTTAAACTCCCCTTTTATTACATGTGTTACCCCTAAGGTAGGACCTAGGTAGCCCAGGGGGAAGGGTATTGTGTAATTAAAAGGTGAGATAAGTACTTTTAAGTTTTACAAGTACTGATACTGAAAAACTCCTAAATCTGGTTTTCTGTACTGTGCGGCCTACCTCTCCCATAGGATAACATTAGGGATTCCTTATTACATTTAATGTTGTAATTCCTAAATAAGAGGTGGTAGATATATCATGTTTGGTATCTATGAACTGGTAATGATACATTTTCTTTAATGGTAAAGTCAAATTTATCATTACAAGTTGAAAATGCCACTTTTAGAAAGTTGGCATTACCTGCCCTTAGCCCTCAGTGCCTGCAGCCTGTCTTAGGTTACTTGACTGGGTGTAAGTGACAGACAGGACTTTGTGAATTGCTCTTGGACAGTCACCAAAAGTAGGATTAGTGCAGCCTGAACTGCCCATCACTGGCAGGATGGGGTGACAATGTTGATCACATCCCCACTTGCACCTGTATAGGCTGTGTCCTGTCTCCTCACAATAGGCTTAAGGACCCTATATTGTTAGTGCAGCCAGATTGGAGCCAGGGCAGGGGAGGCTGGAAACTCCCAGAATCTCAAAAGAACCTTTCTGGAAACTTCTCCCAGCTTCTAGGTGCAGGGCACCAAGGACTAAAAATATAGCTTTCAGACCCACTCTTCTGTTCACTACTGGACCTGCGGAAAGACTCTCCGAGGACTGCCTGCTGTTGGGACTTGCAGTGT
This sequence comes from Pleurodeles waltl, assembly GCF_031143425.1. NCBI lineage: Eukaryota > Metazoa > Chordata > Amphibia > Caudata > Salamandridae > Pleurodeles > Pleurodeles waltl. The sequence continues at coordinate 1,710,266,019 of NC_090440.1, forward strand.
TATCTGCCAGACTGCTGCTGTACCTGAAAGAACTGCTTTGCTGCCTGGAGCCTGCCTTCAACCCTCAGAGGCAAGTCCTGCATCTTCGCCTGCGTCCAGGACTTCCAGAAGGGCCAGTTTGCTGCCCTCCTGTTCAAAGCCACAGGGACATAACAGGCTCCCACCATCTTGACCCCGCACCTGTACCCAGCCTGAGTGAGGCTTGAACCCCCAAGAGGTCTCCATCCACTCCTGGACCCTTGGTTGTGGTGATAAAGGTGCCCAAATGACCATTTTCCAAAACCGAGGACTTGGACAAAATTTGGCCAAAAACTGTTTTGGGAAGCAGGAGGAGACCAGGACCAACCTGCTTGCCTATCCGCCTGAGGTGCATCACCAGTCAGATTTACTTTGTGGCTTCTCCTGCTACGTTCTTCTCTGCAGCAGCAAAACCCTTTAATTGGTCCTTTGCCAAAGGGGTATCTGACTCTGTGGAATTGTCTTCGGCTACAGCCTTCTGGTTTATCCTGCTGGAGATTTTCATCTTCCATAATGACGACTAAGTCCAAAGGTGAAAGTCTTCAATATAGCTCAGCTCCATGGATATCCAATGATGATGCTCCCTCCTAGGACACTCATGAAGCCTTACCCCACTGAACTTCTACCATCTCAAATATTTTGTCCAAAGGTAAGCACTGCCGGACCCAAACCACTTCCTGTATCCGAACAGTGCTCCATCGCATTCGGCCTTAACTTTTGACTTTGCCACAGTCTAGTGTGACCAGATGTCTGTGTTTGGTGCTTTTCTCTTTTAGGCACTATTTTAAAACTAAAACTTTAAAAATTCATAACTCGATTCTACTGATTGGGTTTTTGATGTTTGACGTTCTTAATTGATCAAAATTTAATCTATTTTTCTAAATTGGTTTGGGATTTTTATTGTATTGTGTTTTGACTTTATTACTAATGTGTAGTCTGCATAAACATTTTACACATTGCACCTAAGTTAAGCATGGGTGCTTTTTGTGCCAAGCTCTTCAGGGTTAAGCACAGGTTAATTTAGTGACTTCTCTGTGGTTCAGTCTGTGAGGGACTGTGGCTATTGTTTGACCAGGGATCACAACCCAATCAACAAACAACCCAGTTTTTCACAACTGTTCTCACAGATGTGCACCTCACAGCCCCTTTCATGCAACTGTATACAACATTTACTGCAGTAGACACCTCTTAGCTTTCATATCTCTTGAGAGATAAGTGATCCCAATCAGAAAGAATGGGTTCTGGTTGAGTTTCAAAAATGTGAAGCATGAAAAATTAAATCTCCCGATCCCATGCTTCTCCAACAAACGACCAGAGGATATGCTATGAAGGATCATGACTGGAGAATATACCATAAACCTTGCTTCCAAGCACTGCAGTGTTGAGGAGGGCTACAGCAATAAGCTACATCTGAACTGAGAGTCTAAACCATTGAACTTTTAGAAAAGTCAGTGCAATATGTTCTTTTTTCAGGAAGTTTGCTTCAGCTCCTAGTGCCAAAGTTTGAAGCACCTGCAGTTTTTTAGGTTTCACCTGCACAGTGCATGCACTGTGGCTAAATCTTTTCTATTAGGAAAAAGAAAAGCGTAAAATGGGCTCACAGCCTTCTCATTACTTACCACTGGTAGGTTTCCCCGGTCACTCTCCCTTTCTTGCTTCTTATTGGTTAGCAGCAGTCTCTCACGTCATCTGGCTACACAGCTTCTCTTTGTTCCTCGGCTTTGTCTCTTCCTTGGAGTTTGGGCAAAGTACCCGTTTCGGTTGGCGGTGAGAGGCTGGCAATCAGCGTCCTTCCACCAGCATTGCACTTCTCAGGTACTTTTGTTTATTCATTTGATGCCTGCCCTCCATACAAGGGAAGCACCTTTTTTTGGTTGTATTCACAACAACCACCTTGTTAGTATGTGCCATCGGGTGCATTGGTCAAAGACGCATGACTAGAGTGTACATAGAAATTGAAAGCCTAGCACTTACAAACATATCATGCTTGTGCTCCCTTTTTTGTTGTACTAAATTTGGAAAACTTGAAAACGATATAGGCCTAGTACTTAATGATGAGTAGGAGTCAAGGGTAGCCGTCATTTCAGGGTCAGGCGAACCTCTCACACATGCCTACATGGAACGCACAAGAAGGTTGTGACGTTTGCCTGACCCCACCCCAAAACTCCATAGTGACTACAACTCACCCATGCACATAGTGTATTGCAACAGTGACAAACCTAGAGAATTGTTACTTTTTCATTATGTAGAAAATCTGTATCCACTCCAATTGATGAGAAGTGATCTAGATCTCCTGCCCGAGTGCTGACTGGATTCGGTGCTCAGCTGCCTGCACGATTTTGGTAAGCAATCAGCTCTTCCAGATAATAAAAACAACAGCTGGTTAATTTACGTCTGTGCACCTGTTATTGATGAACACTTAATTTAGTCAGCGGTCAAATTGCTTCAAAAAATTATATGAACTGTGATGCTCTGCAGAATGTGGGCAAGTTGCATGATTGTGGGTCGTGGCTAAAAAAATATTTACCTTTCAGTTAGCAGTTTGCACACAGTGGCATGGACCCCTAAGCTACCACTTACTGTGACATCACCGATTAATATGCCTCAACGGTTAACACCCCACGACGGCCTTGTCACTTATCACTTACATGCTTGTTAACTTTCTAGAAGTAGAAGGTCCCAATGTCGCCAAAGAGCAGCAGCGCCCTGAGATGAGCGCAATTCTCCACCCCCGCATTGCTTGCCTGACTTTGTAATTCCTCTGTCAACTGTTTTGCGTGATTCAACATTTTTAAAAAGCTATGACGCAACCAGTGGTGACCATGTGATATCGCTTTTTTCTTTAACTTTCAGCCATGCTGCACAGCATCCGTGCTGCTGTACAACATGGCGTTTGACAAAGCTAAGAGAGATGTCATAGGCAGAACCTATTGGCTTTGCCAAAGCTTGCATATTTGTTGTACTAACCTATCTTTAATCTGACAAAAGCTCTGGTGAGGTCGTACCCATGATTTTCCACCAGAAATGGTATGATGTGAAGTAGGGGTATCCAGATATATAACAACTGCTACCCGTGACTTGCCACAACGGGGGTATTGTGGCCAAATGCAGAGGCCACACTTGGAATATGATGGTCAGTTTAGGACTCCATAACTCTAGTATTGTGACACGTTCTGGATGTTACTCTTACTATTGTGTCTGACTGTGATTTTCTCATCCTAAGATTTATGCCATATTTCGCAAGCCACTTTTAGCGAATGGTATCCAGTTCTGGAGTCTTGAGTAGAACTACTAATGTGGTACAAGGTCCTAAACAAGAAACCTTGTGAAAAATACTGCAAGGAATTTCATAGGTACAGTAAGGGAGATATGATGAAGATGTTTAAACTATCCCAAATGCTTATGATGTAGAGGAATTGAACAGATTGTACTAGAGGTGTAGTTCTATGTAACAATATGTACCCAGAGGAAGGAGACTCTGGCAGAACATATGAATCTTCTGATTTCATGAGTGGTTAATACTTGCAATTGTTCCTCGTGGTCCCTAGCAGAAGAGATGGAGGTAAAGTTTGAAACAACATTCAAAAGTACTTGAGGAATAGAAATGGGTGCAATTATAGTGTTGGAGTAAAGACCCTCATTATGAATTTGCTTGTGATTCCTTACTTGACAGAAACAGGAGGTTTCACCCGAATCAGAATTATAGATTGTGCCGGAACACCGCACCCTGTGGTCTCTTCTCCTGTGAGCATGTCAGCAGGTAATACCTGGCAGAATATGGATGGATAATGGAGAAAAAAAACTACTGCATTCAGTTGCAAAACATTGACACACATTTTCCCAATTCTTCATAGGAAAAATGTGGAATTACCATCCTCATGATTGTTGTAACTCTGGGTCCCTCATTCGTTAGTTGCAATGAGACCCTAAATAGAGTAAACAGTGCAGTGTTATGATGGTCATGATGAATTGGGTGAAATGGGCACAGACAGAACACTGATCCTCTTAATGTGTGTGAAAAAGGGCGCTTTATGGAAACAGGTGCACATCACAAAAACATTCTGGGCTTAATGCCTTACAAAACTAAAACCTCACTATACATTCAAAATCCCCTGCCATCTATCCCCCAACCCTAAAGCCCCAACCTCCCCTTAAACTTCCCAACAAATCTATATGTCATGACCTACTGCACTCCGATGATTGTAGTACTTTAACTCCCTCTGTTAACAGTGAAAATGTGAACATGACTAAACATAAACTTACTGTGATGTAACCTTAAGTTCTGCTCTCTTTCTGGTGTGAACATGTTCAGACCCTCCCTTACAGCCTGGTTCACCTATGTCAACAACAATAGTGTTCTGTAAAGACCTGCAAACTAGTGGGCCACCCCCTGAAAAAGCCAGTAGCTGCTTTTTTCGCCCCCCCCACCAAAAAGTCCACCGCTAAACCTCCTGTCTGTACCTGCATATTCGAGACAAAAACCCTTTGACATCTAAAAGGTATAAAAGTATAACCTCATGCTGAATCTGGATAAATGGACACCATTGCTTCTGAAGAACGCAATTCTGGGTGAGCCACACAACCTGTCCCTGTGTCCTTACAGAAACACTGAATTTGTCTATCTATCTTTCTTCTTGCCTTACCTATTGCTGATGGCTTATTTGTGCCTCTCCAATTCCTCCTAGGAATAAATTCAGTCCATGTGACAAAACAACAAGCCCACTGCACTTTAATCTCCCTTAAGTACTGTTTCAAGGCTCGCAGCAGGGCCAATTCTTTCTCATACACTAAATCATTTTCTCCCAAATATAAGAAAAAAATGTCAAGGCACCCCGGTCCCCACCACAACCTATTCAATAAAGGCAATAGATCCTTCCACCTGATACAACCTCTTACCATGCCAGAACAAGGAAAAATAAATTCTTGTCAAAACCTTAATTACATCCCCAGTTGCTCCTTCCCGCCTCTCTGGCAGCCCATTTTATGAATGAATGTCCAATAATACTAATTGTCTAGACAGCGGAAAGCAGGCCCAGAAATGAATTTGAAAAACAAAGGGCAGTTAGCATAGCATAGCGCAGGCTAAACATCCTCTGATCCCTGTCCTTCGGACCTGATATAACTTAAAAAACACTTGGAATTCCATCTACCCAGTTCCTTGATTTCCTCCATGGAAAAACCCCACCCCATCCTCTGTTGCTCCCCCAGTTCTAAAGGAATGCGTACCATAATCCTCCACTGCAAACCCAAAATCGCAAACGCTTCCCTCAAAATAGCCAGCAACTGGAATGAGGTGACTGGTTTGCCATTTGCGTGCAGAAAAACTAAACCGCTTGTCACCGAAATTAGTTGCTGAAGCCGCCTTCTACCCCATAGTAAAGGGCAAAGCTCCTCTCTGTGGTATGCGTTCATCAGTACTATTGCCCCATGTGACCTCTTTTTTGCCTTAGAACTGCACAAGTAATTTGCCACACATTGAGGTTGGAAGCTGACTTCTTCACTAAGCAAGCCCTGTCGTCGCTCAGTCCCCGAAAGTTCTGACACTCTAAAACCACCCCAAACAATCCACATAATTAATGTGGAAAACAATGTGACTTCTAGTAACAATGATCAAATCCTTGTCAAACTGCCTATTACCTTCAAAAAATGCTCAAAGTCAAGGGCTTTCTCATGCGACCCAGAATGACCTTGTTTCCCGGCCCATCCATCTAATAATCTCTTTCTCAATTCTCCTGCCATGGGCGTCTAGCCCTATAGCAATTTGCCCATAAAACAAAATGCCGTCAATTTTCCCACTATTGTTACCTGTGAAAGCTCATTTTCAATCAGCCCCAGCGTATACTGTACCACATCTTTGACCCATTCTCACTCCCACTATCTCCTACAAGCCCTGAGCTGAGAAATTCATCCCATGCTTGAGCATAAGCACTCCAAGTAGATGCAGGCAGGGACCCTACTACCAACTGAAACATCCTTTTTCTCCCATTGTCCAAAAATGCGGCGGCATGTGGGTCTTGTCCCCTTCCGCCTCCTTGGCGAGTCCATGGAACCTCTCCCACTGTGAACGAGACAGAGCATCTGCCACTCCCGGTACGAGTTTGGCCTTAGACATAATATCATGCCACAAGCATGCCAGTACAAATACTCTCAGCAACTTTAGCATCTGGGGATCCCCCACCGACTGCATGCTAACCACCTGCACCACTGCCATGTAGCCTACTCAAAATAGAACTCTCTTGTGTTGTAGCAGCTTGCCCCACAGTTGATGGCCACAACCAAAAGAAAGAGCCCCAAAAAGACAGTGTTCTGACCACGCACCATCGACCATGCCAATATATTCAAAAGCCTACACTTCCTGACGAATCAAAAACATCTGCACATCCAACTCCATCTCCAGGGAGGTGTGGATGGGAATGCCATTGAAAAAGTCTAAAAGCAGACACCAAATGTGCAAATCCTGCCTCTCTCTTGCAGATAATCTTATGTGATGGTGTTACAAAGATAGCCCCTACAGCGCCAAAACCAGTCACCTACAAACATTCCTGCCAGCCCGGATTAACTCTGCAGGCAAAGTTAAGATGACCTAAAAGCACCTGCACCTCCCTGAGAGTGACCTTGGGTTTAGCAAGCATGGCATCTAGCAGTAATTGCATACCCACTTTTTTATCCAGTGGAAGGCGAGCCTCCATGTTCTCCAAATCCAGTTCAATCTCCAAAAATGAAAGTGTTGCCTGTGGCCCCACTGTCCTTTTGGGCACCAGTGGAACCCCCCACATCCTCCATGAGCTCCTGAAAACTTTCCAGAAATCTCTGGTAATCTGTGGTACTAGAGTTTGTAACAAAGAAAAAATCATCCTAGTAGTGGGTCAACCACTTTTGACCTGTTCGTCATGTGAATAACCATTGCAAGAAGGAACTGAAATGCTCAAAAAGTGCACACAAAGTAGAACAGCCCATAGGTCCATAGGTAGTGCCTTATCCACATACAACTGCTCCCAAGTTGAATACCCAGTAACTTGTAATTATCTGGGTGCTGATTTGATGTCACATTTTGCCATATATGTACCCTTTCCTGATTGTTCCACCAAAGCCATTGCCACATCGACTGATGAGTGGGACTCCGAGGACACACTCTCATCAATAAAGTCAGTCACCAAAAGACCTACCGACCAGGATAGATGCTGTATCAGCCGGTATTAGCCAGGCTCTTTCTTTGGGACTATTCCAATGGGGGACACAATGAGATCCTCCATTGGCCAGACATTCAACGGACCTGCCATCAATCTTCCCTGTAAGGCGCGCGGGCGAGCGCGCACGCACCTTTCCTTCCCCCATCGCGCAAGCCCCTTCGGCAAGCGCGCACGTTAATAAATAAGCCTTTGAGAGCGATATACGTGCTCCCCTAAGGCAGATAATGCTCATATTTGAATCTGGATTGATGTGAATGAAAACAGCGTTTAAATGCCGCGGGGAGTGTTTTAAACATTATTTGGGGTACTTTAGCATACAAGCGAGCAAGTGATATTTATGTTGAAAATTAATGGCTAATGAGCTAGGAAATGCTTCAGAACAGTAGGAAATGTGCTGTTATCAACTTTTCCATCATTGTCATACTTCATAGTTGTTTATATGCATTATCACTTTCTCAGATCAAATAAGCCTTTTAGAGCGATAGTCGTGCTCTCCTATTGCAGAAAATGCTCATATTTTAATCTGGATTGAAGTGAATGAAAACAGCGTTTAAATGCCGCGGGGAGTGTTTTAAACATCATTTGGCGTACTTTAGCATACAAGCGAGCAAGTGATATTTATGTTGTAAATTAATGGTTAATGAGCTAGGAAATGCTTCAGAACAGTAGGAAATGTGCTGTTATCAACTTTTCCATCATTGTCAATCTTCATAGTTGTTTATATGCATTATCACTTTCTCAGATCAAATAAGCCTTTTAGAGCGATAGTCGTGCTCTCCTATTGCAGAAAATGCTCATATTTGAATCTGGATTGAAGTCAATGAAAACAGCGTTTATATGCCGCGGGGAGTGTTTTAAACATCATTTGGCGTACTTTAGCATACAAGCGAGCAAGTGATATTTATGTTGAAAATTAATGGTTAAGGAGCTAGGAAATGCTTCGGAACAGTAGGAAATGTGCTGTTATCAACTTTTCCATCATTGTCATACTTCATAGTTGTTTATATGCATTATCACTTTCTCAGATCAAATAAGCCTTTTAGAGCGATAGTCGTGCTCTCCTATTGCAGAAAATGCTCATATTTGAATCTGGATTGAAGTCAATGAAAACAGCGTTTAAAGGCCGCGGGCAGTGTTCCTCTGTTTTCTCTAACTGGGGTGTAGGTGGCACTTAACAGGTCATGTCCTTGGGGTGTGCAACCAGGTCACAAAACTGCCTTGATGCCCTATTGCATGGAGCCATGATATCCCTTTTTTGCTTTAGTGGTATGGAGAGGCTAATGCCAAAGATATTGGTTAGTTATGCGCAGTGCGCGTGTGAATGGTCAATTTCTTGGCGTACGTATCCTTGGCTGCAGCGCACAGAGACCGCACACTGCCGCACACAGTGGAAAAAAATTAGAGGGAACATTGCCTGCCATACTCTCTTCCCTGACTTCTTTCAGAAGTTTCTCTCTCACCACTTGCCGGTGTCTCTTGACTTATTGAATTTTCTCTGGCCATCTCCGCTCCCTGGGCCCCTCGTACCCTAATCTAAAATCTCATTGAAACCTTTCACCCACAGGTGTGTATTTCCCTTATTAGGGCAGAACTGCAACCAATAAGACAGTCTATCCAGATTAACTGGCATCCTAGCCTTTTCCCCCAGTCCCATGAGCCCCACGGCCTCCACTGTAATTGCCCTGTGGGGCTTGAGGAATCCCTTGGCTTCCGGATGACTGTTGCCATTGACTAGAACTGCTCCCTGCATGGCCTCCCTCTGATCCCCGGTGTTACCAAAGCACTGCACAAGGGCGTGTTTTCCTATGGATATTTGTGCTTAAATTGACAGTATTCCCTTGTGCAAAGTCCTTTGTTGAAGCCCCAACAGGACCTGAGAGCCCCTCAATGACTCTTGGTAGTGGACCCAACCCCTCCCTGGGTGGGACAAGCCTGAAAGGGCCATTAGACTATCGGCAATCCACTGTCCGTGAAGGCAGTTTTACCAAATTTTGCTGGGCCCATCATGTGCTGCCACAACTCTTGTCTAGCTTTTCCCCCATTTTGCCACTAGGTCCACAGCCATTCTTTGTAATATTGTGCCCGGGCTTTACCTCCGAAGGACAGCTGTGCCTTGCAGATTACGTTCATACACTTAAATAAGGCCACACTCCTCTCTGGATACTTTTCACAATAAACGCTAGTGTAAATTAGAAAAGCGGCCGTCCAATTCCCTATTGTCATTGGCACCTGTGGGCATTTAGCCAATTTGTAGTCCTCTTCCTTCAAACCGCCTTTAGCTCTTAATTCTCTATGTAATAGCTTAAACACCTCCACATATTTCCCTTTCCATAGCTTGTCCTTTGTAGACAACGTCAGAGGAGCCCCAGAGGCTTAGTCACCCCCATGTAAGGGAGTTCATTTTTAGCTTCTTGCTCTCTTTGTCCTCCCCCCCAAGGCTTACCTTCTCTCCTTCTGTAGAGGCAGTGCCCCTGACCCCGGTCTGCTCCCCTGACTGTTGCTCCCTCTTCTACACCACTGAGGACACTTCCACAACCTCGCCATTCTTGAGACTGTCCTTGTCACAATCTAGCTCCACCTCATCCAACCAGTCCTCCTGCACAAACATCCAATAAACTCCAGCCACATCTTGTGGCACCTTGTACTCCACTGCGAGGTTTACCACCAACCTGCCTTGACAGGCCAGACTAGTCACACCTTGTGGCGCCTTATACCCCACTGTGGGGGTTTACCAACAATCTGCTTTGAGAGGCTGTACCGCACCCACTGAAGGAATCCTCAGCCGCAGGCCACTTAGACCCATATAGTCGACCAGTCAATGAAGCTCTGTATGATTTTGCTGTTCCCCCAATGAGGCCTCACCAAACCTTTGTAGGGTGCCAAACGCCGAGTCCCACAACGTCATCCGGCCAGCTGCTCTGCGCCATACCTTCTCTTCCCCTCAAGGTAAACAAGCCACACTACGCTCTCCTGAGTGTACTTTGCGAAATAAGTTGGGCACCTGCGAGATGGTAATTCCAGTGTGCAGTGACCCAACTCAAGCTACTCCAGACCAACCTCCTCCTCAGACTGAACCTGACAAACCCATGCATGCTGCTTTAGCTGCGTAGACCCACCCCCATTCTGGTGAGAATACACATGCCCCGGCCTACCCTTCACCACCTCTACAGGGCCTGCCCCACCTTCATCCTCGCTCCTCTCCAACCTTGCAGCAGCTATGAATGAACTAGAGCTAGTGGTCTGAGGAACTGAATGAATTGGCTCCCAGAAGGGCCTTTGACTCCCTGGAGACTCCACACGGGCCTCCCCCCCTTCCTCAGCAGCCAAAAAGCCTGTGGCTCTCCTTTGGGCCTGCAGTGCTTGGGGCGCCCTACCTAGCCTGTGGCTCTCCTTTGGGCCTGCAGTGCCTGGGGCGCCCTACCCAGCCAATCCCTTTGGGTTAGGGATCCCTTATGCCTAACCGCCCTATCATGTGACATTCCTGAACCTGTCCTTCCTGTAGTTCCTGTATCTCTCTCTCCAAACCCAGCTCCTACCCATGTGCCGCCTCCTACTGAGTAGATTCAGAGGCCTCACCGGGCCTCAATGTGCCTCTCTGAACATCCCCTCCATGCATGGGGACCCTCCCTTCGACCTGTAAAGAGGGCTGGGCCTGTGCTGGCTGCCTCCGGAGCATCACCTTGTTCTCTCCTCTGCTGGACCCTGGTGGGGAGTAGTGCCACCTGGTCCCTGCTGCTGAAAAGCGCCTGTATGCGCCGCATTGTGCTCGGGCCCCTGGAAGAACAAAACAGGCCTTTCACCTTCCCGCAACCCTCCTAAACTACTCATCTCGCGCAGTCCCTCCCTCGCCCTACCCTCTGACATTCTTCTGAGCGACACCTACTGATCGCAGACAGCCCCATGCACCTACCTTGTTTCCCGCTGACATTTCCTTTCTACCACTGGGTGGGGAGCAGGTGACATTCGCCGTGGCTACCCTACTGGAAGCACGCCTCTCCGAGCGAACCGCCAAAGCGCTGCGCAGCCTCCTACCACCAGATCTATAAACCTGGCCTCCTCAAGGAGCGCTTACTGAACCTTCTGCTCCTCATTTGACAACACATTGTAAATAAGGGGAAAATATTAACTAATAATAACTCTACCTTACTATAAACAGCAAAAACTGCCAAATATTAAAAGCTGCAACAACATGCCTACCACTATGATGGGCTGGCACTGGGTACCCCTACCACAAAATGATGGGTGGCGGCCCCGAAATGTCCGAATATATAATCTTGGGCTACATCCTTTAACGGATGTAGCCTAATAGCAACACAGTCGCCTAGACTGGCTACCATTCTCCTAATGCCCTCAGGGGACAGACCTACCTGTCTGTTGGCTGTCCCCCAAGCCCATAATGGCTGACTCCAAGAGCTTTGTGTTGTACTGTAGTTGTAGGAAATAGCGCTACATGTTTGTAACAGGTCTTCACGCTGCACTCTCTCCCAGCAGCCTTGCCGCCGCCAGGCACACGCCACCCACAAATTGAAGTATCCCGCTCACTCAGGCAGCGAATTCAAAATCTGACAAGTCCAGCGTTCCCCGAACAAGTCTGGCATCTCTGTCTCGCTTCATATTTTAGTCGGAAAATTAAAGCCATATTTCCACTGGCTGCAGCCGTTATTGGCCTCAACCGTCTCAGAAAATAGAAACCGTAACCAAGGCAGCACTTTTCTCCCCGTGCCCCCCCCCCCCCCCCCCCCTTGCCCAGGACAGTAATGTTTAATGAGAAATGCACAATGAAGCGCCAGGCACTTGGGTGGGAGAGGGGGGGGGTGGGGGGGAGGGGGGGGTTGGTAAGAGCCAGATTGACTGGGAGTGGAGTTGGTGGGGGTACGGGTGAGAGGCTCGGCCAATTTAAGTGTGTTTCAAATTAACCAAGATAAATTTTGCCAGGCTTGGACCCAGATTTTGATTTTTTTTATGCAGTGGAGCACGAAATTGTAGGTGTTGTGAGTAAGAATTGCGCAGTAGCAGCACAAAATATCCATCCATTCTCCCACCGATGGTGTCGTTGGTGCGCTCATTAAAAACATGCTGGATTAGTGCAACGCTCAGCCTAGAGCTGCGGCACAAAGGCGAGGATACGGGGTTTTGCATGGAGTTTGTACTCATGTACCCCGAAAAAGGGTAAGCCATTTAAAATGTGCAATTTTGTTAAATTGCACTACACCTATGATTATGAACCACTTCCCCGTTGTTTGCAACTGGTTTTATTTGGTGTTGGTGTAAGAATTTTATATAAAGCCATATTACTTTAATAGATAGACTTTAAGTAGAATTCAAGTGTTTTGTTTCCTGTGGCCGCCCCCAAATATGCCCTCTTTGCATACTTCAGACCTACATGTCGATCTAGTCTGACAGGTCAGGGTTTTGCCTGCTTGTTTTACTGTTTGTGATCATGTTTTATGGCCTTCTGGGTCAGCTTTTACTATTGATACCCTTGATATTAAAACTAGCATTCGTTGCAACAAACTCAAATCCATGCAGTCTTCCATAACTTGCTAAATAGATACTTGTACAGCATGTCTGTATAAGTTCAAACCAGCTCCAGTTTTGCAAACATAGGCCACATTTTTGGCTACTGAACTGACTAACGAGGACCACTTTTATTTTAGTGCCCGGTCTATTTTCTGACAAGATATTGGTCAGGCACAACACAAAAGCCTTGAAAACGAGAGAGAAGGTATCGGGTGTGGTAAAATCATACATGGATTTACCATTACTGGCTGAAAAATGAGTCTGTAATAAGATTGCTCGATTACAAGTAATTTTCTGCTCCCCAAAATCAGAAAGCGTGTGCAATGTTACCACATCTGTTTTGATTGCATTTCTTTTTCAGTAAGTAGTCTTACTAATATTGTCCAGAAAAGGAGCATGCACTGAAACAACACATGGTGGGAAGTGGCATATAAAACAGTAAGTACACCATTTCCTGGCTTCCATTTCATAGCAATTGAGGAGGAGAGCGTTTTAAGTGGAGAAATCAATCAGGACTTTGAGCCTGTCATCCAGTTTCATTTCATTTACCATCTGGCAGGCATTTTGTGTGGATTCATGATCCATTGTAATTCACCAAAAACAAGCATCCATCTATTCTATCAGGATTGTCTTACTTTGAAGCATTCCTCCCATACAAAATATAAATGGAGATACTTGCAGAGGATGTCATCAAAGAAGAGGCACACCTAATGAAATATTTGGGAACAATGACCAATGCCAAAACTAGATCTAAAATCTAGCAGCCAATAACACAGGTCAAAGCTGTGTCTGCACATCTCCAGACAGTGGCATAATGTACAAAGGATTGCGAGACCTCAGCTGTTGTGTTCAGTACTTGCGATCAAGGCACAGACACAAGAGCCTTGTGGAGGGCCTGCGCTAGAATTTATGTTAAGTCCATAGGAGAAGAAGAGTTCGACTGTCATCAATGTGACCAGCATTAAGGATATTGAAGGAGGAGGTGACGCTGAAGGTGTAGAGAAACAACATGAGTGCCATATACTGCGATGACATGTGCATCAATATGATACATAGACCCACATTTCATTTACAAAATATGATAGGTATGAGTGACGTTCTCATTCCTTTAAAAACATAGACCAAGATGACACTAGAGGTAAAATAGGGTACGCTGGGACAAAGGCTGAAGTAAAACAGTAGCTGTATGTCCAGAGATGGTCTACATTTATTTGCAGAACAAATGGCTAATAAGCCATACATCACGTAATGCGCATCATTTCAAAGCCTAGATACAGAGGGCGTGTCCATGTTGCACACACTGGGGGAACACACATGTGACCTACAACAGGAACCGTTTATGTATCAGTAGTTAAACTTCTTCTCATCAAGACCCCCCCCCCCACACCCCTCCCCGTGCGAACTTGTAGAGGTTTGCCTGTATGCCCAATTATCATAAATGTTTGCTTCACCTGCCAAAAATGCAGCCTTTACATTTTAATTATTCATGTACATATAATGTCAATGTTATAAATCGCTTTTCCTGGCAGTTTTTCTTTGTGTTTATGTCATACATTGTTTGTGCTGATGTTGAACTAGAGCATTTCACACTTTTTAATTTTTTTTTTACAGAAAAGTAGTGGATCAAAGTAATGCAAAAATGTGAAACGTATCCACAATTACAAGTGCCACAGCTTTGTCTCTATCCACGCGGCTGCATCATTACCTCGTGTAACCAGTATTACATCTTTCCACGTTATGCCCACCTACTTTGGATCAATAGCAAAAGAGAATCCATAAAGCCCCCTTTCTTATTCCAGAAGCCCTACTGCCATCTGCTGGGTTTTTTGTATCTGCATGTTAGAATAGTACCCATGTTCAGAAATTTAACGTTCGACTTTTTTCTTCTACCTCTATTTCGTTTATAATTTAGTGCCAATTTATTGCATTTTCTTGTTGCAGAAAAATAAAGAGAGCCCTTCTCTGCAACAACATTGTTGGATTGAAAACTACCAGAGTTCGACTTTCTGTGACAGTCAGCTTAATAAAGTAAAAGGTCTCAGGTTTATTGAATGGAAGTTACTTTTTGTTTCCCTTTTATGATTATTATTCCTGCATGCTTTATACTTGACTCTTACTTTGCACACCAGGGGCCCTATTACAAGCAATGCTGGGGGGCGCAACAGGCGTTTCTACGTTCTTGGGGCACTGTAGTATTACACAACAAGCATTTGCAATGCACAGGGTCTCGCGTTTGCTCGAGTTAGAGCTATTAGCCTTGTCAATTCCTAACTGGACTTTTCTTGCCACATAAATTGAAAATGAAGAGTAAAACAGTTGACATAACCGAGCCGATTCAGAGCCCACGACTGGCATGATCCTGAGCACATAAGAGAGACACAAAAGGAAAAATAAGTTCGTGCGCAGTCATGATGCAGGCAAAGGTGCATTGTCCATGTAACAAGGTCGATGGCCAAGACGGTAACAAAATTGCCCCAAGGAGGGACAAATGTAAAGCATTTACTAATGATAACAAAGGATTTTTGAAAGGCAAGCCCATGAACAAGTGATAGTGATATGCGTGCAGTAGGCGTGGTTAAAAGCACACAGATAGATTACATGTCACAGCGCTTGCACGCTTGACCTAAAAAGGTACCGAAGCGTATGCGCCCTCTTCTGTTGTATAGAAAGCCCTGGTGCTATCTTCAGGGGGCATTCTCTCATTTGCATGGGGTCGTGGCCAGATGCTAATGAGGGAAACACTTTGTCTCTGGGCCTGCAGAGGCAAAGAGGTTGTCAGGAGGCGCACTGACTTGACACACAATTAGTGTGCCCTCATAAGGTGACCCCTGAAGGGTGCGAAAAGGGGTCCATAAATGCCCCAGAAATATACCCACACGTGGGTACCGTCTGTTACTACACCCGCCAACAGGGGTATCTCTGCCCCTCTGAAGGAAGACGGACCGACTGCTTAAGTCAGGGTTTTTTTCCCCCACTAATGTACTGCCCCAGGGGCGTACAAGTTCGTAGCTGCCTTGGAGGCATCACATTACTTGTGAAAGAATGTTCTTTCCTTGTTTGTGCCCCGCGCACCTGTTAAAAGGTGTGCTGCGGCGAAAACAGGAACAGGACACCTTTTATGTAATAAGGGCCTAGTGACGCAATGGTTTCTCAGCACGTTTGAGCCGCTCACTTAACTTGACACCGCGCAGGCATGGTTTGAGCAATGGTTGGGAAAGTGAAAATAGATGAATACATAGGGAATGTCCAAGTTGCACGAGTTGTGATCTTTAATGTCAGACTGTCACTGTACTGAAGTTGCAGTGTCATATTCGGCCGGACAACTCGAGTTGTGGCATGAGGGTGTAGAACTGTGACTGACCTGGCACTCGTAGCAGATTAGGGGGCCATGGGAGTCAAAGAAGGAGTTTGCAAAAGCTTTGATGTAAGAGATGTGAACTGACCTGTGTCTGAAGGATATTCTAGTGCATGAAGGGCTACAAAGGGACTGTCCTGGCTCTCTAGACAGTGGATATGGATGAGGGTTTGGTAAGAGAAGGATGTTGACAGATTGGAAGAATCTTGAAGGGAGAAAGGAAATGACTGTTTAAGAGAAAGCAGAGTAAGTGTTTGCTATGCAGAATACTTTAACTTTTGTTTTAACTTTGATGAAGAACCAATGCTGTTGTTAATTGGAAAGTAGGGCTTCTATTTTAGACAATTAACTAGTCTGTCTGCTACATTTTGAAACTAGCGTTGCCTAACCATTTAGCAATCAGTATGGCTGCTTCATAAGGCATATAAGTAACTCAGTTTGGAGTTCTATTGTGTATTTACTACAACGTAGTGTAATTCTGAGGTTAAGAAGAGGCACTATCTTTTAGGTTTCTCTGTGGGAATCAGACTTTCTTGGCCACTGTTTAGCTGGTTGGCCATTACAAAGTCAAAATCAGGTCTAATGGTTTTGAGATCAGACACGATTACGGTGGGGTCTTTGAATGGGGCAAGGGTATAGAGTTTGAGTCTGAGGGTAAATCGATTGTGCATCTGGAGTCTGAGAGAAAGACCTGGGTCTTAGAACTAGCATGCTTGAAACACTTCTACTCAAATTCTCCTTAAGGGTGTTCAATTATTTGGAGGCAGAGGTGAAATTATATCGATTGTGCACCGTATGGCATATTTGAGTGTCATCTGTATAGGAGTGGATATCAATCAATCATATGTTTTAAAGCACACAACTCACCCATAGGGTTTCAAGGCGCTGAAGGGTGTGTCCCTAGAGATCAGTTGAAGAGCCAGGTCTTGAGATCCTTCCTGAACTGAGGCAGTGATGGCGAGTGTCTGAGATGAAGGGGTAAGGTGTTCCAACCTTTTGTGCCAGGTATCTGAAAGATCCTCCTCCAGCCAAGGACTTCTTTATGCGGATACATTGGCGAGTGACTGCTGAGACGAACAGAGTGATTTGGAAGGGGAGTACCAGTTGATGCAGTGGTTGAGATAGCTAGGTCCTCTGTCATGGAGGGCTCTGTAGGTGTGCAGGAGGAGCTTGAAATTGATCTTCTCGACGGTGAGCCAGTGGAGGTTTTTCAGGTGTTCTGTGATGTACTCTTGACAGGGAATGTTTAGGATGAGTCTGGCGGCGGAGTTCTGAAATTGTTGCAGCTTGCTCAGGTTCTTCTTGCCAGTTCTGGCCTGTCGAGTGTTGAGGGCCACCAGGAGTCATCCCAGGCTGAGGTGGAAGGTCCCATGATGAGGATCTTGGTTTTGTCAGAGTTCACCTTAAGGCTGCCCTCCCTCACCCAGGCGGAGTCTGCTTCCATCCCGTCCCTGAAATTCTTCTTGTCTGCTGAGGAGTTGTTGGTCAGGGAGATGATCAGTTGGGTGTCATCTGCATAGGAGACGAAGTTCATGCCATAGTTTCTGACGATAGGGGTGAGCGGGGTCATGTAGCTGTTGAACAGAGAGGGGGTCAGCGATGATCCTTGGGGTACTCCACAGCTGATGTCAATAGGTTCTGACAGGTGTAGTGGGAGTCTGACTTTCTGTATTCTGCCTGTCAGGAAAGAGTGCATCCATCGAAGGGCCTTGCCATGCATGCCTGCTGTGTGGACTCTAGCGCGTAGGGTCGGGTGGGCTACTGTATCGAAGGTGGCTGAAAGATCAAGTAGGATGAGGGCTACTGTAGTTCCAGGTTCGAGGAGGGAGCGGATGTCAACTGCAGCGGTGAACAGGGAGGTTTTGGTGCTGTGGTTAGTTCTGAATCCTGATTGGGAAACGTTCAGGATGTTGTTGTCCTTGAAGTGTTGGCCTAGCTGAGTGTTGATTGCTTTGTCAGCGACCTTAGCTGAGAAGGGCAGCAGCCAGATGAGGCAGTAGTTCTAGAGATCCGTTGGGTCGGCTGTGGGTTTCTTAAGGTGTGGTCGGATCTCAGCGTACTTACAGTCTTCTGGGTAGGTTGCTGACTTTAGGGAGCAGTTGATGGTCTTGAAGAGTTTGGGCGCAACTAAGGTGCTGGCCTTGTTGAAGATGTAGGGTGAGTAGGGGTCGGTAGGGGCTCCGGCGTGTATGCTGCTCATGATTGAGCGGGTCTCGTCTGTCATGAGGGGGGTCCAGGTGTGCAGGAGTCTTGGGGGTTCGAGGGTCCTGACAGGGGTGTCTATGGTGAAGTCAGCAAGTCTTGGAGTCCGAAGCTGTCGTAGATGACTTTGATCTTCTGATGGAAGAAGGTGGCAAGACTGTTGCAGAGATCCTGAGATGGAGGGATGTTGGTGGTTTGGTGAAATCTTTGATGACGTTTGTAAGGAAATGCCTCCTTGGCATGGTTATACCCTGAATGTTTGCCTTTTGCTGATGCCAAGTTATGATTGAAAGTGTGCTGGGACCCTGCTATCTAGGCCCCAGCACCAGAGTTCTTTCCCTAAACTGTACCTTTGCTTCCAAAATTGGCACAGCCCTGGCACTCACATAAGTCCCCTGTAAATGGTACCCCTAATACCAAGGGCCCTGATGCCAGGGAAGGTCTCTAAGGGCTGCAGCATGTCTTATGCCACCCTGGGGACCCCTCACTCTGTACATGCACACTGCCTCACAGCTTGTGTGTGCTGGTGGGGAGAAAATGACTAAGTCGACATGGCACTTCCCTCAGAGTGCCATGCCAACCTCACACTGCCCGTGGCATGGGTAAGTCACCCCTCTAGCAGGCCTTACAGCCATAAGGCAGGGTGCACTATACCACAGGTGAGGGCATATGTGCAATAGCACTATGCCCCTATAGTGTCTAAGCAAAACCTTAGACATTGTAAGGGCAGGGTAGCCATAAAGAGTATATGGTCTGAGAGTTTGTCAAACACAAACTCCACAGTTCCATAATGGCTACACTGAAATCTGGGAAGTTTGGTGTCAAATTTCTCAGCACAATAAATGCACACTGATGTCAGTGTGAAATGTATTGTAAAATACACCAAGAGGGCATCTTAGAGATGCCCCCTGAATACCAGTCTGACTCGTAGTGCTAGGCTGACCAGTTTCTGCCAGCCTGCCACAACCAGACGAGTTGCTGGCCACATGGGGAGAGTGCCTTTGTCACTCTGTGGCCAGGAACAAAGCCTGTACTGGGTGGAGGTGCTTCTCACCTCCCCCTGCACGAACTGTAACACCTGGCAGTGAGCCTCAAAGGCTCACCCCTTTTGTTACAGCGCCACAGGGCATCCCAGCTAGTGGAGATGCCTGCCCCTCTGGCCAATGCCCCCACTTTTGGCAGCAAGGCTGGAGGAGATAATGAGAAAAAACAGGCAGAGTCACCTACCAGTCAGGACAGCCCCTAAGGGGCCCTGAGCTGAGGTGACTACTGCCTTTAGAAATCCTCCATCTTAGTTTTGGAGGATTCCCCCAATAGGGTTAGGGATGTGACCCCCTCCCCTCAGGGAGGAGGCACAAAGAGGGTGTAGCCACCCTCCAGGACAGTAGCCACTGGCTACTGCCCCCCAGACCTACACACACCCCTACATTTAGTATTTAGGGGCACCCCAGAACCCAGGAAATCAGATTCCTGCAACCTACACAAAGAAGAAGCACTGCTGATCTGAAAGCCCTGCAGAGACGACGGAGACGACAACTGCTTTGGCCCCAGCCCTACCGGCGAGTCTCCAGGCTCAAGGAACCTGCACAGCGACGCATCCGACAGGGAGCAGTGACCTCTGAAGCCTCAGAGGGCTGCCCTGAACCCGAAGGACCAAGAAACTCTAGTGAACAGCGGCACTGTTCAAAAACAGCAACAACTTTGCAACTTTCTTGCAACTTTTAAAGACCTCACTCTTCCCACCGGAAGCGTGAGACTTCACCCTCTGCACTCGACGCCCTCAGCTCGAGCTCCAGAGAACCAGCACCACAAGGAGGACTCCCAGGCAACTGCAACCTCGTGAGTAACCCGAGTTGACCCCCCTGCACCCCCACAGCAACGCATGCAAAGAGAATCTAGAAGCTTCCCCTGACCGCGGCTGCCTGTAACAAGGAACCCGACGCCTGGATCAAGCACTGCACCAGCAGCCCCCAGGACCAGAAGGAACCGAACCTCAGTGCATGAGTGACCACCAGGCGACCCTCTGCATAGCCCAGTCAGTGGCTGGCCCGAGAAGCCCCCCTGTGCCCTGCATGTACCGTTAGAGTGACCCCCGGGTCCCTCCATTAAATCCTATACAAAACTCGATGCCTGCTTTGCACACTGCACCCGGCTGCCCCTGTGCCGCTGATGGTGTGTTTTGTGTGCCTACTTGTGTCCCCCCCAGTGCTCTACAAAACCCCCCTGGTCTGCCCTCCGAGGACGTGGGTACTTAACTGCTAGCAGACTGGAACCGGAGCGCCCCTGTTCTTCAGAGGCGCCTATGTGTTTTGGGCACCCCTTTGACCTCTGACTGGCCCTTAGCTGCTGGTGTGGTAACGTTGGGGTTGCCTTGAACCCCCAACGGTGGGCTCCCTATACCCAGGAACTTAGACTTGTAAGCGCTTTACTTACCTGACAAACTAACCATTACTTACCTCCCCCAGGAACTGTTGATTTTTACAGTGTCCACTTTTAAAATAGCTTATTGCCATTTTAACTAAAACTGTGTATGTTACTGCTCTAATTCAAAGTTCCTAACTTACCTGTGTGGAGTACCTTGCATTTTATGTATTTACTTCAAATCATGAACTTGTGGTTCTAAAAATAAATTAAGAAAATATATTTTTCTGTATAAAAACTATTGGCCTGGAGTTAAGTCTTTGAGTGTGTGTTCCTCATTTATTGCCTGTGTGTACAACAAATGCTTAACACTACCCTCTGATAAGTCTTTCGCTCGACCACACTACCACAAATGAGAGCATTAGAATTATCTAATTTTGCCACTATCTTACCTTTAAGGGGAACCCTTGGACTGTGTGCACACTATCTCTTACTTTGAGATAGTATATACAGAGCCAACTTCCTACAACGTTAAAGAATTCTTTAGTGTTGTGTGTTGTGGTTTTGATGCGCTCCTGCAGGGCGGTTTTCCTGGTGGACCTGATGAGGCCATGGTGGCATCTAGTGGCGGATTTGAACGTTGCAAGGTCTTCTGGGGATTTGCTGTTCCTCCACTTCTTCTCTGACCTCCTGCATGAGCGCTTTGTTTCTTGGAGTGCTGGGGTGAACCAGCTGGCTTTCTTGGAGGAGTGTTTCCCTGTGGTCGTCCGGAGGGAAGCTAGGGTGTTGGCGCAGTCGATAATCCATTTGTGGTGGTTGCATGCTGAATTGTTTGGCATCTGTCGTGTCAGGATGGTGAGTTGCTGAGGAGGTTGATGAGTTGCTCCTCAAAGATCTGGTTCAATTTTCTGTACGAGAGGGGTGCATTGTGTGAGTGTGCGCTTTGGGTGTGGAGATGGAGAAGTGGATGCAGTGGTGGTCGGTCCAGTGTAGCGGGGTTGAGTCGGCGATGATGACATTGCTGCTGGTGGAAAAAATGGGTAAGAGGATGTGTCCGGTGGTGTGCGGTGGTGAGGTGACTAGTTGCTTGAGCCCAATTGTGTCCAAGTTCTCGAGTAGTGATGAGGTGTTTTGGTCGCTGAGGTCATTGAAATGGAAGTTGAGGTCACCGAGGAGAATGTGGTTGCTGAAGGCGAGTGCGTGGGTGGCTATGATGTCGATTATGCCATCGCTGAATGCTGGGCGGGGTTTGGGTGGTCTGTAGATGAGGGTACCACGGGTGGTGGTCTTCATGGTGGTGTGCACTTGGAAGTGGAGGTCTTCCATAAGGGGGGTGAATACATGTGTGTTGATCATCAGTCGGAGGGTGGTCTTGTGGGCAATGGCTATGCTGCCTCCTGGTCTGGATGGACGGTCTTTGCGGAGCAGCTTGTAGTCACTGGGGATGGGGGTGGTGATAGTGATGTCTGGTCCGGATGACGTGTTAGTCCATGTCTCGGTGAGGAATGCGATGTCCGGTGGGTGGTGTCTATCAGGGTTCAAGTCTCCACCGCGTGTTTGTGCTGGGAGCGGACGCTGAGGGGGATGCATTTGAGGTGGTCTGGAGGCGATTCTGGTGCTTTGAGGTCTGGCGTTTGGCGCGCGAAGAGAGTGAGGTGGCAGTGGCGGCAGGAGAAAGGTCAGTGGGTGTCCTTGGGGGAAGCAGAGTGGCAGGTGCTCCGGCATCTAGGGTTCAGTGCGTGGAGGGCCGCGGCATCGTACTGGTGGGTGGTGCGAGATCCAGGGCCTGTGGTGCTGGGCGAGGTCTAGGAGCAGACGAGCTTAGCTTTGGTGCGCCATCGGCATGCCCACTGCGTGCAGCCAAAAAGCAGCCAACCTTAAGAAGGGGAGGAGGGATTGGTCAGCTGGAGGGCGGGAAGCACTACGAGGGCACGGGGCGGGCCGCGGTGGGAGCAGCGGCAGGGAGGGAAGCGCAGGAGAGAGAAGAAGAGTGAACGAAAAATTAAGGAGACAGAGGTAAAAACAGGTGTAAACAGGAGTAAGAACAGACAAAAGAGGAGAAAGAGGAAAGACAGAAAACATACAGAGACAGATGAGACGCAGGCAGGTGTCTGCGGGTGGAGGTGGGCCTCGAACACAGAGCCAGCAGGCTCTGTGAAGAGAAAGCAGCAGAAGCAGCAGTGGCCATGGGGGAGGCAGCGATAGACACTGGCCAAAAAGGTTTGTAAAGTCGCACTTAAAAAGGTGAACAAAAAACTAAATAGAGACAGAGGTAAAAACAGGAGTAAACAGGAGTAAGAACAGACAAAAGAGGAGAATGCTGAAAGACAGAAAACAGACAGACACAGATGAGGCACTGCCGGGTGCCTGCGGCTGGAGGCGGACCTCAAACACAGAGCCGGCAGGCTCTGTGAAGAGACAGAAGCAAAAGCAGTGGCCAAGCAGGAGGGAGCAGCGGACACTGGCCAGAAAGGATTAGAAGTCTGAATAGGCCTCATGGTGAGGACATATAAATGTTGGAGAGGACAGAGTTATTCTCCACCTTACACAGCAAGTGACGTGAAATCAGAGACTGTAGGATTAAGCTTAGTCCTCTATCACCAGTCACTCATGAGTATATCCAGTTGAGGGTTTTTCCTATGCTTTCAGTAGTATTTGGCCTGTTAATGAGGCTACTGTAATCGATGATGTTCAAAGCAATCAAAAGGCTATATAAGTTAAACATCTTAGGAAAAATAGGTCTTCCTGGGCTATGATGTTATATGATAATGTTACCAGGACAGTTCTCATAACAAAACAGAATCCTGAAAGGTAAGGGTCAAGGACGAGGTAGATCCTAAAAAGAGCACATTTGGAAAGACTACATCCTTTTCAAATATATTGAAGCACCAAAGGAGGCTAGCAACGGAGTTTTAGTTTTGAAAAATGAAGAGACTAAGGGAAGTTTTTCTCAGGTGGGAGCGATTTAGGCTGACATGCTAAATATCTTGTGCATGCCTTTTGGGATATGTGATTAAAATGTTAGTCAGAATAGTGGTTAGGACATTTGTGGTTTTGTGGCTTTGTTGTCGGGGTTTGTGAGGCCAAGAACATGGGATGGTGAGAGTAGATGAATGAGACCCTCATGAGACCTTCTGTGTATAGTGGAGAATGAAATTCAAATACAGCGGCTTCATGGATGAAGAAGATGACTGTACTTTTTGATTCCTTTAACATTTCCAAATAAGTTGATTCTTAGTTAGAAGACTTGAATACTAGGATATGGCTAACATGGTTAAGAGGGATGGACAGTAATAGAACGGTTTATTTTGTTTTCATCTTATATTCACACTAAGGGCCTGATTTTGAATATGGCAGAGAATGTACTCCTCCATCAACTTGGCAGAGCAACTTGTTCACCAATCTGATGGTCAGCCTGCTGTATTTTGAGTCGATCAAACTGTTATGTATCCAACACATGTGCCACCGTTGGCTCTGCTAACGAAAAACCCTGTACCTATGACCCAGTGGAGTTGGGACAATGGGAGTAGGTGCATCAGAACATCTGTCCTATTTAGAGTGAACGGTCTGATGCAACTTTTTCAGTCTGGAACCACCAGGCTGAAACCCTGGCGGTCTCAAACTGAAAAAAAAATTGGGCCACACATGCTGGGAGAAAATTCCCACAGTGTCAGAGTCATTAGTCTTTTGTTTTTTAAAACAAACTCCCGCTTTGGGAATTTGAGTTTGATAAATAAAAAAGTTTACTGAATCGCTGCCAAAAACATGGCAGGCACTTGGCAAACTTTCAATGCTTTAGAGAAGTGTCCATGGTGGTGGCTCTTCTGAAGGCATAGAGGTCTCCGCAGGGCTGGCAGAGATCTCAAAACATGGAGCTATGCAAATACCCCTTACATAAATAGATACATACATACACACATATACACATTTGACTCATCTGATAACCATTGTGAAACTTGCTATAATCGTCACAGTCACTGTTAAGTGTTTCAAAGTTTGACTACGAGGGTGAGTTCTTAAATTGTTCAAAATTATCATGCAGCATGTTGACAGTATTTTTGGGATGGTTTAAAGACAGAACCCCAAAGTGGAGATTGTCTTAAAAAAACATTGACTCTTATGCACTGACAGTTCTCTAGGAAAACTGATTGACTGGGTTTATAGGTTGCCTAGTCAGCCGCTATTGGCAAGCTGGATAACATGGTCATGCACTCTTTAATAATTCAGGCTGGCTAGGGAAGCATGCTGATCAGCAAGGCCCAACTTCAGCGGTATGCAGAGGCAAGTGTCCATTCAGCCCTCAACGTTTTACAGCTGTGCAGCAGAAGTGTGGACCAAGGCCTAAAAAGAAAACCAAGCTGCAGGTTTTCTTTTTCCTAGAGTTTTCATCAGAAGGCCCTCAGAGTCCTGTTACTAGCCCTTTTAAGCAGGGGCGGCTCCTCCATAAGGGCAGAGGAGCATTGCCCCCCTGCCAGCAGCGGCAGCTGCAAACCTTTTCCCCCAAAACTATATTAAACTTTGTTTATTATCATTTTTGGGGGAAGGGGCGGGGCCACGGGGGTGACGAGCAATGAGGGGGAGTGCTCAGCACTCCCCCTCAGAGAGCATGTGTGTTTGGCTGGCCGTCTCGGGCTGGCCAAACACACATGCGCACAGGGCTCTCTGAGCAGTGTCAGGATTGGCGCAGGGCAGGCTGGGAGCCTGTTCCTGCAGAGGCGCAGGAGGAGCGGATGGAGCAGTGCACGGCGGAGTTTTTATAAATGATTTTATTATTTTTCATTCAATTACCCCCCCCTCCCTCCCTCTGTTAATCCTCCCTTCCTGTCCCTGAGTGTCGCCCCTTCTGCATCACATGACTGCTTTTAAGGCACCTGAGCTTCAAAGAGGCTGTTGAATCTGCTCAGCCGGTTGCTTAAGGTGAAGGAATTCTGTATCCAATAGACCATGTCAATACCTGAGAGAACACCCACTCCTTGCTGGACTGTCCCTGTTATGTCACCTCTTACCCTAGTGACCAAATGGGTCCATGTTACACAATTAGGTCTTTCTAACAGGCTGTACTTGTATGCATAAAAAACAGAAAAGGTGATGGGATCAATGCTTGCAAATAGTTTACCTACAGGCAATTGCTCGGAGATAGGTTGGAATGCTACCCTCAGTGACTGCCAGTAGTCAGACTATTTGCTAACATTCCTCCCATCGCCTTTTGTGTTTTATGCAACTCTCTAAGTGGCAAGGGAATGCCCAGATATAGTGCCTTGATCACTGTAC
Organism: Pleurodeles waltl; assembly: GCF_031143425.1. Lineage (NCBI taxonomy): Eukaryota > Metazoa > Chordata > Amphibia > Caudata > Salamandridae > Pleurodeles > Pleurodeles waltl. The sequence goes on from NC_090440.1 coordinate 1,710,291,936, forward strand.
CATAGAATCCAAGTTATACTTCACTAATGAGGTTTAGCAAGACTCAAATCGGTCTGGGGTTGCTTGTGGTCCCTTTCTGGAGAGGGCCTCTCCTGGTAATCTAGGGTGGACTGTTTTCACAAAAACAGTGTCCAAACTGATTTGCACAAGGTGGACCTTCACCTAGAGTGACACAGTAACATAACAATGGGTAGTTATTTTACCCAGAGTGTTTACCAGTGGTTAGACTATTTCCAAGCACATCTCCCATCACATTTTGTGTGTTTCAGCCTTGATTACATACATACAAACATGTTTTGAAGGGCTAGCTTTGATAGACTGATGGCCACTGCACCCTTCTTCGGGTAATGTTCTCTTCACACATGTGCCTTTTCATGTTTATGTGCATGTCCTGTCAAGAAATGTGTTTTAGTAAAATGTTTGGCAATATTTAAAAAAAGCTTAGTCTAGCCTTCAGCCAAGACAATTAACAGCCTGTCTAGGAATCTACTGCGGCAGACTTCTCTCTATTTAATAGTGGTGGTAGGAAGGTGGATACATTACTCCATGAGGTTCTACCCCACACACCGGTCACACTGTACAGCTGTTGCAGTATAAATAAAGCTGTTTATCAGTCAATCAATCAGTCAGTCATTTATAGAGTGTGGTGCTGTCAACCATGGTGGTCTCCGTCGAAGAGGCCAGGTCTTGAGTCACTTCCTGAAATCTTACAGTAAGGGTGAAGTTTAGAGGGGGAGGGAGAATGAGTGGCCACAGCTGCGGTTGCTATGGATTCTGTGTGTGTGTGTGTGAGGGTCGCAGGTGTCTGGTAGGTTGGTGGAAGCATAGAAGGTGGTTGATGTTGTCCAGTCCTTGACTGTGTAGGGATTTGTAGGTGTGCGTGAGGAGCTTGAAGTGTCATCTCTTCGTGATGGGGAGCCAGTGGAGGTTTCTAAGGTGGGAGGGTGATGTGGGTGCATTTGGGGAGGTCCAGAATGAGCCTCACTGCAGTGTCCTGTATGGTCTGAAGTCCCTTAGAAGTTAGGAGGAGATGCCGGTGTATAGAGCATTGCCTTAATCAAGGAGGCTGGTGATGAGAGCCTGAGGGATGGTTTTTCTGGTGTTAGCTAGGACCTATCTGAAGATTCTGCAGAGCATGCAGAGGGTGTGGAGCTGCTTCATGGTGAATTTGTTGTTGAAGATGATGCCAAGGTCGTATGTGTGGTCTGTAGGCATGTTTCTGGATTCGGCTGGCCACCAGCTTTGGTCCCATATGGATGTGTTTTTCCCAAAGATCAGAACTTCCGTCTTGTTGGAGTTGACTTTGAAGCTGTTTGTTTTTATCCAGTCGGCTACGTTGGTCATGGCGTTGAGGATGTTTGTTCTGGTGGTAGAGGGGGTCTTCAGTGAGAGAGAGGATGAGTTGAGTACCGTCTGCTTCAGAGATAATGCTGAGTCCATGGGACCTGACAATCTTGGCCAGGGGGTCCTGTAGGTGTTGAAATATGTGGGGCTGAGGGATGAGCCTTGGGGCATGCCGCAAATGAAGTTCTTGGTTGCGGAGGTGAAGGGAGGTAGTCGGACGCTCTGAGTGTATCCATTCAGGAAGGAGGTGATCCATTTGAGTAGGTTGTCTGTTATGCTGATGCTGTTGAGTCTGTGGATGAGGATGTGGTGGGAGACAGTGTTGATAGCAGCTGATAGGTTGAGAAGGATCAGGTCAGCAGTTTCCTTGTGATTGACGTGTGCTCTGGTGTCATCCATAGTGGCAATGAGTGCAGTCTTAGTGCTGTATTTGGAACAGAATCCTGATTGAGAGATGTCCAGTAAGGTATTTTCTTCCAGATAGCTGGTGAGCTGCTGCTTGATGAAGTTCCTGAAGAAGTTCCTGCCAGCGGAAGTTGTTTTCAGAAAGCAGTTTCTGGTGACATAAGGAATGCCATCAATTTTCATACCAACAAGATTTCTACAATATGAAAAAATATTTAAACAAAGCTCTGGCAATGTCAACAGGCCTGGCTTATAATTGAAAGTTCTGCTTCAGTCACTTATGAGTTCAGGCACTCACTAAGTCATCATGCATGCACTTTCACTCATTCTTACACTGAACATCCATGCAACCACCCACTGACTCATTCTTGTATTCATTCTGTCCTGAGAGCTGTGGGAAGCTCTAAAAAAGGAAAAGAATGAAGTAAATTAAAGGGACCAATAAAAATGTGAATGTTGCAGTGATATATTATTGCATTTATTTATTCATTCACTCATTCAAATTATTGGCCCACCAGCCCATTCTCTGAAGCACACTCATTTGCAGGCAGATGTGATCATGTGATGAGGCAAACTTCCAGGAATCCTAGGACAAGAGGTCCAAAGGCAGAAATGGGCCAACCCATAGTCTTGTGCATTATGCTGCCATGGGGAGAAACAGAAAGTGAATGACACTTCAACAAACAGAAGATGACTGAACCAAACACTTTCTATGTGCATGTGTGTATATATGTGGAGATTATTTTATGTTTTTGTCCGTTACAAGGGCTGGCAAAGAACTACACCTGCCATGGCATCCAATGCAGATTTAACCAGGATTATCACAGTATCAATCTTCACGCCCCAGGTTTGACAAAGAAAGTAATGAACTCAAAAATTCTTGCTTGGTGAAGTAATCTGTGAGATAATATGTAACAGAATACCTGTCTACAGTCCTTAGCACCTGTAATAACAATATACCAATAAAGATGTATTGGCTTTAATATATCATTCTCAAAATAAATAAGTCAGGTTTGCTGCCTTTGTTGTAATATTTCATAAGATCAGACCTATGAAATGTGAAATACCTTTTCATAATAAACCAATAAGGCCTTTTGCCCTTATCATTGGCTGATCACCATAATCAGTTCAGACCAACCATATTCTGTATAAAGTTTCTCAAAAGGCAGCCATCAGAGAACCAGCAAAATTACAAATACGTAGAAAACTACAGTTGGCAAAATAATATACAACTCCTCTTAAGAAGGTCTAACAAAGATTATCAGACAATAGATCTTCTATCCTAGGAACCAAATTTAAGAAATGTGGTGCTGCATCATATGCAGTGCCACTTTTCCTGCACCCCTTAGTGCCCCCATAACGCCACCATGTGCGCATCGTATTTAACATACAGCGCACCATGGCAGTAGTTAGGGAACTAGCATCAGAATTTTTTATGCTAGTTTAGCGCTTTGCAGGATTAGTGACAAACATTTAGATGCTAATGCTGCGAAGTACCTAGAGGCTCATTGAAAACAATGGGAGCCTCCTTTTAACACCTGCTCTGTGATTTCTTTGCTCCATTTTTTCAGCTCCCTTACAGGGGAACCCCCCCTTGTATTCATTATGCCTTGAGCAGGCATAATGAGGTGCAAGGGGTTTACAAAGTGGTGCAATGCATGCATTGCGCTACTTTGTAAATAAGGCGCCTGGAAAAAGCTACTTTAGTGCCGCATAAGCATCAACAAAAATTATGCTAAGGCGGCGCTAAGGTGGCACTAGGAGCTCTTAAATATTCCCCAAAGTGTTTATTTGAGTGAGTAACCAACACTAAAACCATTACTTACTCAGTTGTGCAAACCAAAAATTATAAATCTTCTCAAAATTAAAGTTAATAAAACAATATTCACCCCTTCTAAGAAAGTTAGCAATGATTATCAAAATGCAACTCTTTTACCAATAATGTTTTTCAGAAGGAGAAAACAGACGGGGAAACCAACACTCAAACCCTTACTTATTATGATAATCAATGAGATCTCTTGTAACAGAATTCCTTTTTAAATGCTTTAACACAGTGTAATACCAATCCACTCTTAAAAGCCTGCTGGCTTTAATAGATGATGGGGCACATTTACAAGCCCTTTGCGCCATTGGTGTGTCATTTTTTTAAATTCTCTGGTGGCACAGAGCGCAGATACATATCTATGCAGCCACAAAAATCAACTATGCGTGGCTTTTCGTGGCCTCGTACGTAAGGTTTAAGGAAACGCTGCACAAGTCTCTGCGTTGCCTTACACTGCATCAGGGGTGTTGCATGGGCATGAGTTTTCCCATGCAACACCCATGGGTTTTGGTGCATTCCCAGACTTACAAGGATCTGTAACTCTGGGAATGCATCAAAATTGTATGTGTTCCCAGGGGAGGCGAACGACGAGAAATATCTTTATTTCTCCTAATTTTTTCCTCATTCTATGTGTGCTGCATTTTGCACAATCCCGTCAACAATGCAGACACACTTGCACCATGGTGCAAGGGGGCATGTGTGGCGCTAGGTAACACATTGTGGTCTGGCACTGGTTGAAAGGACAGGAATGCACTGTACCTCATAAATACGGTACGCTGCATTCCTGCCCTTTCGATCTGCCATAGGTTAGCACAGCAAAAAGACTTGCGCCGCTGCTCTACACTAATTATTTGTAAATATGCCCCAATCGCGATGTTCAGAGAAAACAATTTAGGCCTTGTTGTAACAAAGACAAACACTGTATCGAATACAATATCAGTTTATTAGTCAGAACGACAACCTCCAAAGTCACCTCATACAGCTCAAATGACAGCATTCCAACTGTCTGCTGAGAGGCTAAGAGCATTCCAACAAGAGATGGCACAGGGGAAGGGCATTGGTAGGAGATACCATGTATACACATATAAGAAAAATATAACACAATGTTTCTTGACCTAAAACATTAAGGCACTAAATAAGATTAATTATAACACATGTCCTTTCTATAAAGGAAAAAAAAAACAATGTCCAAAGAGCGGTCAATAATGTACAAACTAATAGACCTTAAAATCAGTTTAAAAAGTAGCAAACCAGAACTATCTAAGTGCATGAGAAATCATGTAAGAATTGAGACATTTAGGGTTAGCACTTCGTAACATCTATCCTAATTAGTTATGTAATCCTTGTGCCTCTGGGATACTCTCCTCTTTCTGATCATAATCTTATTTCTAGCTGTGCTTCGATTTGATCCACTTGGTTTAATGGAATTAGAGAGTTCTCCTGGTGCCTCATAACATTTGGACAATCTGTCCATACTCCGAGTTTTGTTGTCATTCAAAACCACCACATATTTATGTAATTGTGTTATTTGTTGCTGACTAGTATCTAAGTATTCTTTTCAAAGTGGCAGCCCTTCTTCATTAATTTTCTTAAAGTTGATACTTTGTCTGCAAAGTTCCTCACAAATTTAGCCATGTATTCCACTATCATAGAAATGATCTAAGAACATCTTTGTTGAAGAGTGGAGTTGCTTCTCTAACTGCTTTAACCAGGTCAAGCTTAGGTTTTATGTCATCCTTGGAAATTGCTTGTCCTAAATACTCAACAGACCCTACCCCAATCTGGCATTCATCCAACTTCAAAGTTAATCCTACTTTCCTTAAGGCTGAAAAAAACTGCTCCTAAGGTTTTGTTGTGTTCTTTCTCTGAACTCCCATAAACTAACACATCATTTTGAAAACACAAGACGTTTTTTAACCCTTTCAAACCTGCTACATTATTCTCTGAAATACTGCAGCGGCAGAGGCCAGACCAAAAGGCATTCTACAGTATCTGAATGTTCCGAGCGGTATAATGAAAGATGTGTGTGATCTTGATTCTAGATGGAGGTCTACATGATGGTAAGCTGAGGAGAAGTCGACCACACTAAAACAACATGCCTTATCAATTGTGCTCTATATTTAATTCATTCTAGGGAGTAGAAACCGTTCAACCCATATGTTTGCATTTAGGTCTTTAAGGTCTACACAGAAGCATATTTCTTTTCCCCCAGTTTTACTACTTATTGCACTTGGAGCAAGCCACTCAGAACTTTCTAGAGGTTCAATCACATCTCGTTCTTCTAGTTTCTTTAGTTCCTCTTTTAATGGTTCTTTTATTAGATGGGGTATAGCTCTCACTTTATGAACTACAGGACGGGCGTTGTACTTGGTAATGTTGGTAATCACATAGAAGGCATAATTTATCATCAAACAATTCAGGGAATTCCTTAGATATTTCTTTGCCTGCAAGTGATCTCACACAGCAGAACTTGTTCAGGGTTATTGGGGTCTAATTTAATTCCTAATTCTTTCTGGTGCCTCCAACCCAGTAGTTTAGAAACCTGTTCAGTAACATGAATTTTATAAATAGTTGTGCACTTCTTGAACTCTATGCACATTGTTGTCATGCCTCGTAAGGGGATGGGATCCGTATTATATCCACTATGTTTAATGTCAGCATCTTGCATTTTGTACCCTTTACCAGAAAACCGTTTATCAAAAACAATATTTTCTATTAATGTGTAGGGCGAACATGAGCCAGCAAGCATTTGTACTTCTTCACCATCCATTGTAACTGTACATGTGGGATGTTATGTGTATTAGTGTCTTGCAGATTCACTTGAAACACAAACTTTTCTTTACTATCTTCGTCTCTCTCTAGAACATGTACCTCTTTATATTCTGTGTTTTTGCATATTCTCTCATAATGACCTCTGTTGTTACATTTTCGGCAAACACAAGAACATGCTAGACAACTAGGGTAAATAGCTATGTGATAGCTATTCCCACATCCACAACATTTCACCCTTACCCCTTCCTGGTTTGATTTGCCTCTAGCCTTGGTATCTGTGTGTTTTCTAGTTACCTCCATTATACTTGTACTCTCCTCTTTAGTATCATGTATTTCATGAACCCCATCATTATGCACAGGCTGTTTCATTACATGTTAAACTGTGTGTTCAATGCTTTTGGCTATTGCTAATGCTTTTTTAAGATCTGAGTTACACACAAGTAATTTTTTCTGTAATTTGATGTCATTAGTATACCTTACCAATTGATCACGGATTAGAGAATCACACAGGACTCCAAAGTCACATATATTAAAAACTCTGTGGGTAGAGCAATATAATTGTTCACCTTTTTGCTTTTCTCTTGTGCTCTGCTGAAAAACTTGTGTCTAACACTACATTTATTTTTTTAACAAAATGGTCTTCTAATTTCTTGAATGTTGTCTGGTATACATATAATATTTCTACAACATCATCACAATCATAACCTGCACAAAGATCACACAAGTTTTCAACAATCTTCTTTCCTTGCACTCCTAAATTATGCAAAACAAGATGTTGTTTCCTGAAAAGTGATATCTTTTCTCCTCCTACAGCTATATAGCCTATAGCTAAAAGGTATGACTCAAACAATGTCACCCACTCCTTCCATGGTAAAATAGGATCCCCTATGTCAACTAAGAAGGGGGTGGTTGGCTCAAGCTTGCAGCTGTCATTTTCCCTGGATTAATGCAATTGCACTCAGATTGTGTAAAAGGTAACCACGTGTAAAGTTATGTCAGTATCAAATAAGTGTGGTTAAATACACTTTGTCACAAAGGAGATTGCAAAATGGACCTAAAATAGTCAGCTTATTGCAATTTTGAAATACTCCCAACATGGCCATAGATTTCTAACAAAGGAGAAGCCTGTTTCTATGACAGGGTTTGCTCGAGTTAAAGTAAGGTAATTTGGTAAAAGGAGGAGATTCAAGAGGAAAGGGTAATACAAGGGCAGATCTCACCAACAGATGAACACTCAGATCCTCGGATGGGAGTTCCGCAGGAAAATCTTTGTGAGCATTTCTTTGTATTTATTAACTTGCTCCAAACTATTCGTGACACTGTGAATTTCCAGAACTCGCCAAATGGAACACTGGAAATGTAGTAACAGAGCAGTATGCACTGCAGAGTCAAGGTGCACCCCCACACGCGTATTCTTTCTTATGGGAGTGGCAGAAATACAGTGATTGTGGGCTGAAGCAATACAATGAGCAACCTTTCCACCAAAATTACCGTAATCCTACACTATCCCAAACGTGCTGCTGCGTTTTCTTCGTTAAGGGAGTCAGATGTATGTAGAAACTCCTCTGCTGTATCGGTGAAAACAATGTACTTTTATTGTGCCCCTATTTGCCAAAGGATGGCTTGTAAGCGCAGAAGGTGAGCGCACGATGGGGAAGGAGGAGAAGACGCACGTGTACCTGACAGCCTTTAACTCTCCTCAGCACATAGTGAGCGCGGCCCTCACTACAAGTTAAGACAAATCTGCAATTAGTTTGAAATATGTGGCAGCAATCCGTCCGCTTTAAGTGCCACCACAACGCTAGCCGAAAATAATGCTTACTGTCACGTAAGGGTATAATTTGAAGGTGCCCACATGCGCTTCTCTAATGTGCTACACACAAGTCCTTAGGGAAGTAAACACTGTACGGGAGGAAATGTAGCTACTACCTCCAATCAACTTCAATCTTCCCAAGTCAAAAAGGAAGATCATCCTGGAGTCATTCTGGAGTCATCTGATGACTTCAGCTGTGCTATTCCTGCAATTATCTGGGGAAGTCATCCCAAGCCATCCTGAAGTATGTGTATAGGGCGAAATATTTAAATGAGATGACTCTAGAGTCATCAAAGAAACTACTCCAGGATGGCTTCCTGATTACTTAACTGGAAAACATGTGATGATCTTTTACTACTACAGAATGATCCCATGATGATTTCTGGATTAAGCTGTATCACTCCAGGATAGGTTCCTGATTACTTCAGTGGAAAACATGTGATGATCATTTACTACTGTGGGATGATCCCATGATGATTTCAGGATTAGATTGTATTACTCCAGGATGATTCTATGAGTACGTCATGATGGGCCGTAATATTACAGAATGATCTTGAGATGACCGCAGAACGGGACTCTGTTACTCAAGGATGATCCCATGATATCTTTAGAATGGGACTGTATTAGTCAGTGTTGATTTCACGATGAGGTTGTATTACCCTACAGTTGGTTCTTGCTGCATTACTTCATGGCAATTTCAGTATGGTTATGTATTATTTTAGAATGATCTTGAGTAGTAATGGGTAAACCTTGTTTGACATATTCAGGAAGTAAAGAAATCCACAGGTTTATTAATTTGTTGGGTGAGCAGATTACTACTACAAAAACAAGCATTGGAAAAGGAAATAGGTCTCACATTTTCGACTAAATGGCTTGCCATTGTTTTTTTTGCTGATGGTCTGCAGTACTGGCAAAAATAAAAAAAAGTCTGAAAAAGAGGGTTCTAGTGCAATGTGGACACATGACACTGTAGTGGCCAAGAAGGATGACGCACATGTGCTTGCCTCACCATGCATGCATAATTATTGTTTCATTTACAGGTGCAAGATGGGGACTCAACTTGGAATGCACGTAAATAAAAACAATAAAGTACAGATTTTAAAATGTGCACAAAAAAGCTGTTGAAAACAGAGAGAGCAAGCAAGAAAATGAGAGCTGCCAAGCCATAAAAAAAACAAAAAAAAAAACATTGTTTAAGGATTGTGATAGGAAGAGAGCAATGAAAGAGGGTGGAGGGAGTAGTAAATGCATAGGGTCAATTGGTAGTAGGAAGGGTAGCAACAGAGGAGCTTGAGGCAGGGGAACAAATAAAAAGCGAAAACAAACAGCTGGGAAGCAAGCAATGGACAAGTTCTGGGTAGTGGAAGAGGGGCAGCATGCAGCATCCAATGAACGGTGGTACATCTGGTGGAGAGCAGTAAGCGAGGAAGGGAGCAAGAAAACACATGCTTTTTATGGAGTGCTAAAGAACACAAGCATTTGCAAAGCCAATAGGCCTCGCCTTTGTGACAGCTATTGGCTTTGCCAATGTGTTTTAGTCATGTTGTACACCAGTATGGCAGCTGTTCAGCATGGCTAAAAGTCAGTGGTGTAAATAAGAGTGGTGTGGAGTGTCAAAGTACAGTGGGGTGTTATGGCGTGCCTTATAGAGTTGTGGCTTGGGGTGGTGCAGAGTAGAGTGGAGTGTTATAGTTTGGAAAGGCATAGTGTTGTGGAGTGAGTAGTGTCTTATAGAGTGGTAGGGCAGAGTGGAGTAGAGGGTCATAGATTTGAGTAGTGCAGAGTGAGTGCTGTGGAGTGGCAAGAGTGTTGTGGAGTGGTATAGAGCAAAGTAGAGTGGTGTAGAATGGAGTAGAATGTCAGAGAGTGGAGTGGCATAGAGTGGCATGGACTGAAGTGGCGTAGAGTCAAATAGTGGAGTGAAGTAGTATGTTATAGTGTACAGTAAAGTGGCATGAGTGGCACAGAGGGAGTTGCTTAGAGTGGAGTAGTGTCACAGAGTGGCATATACTGAGTGTTAGAATGGAGTAGAGTGTCAGAGTGGAGTGTTGCATAGTGGAGTAGAGTCGCCTAAAGTGGAGTGGCAGAGAGTTCTGGAGTGTTGTAGAGTAGAGTGGTGTAGATCAGAAAAGATTGTTGTGGAGTGGCAGAGAGGCATGGACTGGGCTGTTGTAAAGTGGAGTGCTAGAGTCACGCAGAGTGACGTAGTGGAGTGGTGTGTCACAGTACAGTGGCACGGAGTGGCATAGAGGGAGTTGAGTTGCTTAGAGTGTTGTAGTGTCAGATTTGCACAGAGTGGAGTAGAGTTTAATGGAGTAGAGTGGCTTAGAGTGAAGTGGCATAAAATACAGCTGAGCAGAGTAAACTGGCTTAGAGTGCAGTGCGATAGAGTGCCTTGGTTTGGAGTAAAGTGGTGTAGAGTTCATTGGCGTAGAGTGGTGAAGAGTGGAGTGGAACACTGTAGACTGCAATAGAGTACAGTGGTGGTGGGGTTGATTGCAGTGACATGGAGTAGATTGTTTTCAGTAGAGTGAAGTGGTGCAGGGTAAAGTGGAGCAGTGCAGGATAGAGTGCAGAAGTGTAGAGATGAGTGGCGTAGAGTGCATTGGTGAAGAGTAGACTAGAGTGCATAGAGTATAGTGTTACAGAGGAGTGGTGTAGAGTGTATTGTTGTGGAGTGTTGCAGAGTAGAGTGCTGTAGAGGGCAATGGAGTACAGTTCAGTGGTGCAGAGTAGAATAGAGTGGTGTATAGTGCAGTGACGTAAAGCTCAGAGGTGTAGAGTGCAGTCTTGCAGAGTAGTGTCTTACAGTGTAGTGGTGTAGTGTGTATTGGCATAATGTAGCGTTGCAGAGTAGAGTGCTGTAGAGAACAGTAGCCTGCCGTACAATGGTGCAGAGTAGAACTGAGTGGTGGAGAATGAAATGTATAGAGTGGTGTAGCATGCAGTGGCATAGTGTTGCTGAGTAGACTTGAGTATAGTGGTGTGCAGTCTAGTGGTGCAGAGTAGTTGGCAGAGAGTGCAGTGGTGTAGAGTGCATTGGCAGAGTGCAGTGGGGCAGAGTAGTGGAGTAACACAGCTGGCCTACAATGGAGTAGAGTGGCACAGGGTGGAGTCTAGTGGTGTAGAGTGTAGTGGCATACAGTAAATTGTTTCAGAGTAGAGTGAAGTGGTGCAGGCTGGAGTGGTGCAGGGCAAAGTGTAGATGTGTAGAGATGAGTGGCACAAAGTGTAGAGATGTAGAGTCACAGTGTGCAGTGGCATGGAGTGCAGTAATGAAGAGTAGCCTAGAGTAATAGCAGAGAATGCATTGGTGTAGAGATGAGTGGTGCAGAGTGTTGTGGAAGAAAGTGCAGTCTTGAAGAGCAGAGTCTCAGAGTGCAGTGGTGTAGAGTGTATTGGCATAGAGTGTTGCAGAGCAGAGTGCTATAGAGAGCAGTGGTGTACAGTTCAGTAATTCAGAGTAGAATAGAGCATGCAGTGGTGTAGATTTCAGTGGCAGAGACTGCAGTCATGCAGAGTTGTGTCTTAGAGTGCAATGGCGTAGAGTATTGCAGAGTAAAGTAGTGTAGAGAGCAGTAGCCTACAGTAAAGTGCTGCAGAGTAGAATAGAGTGGTGTATAGCAAAATGATGTAACAGTACAGTGCTGCAGAGTAGAATAGAGTGGTTTATAGCAAAATGATGTATAGTGGAGTAAAGTGTTGCAGAGTAGAAGCTAGTGTATAGGGGTGAAGAGTGCAGTGGTGCAGAGTAGCTGGCGTAGAGTGCATTGGTTTTGAATAAAGTGGAGTAAGGGGACATTGGGTAGAGTGCAGTCATTTAGAGAAGAGTTGTTGGGATAGAGTGGAGTGGCATAGAGTGCATTGGTGTACAGTTGTCATGTGGAGTGGCCAAGAGTCCGGAGTGGTGTACAGTGCAGTGGTGAAGCATGCAAAGTTGCTCATTAAAGTAGAGTGCATTGGCATAGAGTGGCGTATAGTACATCTTTTTGCCCGTTTGCCACTCCTTTTTAGCCATCCCATCATCAATTACTTCTCTTTGCTGCCACCAATTCTGCACATTCCACATCTCTCACTCCAGCTTTACCTCAGTCTGTCCTTTTCCTGGCACCCAACATTGTTTCCCTTCATTCAGGACAATACCCTCCTCCACCCTCTTTACCATTCTGTGATCCTGTCTTGACACCAAATCCAATTTCATTTTAAATGCCTTTACCCCCTACTATAAGCCATCCCTTCTTGTAACTGTTCCTATGTCACCCAACTCCATATTCATCTGCCCAACATCCACTCCTCCCACCTAACCCTATTCTCAACCATGCCTACCATGACCTTTCCTGTCACCTCTGCACTGCATTTCCTATCTGTCACATCTCCTTTCACACCAGTCAACCTTTAGCTATAACACACTGTTTGCACCTATCACCCGCTCCAACCAGTGGCCATCCCCGACTGCCCCTTGTGCTTAAGCGATTAATTAACAATTGTTTCCTATTTAATTACATCTTCTCCCACCAAGCAATGTCAAACTATTCCTTCTTTTATCTACAATTTACTTCTACTGTGACCCATCCCAGCTACATTCTATTAACAGTTATCCCACATCTATCCAGTGCCACTCATTCCCTGTCCACTTCAATTAAACAGCTACGTTGTCCCACCAGTCCTTCAATACAATAATCTCCAATCTCACCTTCTTCCAAGAACCATATACTCAAACTATACATACCTGTCTTTGACTGTTGAAATCCCCTCTCATTGTCTGTCCTATCATACTGTCACACTCATTAGGCTCTCCTGACAGTGTGTTCCATTCTGTCAGACCACCTTCTTTTTTGACATCAGGAAAATGACTCAGTGAGGTAAATACATAGATTTCTAGTGATCTTGGGAAAGGTTTGCTTTGCGCTATACAGTATAATACAGCGAGAAAAATGTAATTTCTGACCGTCATACGGGTGCTAATCACATGTGCAACAGTTAAAAGCAAGGCATTAATTTTGATGGGAAAAAATACTTCCATATTTGTGGCTGGATTGTCCAGGTGAAATCAGGAAAAGGGGATCAATCTGGGCTTCCTGGCTTGATCAAACTGTGTGATCCCAGGCAAATAAGTATTTCTGTTTTTTGAGCCTTCTTTTTGTTCATTATCATACATGAGAAAGGGCACCTTCAAATACCTGACTTGAAGATAGTTGCTGTAAAAAATGCAATGTTTCGTTTAATTAAGTATAACGTTACTCTATGCAGAAAAATAATCTGGGTCACAGATAGAGAACTAAGCCATGTTTACCCTAAGAGGACTGTTGAAAGACAGGAGGCAGTAATGTTTCTCGGTACGGTACCTATCCATGTAGTCATAAAAACGGATATTTCAATGTGAAACGCTTTCGCATGTTAAAGGTTTTAAAGACATGGTATCATATTATATATTTGCTGCATGATTTACATACACAGCACTTTCAAGGCTCGGCTTGTGCATGGGTTCTAAGAGCCAAGACACCTCATTCCAGCTCCAGCAACTGCCTTTCCTCAATTTGCTGGCTTAACTTCCACCCCTTAATGGCAGTGCCTCAATAAATAGTCTGAGCGCAGGGTCGTAAACACAGCCCCACATTCAAGAAAGCCTGTGTATTTTGGAGTCCGATACGCACGCTATAAAAACCCACAATTGCTCAACATCACAACAGAGGCTCACTCCTGCATCCACCTCTTTCAAATAATTCAGGGGGAATTACAGAGCAACAATGGTACGGAACAACCAACAACCGGGGAAAAACATCACTTTCCCACTGGGACTATACATAGCATTTTCCAATTGAAAACGGCACTGGCAAAGTGTGTTTTCATTATTTCCACACAAATTTTGGTCCGATGCAAACTGCGTGAGTTGCGTTCGCTACTCTCCTAACAGCACTCCTTCGAACTGGAGTAGGAACTACTAGACATTACAAAACCACATTAAAAAAATATATACAACTATTCCTCAACATTTAAGTACCAACACACTTTCGCGCCAAATGACCAGGCAGTACATTTTTGGGCTCCATTTAAAAGCTAGTTTCCCGCCTTTCAAACAAAGAACATCACACACACAACTCAAAAGGGCGACGAGAGGCACGAAATCAAATCCTGCCTCACTTTCCGCCTCTCCCCCGGTGCACACGTCTCCAAAAGAAATACCGATTGAAATGGAACAAAATGTCCCCTTTCTAGTAAGCACAGCACTGAATCCACGCACTGCCCGGAGCAACAGCAACTCTTTCGCCTTCCCTTCGCCATCGGACACACTGTAATTGTACTTCCGCTTCCGTTCCATTGGAAAAGAAACGTTCGGGTGGAAGAAACAGAAAAAGGACTTCAGCGAATTCACAGTGCAATTCATTAACTTGGCGGCCATCAAGCATTGGAAATGACAACTAGTGTCCTCACTAATAGAATGCATTGCTATCTTCAGATGCACACATACTTAAGTGCAAACGTGTCCCCAAGGCATCAGAACGCTCTACGCAACAATGAGATGCGTTACACGTGAGCCAGACGTTGCACATTTTTTTTTAAGTACATGGAGGTTAAGAATCACGGGATGTTGAGCAGAGAACGGCACCCCAACCTCGAAGTTGTTTCAAAGCTTCACTTGGAATTATGTTCTTTTATTATAACAGCCACACCTAATATTATGGAACTGTGTATTCTTTTATTATAACAGCCACATATAGTAGTTATTATTAGAGCTAGTGAAATAATGCTATAATTGAAAAGCAAACTTGGCGAGGTTGACTAAATTACGCAAGCAAACTTGTGTAATCAGGTACTCATCCTCAAATCATCAGTAACAATCTTCTTTTGTGAAGTAATCAGAAAGTCATTTTCAAATCATCCTCAAGTCCTCAGGAAAAATCACACCTTGTGAAGTAATCAAGAAGTAATTTTCAACTCATCCTCAAATCATCAAGCCTAGTTTCTAAAGGTTGCTGATGACTTCCAGAGCTCGATGATGTCTGATGACATGAAAATGACTTCTGAAGTAGTTGGATGATCATCCAATTACTATAGGATGGCTTCTAAAGTAATCCTCTTTGACCAGGGTTGTGCTCCCACCAAGTCTATAAGATTCTGAATAGCACCACATGAGTGGACCAGTCTTCTCTGCCAGGACTTTCCCACACCATGGGTGACTGCTACACGCTCAGGGAGGGAGGTGCACAGCTTATGGTCCCGTTCTTGTCGCCAGTGTTATAATAAAGACGGACACTGGATCAAATACAATATCTGTTTATTAGAATGACAACCTCCAAATGTCAGCTGAGAAGCTAGGAGCATTCCAACATGAGGGGGTGCAGGGGGATAGGATTGGTGGGAGATACCATGTATGCAGATGTAAGAAAAATATAACACAATATTTCTTGACCTAAAACATTAAGGAACTAAATAAGATTAATTATAACAGGCGTACTATGATTGCTGGAGATTGTCATCATATAAAGATTAAACCATGGCCTATTGCCTTTATCACTGTTTTGGTACTGTAAGTCACTAAGGCCTACTGTATTCGACACAAGCTCTCCCACAACACAGCTATTATACTGTATACATTCATAAAATTAAAAATTATGCACGAAAATACAATTGACAAACCAATATACAACCATCTCTAAAAGGGCATAACACTATTTCCCAAAGTATATTCTACCCACTGGTTTACCAGATGAAGTAATCAACACCAAAGCCATTGCCTACTTTGGGAACCTGTGAGAACCTATTTTCAAAAATATCCATCTTCAAGATTTACCAGAGTGTAATGACAATTTACATTTACAGGCCTATTGGCTGTAAAATATGTTTTTCACAAACAAGTCAGTTTGCCTGTCTGTTTTGTAACTTTTCTTATTAAATAGATCAGATCCATTGCCTTGATCATTGGCTTGTTTCTATAATTAACTCAGTCCTGCTGTATTGAGCATAAGCGTTTCCACAATGTAAAAAGTGTAGTTCAAGCACTCTATCCCAGCAGATGCACTCAGCTTCTAGCTAATCAAAATTTGTATTAAAGAAAATAAACATTTAAGCATAGCAGATGCCCCTTCCACATCTCAGATCTAGTGTCAACTGCACTGGCAAGCCAGATCTAAAAAGCAAGACACACTCTTACAAGAATGGTATCTATTTTCACTCATAAGTTTGCTTGATTCAGGACCAGCGAAAATTGTGTGAATTGCGGAGTACACAATTGTGAGTAAATTGGCGATGCAATTGACATGAACAGGAATGAGAACTTGAGGCAGAACCTAGGATTTCCAGTTTTCCTTAAGTGTCAGTCCTTTTCAATTTACAGGTTCTCCTCTTTTATTGCCTCGTGTAGTTCTCATCAGGAATGCCTGATCATCATTTTGTCATTGTTGTATCCTGAACCAGAAAAGCATCCACCAATTACTGTTTCCACTATCCTGCGATTTTTGGTCTATTAATAATACATGATTTTGTATAATGCTAAATAAGAGTTCGGTTATTTAAATGCACTGTAAGTACTATTTCTTACTTGTACCTAATTTCATTGAAAGCATTGCATAGTTATTTTTTGCTGTCTGTCTGCAACATAATCATATATACTCCATTCCTGGATATGCAGTTAATGAACATATAAGTCCAATCTTTACAAATTCACACAATAATTTGTGGCGTGTTGTATGTACGTCTATTTGATGAGTAAATATGATTTGCATCATTTGGGTTGGTCTTGCTATCCCAAATTCTGTTGAATTTGTTAGAGCGTTTTTGACACATTTTGTATTTTTTTACTCACAGGTTTGCTTTCCACAAGTTATATCCTAATTGCCATCCAATGCCAGTACATACGGCGGTAAGGGCACAAAGTAATAGAAAAGAAAAGCAGTAAAACAAGGAAATCAGAGTACAAGAGTAACAGAAGTACACATTGCATAAAATAAGGAGAATCAGAGGAAGACGTAGTGGGCAATTTAGGGAATTAAAATCCCTCTAGAGCAGAGGATAAAAAGCATGAGGAATATGTCGATGGTATTACCATCCAAAAGGTTTCTTCGTTTATGTGTTGCACTGCAGGAGTGCAGCCGAGATGTTGCAGTAGTTTCTGGACACTACATACTTAATGGAAGAAGAGACAGGCCACTCACAAGGGTGGTGCAATAAATAGTAGGCATGAACGTCAGTTCGCCAAAATGCCAGGGGTAGCGAAAGTGACATTACACACGCTTTGACCTTCACTTTCACATGCACACACATTCACACATAATCATGCTCTCACCTGCAACCACACAACACACATTTAAAATCATTTTTTACTTACCTCAACTTCCAGGGAAAGTCCTATTCTAGCTAGCCGTGCTCCATTTCTATTACACTAATAATGAAAAGTGTAATTTCCTTCACTCTTAGTGTAATAAAAACTTGATAGAAAACAAGGAGAAGGGCACCCCAAAGGACATCCATGAGCACGCGCTATGGACGAGCTGCTGTGTATTCCACACACTGATCTTGCCCCTCCACGTCCACGGGTCGCAAAGTAAGTGCCAGGGGTCGCAAGGGGCAATCCAATGATCACAGTTGTGACTCCTGGAAACCCCTGAATGACATCTATGATAGGAGATGATTTGCCGTCTCGTTTTGTACGTTCATGTGAGAAGGAGCAGAAGTGTGGCTGGTAAACTTTTAAGCATATCACAAAGAGAGCTCCAAACAAGTAGGACTGGCAGGAAATGGCTAGGGCTTGCCATCAAGGAACACTTTGAAGCAAAGGTTTTAGGTTGTTTTTAGAAGATCATAAAGACTGCGGGATATGGACTAGTCTGAACAGGACTGCATGGAGTTACCTTCGGCCTTGGGGTGCCAACCCTCCATTGTTCAGAACTCCAAGTCACTTGGCTTCACCATCAACAGACGACTAACCTCCATAGTCACTTTTCTGCAATGGCCATGAACACCTGATCCCAACTAAGGCTGCTCAGTGGGATCGGGCAGATCATCCTAGAACAAG
The DNA here is from genome assembly GCF_031143425.1 of Pleurodeles waltl. Classification (NCBI taxonomy): domain Eukaryota; kingdom Metazoa; phylum Chordata; class Amphibia; order Caudata; family Salamandridae; genus Pleurodeles; species Pleurodeles waltl. Next base: position 1,710,310,104 of record NC_090440.1, read on the forward strand.
ACCTGAAATCAGTTGAACAGGCATTGATTGACTACAGGATCTCACTTCTCTCAGGCATCGACAAAGTTCATTTAGGTTCTCTCAGAGGAGTTCTACATGCTGCGGCCTGCTTTGTTACAAGTCACAAGAAATTTGACCACATCCATCCCATCCTGCTAAATCTCCAGTTGCTGTCTTTAGAGGCAAAGGCCCAGTTAAAAACTGCCTGCAGCACACAAATGGTACAGCTCTCCCTGTATACCTAACTGGAAATTCCTACATTTTGGGCACAAAATGGGGTTCATGAAATGCTCAATGCCTTCTCCTGAACCCCACCCCCCCACTTTCCAACAACAGCAATTAATGAACCAGTCCTCCCTGGATGCACCAAAGAAATTTGAAACTCCCTCCTTCTGACCCGCCGAATGACCATATGCCATGCTACCTTCAAAAACGATCTTAAAGCTCTTCTTTTTGACAGACATGGGATTAAACTCCTTTTGCTTCCACTCACTCTCGAATGTCTGCTTTAATGGTTCCAATGTTGTATATAAATGAAAATGCATTCTTGTACAGCTTTTCTCCCATTTACCCTTGTTACGTGCTTGTATCTCTAATGTACTCCTACTCAGATTGTTGGCAACTGTTCTCAGTTAAAGAATGCTGGTGCGTTTGGACCATATTCGCACTATATAAAATTCTAAAAATTTTAAAATTAAAGTTAGTAGGCTCGAGATCCTGAGGGACGTTTCTGAGAATGACTGCCAAATATATTGCTGCTTTGTGCATATCAAAATTCCCAGGAACTATATTGTGATTGATATGCACCAGAGAGCTTTCCCACCTCCTTTTAATGGTCTGAGATGAGTAGCATTGAAAGAGGTTAGTCTTTCTTCTATTTCCAGCGGCACAGAAATTGAAGAAGGGCAACCCTGGCAGTAATCCTTCAGTATTCCTGTATATTGGTAACCCTTGATCTATTTCCATGGACAACAATGGAAAGCAGGACTAATTCTCTCTCTCTCTCTCTCTCTCTCTCTCTCTCTCTCTCTCTTTCTCTCTCTCTCTCTCTTTTTCTCTCTCTCTTTCTTTCTCTCTCCCTCGACTGTTGCTTCATGATGCTCACCTGTCAGGCTGACTGTACATCTGACAGGCTGGCAGCAATGAAAGCCTAAAGTGACAGTGGCCGTGCGGATAAGGCCTGCTTCTCAGCCAGCACACACCTGCTCCTCTGCAAAAGTTTGGAGACTGGCACTTTATTACAAAGCTTTCTCAAGCTGCAGGATATGTAGAGTTTGTAGAGAAGGTAACTTGGAGAGCTGAGAGGAGATATCTGGATATTACATGTTAAGGGGTGAATGTAGAGTTTAGTTGATGAAAGATAGAAGTAACTGATCCATCTGCCCTGTTTAGAGTATACTGATGTCTATGCTCTCTACATAGAGCAGACAGGACATATGCTTATTTTGCAGTTGTCCCTTATCCACCAAAGTCGAATTCAGTTTAACATCTTTAAGCTTCACAGGGAGCTGGTGTAGATACATCAAGTGGTGAGTATCTGAGACCACTAAGACTGCAGTATGTTCTATTTCCTTCAGTTGGGACAGTCTGCACTTGGGTTGTACTCTCAGCAATGTTTTTTTTTTTTTTTTTTTTGTATATGTTTATTGAGAAGTACATGTCAATATACAGACTGTGTTAAATAGAGAAACAATACATCAAATTATGGCCATATATGAAAAATATTATGAAATATTAACTTCTCAGATTTCTAAACACAAAAAAAAACAACAAAAAAACATTACACATATATCAATAAATGCAATATATGAGATTATTTATAAGGCATCCAACTATGCATTAACTCTTAGAAGTAGACCTATAACAGAAAATATGGAAAGAAAGAATTATGCAATATGTATTAAACCATATATTATAGGGTGTTAGAAGACAGTCGAGATAGTGATATCATGCAAATCCACATATATAACATTTCAAATGCAGATATTCCTGCCAATTCAACAGTGTTGAATTGGTGAACAGTAAGTCCTACTTAAAATAACAGTGTTAATGGGTGAGATATCAATTGTCTTAATAACAGCATGACTCAAAACAATAATAAAAATGTCTTAATAAAGATAGGAGACAAAGAATGAGAAAACGTTTACGTGTGAATATTAATAGAATATGTATTAGCTAGAAAGGGTTTCCAAATTTTGATGAAAATCCCAACATTATCTTGCAATCTGTAAATCAGCTTTTCATATGATGCCATGTTATACATTTCAATAAGCCATTCATCATGTGTAGGACGTTGTGGTGTTCTCCAATGTCGTAATATACACATTTTTGCTACAGTGAGTGCAATAGCAATCAATCTTCTTGTATGGTTTGTTAGATTTGGGAGATCAGTAACATCATGTAATATAACTAATTTTTCTGTTAAAGGAATGGGCACATGTATAGCTCTGTGTATAGAGGAAGTTATAGAAGACCAGTATTCCGTCAAAACTGGACATCGAAATAAAATGTGTAGGATATCACAGTCCTCATGAGGACACCTCCAACAGGTAGAATGGTGTAGTAAACCTGCTGCCTTGAGTTTTTGTGGTGACCAGTACCAATTATGAAGAATTTTGAAAAGAGTAAATTTCATTCTTGCCTCTCTGATTCCTTTATCCATGTTCATAACAACATCCGTCCAGTCCTCATTGGAATACGCTACATTAAGTAATCCTTGCCATTTGACGTGGAGTTGTGCTAGTAATGGTGATGAATGTAGTTTATGCACAATGAGATTATAAAATCCAGAGACCGCTCCTTTCAATTTCCCCCAAGTTTTTAAGTATTGTACGACTGGGGAATCCTCAGGTATCCACGGAAATGGTCCTAGTCTACTAAGTAGAGCTTGTTTCAATTGTAAGTATTTCCCCTTTTGAGAGCTAGGGAGTTGAAATTCTATCTGAAGCATCGTAAAGGTTTTAAGCTTGCCTTCTAAAGTGAATAAATGATCCAGCATTAGAATACCTGCTCTCTCCCATGTATCCCAGGAAATTGTCTGTTTCCCTATTCGAATATCAGCGTTATGCCATATGGGAGCCTTATTATGTAGCCTCGGATTACTCTTAAGGAGTTTGTGGGAGTGTATCCAAATCTTAAGCATAGACTGAATAATAGGGTTAGAACTTTGTAAAGCAGGCGATTTATGAGTATAAAACATTTGCAAACCTGAAGATACCTTTAAAGATTGCTTTTCAATAAGAACCCATAGTGGGGGGTCATCCTGTATTGGCCAAAGATAAACCAATTGAGATAAATGGAGGGCTGTATAGTAATGTTCAATGCATGGTAAACTAAGGCCACCAGATCGCCTGTGAGCAATAAGTTTGGAGATTTTGAGTCTAGGTCTCAGAGATCCCCAAATAAAGGTTTTAATACCTTTGTCAATGTCTCGCAGTATTGATATTTTAACTGTCAAAGGTAACATACCTAAAACATATGTGAAACGAGGCACTATAATAATTTTCGCTGCCTGGACTCTACCCCAAAAGGACAGGTTAAGATGGGACCATTTTTCATATTCTGACTTCGTTTTAGCAATGAGTGGATCTAAGTTATCTTGAATCATACGTTCTAAACCAGTGTTGATATAAATACCTAGATACTTCAGGCGATCCGCTTTCCATTGAAAATTGTAGCCTAAGATAGCTGCTTTTGTTGTGCCCCGGGACAATGGGAGAGCTTCACTCTTATTCCAATTGACTTTGTATCCAGAAATGTTTGAGAAGTGGGAAATAGTAGACATGAGTGCAGAGAGTGAAGTAGGTAGATCTGTAAGTGTGAGTAATATGTCATCCGCGTATAGAAGTAGTTTTGAGATGCCTGCTGGTGTAGGAATGCCTGCTATTTGTGAACACTGTCTTATTGCTGCAGCCAGTGGTTCAAGTGCAAGAAGAAATAAGAGGGGCGATAAAGGGCAACCCTGGCGGGTACCTCTTTGCACTAAAAAGGTTTTTGAAAGGAAACCCCCACAATTCACTTGTGCAGATGGTGTCTTGTATAACCATTTAACCTTAGAGATAAAATCATCACCTAATCCCAACCTATGCAATGTACAGAACATATAACTCCATTCAATGCGGTCAAAGGCCTTTTCAGCATCTAAGGATAATGCTACTCTGTCTTCTCCAGCATCCTTAGAAAACCAAAGTATGTGAGCCAAAGTGCGGAGATGGCTACGAGAGTTTCTGCCTGGCATGAATCCAACTTGAGAATTATGTATGAGTTTAGAGATAACTTGTTTGAGTCTTTTGGCAAGAATGGTGGCTAATAGCTTTGAATCTGTATTCAGAAGAGATATCGGACGATAGTTACTGCAGTATAATGGATCTTTCTCAGGTTTGGGAATGACAGTTATGATAGCTTTATTTGAGAGTGAGAAGAGACTACCAGTTTCCTCTGCTTCTTTATAAACCTCATAAAGGGCATCTATTGCTTCTGGTTTTACCCAACAGTAAAATTCCCCAGGAAAACCATCTTCTCCCGGTGCTTTATTGTATGGGAGACTGGAGATTGCTTGCGCAATTTCATCCTTTGTTATTTCGCCAGTCAGTATGAGCCGGTCCTGTTCATTGAGACAGGGTAGTGTTATTTTATCAAAGAATTCCTGTTCTTTGAGGAGTTCATCATCAACTTCTGAACTATATAACTTGGTATAATAATCTGCAAACGTATTAGCTATTGCTTGAGTCTCAGTTATTAGTTTACCCTCAGGGTTATATATAGCTGGAATAGATGTCATAGCTTCTCGCTGTTTTAATCGTGCCGCTAGTAAACGGCCTGCTTTTTCTCCTTGTTCATAATTGCGAGCCTTAAGTCTATATAGCATATATTCTGCTTTGGAAGTATATAGTGTATTAAGTTCCATCTTCGCTTTTTCCAATCTGCATCTGGAAGCTTCAGTTGGATTACTAAAATGAGTATGTGTCAGTGTTTTGATATCATTTTCCAAAATGGCCTGTTGTTCTATTCTGCGTTTATTTGTTATGGCAGAATCCCTCATAATTTGCCCCCTAATAGTGGCTTTTGCGGCTGCCCATAATATTTGTGGAGAAGAAACTGATCCTTTGTTATCTTTCATATAAGTAGTCAAATGTGATTGTAATTGTGACTTTTCTGCTGGTAGTTTGTAGCGCGATATGTTTAATCGCCATGGTTTCCTACAAGGGCGTTTCAGACCCCAATCAAGCTGGAGACTGATAGGAGCGTGATCCGACAGTGCAATTTCTAAAATATCACAATCTAGTACTTGTGGTGTAATAGAATGTGAAATAAGGAAGTAATCTATTCTAGAATGGGAATCATGTACTGTTGAGTGATATGTAAACCCTTTATCTGATGGATGTAGTAAACGCCAGATATCGATCAAACCATGATCTTCTCTAATGTCTCCCAGTATGGCTCTATCTCTACCATGAGTTGTGTCCAGGGGACCTGTCCTGTCTAAGATCACATCTGGCGCAAGATTCCAATCGCCTCCCAAAACTATTCTGGAAATTCCCATTTCTGTTAGAATTCTATTTAGATGAAGGAAAAAGGGGGCTTTAGTCCCAACAGGGGCATATATGGAACCCACTCCTAATATATTGTTACCAACTTTAAGCTTCGCTAAAACAAATCTACCATCCTCATCTGACCATGACTGAAGTATTTGGCATTGCAGTGTTTTCCGTATTAGAATGGCTACACCACTTTTCCTAGTAGTAGTGTGGGATGTAGCATCTCCTGATATGTGAGAAGGAGATTTGCAGCTGTAAAGTATCTGGCCTACCCAATCTCGTTTTAATTTTTCTGATTCTATATCAGATAGATGAGTCTCCTGGATGAGAGCAATATCAGTATGTTTGGAGGCTAAATAGGAAAGAATTTTCTTCCTTTTAATGTAATTAGTAAAGCCATTGACATTGAGAGAGACAATTTGCATAGGACTTGTTGTCATGATGATGACTAAAAATGTTAGAGTATATTTGTACTGTGTGAAACAGAGTCAAAATGCTAAAAAAGGGAAAAGGAAGTAGATAAACTATATGGTAATGTGATAATGAGAACTTACTGGAGGGAAAAAATAAAATAAATAAATAAATAAATATCTGGAGTATAGTAAACCTGAAACCAATATGTGGAACTATAATCATAAAATATTGTTAACACTAAACTCTAAATAGTGTAAGTACACCGTTCTAAGTGCTAGAATGTAAAAAAACACTGCAGATCAAATAATATGTATCTTTCGTCGGTGGGTCTAAACCTCAATTCGAAACCCAGACTCTGGAGGGGAGGAAAGGAAAACCACTCATGGTAAATAAATTATACGAAAAAACACTCCATGGAGTTATAAAATCTATCCAAGAGAAAATCTGCAAATACAAACACAGTAGGAAATGTACATGGTTATTGAACAGCAATATATGAGGATAGGAAATAAATCATATCCATCAGAATTAATAATTGTAGTAAAACACTAATAACATTATATTAATACATAGCATGTATAAATATACTCATCTAGCTGGAAGAATTGATAGTGGAAGGTTGAGCATTAGTTACTTTATTAAAAGACGTGGGTGACTTTAGAGGTGATCTCGATTTGTCTCTGGGATTTTCCTGTGTGAGTGACTTTACGCAGTGGACTGCTTTATCTCTGTCAAACTGTTTCTTAAAGGTACGGACGTGTAATCTACCGGTGCGATGGCTTTGTGGATCTTTCTGTAATTGAAGCGGACTATTCATAGATGTTTTGTCCAGTGGCGTTGAGTCCATATGTTGGTCATCCAAACTGTCCAGGAAGCATACCAGATCCTCAGGCTCCGTGTAGTACCTTGAGTTCCCATCCATTGTGATCCACATTGTGGCAGGTTCTAAAAGACCATATTTGATATCCCATTTGCGAAGTCTTGGCCTAAGTTGCAGGAACGCTTTTCGTTTGGCATTGGTTTCAGTGGAGAAGTCTGCAGCAATAAATACTTTATGGCCTTCCAAGTCATACGGACCATGTTCATTATCTAATTTCTCTTCCAAAAAAGTGGTTCTTTGATCTAAAATTTCCACTTTTGTATGAAAACAGTTTAGATCCATCCGTATTGTCTTCATTTCTGTTGCGAGATCTGAAATTTTTACATCCATAGATCCCAATCTTTGCCCCACGGCAGAGATCTCTTTTAAAATAAGGTCCATAGAAGCAATGTCTTGTGGGACAACAGTAGACGTGCCTGGAGGTACAGTGTTCCCTACTATTTGTGTAAACAAAGGCTTTCTATTAGATTTGCCACTGGCCATACTGTTATATTTTAATGTTAGAGAAGACAATAAATAAGTACAGCTTAGTAATCAAATATGATATCTAATTGACTCACAAAGTAGGTAGATATTAACACTGTAAATGGTGACAGACATCTGGGATTTTAAAATTATGGCTATATGTTTTCAAGCAGGTGTCGCTGAGAAACAGTGCATCAGAAATGTTGTACAGTTTTCGTCTGCCTACCCAAATTCACTTTACCCCCTCTGCTGATAGGAATTCCGGCGTTTATGTAATTTCGTAGTAGAGTCTGAATTGTCAGATTTAGAAAAATATCTCTGAAGTGAACGTTTACATGCTTCTCATACAGCTGCCTTTCGACATTCAAGGAAAGGAATTTCACATATCTCTTCAGAAGCAGAATTCCTGATAGAATGACTAATTTTCACAAACTCTGTCAGCTGTAGGAATGGTGTACAACACTCACTTGCCAAACTGTATTTACGCCACACACCTGTAGACAAGAAATTCCTGCGCTTACATAATCACGTAATGGATCCTGAACAGTTAAGTGAAGAGAAATACCTCAGAATTGAGAGTTGTCAGAGGCTTCTCTTACAGCAGCCTTTTCACTTATCTCACCAGCAGCTGACTGTGTTTCCTGACAGAATTAGTCTTTGCCACAGACTTCTATAATTTTAAAAAATAATGACTGAATGCTTTCAGACAGGTGTCCCTGAGAATCAGTGCATCAGAAATAGCTCACATGTTTTGCCTGCCTATCCAGATTCGCTTTACGCCCTCTGCTGATAGGAATTACAGCATTTACTTAATTGCGTAGCAGACTCTAAACTGTCAAATGAAGAGAAATACCTCAGAAGTGAAAGTCCATATGTTTCCCCAACAGCAGCCTTTCAACTTTCAAGAAAGGGAATTCCACTTATCTGTTAAGAAACTGGCTGTATTTCATGACAGAATGAGTAACTTTCACAGAGTCTCTCAGCTGCAGAAATGGTGTGCAACACTCACTTTCCGAACTGCATTTGCTCCACACACTTGGCTGACAAGAAAATCCTGTGCTCACATATTTACATAAGAAGTCTGAACAGTTAATTGAAGAGAAAATACCTCAGAGTTGAGACTTGTCAGAGGCTTCCCTGTGCTGTGTGGAGAGTTCAACCAAAGGTCAACAGTTATTTAATTCCCTAAACACGAAGAAAGCCCCTTATCTCTTCAGCAGCTGACTCTGTGTCCTGACAGAAAGTGTTGTTCTTTGCTCAGCTGAGGGGCCGTGTAGCCGGCTTCAGGGCATCAATTAAGAACTCCGTTTTAACTGGCATTTCTTACTTGGAAAATAACTTCAGAGTTATGTTGCTGTTATCGCATGTATATTTCCTTTCATTCTGACTCCAAGGAGGCTTTTTGACAGCTGTTTGGGTAATCCTTCTCCCCTCGAGCCTCGGAGCTCTACCTTGAGGCAGCCATTTCAGACGGCAGCCAGACTCCGCGCCCCCCTCTCAGCAATGTTTTCGACTAAGCATTGCAATATTCTGTTCTGGAAAGAAATAAAATTGTCATTTAAGGAAGAAAGTCAGCACTGGGAATGGAGCTCTTGAAGCTTCTCAAGATATTGTTAGAACTTAGCTGTCTATGGTTCTAGGTCCTGCGACTTGACGAAGAGGGTTATAATGAGGCTCGGTCACTGTTTGGCCACAGTTTTGGGAAGCTGACAGTGGCGGTTATGGAGGGTTGGGTCTTGGAGGCTGGAGCACAGAAGGAGTGGCAGAGCAGGCATCTCGGCTTCAACTGGGAGTGTTCTCCTTCTACTTGTCAGTAAAGGAAGCCAGAATGAACGGTTTTTTGCTGAGAAATGCCAATCTGTTTTGGGCTCTATCGGCCACCACAGTTTACACTTGTCTTGTTTCCTCCATGTTTATTTAATTTTTCATGAGGTGCCTCTCAGGAAATTACTTTTGTTTCTTGATCAGAAGTCCTAGTTTTGGTTACTTTTCTGTTTTTCCTCATTCTAGTTGTGTTTCCATCTCTCCTGGGAAAGAGAGTCATCTCCGGGTGCCTCTCTTTTCTCTCCTCATAGTCCAACTTAGTGAGTGTCAGGGTGAGTACTTTAAGCAAACGTCTTCCTCTCATGTGTTTAACTATTGGTTTATGCCACTCCGGACTTAATATGCAGTTCATTGCTATATTTCTCACACTGCCTACTGGTGTGTACACTAGGAATTTCCATACCTTTCCTGTTCACCTGGTGACAGTCACCTGACTGCAATGACCATGTCAATACTTGCAACACGAGCTCCTCTTAACTTATTTCAGCAAAGATTTCACCATTCTTGAATTTACAAAGACCTTTGAAGAACACAGAAAATATACATGTGATTTAATATACTGATTAAAGGAAAACACATAGCAGGTAACAATAGAGACATGCTTTTGTAAAGTAGCTTCTGTATGTTTTTTTAAGCTTTAACATGTCTGTTTCTGCTGTTTTTGTGGAAGAAAGCAGGGTTTCTGCAATACATGGCTCAAGACTGTCAAGGACTGGATGCTGAAGATACTGCGTAGGAGGAAAATGTATAAGGCGAGCCTTCAACCAGCTGTGCCCTGCCAGCAAAGAGGTTGACTAGGAAAAGAATAGAGACTTCAATGATAGTAGTTGTGGTGCTCACAACTTTAATATCGTATCAACAACATCATAAGCCTTTAATATAGTGAGTGTAATATTGTGATGTCATTTATATCGTGGGATAGTCGATTGCAGGTTCTATACTCAGTATGGCTGGAGGAGGTGTTAGTTTGTTCCCAAGGTCAATATTTTCACATGTTTCTTAGGTTATAGTCAGTGTGGGTTATTGCTGTAGTTGTTTTAGGTTCCTGCAGTAGGCATAATTCTCTTTTATTGTGTATGTATTTTTATTGTTCGAAAGTATATTATATTTTAACTATTTGTAGGTATTTTGTGTTTTGAAGGTGGGATTTTCTCTATTTTTTACAGGTTCTGTTGTTGATGGTGAATGCATTTATTTTTTTTAGAAGGAAAAATAGTTCAGATTTTTTAATCAACTAGTTATTTTATTCATCCTTGTTTTCTTGTGGTTTTCATGGATAAGTTTTTCTTTTTGTAGGGTTTTGGATGACTTATCTGCATTTCATTTGGTTACATTAGATAGATTATATATTTTATTTGTATTTTTTGGGCTACAATTGTACCAATTTACTGATGTGTGATGGATTATGTTTTGTTTTGGATTTCATATTGTGTACAAAGAACTTCAGCTACAACATTGTAAATAATTCTATTGTGTTTTTTTTAAAAAAATATTTTTATTGATTTTATGTTTCAGATATGCAATACAAACTGTTAAATTTTCAACGACAGGATCGCCCAGGGCATTATCTAATATCAAAACCATTTAACAATCGCAAACCCCCCCAATAAACACGACACGGAACACTTCCAGTCCTACAGTATCATTTCTAGCTGCACTTGCCATGAGTTTATCATTTGTTAGCTATCTTTTAAGGTGTTCGCTCGTGACCAGTGTGGACCCTATTTTACTGGGTATAAGTTTCCTGGCCGCCTGATGGGGGCTCCATTCAGATTGGTGAGCGCGGATGACTGCTCGGGTGATGCTACGCCCTGTGCGTCGTTGGTAATCTTGTGTAGGAGAGGTGGTGAGTTGTTACTGCAGGAGGGGGTAGGGGGTGAGGTGTATACGCTGTTGTACCTGGTCGCCCTGTGGGTTATGTCTCTGTGGTGGGGGAAGCAGAGAAATTTATATCGCAGTTATTACAGGTATGTGTTCCCAGGTTCATGAGGGCATCTCATCATTTTTGGCCTCCAATTTGGTTACCAGAGTTTCCCAGGTGGTGCACCCTGTATGTTGTCGCCCCTCTTGCGCCAGTCTTTTTAGTACCTGATATTCAGTGCGAGCCCAGCGTAGTATTAGAGAATGCCAAGATTTACGATCAGGAGCTTTGGGGGCTTTCCAGTGTATTGCTATCAATCTTTTGTACATTAAATAGGCTAGGTCTACAAACCTGTGTAGGTATCTTTGTTTTTTTGGTCTCTTTCTCAGTCCCAATAGGCAGGACCCGGGATCTACTGTCAACACAAGCCCCGTTAACTCGGATATCTCCCCTACCACCTCCGCCCAGGCAGTTTGTATATTGGGGCAGTCCCATACCATGTGATAGAAGGGTACTGATGGTGCTTTGCATCTAGGGCATACTGGTTCAGAGCTGGGGAACATTCGCTTTATCCTGGCTGGGGATAGATATGTTTCATTCGTGAAATTGAATTGGGTGTACCTAAATCTGGGATTCCTTGACACGCCGCGGGCATGAAACAAGGCTTTTGGCCAGTCCACTTGTGGGATCGGGGCGGGGAGTACAGCGTTCCATCTCTCCCAGGCTTTCTCGCCTGTGGCTCGGGAGATTTGTTGAGGGTTCTGTATAGGCTGGATATTATTTTTATTTGGTCATTATGTTGAAAGAGATGGTGAACCACAGGGGAGATCGCCGGTTCCGAGATACCTGCCCCCCATATTTTTCTAATTTCATGGCATATAACGTGGTATGTCAGGAACTGGCCGGGGCTTATCTCTGTGAGGGCCTGGAGAGCCTAAAATGACATTAACTTGCCATCTTCAAAACAATCTCCCACTGTCTGTACTCCTGCTTCACTCCACGCCCGCGCAGCTCGCATTCCAGCTGCGGTCCCTGCCAATAGGTGGTTCAGTGGTATGTGTGGGGAGTAAGGGAGCTTATCCGCTGCTTTCTGCACAAATTTAGCCCAACACGCGTGCGCAACTGCAAGCAGTGGGTTGACCTGTTCCGTCTTGGGGTGTTTAGATGTCAGCCATCTTATCAGGGGGGTCCCCTTCAGCCGGGGCTCCAGGCACGTGGATTCTGCCTGCTCTGTGGATCCAATTCTGGACCCACTGAAGTTGTGCAGCTGCATAATATCGTTCAAAGTTAGGGGCTCCCAGGCCGCCATTGTCCACCGGGCATTGCAGCGTGGTTAGAGCCACCCGTGCTCTGCCACCGCCCCAGATGAGCTGCAGCAAAGCTGTGTTTAAATTGCTAAAGAAGCTTTTGGGAATAGTTATCGGCAAGGCCGCAAAATAGTATAGCAGCCTAGGTAGGATCAACATGTTGGCGATCGCCACCTTACCAGGCGGCGAGAGCGGGAGCTTGTTCCAAAACTGTAATGAGCCTTTTATGGAGGTTAGCGCCCTCCCCAGATTCCCATCTCTTAGATCTACTGTGTTGTGGTATATGTTTATCCCAAGATATTTGAATGTTGCCGGGCACCACTTTAGGCACCCTATCTGAGGAGCCTCCTGATTATTGGGTGCCAGCTTTACCAAAGGAAACACACAGGACTTTTCCCAGTTTACCACAAGGCCTGACAAGTTTCCAAACTCAGCCAATAAGGATATTACTGAGGGAATATCTGCGCGGCCGTTCCTGATGTATATTAAGGCATCATCTGCGTATAGTGAGATCGTGTGATGTAGCCCGTTCCTGATTATTCCTCATTCATGTTCCATGAGACGTATTCTTGCTGCTAGCGGTTCCATTGCTATGGCAAACAATAGCGGGGATAGGTGGCAGCCCTGCCGTGTGCCCCGGGAGATCGAAAAGCTGTCGGAGATCACCCCGCCCGTCTTCACCCTCACGCTTCGATTGGAATACAGTGTCCGGACCCAGCGAATATAATTGGGGCCTATTCCCATGCGAGCCATTGTGGCCAGTAGGAAATCCCACTCAAGCGTATCAAAGGCCTTTTCAATATCCATTGAGAGCACCATTTCCTCTTGTGCGTCACGGGGAGTGTCCCCCATTATGCTTAGTAGTCTGCGAATATTTAGGAAGGTGTGGCACCTTGGGATGAAGCCGTTTTGGTCTGCATGTACCAATAAGTGCATGAGGGGAGCTAGTCTGTTAGCTAGTATTTTGCCTAATATTTTACAGTCTGTGTTTAGAAGCGATAGTGGTCTATAGGATTTGACATCTGTGGGGTCCCGGCCCTGTTTGGGGAGTACCACAATCATAGCTTCCCTTTGGGATATGGGCAAGCATTCGTTAGTCCACGCTTCTGTGAACACTCCTAGAAGGTGGGGTTTCAGGCAGGATAAGTGGGCTTTGTAATATTCCGACGGGAGGCCGTCCGCCCCAGGCGCTTTATTTCTGGGTAGCTGTGCAAGGGCTAGTTCTATTTCATTCATTGTCATGGGGGTTTCGATTATTTCTCTATCTGTTTGTGATAGTTGGGGCAGAAGGGAATCGGCGAGATAAGCCTTGAGTTGTGTAGCAGTGCATGAGGTGCATTTAGTGTATAAGTTTGAGTAGTATTTCCTAAACGTCTCGTTTATTTCTACTTGTGTGGTAGCCATATCCTGCGCGCCCACTCGGATGGCGCCTATTGGAACTTGCTGTCTATCCTCGCGAAGCAGCCATGCTAGCATTCTGCTTGATCTATCCCCTTCCGTTTGCAACCTGGTTAAGTGATAGTTGTAGTCATGGCAGCGGAGTCTGCTGTCTGCGTCATTATATTTTAAGCGCTTTTCTTTTAGGGCAGTATTGGGGATTTCCCCTAGTGCTACCGCTATTTCCGCTGCCCTGAGTTCCTTCTCTAGTTTGCCAACCTCTGCCTGTAAAGAGCGTCTCACTCCCCATGAGGTGGATATACATACTCTGCGTGCTACTACTTTGTGAGCGTCCCACTCTGTCGCCCGTGTTGTTGCGGACATAGCATTTATATCCCAGTACTGGCTTATAGATTCTTTCAGTGATTCGGCAAATGCTTGGTGCTGTAATGCCTCTGCCTGGAACCGCCAGGTGGGGACTGCCTGACGTGTCCTTCCCCAATTCAGTGTTACTTTCAATGGCGCATGATCCGACAGTGTCTTTGCTAAGTATTCCGATTCGCTAACCAATGCCCCTATTTCGCGAGTGCCCCATATTATATCTATTCTAGTGTGGGTGTTGTGTGGTGCTGAGTAAAATGAATATTCTCTTTGTTCTGGGTGACCTAGTCGCCATATGTCGTGGAGTCTCATAACGCTTGCCCAATCTTGCAGGGGACCTGTGGGTTTCCTGTTAGTTAGTGAGCTCGGATAGGCATTAGTTCTATCCAATACTGCAGATGGGGTGCTATTGAAGTCACCACCCCAGAGGGCCAGGGCCATGGGGTGGGACAGTAATGTTGGAGTGAGGGTGGTGAGAAAACCCGTGATACCACTGTTTGGGGCGTATATGACGACCACTGCTATTTGTCTGCCGTCTAGTCTGCCCTCCACCACCACATATCTCCCTCCTTGGTCTATCCTGTGTGTCGACAAGAGAAATGGGACTCCTGCCGCTATCCAGACCAACACCCCCCTCGCGAAGGCCGAGTACGTTGTGCCTATCAACAGGCCTCCCCATTTCGTGTGCAAGTCGCGTAAGTCCCCTTCCAGCATGTGTGTCTCTTGTAGAATGGCAATATGCACTCCTAGTCGTTTGAGTCGAGCGTGCACTCTAGCCCGTTTACTCAGCGCCCCCAGGCCCCTAATATTCCATGTTACTATGATGTACTGGTTTTTGGTATTGTTGCTGGAAGGCATCATATGGGGCCTTGGGGGTTCATATCTGTGTTAAGGATCTGGGCTCTAGTGTTGGGCCACATGGTCACTACCTTTCTGTAGCTGGTATTTAAATATAGCGGGTGCAGCTGTTCATTTTGTGCTTTGAGTGATTCCCGTACATGCATTCCTGCTAAACTATTAACCCCAACTCCCCTTAATGAATCCCCATTACTACTTACAACTATTGTGAGACTACTAAACTTAAAAACACGTGTAATAACCCATATCCGGTTGGATTTGCATAGTGGGATTCTCATATCGTCCAGATGTGGCTCTTATAAGGGGCTCACATCTTTCCGCACACTTAGGGGGTCATTCTGACCCTGGCGGTCACTGACCGCCAGGGCCAACGACCGCGGAAGCACCGCCAACAGGCTGGCGGTGCTTCCATGGGCATTCTGACCGCGGCGGTACAGCCGCGGTCAGAAACGGGAAACCGGCGGTGTGCCGCCGGTTTCCCGCTGCCCCAGGGAATCCTCCACGGCGGCGCTGCTTGCAGCGCCGCCATGGGGATTCCGACCCCCTTACCGCCATCCTATTCCTGGCGGTTTTCACTGCCAGGAACAGGATGGCGGTAAAGGGTGTCGTGGGGCCCCTGGGGGCCCCTGCAGTGCCCATGCCAATGGCATGGGCACTGCAGGGGCCCCCTAACAGGGCCCCACATTGATTTTCAGTGTCTGCCAAGCAGACACTGAAAATCGCGAAGGGTGCCACTGCACCCGTCGCACACCTTCAACACCGCCGGCTCCATTCGGAGCCGGCTTCCTCGTTGAAGGCGCTTTCCCGCTGGGCCGGCGAGCGGCCTTCTGGCGGTCGCCCGCCAGCCCAGCGGGAAAGCTAGAATGGCCGCCGCGGTCATTTGACCGCGGTGCGGTCATTCGGCGGTGCCCGCCGGGCGTGCGGTTACCGCCGCCGGCGGGAGTTGGAATGACCCCCTTAGTCTACTAATACCATTGGGCGCCCCTTGAAACATAAGATTATTCCCTCCAGCACCGCTCCGCCACTCGCGAACCGCCCCCAAGCGCCCCCAATAACTTAGCTTAGTATTTATATCAAAGATACACATTGTTGGAGGCGCATTGTCCCCAAGCCTCGCCGGCACCACAGAGTCTCTGGAGGTTTTCGGGTTTCGAGCATCGTCGCTGGCGGTCTCTCAGGGTGGATGTGTGTAGTTTAAAGTTCGTCAGCGGATCTGGGGGTGACCTTTGGCCCACCCAGTTCCCCTATTATTGCAGATGTAGAACTGGCCGTGTCTGAGTCCGATCCCAGCTCTGGGGGTTTCCTAGCAATTGCACTGTTGCTTTGTGTGTGTAAAGGCGTCTCTTTCAGCACTTTTGCTCTTTCTTCTGCTGCCTGCCAGTCGTTAGGCTGGCCCCTGGTTCGTCTTTTGGATTGCTTCCTTGCAGCAGGAGTTTGCCATTTCTCATCCCCTTCCGTGTCTTCCCGAGGGTGAGCTAGGCCCTTGGCATGTAGCCATGTCCAGGCATCTTCAGCGTTTGTGAATATGTGGGTGCGGTCCTCCGCTACTACCCTTAGTTTCGCGGGGAAGAGCAAGGCATATTTTATGTTGTGTTCTCGTAGGCGTTGTTTAATTTTGACGAAAGAATTGCGTTGGTTCTGCACCTCCTGCGTGAAGTCTGGGTATGCGTTAATAGTCGAATCTTCATATTTAAATGGGCCTTTGCTGCGGAATTGTTGCAATATCGCATCCCGATTTCTATAGTTCAGGAATCTAGCAATCAGTGGTCTAGGGGGCTGGCCAGGGGCCAGAGGTCTGCCTGGAATCCTGTAAGCCCTTCCAACTGAGAAAAACTTGGATGGGGCCCCATTTAACACCTCCTTGATTAGCCATTGTTCCAGGGGGATTTCCGATTCCGGTTGTCTCATACTTTCTGGAAAGCCCAGAAACCTCACGTTGTTGCGACGCGCCCTGCTCTCCATTTCCTCCGATCTCCTCCAGAGTACCTTCAACTCCGCGTCCATGCGCTGGATCTGTTTTTGGTTTCCTTGCGCCGTTGGAATTAAGTCGGATATTTCAGCTTCAGCTGTTTTCACTCTTTCAGCTAGACTTCGATGGTCCACTCGTAGGAGGTTCAAGTCTTGTGCAACTGCGTCAATTCTGTTTTCTAGAGATGATTTAGTGTCCAAAATCGCCTGCAATACTTTCTGGAACTGAGCAGAATGCGTCATGAGCGTGTTTTCCAATGACTGTAGGGACGGGTTAGAACGTTGGTCGGCGGGTGTTGGTCCATGGGTGTTTCGGTCCAAATTCTTGGCTGATTTGGCTCTGCCGGCCATTTTAGCTGTCCCGAGGTCTCCACCTAGTCTGCAGTAGTTTTGCACTATTTGGCGCTTTTGGTTCGGTAAGTTAAACTTTTGCTGAATGTCCTCGATATGGTGTGCACGTACGGCGTTGGGAGCGTGTGGTTGGCCAGCAGTGCCAAGGGAGGGCGTATTCCTGTTTATGCGTGCTTATTGCCTGTGGCCATGCGTTCACTGATAGGCGCAGCGATCGCCGGATTCCACAACGGTCTGATGTTGGGTCCTCATGGGGCTATATGCGGTGCCCCCGATGAGTGTGGGGAGCGTAACAGCTGGGGGAGAGCACTCTCACCCTCATAGGTGGCGGCGGAGCCTGGTGCCAGAGGTGTCCCCAGAGGAAGAGGGGAGCGTAGTTGAAGGCCGAGGCAGGCGGTGTAGTCCGGAAGGGACCGAAGAGGGGGGCGAACGTCAGAGGCCACGGGCAGGTTCCGCACGGCGCAGGGATATTAAAGCAAGTGCCGACCGCGGGGCACCGGCGCGGCCCCAGCGCCCACAGCACGCACCAGCCGTCCGCGTTATGCAAGCTGTCAGGGACAAGCCTATGGAGGCACGCGTGCATATTAGTCTTGCGCCCTTTTTCTTTTAGGGGTCAAGCGCTGCCTGTCTCCATCCCAGGGGGCGCGGGTGGGTTGTGCTGTTGGTGGGGCAGTGGGGGGGTGGCCGGGAGTCCAGGAGTGTCCCCTCTGCGTAGGTCAAGTTAATCCCCCCAGGCTACCCCCTCACCACGATGTGCTGGCTCCTGCCCATGTTCCTCTGCTCCCTCCCGGGCTGTTGACTGCAGTGTGCTTTAGTTCTGGGCAAGAGTGCCCTTTCTTTGTTTTAGGATGTGTCCTCGCGGCTCCGCTACCACGATGTCCAAAATGGCGCCTCAGCTCCCCGGGCCAGCTCCAGCCACGCGCGCATCGGGGGTGCAGGGCGGAGGTCCTGATTTAGCTCGCGCGGTCGTGGTGCAACGGCACCCACGGCCGCGAATGGAGAAGGTGGGAGCCGGCCGCGCAAGGCAGAAGCGCGCCCGGAGCCACTGAAGCAGCTCCTCTCGCCGGTTGCCGCATCCGGCGCGAGTCCCCGCGGCCCGGCCTCGGCTCGCCCGCACCTCACGGGCTGCGCCCGATCTGCGGCAAGTGCCCCAGTCCTTCCCGACCGGGCCACCGCCCCGGCTGCTGCAGCAGGGTTGCGAGGGGCGCCCTTCAGGATGTCGTGGTCGAGCCGGAGACGGAGCGCTCGTATCAAGCGACCGTCCCGGCCGCCATTTTGGCACCTCCCCGCCATAATTCTATTGTGTTAATTATTTCCCTGTTGGGTAACAATATATTATTATGTTGTGTTTGCTCATATTTTACTATTTTGTGATTATTCGGTTACATTATGACCTCTCTTTGAAATATGTGTGTTTTATTTTATTTTATGTTGCTTTATTTGGAGAATGTCTTTTTAAAACATTAATAAGCAATGTGATGTTTTTATTCATTCTGATACCATGTTTTTGTTTATTTTATATTTTTATTCTGAGTGACAATTTTCTAAAAATGTTTTATTATTTATAGCATAGGTTTTTGTTGTTTAATTCATTTAAATCAATATTTAGTTCAGTTTCTCTTCTGGTATTTTTATAGTAATTTTCTTGCTATTGTTTCAAGGTAGAGCAGGCATTGGATGTTTGGAAATAGTCACACTTTGCCTGCTAATATTTGGTGTTGTTGCTTTTATTTAATTTGTTTTCATATTTTTATTTTTAGTTGTGCTAGATGTAGGAATTGGTAGAGTGTTGCATGGCTTCTCCCAAATATTTCCTGGAAGGAATGGTACCATCCTCCCACTGCATTGTTAGTTTTATCTTCTTGAGGGATGGTGCTGTCATACAAAGTCCACAATGAAATGTGACTTTTGGGTTGACTCCTGTGTCCAGATCACAGGCAGCCATCCCAAGTGTCTCGAAATGGTCCATTAGAGGTGGGAGGTTTTTTTCATTTTTTGGATGTACAGGGATTCAATCAGCCTTAGTGCTTGGTTACAACTGTGACAGGGACGTAGGCTAATGCTATTGTCTTTTTACTTCAGAATACAGGGTCATATTTACAAAATAATGATGCAGACTGGAGTCACAAGCCATCTTGCAGCACCAAGCTGCGCCATTAGGAAATGGCACAGATGCATCATGTTTACAGCAATAGAACGCATCCCTGTACCTTCTGCAGTGCTGGCGCACAATCGGCAGCCTAGTGCCAATGCTAGCCCCCATCCAAAATGGTTCAAGGGTGCCTGCATTGCAGAGATGACTGTTTATGTGCAGGAAGGGGCACCTTCCTGCACAAAAACAATAATTTGTGGCGTTTTCCTCCTTCTATGTGTGCTGCAGAATACAGCATACATAGAAAGAGGTAAAAACGAGGAGAAATAAAGATATTTCTCCTTTTTGCACCACTTTTACACCACCCCTGGAGTGATGTAGGAATCTGACACATTCCCAGCCTTGTAAATCTGGGAATGCATCAGATACCATTGGTGTTGCGTGGTAACATCCACAGCAACACCCATTGAACTAACCTTTCATAGAGAGTAATGCGTGAAAGGGGGGCACACTTATAAGGCCATGAAAAGCCACGCAAGGTGGCTGTGCGTGGCCTTGTAAATATGGGCCAGTACACTGAGGCATTGAAGCGCCAAAAAAGTGATGCTCCGGTGGCGACAGGGGCTTGTAAATGTGCCCCCCCAGTTTTAAATTAGTGGTGTGAACTAAGTGCCATTCTTTCTAGATGCATCCATATACGTTGAATGAAGTAGTAGCTGCACACCTGTGATGTTGTGTGTGGGTAAACATTTTGTATGCTAGAATCCTACCTTTTTCCAAATCAATAATGGCTTTTATGGGATTGTATTTGAATTAAGAACTGGCTATGGGTTGCACTTTGCTTGCTTGGCAGTAGCACTTATAATACAGGGACATTTGTGCCTTTGCCCATGTATAGCGTATATTTGTGGTGGGCATGATTTAAATATCCTGTGTATCATCCATGTGTTGCACTGTGATAGGATTACTAAATTATTTTTAGAGGCATAGACAATGATTTTTATCATTATTTTCATTGTCATGCAATAGGAAATCCTGGTTAGTATGTGTTAATTTTAATGTTGGAGGATTTGTATTACTTCATATGTTCTGGGTGCCCTTGGTGTTTCTCTAGTAATTCTTCTTGCTCTACTTATTAGTCTTTTTTAGATTTTCTATTGCCAAGAGTTGCCCAGTTGCTTCTTCAGGGACTTGGGAAATTATATTTTTAGTAAGGTAGCTGTGGGTCCTTGTGCTCACTCCTCTTACGTCTTGTGTGACATTACTAATTTGAAATTCAGTGACATTTGGCAGGTCATGGTGTTCCCTTTACCATTAAATAACAATATCATATCTGGTGGTGACACTGCCATGGTAACACAGAATAATATTTAGTGCATTACAATGAATCCTTTCACTAGAATTGCTTTCTTTGCTATAGGTGTATTTCCTATAACTTAATAGTACTCTCCTTTTTTGTGAATTGATGTATGTTGCAATTTCTGACAGCATATTTCTGAACTACAGAATTTTATATATATATATATATACATATATATATATATATGTATATATATATATATGTATGTTTATATGTATATATATATACATATACACACACCGTTCCTTTTAGCAAAAAGGAAAACGCCTCGGCCACAGTTGCCTTCAAATTGAATTTATTCTATATGGCAAAAGAAAACATTCACCAGTCGCATTTCGGGAACCGGTGTTCCCTTGTTCATGGGCATTACATTGTCCATGCTTTCATTTCTATTTATTTACACGCATAAACAGCAGGAAAGCTATCAACATAAATGACAGGCCTCAGACGCTACTTTCTATATCTCAACTATTGCGGCCATCTTTATACATGTTTAATAAGCACGTTTTTAATATATATATTGCAATTGTTTGTTTAATTTCTAAATTTCATTTACGGGGTTCGCGAGCCCGCCTCGGTCTGCTGTGTTTGTACATATACATATATATAAACTCCAAACCGGTCCAAGAAAGGCGTGCTCTTTCCTCATCGGTGCCAGCATCAGGAAAGGACCTATTCCCTTGTAAAAATCTTCACACTAGTTTAACCATTAAGTTAAAGATGCGGCACTCACAGGATTACATCAATCTTCTTTTATTCCATAAAAAGACACCCAACAAACTACCACCAACCCGTTTCGACCTTACTGGTCTTGATCACGGTAACTCATCAATCCATTACATGCACTATTTATACTCGTCCTCTAAGCCATGCCCTTATGTGGCATTCTGGGATATGTAGTATTTACAATGTCTGTTGTGCTTAACACCACACCAATAATCTTAATAACCCCAGCGTATATTACTAATCTAAAAACTCAGTGCAAACACACAAAGAAAATACAATCATAACCACCAAACCAGCTACTCACTTGTCATTGTCATTTATGATAATGTTCCACTGTCATTGCTATTTACATTTGCAACTCAAAAATATACATTTATCCTTTTAACAATATTGCAATCTATATTTCCTCATTTCACCATAGGGATACTTCTCCACATTTTTCTAGACTATAATTATTACATTTTTTAATAATTGATTTTAGCAATGACAGTGAGATCTTATGCTTATTTTACATTTGAGATCAGAGATGACAATATAACTCTTCATCGTAATTGATCCCGTATGGTACCTTGGTTTTCAATTTGATGATATATTTAGACTCCAAACGTCTCAATCTCTGGACCCTGTCACCTCCCCGTTCGTGTTTTTGTATTGTTGCAATCCCATAATATTTCATGGACAGCCAATCCAATTCCGAATGAGTTTTCAAATGTTTTGTCATGGCATACGTGGTATCCTCATTTTGCACTGCCCTTATATGTTCAAAAATACGCTTTTTCAAGGGGCATATAGTACTACCCACGTATCTAAGGCCACATAGACATTCCAAAACATATACAACAAAAGATGTTTCACATGTAATTCTTTCTCTGATCACAATTTCTCTACCTCTAAAGTCTGTTATGGATTTTTTATTACATCTAATTTTGCATGCTTTACATTTCCTGCAACCAAAGAAACCCTGATTGCCCACTAACAACCAATTAGGAGTTTTTGGCATCTCAAAATGACTTTTTACCAACATATCTTTTAAAGATGGTACTTTCCGATACGTGATTGAGGGGCACGTGCCCACACGTTGTCCAATATCACTATCTTTTTTAATCAGGTGCCAATATTTCTTCAATATTTTCACGATTTATTGGTTTTCTTTGCTATAATCCAAGATTAATCTCATTATTTTTCAAATCTGACTGCTCTAATACATTTCTTCTCTTAACCAACACCTGTTCACGTGTCTTTACCCTTGCCTTCAACTCTCCCTGCTTTATTGATTTTAATGTGTATTCCCTATTTATGAACCTCTGCCTGGTCTCTTTAAATTTGTCATTCATGTCTTGTTCATTTGAGCAATTTCTTTTAATACAAATGAATTCACCATAAGGGATACTTCTAATCAAAGATCTAGGGTGAAAACTAGTGCCATGTAAAATACTATTGGTTGCTGGGGGTTTCCTATGTAGTGTAGTTTGTCGTTCTCCCGCTGTAATCTGCACTAGTACATCTAAGAATTCAATCGAACTTCTGCTTGTCTTGTAAGTAAACTGTAATCCCACATGATTCTTGTTCAATATGCTGAAAAATTCCTCAAATTCTTCCATAGTTCCATGCCAAATCAAGAACAAGTCGTCTATGTAACGAAGCCACATGACCACTTTGTCCATATATCTATCATTCTCTTGACCCCAAGCTATGCATCTCTCCCACCACCCCATCGTGAGATTCGCATAGCTCGGGGAAAAGGATACTCCCATCGCTGTCCCACAAATTTGTTTGTAGATCTGATGGTTAAACAGAAAGATATTGTTATTAGGACACAATTCTATCATCTCCAATAACATCTCAGAATGTTTAAAAAAATTAATGCTTTTTTGCCACAAATAGAATTTCACTGCATTCATCCCCACTTGATGTCAGATAGAGGTATATAATGAAACCACATCTGTCGTTACCAACAAATAGTCAGGTTGCCACACTACACCATCCAATGCTCTTAGAAAATCACCAGCATCTTGTATGTATGAATTCAAATCTCTTACCATGTGGGCCAAATAATGATCTACGTAGTTCGAAACACCTTCATATAATGACCCACAACTTGATATTATAGGCCTGCCTGGAAGTTTGTCTAAGGTTTTGTGAATTTTTGGCAAAAAATATATTGTTGGCATTATTGGATTGTCATTCATCATGTATAGTTTTTCATCACAGCTGATCAATCCTTCAGAGTACCATTTTTCTAATCTTTCATTTAAGTCCCATATTAGGTCATTGATGGGATTTCCCACAAATTAGCAGTAATTCACATTCATATTTAGTTGTCTAAGTGCTTCCTCCACATAGTCATCCTTGTTCCAAATTACAATATTGCCTCCCTTGTCCGTAGGTTTAATCACTATTGTTTTATTCTCCATTAAACCTTTCAATGCTTTTCGTTGATCTTTCGTCAAATTTTCCTTATTTTGTTTCTGAGAGGGCTGTAGTTTCTATAAATCGTTCACCACAAGATCAGGAAATATATCAATTTTATTTCCTGGGAAGAGAGAAGGGGAAAACTTGGATTTGGGGGTTAAATTTTGTTCTAACACTTAGATCTGTCTCAATGCCCAATGTAGCCAGTATTTGTGTTTCAGTCATCTCTTCATCTCTTAAATTATGGGTCAAATCATAAATTATTTTCAAGTCAGTACTTTGTTCAATGCTTAAATCTGAATTGCAAATACTCGGGCCACCTCCCGATGTCATAGTTGGCCCTATTTTAGAGAAATACGTCACCAATTTCAATTTTCTTACAAACTTATATAAGTCAATTCTTGTTTGGACAAAGTCCTGATGTATCTCCGGGCAGAAACTTAAACCCTTCTGTAAGACTGCTATTTCTACTTTATTTAGTTCGTAATTTGATAAGTTCACAATCAAATTTTCAGATTGCCCAACTGGTTACTTAGGATTCATTGTTCTTTCCGACTGCGTAACATGTAATCTTTTCCTTTTTCCCCTCCTCGTCTTCCTCTTCCTGTAGGGTCTTGCCATCCCTGGCCCCTGCCTCTTTCTCCCCTTTCTCTGTCCCTTAGTGTTGTTTGATCCAGGTATACTAATTTCATTTCGTCTAAAAAAGTTGTTTTTCTTATGTTTTTGCTTGTTCCTTCACCTTCGCTCAGATCTGTTTCCGATCCACTTGTTTCTGAGTTCTTAGTTTGATCCAAATCTATGTGTCCTGAATATAGCTGTTGTTTCAATATATCAAATCTTTTTGCAAAAGTTAAGATACGTCCTGATTCATAGTCTTGAGCATCTCTCAGAAACTTGCTTCCGCTCCTCGATTTGATTTTCATATTTGTCAAGGAAAGTATTCATAGTTTCTTTTAAATTTTTCCTTTTCTTCTTCTTGATCTAACATCCCAATCTGTTCCTCTAGTTCTTTGATATTCTGTCTTAGTTTTTCAATGTCCTTTTTAGCATACTTAATTAAAATCTCCATCATACGTTTGGAACATTCCATAGTGTTCATACCCCATTCTTCAAGCATTTCAGGACTTGTATGTGAATGGTTTGGTAAGATAAAAATCCTCAGTCCTCTTGGGACTCTCCCCATCTGTATATATCTTTGCAATGTCATTATTTCCCAACTTTTCGAAATGTCTTTTTTCATCAAACATTCTAATTGCAAAAATAAATATTTAACATTGTTTTTCGAAGCTGTTCCTGTGCTTGTTGGCGGTTGCCCAGGGGTTTGAGTATTGCTGGTAATTTCGAAAACTGATTCTGATCTTTGAATACGTTTGGCTAGTCTTTCTTCCATATTTTTGAAAAAAAAAAAAAGAACCCTGATACCTGATAGGAGTTCTTATGTCACCTGTAGAGTATGCTGAGCTGCAGTCTCTTTGTGGGGTCTTTTATTTCTTATTATTTTTTTCTTATTATTTTTTTCAGTCCACAGAATCCTGTGTGGCTTCTAGCACTATATCTTTTTTTATGTCCTATTGCCACCACTGGAAAGTGAATCTTATTACTCAAACACCAGCTCGTCCTGGTGTTTTATTTCGAAACTGAGATTAGGAACAATTTTTTCCGGAGATACACCAATTCTCAGGTTATGCGCCAAGATGATGTCCCATGCTCTTACCCAACTTCTAAAAGTGCTGCGGTTTATTGCACCCAATCCTGACATATGGGCGGTTGACATTTTCACTGGTTTAGTCTATTTGACCTCTTTCAGATTCTCAAGCGCTTATATTTGTGAATCAAATTGTGGGCATATTTTGTTTTTTCTGGCTGGTTGATTCTATGTTATTGGAGAGTTGTTTTAATTCTTCCTTTTGCAAATCGTTTTTCAAATGTTACTATTGAGAAAGAAATATTTTAGATACTGATGTTTTATTTTTTATTTTTTGAGTTTCTGCATTTTTTACAGATATCATAAAATAAAAAAAGATGTATGTATTAATTTTAGTGGTTAAGTGTGTTTTATTATTATACTTACATCTAATTTTGTCTTGTAATCTAATTTTGTAATAGTTCTAGGGCTTGGATTTCTTTGTGCATTTGGTGTCATGTTGTGGCGATCTTGGCACCCATGTTTGGGAGACATAATTTCTAAATAATTGATATTTGTTTGTATGTTGAAACATTTTGAGTTATTTTTGTAGTTAAGTTCAAATTATGTTATAATTCAGTACTATGAAAATGACACGGATATATTTGTGGAGAGTGTTGCAACCTTTCAGGGTGTAACTTTGGTCTGGTAGAATGATGCTTTCCGCAGTGGTGCCTTCTTCTGTAACAGTTGCAGTTTACATTACCTTTTATATTGCTTTTTAATTGGGAAAATATTTCTAATTTTTAACTGTTTGTAAGTTTAATTTTATTGGTTTTCGGGTCAGTTTTGATACCTTTATCATTATGATAAACCCTTATTGTGTTTTTTCATTATTCATGTAGTTTTCATGTTTTTATATATTTACATTGATCTAGAGAAATATGTTTTTGGCAATATTTTGGTTGTTGATATTTTTGTTTTTGAAATTTTTGAAATTTTTCCTATGTTTGGTTGTAATGGTGACATTTAGTATTTGGTTGTAATGTTGATTTTATGATTATGGCAATAATTTTGTAATCTATATTTGTGTTTTTGTGTTTTACCTAAGGAATGGTGATACCTGTATTATTTTTAATGATATTTTTCTATGTCAATATTATTTATACTGATATTATATCAAAGAAGTGCAGTTATTATACCAGCTGCAACATCCAAAGATACATCAACAGCAGCTGAAGTGTCTAGTATGGCTACTGCTACCTCAGCTATTGTCACAACCTCTTCTGGCACGTTTGCAACCACAGCTGCACTAGCAAGTGCAACAGTGATAGAGAGCCAGTATGTCTGAGCATGCGTTAGAAATGGGGTCTCTTGTTGGCTGTCAGTGTACACATATGAGGGCCATAATGAATGATTACAAATCATATCCAGTACCGAGACACTTTAAAGAATATCGTGAGCAGAACATAAACAAACTAAAATTTGTGGCTCTAGAGAGGGTCATGTTGAATGTAAGAGGAGGGAATAGAATGCTGGAACTGAGAAAATTAGAATCCTGTTTAATTATTGGTCTCAATACTATGAAGCCGGTAGGGTTAAATAAGGATGGGGAATTAGCCATTAATTTGATAAGTTAATGGCTATTTCCAGAGCTAATGAGGGTTGAATAGTCGGAAGCTGCTTTTAATGATGTACATGTTGTATTTATAATGATGGTGTTTATATTATGTCCAAATTGACTTTCTGATATATGTGTTTTATTTTATTGTGTTTCCGTAGATGGATAGGACGAGGATGGGCCTTGAGAAGCAAAGGAGCTACAATATCATGTAGAATTCCTAGTGAGAAGATTCCGCTTGAGTGTTGGAAGGTCAGAATGGGAATACTGATCATATTATATATGCTGTAGATGATTTTAGAGGAAAAGAGTATATGGGACATTTGTCTGTGAAAGAAATATAATTTATCCAGGATGTAAAGAGAGTGATTATACAATTTTACACCCACTGGGGATGAAAAAGCATAAGAGACTAAGTATACATTATACTATAAATTATGTTGTTTGGTATAAGTGAGGTAGATTGTTTATAATTTACACTATGTGAAAGATTCTGGATATAAGTTGTAAAATGTGGAAAACATAAGAAAATAATATAGAAGTCAGTTTACACCCTCTAGTCAGGGTAAGGGAGATACCCAGCTCACATAACCCTTGCTCAACCCCTTGGTAGCTTGGCACTGCTCGTTAGGTTTATCTCAGAAGCAATGTGTAAAGTATTTGCACATAACACACAGTAACACAGTGAGAA
The DNA here is from genome assembly GCF_031143425.1 of Pleurodeles waltl. Classification (NCBI taxonomy): domain Eukaryota; kingdom Metazoa; phylum Chordata; class Amphibia; order Caudata; family Salamandridae; genus Pleurodeles; species Pleurodeles waltl. The sequence goes on from NC_090440.1 coordinate 1,710,337,853, forward strand.
CACTATAAAAGGACACCACACCAGTTTTAGAAAAATGACAATTTTTATCTGTGTAGAAAAAAGACCAAAACGAAAAAAATCCAACATACTGTAATAAAGATGTGAATTTTGTAAGAATACTTAGAAATGCAGTTCCTGGAAGCTGATAGCACCAGACAGAACTATCACGGCTATGTGAACAACAAATCCAACAGTTCAAGCCGGCTACAGGGTCGTGGGCCAGCTACGGTGTCGGAAAGACCGGCAAATAGTTCCTTGGAAGTGTAGGGCATTGTGATCCCCGTGATGAGATCTTCAGTGCAGTGTTGCTGGTGTCAGCAAGTGTCGGCAGGCATTCGTTCCAGAGGTCGGTGCAGGGGTCATCGGGTCCTTGAAGTCAGATGTATTGCAGATCGAACTCCGGGCTGATGGTGAAATCAGAAGCACTGGTGTTGATGGCGTCGGGGCTGTGGTGTGAAGCAGGACGAGGTGACGTGTGATGCCCACGGGTTACGGTGCAGGCAGCAGCTCGGTGACAATGTCCTGCGGTGGTGGTAAGAACAGGGTTGCAGTGTTGTTGCTGAAGCGCTGTCGTCGGTAGGTCTAAGGCAGCGGTATGAAGCTGGGCAGGCTTCGGGCGGCACCCACAGGTGGCGGTGCAGGCAGGGGCATCTGTTGACAATGCTGAAGTCGGTGGCACTGGTGTTGGTGGACGGGGGCTGCAGTGCGGGATGGGATGGTGCTTTGTGTACCTCATGAGAGGTGTTCTCAGGCCTCAGAGCAGGCAGCGGTGCCGGTGTCAGCATAGAGAGTTGTCCTCAGGGATACCAGGGCTGCAGTGTGAGCAATGCGATGCAGAGTGCAGTGTCCACAGGGCACAGTGGAAGCAGCGGCTCAGTGCCAGTATCAGGTGGCGGCCTCAGTGAGACCAGGGTTGTGGTGCAAAGTGAGGCATGGCTCCATGCGGCGGCGTCAGGTCACGGTGCAGGCAGTAGTGTCAATGATGGCATGGTGGTGGTTTTTCTTCGGTTGTAGCACAAAACACACAATTCCCAGTGCTGTAGGCAGATGACTCTGAAGTCTTTGATATCCCTGAGCCTTTGAACAGGAGGCAAGCTCTACTTCAAGCCCTTAGAGAAAATTCACAAGCAGAATACACAGCAAAGTCCAGTCTTTGTCCTCTTTAAGGCAGAAGTAGCAACTGCAGGCCAACCCAACAAAGCACACACAGCAAAGGGGCAGTACTCCTCCTTCAGGCCTTCAGCTCTTCTCCTTGGCAGAGGATCCTCTTGATCCAGAAGTGTTCTAAAAGTCTGGAGTTTCTGGGTCCACTACTTATGCTCATTTCTGCCTTTTAAGTAGGCACATTTCAAAGGGAAGTCTCTGTTGTTCACAAGATGATGCCTTGCCCAGGCCTGGCCCCAGACACACTCCAGGGGGTTGGAGACTGCATTGTGTGAGGGCAGGCAGAGCCTTTTCAGGTGCAGGTGTCAGCTCCTCCCTCCTCATTCTAGCCCAAGAAGACTCATCAGGATATGCATGGCACACCTTAGCTCCCTTTGTGTCACTGTCTAGAGGGATTTCACAAATAGACCAACTGTCAGTCTGACCCAGACGTGGATTCCACAAGTAGACAGAGGCACAGAATGGTTAAACAAAAAATGTGGCATTTCCAAACCGACAATCTAAAAATCAACTGTACCAAAAGATGTATTTTTAAATTGTGACTTCAGAGACCTCAAACTCTAAATGTCCCTCTGCTCCCAATGGGAAACTGCACTTAAAAGATATTTAAAGGTGGTCCCCATATTAACCTATGGAAGAGATAGGCCTTGCAATAGTGAAAATCCTTCAAATGGATTCCCGAAGAGACCAGGAAGACAGTAACCCATGCACTCATCAGCAGCAGACTAGACTACGGTAACGCCCTCTACGCGGCATCACACTCAAACTCACACGCAAACTCCATAGAATCCAGAACACAGCCACGCGCCTCGTCCTTGGCCTCCCCCGCCATGAACGAATCTCACCACACCTCAAAACCCTTCACTGGCTCCCTATAAACAAGAGAATCACATTCAAGATCCTCATCCACGCACACAAATCCCTCCACAACACCGGCCCTACATACCTCAACGTAAGAGTGAACTTTCACACTCCCACCGCAACCTACGATCAGCCAACCTCACCCTAGCCACATTCCCCTGCATCCAATGCACCACCACAGGAGGCAGGTCCTTCTCCTACCTCGCCCCCAAAACCTGGAACTCCCTCCCCACCAACCTCCGCAAAACCAAAGACCTCCTGCTCTTCAGAAAGAACCTCAAAACATGGCTGTTTGAACAGTGACCCTCCTGCCCCCCACTCGCACCAAGCACCTTGAGACCCTCATGGGTGAGTAGCGCGCTTTATAAACTTTTTTGATTGAAAACCAAATTTGGCAGTAGTTCACTATCAGGACATGTAAAACACACCAGTACATGTTCTACTTTTTAAATACACTGCACCCATAGACAATAAACCAGCAAAAACAGAGTCCAGCATACCATAAAAACAGTAGGTCAGAAGGGAAAAAGACAGGGGAACAAATCAAAAGATGCCAAATCTAACAGAATGATTCCCCAAGAAATACCAGACACAAAGGAAGGGGTTGAACATGACCCTCATGAGACCCCACTCTCTGTTGGCCGTTTGGTCAGGCAATTTGGGAATAGTTGAAACCCTTGATGTTTTAAATTTTGACGGAGAAAGCCTTATTACAAACTCTGAAGCCTCTGCTACTGATTTGGGCGTCTTACCAACTATCAGGGACTCATTGTAAGAGCGTGTGTCCATATACATCCAAGAGGTCTAATGAGCCCTGTACCCTAAAATCAAAATGAGGTGTGATGCTGGAGTAAGATATCAGCAACAACTCTTAGAAATGCAGGCAGACAGGGCAAACAGGTGTGCTTGTTACAGAATGGCTCATTAGTGAAGGGCAACTGGCATTTAACTATATGCTAATGAAAATAGGCCAGAATCAGCTAGCCCATACCTTTGCTATCCTGTCCCACAGTCTTCTGAGTGGATGAGTGGATTTTTATCTGCTGCCTCTCCCTCCTCCCCCATCTAGGTACACAGAACCAACCAGCACACCCAGGCTTCCCAGGCTTCACACTCACTTGCTCCAAGCAGGTCCTGGCACAGATCTGCGCAAAGGGCCATATGTAAGAAGGCATTTTGCATTCCCTAACATTGCAAATCACAATTTCGGGCTGTTAGGAAATGCCATTTCGCTGTGTACATAAGACATTTGCTGTGGTGCAAAATGCGATTCCTTGGTCTACATGCGGTTAGCGACTCACAATATGCAAATCCCTTGTAGGAATCGCTTTTTTGAAATCTCCTAACAGGAAATTACAAATAGGGATTTGCAAATTGTGATTCGCTAACCGCATGTACAATGGATTTCCTAATTGTGACTAGTCACAAAATGGCCATTTACGAAATGCAGTTACCATTAAGATCAGGTGGTACCCAGGTTCAAAATACAAAAAGGTACCCAAAATGCATTAGGCTTTTTCACAATGGCAGCTTTGAACATTCTGGCGAGGAGGATGAGGATTTTGGCTGGAAGGCAGGGAAAGAGGAGGAGACAGGAGAGGATTTTTAGTGTTAGGGATACCCTGTTTGAACAGACTGAAGATGAAATATATGAGTTGGGGACGCGCTTACCTGAATCGACGGGGACTACATATCCCAGACTGCCTAGAGGCCCCAGGAGGCGGCCATCTTTGTATCACCTGCTCCCACTCTCATTTCAACAAGCGCTATAAAGCGCAGGGGGACAAACTGCAGCGCGGGATGCGCTTACCTGAATCGAAGGGGACTACATATCCCAGACTGCCTAGAGGCCCCAGGAGACGGCCATCTTTGTATCACCTGCTCCCGCTCTCATTTCATCGAGCGCTATAAAGCGCAGGGGGACAAACCGCAGCACGGGGCGCACTTACCTGAATCGAAGGGGACTACATATCCCAGACTGCCTAGAGGCCCCAGGAGGCGGCCATCTTTGTATCACCTGCTCCCACTCTCATTTCAACGAGCGCTATAAAGCGTGGGGGGACAAACCGCAGCGCGGGAAGCGCTTACCTGAATAGAAGGGGACTACATATCCCAGACTGCCTAGAGGCCCCAGGAGGCGGCCATCTTTGTATCACCTGCTCCCACTCTAATTTCAACGAGCGCTATAAAGCGCAGGGGGACAAACCGCAGCGCGGGACGCGCTTACCTGAATCGATGGGGACTACATATCCCAGACTGCCTAGAGGCCCCAGGAGGCGGCTATCTTTGTATCACCTGCTCCCACTCTCATTTCAACGGTGCACTATAAAGCGCAGGGGGACAAACTGCAGCGCGGGACGCGCTTACCTGAATCGAAGGGGACTTCATATCCCAGACTTCCTAGAGGCACCAGGAGGCGGCCATCTTTGTATCACCTGCTCCCACTCTCATTTCAACGAGCGCTATAAAGCGCAGGGGGACAAACTGCAGCGCGGGGCGCGCTTACCTGAATCGAAGGGGGCTACAAATCCCAGACTGCCTAGAGGCCCCAGGAGGCGGCCATCTTTGTATCACCTGCTCCCACTCTCATTTCAACGAGCGCTATAAAGCGCAGGGGGACAAACCGCAGCACGGGGTGCACTTACCTGAATCGAAGGGGACTACATATCCCAGACTGCCTAGAGGCCCCAGGAGGCAGCCATCTTTGTATCACCTGCTCCCACTCTCATTTCAACGAGCGCTATAAAGCGTAGGGGGACAAACCACAGCGCGGGACGCGCTTACCTGAATAGAAGGGGACTACATATCCCAGACTGCCTAGAGGCCCCAGGAGGCGGACATCTTTGTATCACCTGCTCCCACTCTAATTTCAACGAGCGCTATAAAGCGCAGGGGGACAAACTGCAGCGCGGGACGCGCTTACCTGAATCGATGGGGACTACATATCCCAGACTGCCTAGAGGCCCCAGGAGGCGGCCATCTTTGTATCACCTGCTCCCAGCGGGGATGTGGGCCGCAACATGGGAGCCGGCTCCAAATGGAGCCGGCGGTGTTGCGGCCGTGCGACGGGTGCAGTTGCAGAGCAGACAGTGAAAAGCCGCATGGGGCCCTGTCAGGGGGCCTCTGTACTGCCCATGCCAGGAAATGGCTGGCGGTAGTGGGACTCGTAATCCCCTCAGCAGCGCTGCTAGCAGCGCTGCCCTGGCGGATTACTACCACCGGGGCCATTGTGGCGGGAAACCGCCGGCCCCGGCGGTGCGACCGCAGCGCTTCCGCCGCAGTCGTAATGACCAGGGGAGCACCGCCAGCCTGTTGGCGGTGCTTCCGTCATTTCAGCCCTAGCGGTCATGTACCGCCAGGGTTATAATGACCCCCTAAGTAGTTAGATAAACAGGCATGGGGAAACGTAAGGCATCAGAACCCCCACAGGGAAAGGAGAAAATTACAAAGAAACTTAGGAATGCAGGCGAAAATTGTACTATATCTGAAATTGATGACCTAATAGAGGAGGTAGAATCTTTACTAAGTAATAGATCCAACCCTCGGGAGGGCTCTGATAAAAAGATAACTTCCTATTATACAAAGAAACCAGAATTAGGGCAAGGGAAATCAATTGATAGGAAAGAGAACGACGGTCAGCAAGAGGAAAACCTACGCCCTGATATTAGCTTAGTCAGGCATAAGGATGATGCTATACGGGCCTCATGCCATTCCCCAACTCCAACAGGAAGTACTAGGAAGAAGGGCTATGCGCATGGGAGTGATATTGTGTGTTCCAATAGATACGCAGCCCTGGCAGATCCCGTTGTAAATAAGGTACAGAAGGACCGGGAGGGGAAACCCACGGGCAAGCACGACCAAACTACCTCCTTAGTACAGTCAGTCATAGAGAAGATACCACCGGCTAACCAAGATCCAGAAAACTGCGCAAAATCCAAAACTAGGAGTTTAACAGATCTTTATGATCTATTGGTTAGACTAATGCAGGAAGTCAGGGAGCTAAAATTTGAAGTAAGAACCCTATCAGCTCTTGTGGAAAAAGGGGGCGGTATGGGAACCCGTAGAGACCAGCGTGCAGAAGGGGTCCCAACTGTATCACTGCACTTACAAGGAAGACCCATATCCCCCCAGAGGCCGAATGCCCAGCGCAACTCTACTTTAACTAAAGCTAGTGCTCCCTGTGCACCGCAAGGGTGCGCAAAATGGGACAATGATTGCAATATTGGGTTACGCAACATCCCAGCAGTTAAGGTAGGAGAGTTACGACAAGAATCTGGGAATTCTGTATGGGAGAGTCTCCCGAAACCAAGGTCACAAGGAGAGAAGGCGGGACGTACACTTAAACCTTATACCTTATCATATAATGACAGCGTGCCCACTACTACATGGGGCATACACCTTGAAGAAAATCTAAGGTCTCCTAGGGCGGATGTAATTTATTTGTTAAATGTCCCGAAATTGGCCCAAAATAGTATGGAGGACGAGGACTCCCTAAAGAATAAACTTATTTATTGGATCAGATACAAACGTCATTGCCTATCCCTAATCCGCTCAGATATTATGAGGGTGGAAAGAATGCCGGGAGAGATTGGGAAGCAAGATGTTATTGCTGTGACACTAAGGTATGAAAGATTAATCGAAGGCTTGATTACTGTAGAGCAGAGAGCCAGTGCTCCCCAAAAAAATGTCATGAGATTTAGTTTGGATCTGTTTACCTGTAAGCTTATAGCTCAGAGGAGCAACCATAGAAATGGGGGAGCGCAAATGATAAAGGGAGATTCTGACCTTGAAGCAGTTGATTGACTAATTCAACCAGACCAATCATTCTTGGGACTGATTAGCGATCCAATAGTAGTAGAGACCCAGGAAGAAAATAGCCAACAAGTTACAGGGGCACAAGTATTGAGGGGCACTTGCCTGGTAGTAAGGAGCCGATTATATCTCAGAGCCCTACTACTAATGCTATGACCTCAACGGGAAGGGGATCAGTTACCATGGTCTCCTTGAACGTAGCAGGCCTAAAAAGCAAGCTTATAGACCCTGACTGGCACGATTATATTGAACAATTCCATGTTTGTTTTTCCAAGAGACCTGGTTAAAGGACCCACCATACAAACTGGGTTACAAAACTTTTTTTATTAGTGCCACCTCAGTAGCAAGAGGCCGTCTGGGGGGTTGGTTGCATGGGTGAAAATTTCCCTTAATATTGAGATAAACAAACATGATACAGGGTCTGCTGACATTTTGTGGATGGAACTAGGGGACAAAAACAAGGAGTTATTTCATTTATTCAATGTGAATATAAGGCCCAGAAGCTCAAATCAGGAGTCATACGAAATAGAAATATTAGATGGCATGCTTAAGAAAATCCCGATAGGAGAAACAATCTTGATAGAGGGAGATTTTAATTACAACTACGAACCCATAATTGGTCTTGAACACCTAGTAGAAGATGAAGATTTAGCAAGAGCAGTCCCCCTCCTATCTACTGAAGAGGCAGTCCCCGGTACGGTTGCTGCCCTGCAACTCATGGGCCTTACACTAAAGTATGGATTGAGGGCTTGTAATGGTAGAGTGGGACAATGTGGTCTTAATATGGACACATTCCAGAGAGGTAATGCAGGTTCAAAACTGGATTATATCATGCATTGCACGATTACATGGGAGAGAATAGTGACCTTTAAAATAGATAAGAGGAAAGAAAGTGATCATTTTCCATTAGTAATTGAATTGAGGGGCTACCTCCTAGATCTAGACTGCATGAAAAAGGATAAGGTGGAGTTTCAACCTACCCTTAGTAATAATCGTAGGGCAGTAAAATGGCAGTAAAATGGCCAGCGATATTGGGCAATTTGGGTGTTATGACGAATATCTATAATATATACTCAGAATTGCTGGAACCCCATGTCCATAAAAATTGTATTGACATTCCTATTATAGATATTCATCAATCATTGAGCACTGCTTTGAGACCCTATCTTACTAAACAGATACAACAAAAACATATACAGAGCAGGGAGCAAACTATTTCATCTAATCCCTGGTATATCCCTGAATGTAGAGAGGTAAAAACACTACTGGTAGAGGCTCTAAAACAGAAAAATCCAATAGCAGTGCAACAGGCAAGGGCCGGTTATAGGAAAATCCTGGCTGCAGCACAGAAAAACTAGGAAGACCAAAAATGGCACGACCTCTTAGAGGCGGCCAAATGCAAAGATGTAGTAGCCTTTTGGAAGATAGTTACTCACGGTAGGAAAGAGGGGATATTCAACACCCGACATCATATAGATCCCTGTGCGTGGGTTAATCATTTTACGAACCTCTATTCAGATTCTTCCGAGCATGATCTACATCTTTCCCTGCATATAGAATTACCCTCCTGGGGCAGTTTACCTGACATACAATTTAGCCTGGAAGAAACGGTGACTGCCATAAAAGCGATTAAAATAGGCAAAGCCCCGGGTCTGGATAAAATCCCTGGGGATCTGTTTAAACATAATATAGACGTATGGGCACCCTACGTAAATCTACTTACCAATGCTATAGCAAGGGGAGAGCCAGTTCCTGAGACATGGGAAGGAGCGGAAATAATCCCACTCTATGAAAAAGGATCTAGGGAGGACCCGGGGAATTACAGGCCAATCAGCCTCATTGCTGTTATGTAAAAAATATACGCTAGGCAGCTGCTGAATAGATTAGCTAGCTGGATAGAGGAAAATAATATTTTGACAATATACCAGGCCGGTTTCAGGCAGAAGACAAGTACAATTGACCAGGCCTAATATTAAAAACTAAAGAAGGGTCATCTCTACATCGCGTTTGTGGATTTGCGTGCGGCCTTCGATTTGGTCCCAAGAGACACTCTAAGGGCCGCGTTAGGGAAACAGGGTATGCCGGGGAATCTTTTGCACCAGATAAAGAGGCTGCACGAAAATACTTATGCAAAGGTACGGTGGGGCCCAAATGGAGAGCTGACAGATCCAATACCCATGAAGAGGGGAGTAAGGCAGGGTTGTGTGCTTGCCCCAACCCTCTTCTCACTATACATCAATGATTTGGTTGAGTACCTTAAACAGAGCAATCATGACTCACCAAGATTAAATGGAGACCCAGTTCCTGCTCTCCTTTTTGCAGATGACACCATCTTATTATCTCAAACTCCCATGGGCCTACAGACTCTTTTAGGAATGTTTAGTAAATATTGCATATTGAAGGGGCTAGAAATAAATACAAATAAGACAAAATATTTAATTGTTAAACCCCACAGAGCACTTAAAAGAAGCATCCTGATCAATGGGCATGAATTGGAACGAGTTAAAAGCTTTAATTACCTAGGGATATTGCTGGATGCCAAGTAGTCCTGGAGGCCACATATTAACAAAGCTGTAACATCTCTGGTCCACAGCTCCACAGCGATAAGCAATAATTACAAAAACTCAAGAACTGAAATTGTCTCACCAGTGTTTGAGGTCTATAGATATAAAGCGCAGGCCGCTGCCTTATATGGCGCCGAACTCCGGGGAATTGCAAACCTAACCTCACTAGCATCCCAAGAAAACAGTTTCATGAGGGGGGTACTGGGACTGCCACCATCGACTCCATTGACCCCTCTTTCTTACGACTTAAATATGAAGCAAATAGGTAACATGGCAGTTTGGAGGCCATTGCTTTATTGGTGTAGGCTTTGGTCAACTCCAGATTTGATTCACTATAGGCAAGCACTAATTGAGATAATGGATCTTGATAAATCAGTTTCCCTTCCTTGGCTTCACCATATAAGGTCCTGGTTTTATAACCTAGGGCTTAAATCCTTTTGGGATGAACCCCATACCCTTACGACACAATCTAGGATTCCGTTAAAGCAAGTATTCTGGGATTATTCCTCGATTAGTCTTTTCCATAGTAAGGATCTGGGTAGATTGACCTCGAAATTTTTGGATATTAAGCCAACACCAAGATCTGAGGAATGGCTAGATACAATTCAGCCGAGGCGAGCAAAAGCACTATTCATGAAATTTCGATATGGAATCCTCCAGATTAAGGCGTTCACCACCAAATGGGGCCCCCAGAGCGAGAATATCCATGATTCTAAGTGCGGATTATGTAATATGGAGTCTACTGAAACGGTGGAACATGTTCTATTAATTTGTAAAGCCTATGATAAGCCAAGGAGAAAATGGATTCGACCTATTTGTAGGAAATTAGGAATCAGAAATTATAATGAAGCGGCAAGACTATTAAGGTCTAGTACTACTCCATCTATTGTTTTTGGAATAAGCCGCTTTCTCCTAGCAACATCATATATTAGGCACAGGGAGGGCCTGAGGTTCTAGTGAACCTAGATGTATTAAACACCCATAGACAAACTTAATGGTGTAACAAATGGCTAACGGGCTTCCCATCCTGTAAGCTAATAGATCACTGGTATTTAATTTGATTAGGATGTCATTTTAGAATTTTCTAATATAAGGAATGAATATAATTATTTCCCAATTTAATGAATTTTATTCTATACCATGTAATTGACTTGATCAAATGGCCAAATGGCCTTCTATCTTGAAAGTTAATAGAACAGTGGTATTCCATTGGGTTTGGACTTAATGTTAGATTTTTTTAGCTTTTTAGTATAAGAAATGATTATAATTAATTACTCTTTATTGATTATAGGAGTATTACTTGTTATTTATGCAACTGATTTTAGTATCTGTTCTTTTGTTATTTTATGATGTTTTGATTGTATTATCCTTTTATGGCTAACAGCCGAGTAAAGGTTTGTTTGATGATGATGAAATATATGAGGGGTACATACTCCAACATTCAGATGCAACACAATCCCACCACATGTGCAGGAATTGTGTTGCCTACACCTATTAGCTACTGGCCATTACCAAGGGGTGATAGCAGTGGTGGGGGGGTGTATCCAAGTGCCTTTTCCAGGTTCTTTGTTCTGGACATCATGGTGAACAAACTGAACCAATATATATCTTTTTCCCAATACCCCCAATTATTGCAACAAACCAAATTGATGTTCTACAGGGTAGCACAGTTAGCCAATGTCACAGGCATTCTGGAGAAGGATGTTAACCTTCTCCAGAATGCTGTTCCGTACCTTGGTTTTCTGGGATTCTGGAACACTAAAGGATGCCTTTCCAAAGAACTGGTCCACACATTCCTCAGTTAGAAGCTCCATGTCCTTCTTAGAAAATTTGACCTTCCTCTTCCTGCTGCCAGCCTCCCTGTCCCCATCTTCCTTGGACATGGTGTCGTACAGGAATTGCACAAAAAAAACACACTTCAGGTAGTGAAGAGTAGCTCTCCTTCCTTCAACAATCTTGCTAGACTTCAGGGTAGTGGCCACACCCTATATTTGTAAACCTCCTGGTCTGACATCATCATTCTGCATCAAAAATGAAACATATCCAAATGAGCAATTTCCTATTAGGAAATTGCAAGTTTGCGATTTATTAAATTGTGATTTCCTAATTGTAAGTGTGATTCCCATATAGTGATTTCTATGGATTTGCAATTTGGAATTTGCAAATCTGAAAGTTCATTCATATGGCCCATAGTGCACAGTCAACTAGTGGAAATTAATCACCATCCCAAAAATCCAAAGACTATAAAGAACATTTTGAGATTGTTGTCTTCAACATACCTATGGTTGTTTTTTTCAGGGGAAGACTCTGCATTCACCCTTTTTTATCCATAGAAATATTTTATTTAACAATATTACATTTGAATCATTATTTACCAGGAATAAACATAATTGGTTTTAAAAAAAATACATTTTTAAAAAAATCATAAAATCATTAAAAATATATCCCTGTTTTTAATAAATTGTCTTTCATTCTTAACAATCAAAAGTAGTTTGAATAATGGAGAATCCAAGCGGCATTACCATCAAAATGATGTTGGTTTTATTAATCTAAACAATCTTTTTCATCATATTGCGTAAACTAGGATTCTGGCTTAAACTTAGTTCAGCACTCCAACGCTTGAACGTGAAAGCCCAGGTTGTTGTAGCCCCACACAACCCCACCTAACATGCTTGTGGTATCCATCCTTTCAGGGGTACTAACAGTCCCATAAAGGGACACAGGGACACAGTGGTAATTCATTTGAGGCCACAGTGGTAATTGAAACTCAATTTCATTTTTTGGAATTTCACACACAAATTCTGAAAAGACAGCATATATTTAAAAGTGTTATTTTAACAGTCCCATTCTATTGCGTACCACATGAGTAATCAACCACACTGAGGAAGATAATTAAAACAGTACTACTTCATGTCACTAACAGAAACAATAATGTAAACATTTCTAAAATTGTTAGAATGTCATTGGCAACTATGCAGTACACTATGACCGCTAGATTTCCTTAGGAAACAGAGCACTGCCTAACTGTACAAAAAAGAGGTGTGTGGTCATCAGACTTCAGCCAGGAGTGAGCGTTCCTTGGAAAGGAAAACACACATCAGCTGGGCTCAGCTCCTCTCCTCTTAAAAATGGATCAGTATCAGCTCTCAGCATAGGGGTGGATTCTATGGCAGTACAGTAGTCTGGTAGGACCTTTTGCGATGACCTGGGGTGAAGACCTCTCTGAATCAATGGTCACTCTATGGGTATTTTCTAGGATTGACCATTAACTTTTATCATACATATCCTACATTGTGGACTTTCCACTTAGTTACAGCCCTAACCAGTATGATCTGTATAGCAGTTAAAGACATAAGCGGTATAAACCAGTATGACAAAAGTACATTGATTCAGTATAGATATTTAGTAGGTGTATTTACTGTCTGACCTTGAAATATATATATCAGGGAACTGGAATTAGACTTATATTGCCTTAGGTGTTTATCAAGGTAGTTGTTTGGATGATCTCACACTTTCACGAGTTCCTCAAAAGATAATGACATATGAAGCATGGGTCACAGGTAGACAGGCTAAGTTGATCAGCTCAAAATGGAGCCTGGCCTTGGGATTTATACAATATACCATTATCTCATCATAATCTGAATCGTGAAGATCATGTCACTCTTCAGGCATAAGAATTAATTTTCTGTGGCAGATGTTATGCGGAAGACAGCAAGCCATAATTATTTTACAAATGTTTAAGTAACCATCAGAAAATGACTTTAAAGAGATGTGTCCTTTTATGTGCTAGGTTGTATGCTTCTTCTGCATTTGTTGAATGTTGAAGGGTGTCATTAACCAAGTTCTGAATAGATTCCCAAAGTCACTTAGGTATTGCAAATCAAATTAATAAACATATTACTAACCTAAATAATGCATTATGGAAGTTGTAGTTTTAATACTGCCTATTTTCTTTTTCTATTTGTATTTTGAAACTGCACGTTCACCACAGTATCTTGGTGCTGATCTCAACTGATAGTGCAGAACCAAATTAAGGGTGGGACTAAATTCCCTAATGGGGCAGGTAAGTCTTTAAAGTAATCATGAAAGGCCGTACTTGGGTAATGAAATGGAGATTGGCAGGAAAGGAGTTTGAGTTTTTGGCTGCTGTGATTGAAAGAGTTCTTTCGCCAAAAGATGAGGGTGCTTGCTCTGAGGGCAGCAAGCAGACATTGATGTTTAAAGCATGGATAACTTTTAGGTCAATGTTAGAAATGGGGTCTTTGGTTGACAGTCAGGTTACCACCTGTCCAAGCAAGGACCCTCACTCTAGTCAGGGTAAAGGAGAATCACCCTCAGTTAACCCCCACTCACCTCCTTGGTAGCTGGGCACGAGCAGGCAGGCTTAACTTCACAGACAAGGTGTAAAGTATTTGTAACACTACACACAGTAACTCAGTGAAAACACTACAAAATGACACAACACAGGTTTAGAAAAATAGGGAATATTTATCTAAACAAAACAAGACCAAAACAACAAACATCCAAAATACACAAGTCAAGTTATGAATTTTTGAAGATCAAGCTCAAAAATAGCCTTAGAAACATAAAATGCTTCAATGAAGTGATAACACGGCTTTGTGATGGAGTCCTTCCCAACAATCCAATGCCAATGGCGCCAGGTACGGAGTCACGCAGATCCCCAGGTACAGTACCTTAGTAAACTGTGAGAACAAGTCGGTGTGCGAATTCGGGGATCGCAGTGTCGCTGAATCTGAGGCGGTGTCGGTTTCCGATGTTGTGGGGCGAAGGCGTCACAAAGAGGCATCGGGTCCTTGCTGTGGAGCGTTGGAGGTGAGGCAGCATCGGTGTGAAGTTTTCAATCCGCGCACTTCAGGCGGAGTCGGCCACGACGGAGTGCGGCAAATTCCATGGAGTCACGGGCTTCGCCGGGACTGCAGCGGTGTCGGGCCTGCGAGGGTTGTCGCACTCCAGCGAGGACCATGGAGTCAGTTGCAGGCGGCGTCACGGGATTCGGCAGCAGCGTCGGTCTGGAGTCATCTGAAGTCGATTTTCTTGGATTTTCACCAACTTCTCCTTTCTAGGGCCCAGGGACTGGATAGGGCACCACTTGCCTCAGACTTCAGAACAGGGGGCAAGCTCAGTCCAAGCCCTTGGAGATTCTTCAAGTTCTCCCAGTTCAACTAACCTTTTCAGCAAGACAGTATAGTCAATAGTATAGAAGCCTGCTGAGAGGCTGAGGAGCACCATGACAGCAGAGTCTTCAGCATCCAAATATCTGCACATATCAACCAAAGCAGACACAATGATCAGCTATGTACTCATTGTGGCATGAAAAAATGACCTCAAAAGGATCAGGAGTTTAATGAATTCTATTGTGATGGAAAGCTGATTAAATACCAGTTTCTTCAATATGCCAGACAGGTATTGGGGAAGAGGAATGGGTGAAAAATAATTAAGGTCTCAAGGATCTAAAGAGAGAGAGAGACGGTTGTGTGTGTGGAAATGGATGAAATCAGGTGCAATTCACTCAGACACCCTTCTGTGCTCCCCAAGTAGTGTCTTGTCTCTCCAAAACTTCTTAATGCCTGAATTTCAGTTTAGTGCTCGTTTTCTGGTCCTTCCTGTCCTTCTCTGTTGCCCCAGCTACTCCCCTCTAAAATCCTCTCAGCTGTTCCCCTCTCAACCCTTCCCTCTCCGTCCCCGCGCTCCTCCCCTCCGTCCCCCGTTTCCGTATTTCTTTTATTCTGTCCTTTAAACAAGGACCGTACCTTGTTCAGCCACGCCCCTCCTGGGACGTGGCAGTGAGTGCGCGTCTCCTCGCGGTTGTCTTTCTTCACGGGACCCGTTTTCTTGGTGGGAATGTCGGAGTTCCCAGCTCTTCCTTCTCCGCGTTGTCCACCGGCGTCCCTCTGTTCCTCGATTCTCCTGTTCTCTTCCGTCGCGTCGTCAATCTCCTCCTCCTCTTCTTCGTGGAGTCTGTTGTCCACCTTTACTGTCTCTGGAACCCGGAAATCCGGGTTCATGGCGCCGGGATCCGCCCCCATGCTGCCATGGGAACGGCAGACGCTTTCCTCCGACGCGCCAGTCGGAGGAGTCTGTAGCCGCGTTAGCCGACAACCGGCTACAGGCTAGTTAAAGAATGGGATCATATTTGTAATGTAGAGAACAGTGTCACAGGGACAGACAGAAGGACAACTCTTGCTGTAAGTTGCTATTAGTTGAGATTCAGAGATAGCTTAAAACACTTGAAGTGAGCCAGGGATTTCCACATCCTCAGAACTGGGATGTAAAAGATCAGGAGTAGGAATAATGGGCCAGGTGTATGTGGTTTAATGATTGCAATTTCCTAATAGCAATTCTTAGCGATTTGCTATTAGGAAATCGCAAACTGCAATGTATGACAGTGTGTTTGACACTGTTAGTGATTCGCAGTGGCTCGCAAATGGATCTGCCTCATCAATATTCATGAGGCAGGTAGCAATTTGTGACCCATTCACAGGGATGGTGGCCTGCTGGTGCCAGCAGACCACCATGTCTGTGATTACTCTTAAATGAAGCAATTTTTTTTAATGCAGCCAGTTTTCATTAAAGGAATAACAGGATGAATTACAAAATGAAAACTGAAAAGTTTGCTTTTCATTTTATAAGAGTAGGCAGCAGTCTGTGAGGCCACTGCCTGCTCTTCAAAAATGTTTGCACTCCCATTCTCAAAGGGGGAAAGGGTCCCTTGGGGACCTCTTACTGATTGCAAATGGCTTACCACCAACTTGAAGTTGGTAGTAACTGTGAATGTTTTGTGACAGCATTCCCAGCCGCAAAACATTCTGGCATCCCCTTGAGATTCGCTATTAGGAAGGGATGCTCTTGGCACGCCCCTTCCCAACAGTGACTTGCAAACCAATTTTGCGGGTCAGTAATAGGTTACGGACTTACAAACTAGGAATGGTACATGGTAAAAAGCCTTTTACTGGTCCCAAACCACCCGGTGGGCCATTTGCCACAGATAAAAGAGCTTCATACATTTGGCCCATTATATCCACTTCAGTTTATGACTTGAAGTTAGCAAGTGTATTTAAAACGAAATCAGATAGTTTCTCACATAGGTCACAAGAGACATCTATAATATTTGGAGTGGCAAAAGGTTCTTGTTTTTTTTTCTTTGATGACTCTGGATGATTCCATTGCTAGTTTAGGAGCATGAGATAATATGTGAGTATAATAGGTGTCCTTTTGCTCCTTAATTTTAGGATAACAGTTTTTAGACTTTTGTTGAACAGAAATTTTTGTCAGTGAAATAACCTCTCCCCCAGCATTGTTTATTCTGGTGTAGCTAACTCAGGTGAGAACCAGGAATATGACTTTTTCTTGCTCGAGGAAGCTTGTGTTGAGATGTGAAGATTCCATCCAGGGTTTGAGCTATGGTTTATTTGAACTGTCTACTAATGTCATTTATATCGATGTCATTGGAAATGCCCACCATCTTATTTATCTGATCAGAAAAAACTGAAAAACTATCAATGAAAAGCTCTTTCAGAGCAGGCATTTAATGAGAGCCACTGGAAGAGGTTTGGTCCTCTGCTGACTGGAAATTTAGGGCCAGATTTAAAAGGCCCTTGTGCCCCTTAGCGCCACATTCGCAACAAAACTTTTGCCGCAAATTTGATGCTAACGGGCCACTACCACAGCGCCATATTTACAAGGTCTCACTTAAAAATGCTCCTAGAGGAACTATTTAGATATAGTATGCGTACATATGCATGAACACTTGTGTTGAGCAGATGTGAATGGAGACAGACGCTAGTGGTCCCATATTTAAAAGATTTATTTACTTGAGCTTGTAGGTTGAAGTCCCCTGGTGTGTTGCTACAGAGCCTATTTTTGCAACCTGTTGTATTATTTGACAACACTGAATACTGATGATAGTCTGACGGACCTCTGACTGCCACTACAGGCCGAAACGTCAACATTACCTTCTCATTTGACAAGCTGAATTGAAAGTCCATGATATTGCTTGAACTGGGACTGAAAGCCAGGCAATTATCGTGCAGAACTGTGTCATGAGGAGGGTTATAACCCCTTTCTGGATCTGCTGTTGGGATTAAATCTTATGATATAGAGGGGTTATGTACAGTGTTGTTGTTTATGAAATGGACATTCGTTGGAATTGTTGTATATTTTTTTAACTTCCTGAATCCTACTGAGTAATATATTGGATTTTAACAGTATGGAGTTGTCTTATTCATTAATTGAAGACTGAAACATATGGACGCATACTGTATCTAAATAATTCCTCTAGGAGCATTTTTGAGTGAAACATTGTCTGTACCCAGTTCCTAGGGGAATACTGGGTTGCCCCTAAGTGTGTTCATATTTACAAAGTGGCACAAACTAGGTTTGTGCCACCTTGTAAACCCTTTGCCTCACATCATACATAATATATGAATGATGTATGCAAAGGGGGTGTTCCCTCATTAGAAGTTGCTAAAAATGGCGCAATGGAATCTACAATATTCCATTGCGCCACTTCTAGCTTCATTCTTAACACCTGCTTAAATCAGGCGTTCAAATGAGGCTCCCATTGATTTTAATGGGCCTCAACACTATACCGGATTAGTCATTTGTTTTACCCTAATCCAGTATAGCGTTACAATAGCATAAAAAAAATTACGCTATTGCCCTTAACATGCGCCACGTTCCGCCGTATTGCAAATACGATGCCACCATAGTGGTGTTAGGTGACGCAAGGGGACCTCAAGAAAAGTCACGCATCACTAGTGATGCGCCACATTCTTGTAAATATGGCCTTTAGTATTAAAAGGAACAACTTTATGGAAGAACCAAATCAAGGGAAAGATGTCTTTAACTGCTCCGTTGCTATCAGTAGTGAATAAGGAGACAAGTAGATGAGCTACCTCATGAGTGGGTAATTTGGACTATTGATTTAAATAATGTTAAGTACGACACTTCACCAAAAGGGTTCCTATTTAACGCTTTATTCGTAGCAATAAACCCCTAACATGGAATATGCTAGACAACAGCTTCACCACACTCCGATCTGATCTCCGCCCTCCGTTTTCCTAACCGCTGTCAATACATTTCAAAATACGAACACGAACAATGAATATTCTACTTTACTAAAGGCGCGTGCACATCGCTGGAAATAAACATATATAAACAACAAATAGCGCGATTTCAGATTTTGCACGAAGGCTAAAGAGCACTCCATGGTGATTTCTATCCACAAATAGAGGTCAGCCAGAAAAATTACATTTTCATATAATAAACACAGTGCTCTCAGTTCATTAGAAAATGTAATTGGTAAGTCTTGTGAGGAGAGTGATAGGTACGGACTTGAAATGTCTAATAGCCAGAAACAGATAATTGTACTGTCACCATACTCAATTACTCAGTAGAGATGAAATGCGCAAATCTATTGGCAATGTTTTAGCACAAATTGAAGATTCTATTTGATGGGAAATTGGGTTTGGTTCATCCTGGTTGACAACACTATTTTTTAACATACCACAAATCTATGTCCTCTCTGGATACCACCTCTCCCTTGTTCTAGGAATTTCACTATTTCTGAGTATCATTAAATGGTGGGTTGATCTTGGGAAAGTGGCACAACAACCTGTGATGACAAGGCCCACATCAAACACCATTTGCACATGTTTTGTGTGTTGCTGTTCTCTATTGTGGAATATCTGTTCTTTGGTCCTTCATGCTACTAAAGGTGTGCCTCAAGCACATTAGGAAACCCACTGACTATATAAAATTCACCTATCAAATTAGTGACTGTCTGTGGATCCTGTGAAAATGTAATATATTGAAGCACCATATGCAGTAAGGCTAATATGACTTGCTTCAAACCTTTGAAAGTGTGGGCTGCTTAGAGTGGAGCGTAAATGTTAGTAATGCTTTAGTGACCCAGAGGTCAGGAGAAGGTGACAATGTATGTCCCATGTTTGACAGCCTAAGGTAGAAGGCTGCGCTGACACGTATTTTAAATGTGCTTAAGTTTTCATTTGTTGGTGGTCATAATAGTGCCTTCCTTATTAAACAATATGTTAGTGAAATAAAAATGATGTTAAAGTGTATTTTAGACTCTAGACTAACTGCTAGCAAATTAAATTTCATTTTCTAAAGTTTAAGGTGTGATTTATGAATTTAAACTTGTGTGCAAAAATAAAACAATTGCACTTCTCTGCAACATTTATTAAAATGTACTGACAAAGTTATGATTTAATGTAAAATGTATTGCTCATACTAATTAAATAGTAATATTAATGAGTTATAAGTTTACCCTTTACAAACTGCATTGATTAACTGTAATGCAACTGATTTTTCTTCTATTAGCTTAAATGAGGCCTGTGGAGCTCATATTTTGCAATCATGTAAAAGTGATAAATCATTGTTCTTTCTAACGTGAGCTTTTCACTAGGTTCTGTTCTCATGAGAACCTTTGCAAGTAGCAATAGGTTCATTGTTCCATTGCAAGTACACTTTTAGTTTAGTGACTTTGGGGAGGAGTATGGATTCACAGGGATGGAAGACGGTTCTCAGGGGAAGTCTGGGAATTTGATAGACTGTTGCAACGTTGGAATCGCAAGATGCCCATGATTGGATGATGCCCCTTTTGCTTGACATGACACAATAAACTGACAAATCAATTTGATTTAAGTGTTTTATATTAGGGATGGACTCAGGGATTCAGACCTTCATCAGACTCTCTCCCTCTTCACCTCTCCTGATGACACGCCTGACTGAAGATGCAGTCCCTTGGAGAGGTATATCTCTCCCAGCTGTTTGTCATTGCAGATAGACATGTCCCTCTTTCAAGAAAATAATCCATCATGTTGACACTCACTCTTTTTATTTTTCTAGCTAGTATTCTGTAGTCTGAGATATATCTTTTTCCATTTTTTTTCTCTCCTTTTTTATATTTTCGTCTGAATGCATCTGTAACCACACATGCATTTCCTAATTTGGTTAGCCGTAGGGACAGCTTGTGCCCAGCTCAAACTTGCATACGCTGTGAAATAGAACTTGACAAATGTTGATACAAATTCACCTGAGATATATTTCTGTATCTCAGATAATTTTTTAATAGTATGCATATTCTTCTTAAATGCCCAATTGTGTTGATGCTAATTCATTTGAACTTGTTTCGCTGCTTTGGGCAGCCGGTGGTGCTTATATACCTTTAAAATTTGATTTTACCTACAGTCTTTATGACACTAACTTTGTGGTTGTAAAATAAAACTTTGAACTTTATTCTTGACTGGAGTTTTCATTCCGTGGCCACGTTGGCCATGGTGTCTAAATTGTTGGGGAGGTCTCAATGAAGTTCACCACACTTCCTTCTAAGTCAAAAGGTCAGTCAACCTCGGTGAAGCATTTGATCCCTGCGAGTATGAAAATACGCTTGCAACAGTATAAAGAGTGGCCACTGATGCTGAGAATCCACCTGTCACAAGGAAATGTAGCACTCATAGTAATTTGTTCAGAGGTGATAGCAGTCCTTATTTCTTTCAGAACTCTCCAAATCATTTTGCACTTCACAACTTGTTGATTGAGGCTGTCCACCATTGTCATGTTATCAGAACAGAACTCTACAGACTGATTGCGGAACTGCTCTGGCCAAATAGACAATGCCACAAGGATTGGAAACAGCGCAAGGAAACCTATGTTAGTAACCTGCCCAGATTGCTCCCATTCCTTGGGCCACTGCTCCACAAACCATGCTGCCCCCAAAATTGTGCCATACCCTTCGCTGCCTGCTGCATTGGTAAAGAGACCCAGCTCCTCATTGGTTCTGGATGCCCTGGTCCCACCACCATTCCATTAAAGCCGAGCTGGAATGACTCCCAGATTCTCATATCCTGCCTGGCCTAGCTGTACAGCATGGTGTGATGATGCTTTACCTTCAGCACCGACATGGCTTGGGTAATGGATCAGGTTAATGGGCACCCCATGGGAATGATCCACAATGCGAAATTCAGCTGTCCCACCAGAACCTGCAACTGGTGTAATGAGACTTTCTTAGATCCCAGACAGAGCTTGGAAAAAGATGTAGACCTTTTTTAGAGGAAGCCTGTACACCCCTGCCACAGAATCCAACACAATACTCAAGAACTCAATTCTGGAGGTAGGCCCAGTGCTTTGCCCAGTGCCAGCAGAACCCTAAACTCCCTCATCAAGTCCTGAAAAGCCCACAAAGCTTTAGGGCATTGCTCAGAACCAGGTGGGCCCAGATGAGAAAATCATCTAGAAAGTGCAACACCCATTGGTGTCCCGATTTGCGCCTGAAAACCCGTTCGACGAAAATGCTAAACTTCTTAAATTAGGAGCACAACACAGAGCAGACCATAGGCATACACTACCCAGAGTAAAAGACCCCCTCAAATTGAAACCTACCAAATGAATATCCTGAGGATGGACCGGGAGCAAACAGAAAGCAGACTCAATATCAGGCTTTGCCAACAGGGTCCCAGAAGCATCTGGATCACCTGATCAAGGGAAGAGTACTTAAACAAACATAAAGTCCCATCAATCACCTCATTCACTGAGTGAACCTTGGGAGCCGATAGGTTATGTATCAATCTTAACTCCCCTGGTTTATTTTTAGGGACCACCTCCAAGGGGGAGCACACAAAACCATCAAGTGGGGATAGGTCGAAGGGACCAGCCACCTGACCAAGACACAGCTCCTTTTGGCCCTTTGTGCTGGCCACCCCCAGATTGGACCTGAGAGACTGCTGATTTTTACAATAAAGAGAGCCCACAGAACCTTCCGCAGGAATCCTGAAACCTTCCTTAAATCCCTCATACAATTTGTGTGCCTCCAAAAAAACAGTGTAAGTTTTGAGCCAGAGGACCATTGCTGTCAAGTTAACCAGTGACTGAGCTTTGCAAAATTCAAGCTGTTCATTCCTGCTTCTAGGTGCCCTTTTCTTTGGACTTTTTATAACACTTAGATTCAGGGTAGGATGCCAATCTACAGAACAGGCAACAATTTTTGAATCTACAGCTTCCTGGTTGTTGAGTACAGGTAAACCGGTTGAAATCTCAACAGGCCCCTTTTTTTTATCCCTGCCAGGTTGCTAGCGGACCCTGTCACTGAATGAAAGGGCTGGCCATTGGTAGCCTCAGGCCATTTCATATAATGCAGCCAAGTGATAAAATCTATCTGGTCTCATGCTAGGGTGGGTCTACTGGCCTTAATCCTCCTGAACGCCTTATCATAATCTTTCCAGGCCGAACCACCATACTCGTCATGAGCACTCACAATCCTATTCTGATAACATGCCAGCTGCATGCCCTGATCATTGAAATGTTCTGCCAAAATGGCTTGATAAGTTGAGAAGCATCTAACCCAATTTACCGTTTTCCTCCACTTCTTTCTTGCATGTCCAATGGCAGCAGTCCATAGACTCTGAACATTCTTTGCAACGCTTGGGCTCACCCCCTCAGACTTATTATCCAGCAAAAATGTCCACATAAGCACCCTTCCAAATTTTCTCCTTCACCTCTATTGACACATACCTACCTAGCTGTTCATGTTCAGGACACATATTACCCAAACCCACAACTAGTAAAGAGGGCCCTGTACCTGAAGTTGCTGCTTCCTAAGTGGGGGGGATACGTCCCCGTTGCTACAGCTTGTCTGGGCGTGTAGTCCCCCAATGAGGTGCCAGATGTGGTTGATACTTGGCTCGTTGGCTGCACGGATGCCCCCTCAGTCTCTGCCACATGACTCACTGCTGGGGCCGCAGTAGCTACTGGGGGTGCCGGATTAGGCCCAGTGGTAGACCCAGGCCCTGCCATGCCCCCTGAGGGCACCTGACTACCCTTAGAGCCACCCAGGTGGGCCACTAAGCGCCTAGTCCTTTCTAGGACATCACCTTCATTAGTACCCACTAAGGCACCCCCCCACTAGAGGGATAGACAGCATCCCCTCCTCTGATAGCCAAGGCAACACCTTTGCAAAGTTAGCCACTATGTCTCACTGGGAAGGCCCCCATGGAGGTCATCCCATAGCCATACCCCCACCAACATTCTGCATGATCCCGTTACTGCTGAGGCATTGCCCTGGATTGCACCTTGGCCTGAATTATCAAAAGCTGGGGTCCGACCCACCGGTATAACTTCCAAAGCACCAGTGCCCTGAACCCCCGATGTGCCCAAGTCAACTGCTGCCTGCCCCTGCAAACCCCTCTTATGCCTGCCCTTCACCTGAGCCTTATTCAGGATCGGAGGAAATGCCTCCTTCAGAGGTACCCTTACCCCTCCTAGGCTTCCCTACCTGCTCCGCAGGCACCCGTGGGGGCTGCAACTTTAATGATGCAACGCCCTGGTCTATGGTATCCATCCTAAGCACCAACGCCTCCAGCAGTTCACGAGCACTTGGCATTCGTCTGTGCGCTACCAAGCATCATGTACCCTCAAGCTAGTCAACAATGCACAAAAGCAAACTAAAAAAGACCACAAAAATTGCCAGCAATTCACTCCCCTACACAATCTTTGTGTGAGCTGTTCACCAAATGGCCAAACTGATACCATTAAATCTCAGGCACCAAAACCCCATCAGGTACCGCCTCAAAAAGCACAATACCAACATGCCAGCTCAATCCCCTACAATCAACACAATACCATGAGAATACAGGTTTTGAACCTTCAACCCCCAATTGGTAGCCCAATATCTTTTCCACTAGTGATCAATTGATTCAACAACAACCACCTGCACAGAAAATACTGCTCCTAGGTAAGTCTACTGCCCAATAGGGAAAAGAAAACCACCCACGTAAACAACTACTGCCCCCCCCAGGGTCTCAAGGTGGAGCTTCCACCGAGTACAACTCAAGTAGGTGAGCAATGCTGTAACCTGTGCGGCCCTCGTCCAGGAGATGGCTGGGCTGCTGATGCCTTTGATCCTTGATGCAGAGTGCAAAGCGGAAAGTATCTGAGGAGAGAAACACGAAAAAACAACAAAGCATACAAAAACAAAACTTTCCTGAGGAGAGCGTGAAGAGAAACAGAGTCTGGCGTCCCTTTTATAGGCAGGGCTAACATGTGCGATACGTTTGCATGACCCCAGAGCACTCCAGGGTAGGCCTAGCACAGTGACCAATTGCAATGCTCCTTACTGCGCCACCCGGCCTGGTGCGATCTGCCATATGTGTGGCTCCCCTAATATGGGGAAACCTAGAGCATTCAACAGGCTCTTCTTCATACTAACTGTGAATAATATCGTATTATTCACTATTAGTGTAAGAAAAAAAATAAAGCACACTTATCTTGAACAGGACCTTTGGTGGCAGCTGTTGGAAGTAAAAATGTTTTTAAATGTACGTTGTGTGCATGCTTGAGGGTGAAAGTGTTTGTATGTGTGAGCATGTCTGTATGTGTAATCATGTATGTGTGGGTGAAAGTGAGTGAGGGTCAGTGACAGGTAGTGAGTGGAATTGTGTGAGAGTGAGACCCAATTTTAGTATTCCTTGATGCAAGGCAATGCTGCACCAAAGATGCTGCACTGCCTTGCATCAAAAGGACCGAGGGAAAAAAGCACCATATCTCCTAAAATATGGGGCCTGATTTCTCTCCCTGTGCACTGGTGGACTTTTGGCGGTCACACAGCAACTGACACATCCTTGTACAATGCAGCACACAAAGTTAGAAAAACAGGGAGAAATAAAAACATTTCTCCTTGTTATGCCTGCCTCAAGGAGTCATAAGATTTTGGCACAAATTCTTCTCTATCAATGTTTGTAGATAGAGATTTACATCAAAACCTATGGATGGTTGTATTGGAATGCCCATACATTACCCATGGAAAACCCATTTGAGGCAAAATAATGTAAAGCAGTGCATGCCATAATTTAGTGTTACTTTGGGATACTATCCAACACATATAAGGATTTTCATTAGATAATAAATCCGATCCTAACACTTTGCACAAGGTTTGTGGCACTAAAGTGACACAAATTCACAGCAAAGCGTTAGTAACATAGGCCAGAGTGACAGTAAGAATGTGTATGAGTGAGATTAAGATTGAATGCAGTTGAGTGAGTGACAATACATAAGAATGAGCCCACGGATATGAGAGAGTGTGAGTGGGATGTGACATGCCTTCCTTACAAAAATCTGGGTCAAAGGCCATATGATGTCACTTGAAGAACCAACGCCCATGGCCTCACTCAAACCCAACTTGTGGTTCCCCAATCCCATTTAGATGTGGGAGAACCACAGAGTTTACTGGAAGAAACCCATGACCTGGTGGCCCAACCACCCCTAGGCCACCAGGTGATAGCAATGGTAAAAGGGGAGATTAAAGATTTCTAAACTCATATTTCAAAGGAGCAAAGTACAGAGAGAGAGATACCGCTCTAAGGGACTTAGCATTTAGAGATTCTTCATCAGCAAATCATCAGCAAGCATCAGGACAGCATCTTGGAACTCAGAGAACTGCTCTCAAGTCCAACTGAACATTGCTATATTAAAAAGTAATTATGCATTCTGATTCGCCAAAGATATCAGTTCATGTCACGTTGAAGGGGCATCATTCAATAATACCAATTGCACGACTCCAAATTGTAAGACACTCTTCATTTCCCAGGATATCTATGAGAACACCTTCCATCCGCAAGTTTGAAACAATTGTATACAATATAAGGAAGTTCATGTTAAAAAAATGAATCAGCAATTCTAACCCAATCACAAAGTGCCACTCTAAGGCCTCTACAGGTCTCACTTATGTTTAAACAAAATCATGACATTACATTCAATTAATATGTTTTAATAAAACAAATTTAATATGCAAACTCATAAATTCAACATTAATAATGCTTCAATAATATGAATAATATATTTAATTTTAAATGAAAAAGCTATGCTAATGCGTTTCATTAGATATAATAGAGAAGTGCATTTTTCTCATTTTTGCACACATTTCAAACTCAATAATCATAAGAAATTCAATATAGGTTTAATATTTTCTGTTAGTCTAGAGTCTTAAATTGTATTTTAGTATTACTTTTATTCTAATAGCATTACATTTTATTAAAAAACCAGCGAAGTCTAACTCTGCATTATAACAATGTTCATTTATAAACATTTCAGTGCAACGTTCTATATTAAAAACTATTGTGCTATGAATCAATTAAGTCATATTTTGTCATGTTCTGATGGCTTTGTGACACAAAGGACACCACTAAATGTCAACCTCTATCAGCCCCTCCTCTGATGGAGAACTACGCCATCACAAAAGGTCTAATTATCAATTTTAATGAGACAACTCAAAGTTTCAATGACCCATTTCGGTAAGATCTGCTTTAATTCTCAAACTTTTTGAGGTTACAATAATAGATACTTACCTAGTCTTCATTCCTATCTTTCCATCTTCTGTCTAGTTCTTGCTCTTCTTTCTTTCAGTTTTTTGAATAGTTTGTAAGTTCCATACGCAACTGAAGCACACAATGCTATAACCAACAGGGGTCTTAAGATTGTCCCCACTAGTCCTCTTCCTATGTTTCCAAACCATTTACCAATGGTCAAAAAACCACTACCTATAGCTTCCCATGCACCAGTTGCTGTTAGACTTCAGATTATTTCTTAAGCTAGTAATGTTGGAGACATACTTTCTTATCTCTTTACTATTGTTAGGTATGTGTGTTCAGCATTGTTGTGCATGTAACGTTTTACAGACTCCTTCTTTTACGGAAAGAATGTCTAATGCAAGGTGATTTTACAAAACTACTGATCTCATAGCAACCATTTCTGTGTCCATTAATAACATGGCACCTTCAGTGTCTGTAAATAACATATCTACAATTGCTGACAGTTTTTTAATCTTGATGCCATTCGAGATCACACCAACTGATGGACTTATGGCACCAAACATATCTGCCACTATCTCTGAAGAATTCTTTCCTCTTTTAGCTCTGGAGTTGATTTCTCACTCCAAACTGGATCCTTAAAATGGTGCACATACTACATTTTCAGAAATACTACTCTCAGATAACAATCTTTTGGCTGTTTGTACTAAGCATTTTTCCCACATATGTCCTAAACTTCTGGTATGGCGGGATTCCGTCCATTCAACATCAAAGTCCAAGCACTTTTAAACACAAAAGCATATCTACATTCGCTAATACCTACAAAAGTGTGTGTCAGTTATTGATTTTGGTCTATGTACACATAATATCCCTACATGTCGCCAATCTAAGACCAGGAAACCTTTATTTCCAACTGATGCATGTGTGGTGTTTTTTTCCCAAATTTGCAAAACGACTCCCTTTTTTATTTTTCACTTAATTGCCCTCCTTCTTTCCTCCGTCCAATGAACTGCTTTTCTACCTGACTAGGTAAGCAGGTCAAATTATTTTTGTGTGCATACACTGTGCCAAAAGTCAATGTAGGTTGGCACTTTTTTTCTCTTTGACCTCCTCTTTGCGTGACCTTCTGTATCACTGTCACTCTGACTCGATTTTTCAGTCACTTCAGCAATGGTAGGAGGCACTTTTACTGCTGACACTGGGTGCTTCTCAGGCCATTGATCTCAGGATACAACTCTTTTCTCTGCAGGACTGGATTTTCAACAGCATTTGAGCTACTATTAGCCAACGGACTCTCTTTCGACTCTTCTGTACCTTTCACTGTTGTTGACTCGCTCAGAATCACACCAGACCCTGTTTGCTCTGTGACAGCCACTTGTCCAGTCCCTACAGCTTGGCTGACCTGATCCCTCATACTCACTGTAACTGACCTTTTGGGAAGGGGTGCTGTTTAATCAAAGGGACCTGGAGCTTTACAAATTTGGCTCCCATGTACCCTATTCGGGAGACCAGCACACTTCACAGCTGTAGTGGTTACCAAAACCACTTGGTAAGGCCCTTCCCAATGCGGTTCCAAGCATGTTTTTTTCAGATGCTTTTTAAGCATTGCCCAGTCTCCAGGGCTCAGGTTGTGACAAAGAACAAACTATGTCATCCAGTCAATTACAGTAATCCAGTGCCAAGTGATCTGTAATGTTCACAACCACATTTTAAGGCACTGCTGACAATCTCATAAAGCGCCCCATGATGATTTCATGTGGGGACAATACTGTTTGTTGATCAGGTGTACTGCGCATACTCATCAAGACAAGAGGCAACATGTCTTGCCATTTCAAAATGGCTGATGCACATACTTTTGCCAGTCGGGACTTCAGGCTCCATTAATCTGTTCTACAAGTCCAGAAGCCTCAGGTCTGTAACTGCAATGCAACCTTTGCTCAACTTGTAAAGCGCACACAGCAATTTCAGGATCTCACTGTTGAAATGAGTTCCTTTGTCTGATTCTAAAGAAGTCGGAAAGCTGAATCAAGGTAACAACTTGCTCAATAGCAGCTTTGCTACTGTGACGCAATCTTCAATTCTTGAATCAATTCCTTGGGGTGTGCAGCTAACAGAACAGTTTAGCTTACACACAAGTCACCTCCTAACAGGTTTACATGATTTGAATTGCAGACGCTAATCTTCAAATAAACCTATTTTTACAGGGATATATTCTGTTACAGGATTTGTTACTGCTTATTAATTATTTCTACAACCTGAATTCTCCTTCCTGATAGGGGCAAGTTTGGCACCTTTTCGGTTCTGACAGTGTAACATATAGTTCTAGTGTCAACCAGAAATGACACATTGTGTCCCATAATGTTGGCATTTACTTAGGGACCACGTTGATCTACTTCTAAGGATGCAGCCTACATGCATTCTTTATCGCCAGCGCTCTCTAACTGGAGGACATCTGAAAGCTCATCCTCACTCAAATCTATCAAGGGGTATTGTGATTCTATCTGATTCATGCTTACGTTGGCGACCTGATTCCTCTGTTGACGAGGAACAATCACCTGTTGTTGCTATGTCATAGGCGCTTCTGGCAACTGCACCTTGTGTTGTCCTGGGGATACATTCACATTTTGTACTCAGGGTCTTTTGACTCTCTGTATTTGAATTTGATTATTGCCTTGAGACTGAGCAATAGTGGTTTTCTGCACCAAATTATTCACATTATCATAGGGAAATTTCTGCATGCATGACAAGGATTTGTTTTCTTCATTGTCTGAATCTCAACCACAATTCCACTCTGATCTACCTTAACACTACATCCTCTACCTCTAGGCTGAACCACATTGTTCACCTGCTGTTGCACACCTTGTTTCCAACTCATATTCACCATCATCTGTGGACTATGATTCACTTTCTGTGCAGCCTTCAATTGCATCACTATCACCTTTTCCTTCAACTTCCTCTGTTTCAATTCAATTTCATCACTGCAGTAGTTTGCATACTGCAGGAGCTCATCAATTGGTTTGTTCTGCCAACAAATCAAGACCTGCTGAATCATTTCACTAATGTCTGGTTGCAATCCCTGCACAACCCTAAACACAAAATGACCCATATTATCGGGCTGTACGGTCTACGTACCACTATGCTGTTTGAGGACTTGCAACAGTCTCTTATAATATGCATGAGTCAACTCCCTTGTTTCCTGAGCTGTCTTGTCAATTTTCTGCCAATTAACATCTTTTGGGGACACTTTGGTGGTCATTATAACATTGGCGGTCTTTGCCGAAGATCGCCGTGGTGATGGCCGCCAACAGACTGCTGCGGATGCCGCAATCTGCCCGTCATATTATGACACACAAAAGGAAAACTGACAGAAACTAGCCACAATAACACAATAACAACAATAACATTCCGCCAGACCCAACGGAGGCGAAAAACTGTCGGAACCACCACCCTCCCTTCTACGTCAGCAATACACCTCCCTCCAAATTATGGACCACAAATCACCACAGCAGTCACTCAACGGCTGTCAGCCAATGGCAGTGCACACCGCCGCTGTAATATTGGGCACCCAACACCAAAAGAAGCCAACATTGGCCAGATTGAAGAAAACACACCTGACACAAAATACACACATCATACACACCCACCAACAGCACTATAAAACACAGCCCCACACAACCCACAATCTTTTGTAAACACGAAAATAATGCTACACCTTGCTAGCAAAAGATAATACAAGAACTGCACACACAAACCACAGCCAGCTAGTCACACACCACACACCATACCCCAACGCCTATCACACTCTGCACAACACACACAATACATCCACCACACAATAGGCATGTCCCCACAGAAGAATCCCCATTTCACAGATGAGAAGTTGCAGGTGATGGTGGAGGAAATCGTCAGGGTAGAGCCACAGCTGTTCGGTGCACAGGTCCAGCAGATATCCATTTCCAGGAAGATGGAGCTTTGGTGGAGAATCGTAAACAGGGTGAACTCCGTGGGAACAAATCCATGCCCAAGGGACGACATTTGCAAGAGGTGGAACGACCTACGGGGAAAGGTGCATGCAGTGGCCTCCAGGCACCAAGTTGGCATCATGAAGACTGCCGGTGGACCCCACCTCCTCCCCACAGTTGACAGCATGGGAGGAGAAAGTCTTGGCAATCTTACACCCAGAGGGCCTTACTTGAGTCACTGGAGGGCTGGACACTGGTAAATCATTACTACCCCACTACTACCGATACCTGCATGGCATGTCACCCACTCAGTCCCCTTCACTGACTCCCTTCACCCCACTCCAACCCATACAGTGAACCGCCCCATTACCACCCTCAATTGTGTACCCCTGCATGCCCTACGCACTGCAAGCACACCCCTCCTAGATCTGCATGCACACACAACAGTAATGCATGGGCAGCATGTAGTACTACCAATCCCACAATCCACCAGCATACACTAACCAGAGGTTGGAGGACAACACCCAACCCACAGGGAAAGCCAGAAACGCTGAATATGTGACAGACAATGACTATAACAAATCTTTCACATGTCAACAGGTACCAAAGCCAATGTCAGCGGCGAGCATGTGCCACAACAACCCAGTCCCCTACCAGAAGATGCCCTCAGTGATACAGCAACTCTGGATGTCCCGATCTCGATGAACTCCCTGGGCCATCTGGCACCACTGGTCAGTTGGTCTCCACATCCCACACCCAGTCCATCACAGGGCCCCCTATCCGACTCCAACACTACAGCAGCCACCCTTTCCCCAAACCTCTGTCCCCAGGACAGGTCTATCACTTGTGTGCCCACCTGTACAGGGACCCGATTCGACACGACACAGGCAAGACTAAGGCCCTGGTGTAAGTGGGAGTGGGCACACCGTTGAGGGGACACAGGCACAGAGGCCAGGCCCAGTGGGAGGTTAGCTGTGCGGTAGGGAGAGGCCCAACCCAGGGAACCGACTGCCCAGGAGGCACTCACACATGTCCTGGGGCCTAACAACAATCCCAGGACAGGATGGGCCCGGTGATTACCATGATGCAATAGAACAAGCGGCTGCATGGGTGACACCACTAAGAAGTCATGCAGCAGTCGCAGGCCTTAAATGTCAACATGGCTACCATTGCAGGGGGCTGGGTGACATTGCCAACACGAGCGTGAGTACACAGCACACCAGAGGGCCCCTTCCACTAGTCAGTCTACTCACCAGCCAACATCTGCTGCAGCTAGTTGACAGGAGGACCTGCCACATCACTCACAGGCCACCAGCACCCCTCCCCCTGCAGAAGGTGAACCACCCTGCAAACATACCCTGTGGGCCAGCCAGACACCAAAGACTGTAGCCAAGACCCAAACCACCTCCAGGAAATGAGTCCCTCCTGAACGTCTCCCTTGTGTGCGAATGAGACACTCTGTTCACTT
The DNA here is from genome assembly GCF_031143425.1 of Pleurodeles waltl. Lineage (NCBI taxonomy): Eukaryota > Metazoa > Chordata > Amphibia > Caudata > Salamandridae > Pleurodeles > Pleurodeles waltl. The sequence continues at coordinate 1,710,370,020 of NC_090440.1, forward strand.
TGGACTGCCATTGCTCTTTTTCCTATGGCCCCATGGATACCGGACCTGTGCAACATACCAATTGGGCCACTACATTGAAGTTTACATCCACCATCACCCCACTCTATTGCACTAACACATCCTTTTTGTCACTTCAATAAACACCCTCAGACACAACTTCAATTTCTGTGATTTATCATACAACAATATGCAATGTCTTAAACTGCATCATCTTGTGCAAATGCCTTGTAATGTGTGAATCCAATCCAACAAAAGTGTGTAAGCAGTCTGTAGTCATCACATCAGTTCACAGTTGTGACCACACCAACATCTGCAAAAAAGGAAAGCATAAGTTACAGTCAATTGATAAGTGAAGGTAGTGCATGGCACAACACAGCAGCCACACAGCACTGAACTGTAATGGAGGTATGAACAGAAGTACAGTCTTACCTGGGTGTCAGTGGAAGTACTGCTGTATCATATGTGTCCTGTCGTCCACATCCTCCTCCTCTTCCTCACTGTCTTTAGTGTCCTCTGTTGCCACAGATGCATTGTCTCCCCCCTCCTCCTGCAGGTAGGACACATGGTGTCTGAGTGCCAAATTGTGCAGCATGCAGTAAGCCACCACTATCTGGCAGACCTTCTTACTGGCATAGAATGGGGATCCACCAGTTACATGGAGGCACCAGAACCTGGCTTTCAGTAGCCCAAATACACGTTCAATAACCCTCCTAGTACGCCCATGTGCTTCATTGTACCAATTTTCTGCCTCTGTCCTCCGATTCCTCACTGGTGTCAATAACCAGGACAGGTTTGGGTAGGTGTAGTCACCTGGAAGTAGTGAGGGACACACATTAATCATGTACAATGGCACATGGTACAACTTCAGGTGGCATTCAGTGACATACATAGTTTGAAGACTCAAGCTCACCTACGAGCCACACTCTGCCTCTGTAGTCGTACCATAACCTGTGGGACAATGCTATTCCTCAACACATAGACATCATGCACAGATCCAGGAAACTTGGCAGTGACGGGGAGATACATTGATCAGCAAGGCACACCATCTTGACTTTTATAGAGTGGTAACTCATGTAGACCTGCTCATTTGTCCTGGCGGGACCAAGGGGGACAATATGGGTCATGTCAATGGCCCCAATCATATGTGGTATGTGTCCCATGGCTTATAATGCAGCCTTCACAGTGGGCAAATCTTCACTCTTGGAGAATGAGATGTAGCTGCTCATGTTTCTTAGCATGGCAGTCAAAACTCTTCCAAGCACATTCGAAAACATTGGCTGTGACATTCCTGCAGCCAAGCCCACAGTCACCTGGAAGGAACCACATGCCAGGAAGTGAAGCACTGACAGTACCTGTACTGCTGGGGGTATTGGTGTAGTGCTAAGGATTGCAGGAGTCAGATCTGGCTCCAATTGTTGACATAGTTCAGTAATTGTGGCCCTTTCCAGATGAAAAGTCACAATGATGTGGCGTTCCCCCAGTGTAGCCAAGTCCGCTAGGGGTCTGTACACGGGTGCTTGCCTCCTCCTCCACAGTGGTAGTATGGACACACAATATCACAGTACACAGAGCATGTATGTATGTAGCAGACTGGAATTGTCCTGGTGTGTACCATCTGTACCCATGACACACATTTAACAGATGGAAGTGACCTCACCACGCTGGCATTTGGCTTCATGGCAGAAAGCAGTCTGCACTGCCGCGCAACTCCTCATTGGTTAACATGGAGGTCTATGGAGCACAGCTCTCCACATTTTCCGTTCAACATCCCATCTAGCTTCCGATAATATCTTAATTGCTTTCTGTATTCTACTCTTGTATTTGCTTCTTATTTTATCTCATGCAATATGTTCTTGAATGCTAATGGCTTGGGGATTGTTTGAATTTATACATCATTTGTCTCAAATTATCTAAAATCCTCAAATTAAAAGTTCCATAATGAGTAAAGGCTAGTGCACCTTCTTTCTCATTCATCTAACACCATTGTTCAAGCCATATGCATGCAGAAACTCCTTTTAAAAATGCCACATAATAAGCTGGGGTTCCTTTGGGAGGGGTGTCTGTATCCTCTCTAAATGGAATAAATATATCTCCTCTTATTGTTCTTTTAGATGCCTTGAAAAGTTTCATTTTTTGCTCCAATTCAATGAATCACAAAAACTTTTGATTGAATCAGGAAGTAATTTCAATCTTACAATTCTTTTCACATGCTGTTCTCAACCAATAGCAATATGATACTGTCCACCAGTACCAGCATGGCTTCACCCCAACAGACTTATGCAGGAGAGGCACAAAAAAACATCACACTCTCTTCTCTCAGCAGCTGCAGTAGAAGTGACTGAAGTCTTTCGCACAACACTCACACACTTCTAATGCAAAATATTGCGAGCAAAATCCAACAACCTGTCTTCACACTACGGTTAGGAATTAAAACACTTCAAAGCTGTACGGGCTTACTCTTCTCTGACTGTAGTTTTCTTAGTCACACAATGAGTGAAGCTTGACCAGCAATTCTCACTCCGGTTGATATAGATCCACCAGCTCTCAGGATTCACTGAATACCAACCACCACTCACACTCACTCAAGGAAATGATTGGCACTGTCAGTGACGTCTCATGACGAGTGCCTCACTGAAGGCAATAAATTAACCAAGTGTCTTCTACACTTGTGTGTTAACCCGGGATCTTACGTCATGACTGACCATTCAACAACAACCACTGAAATTTTTGCAATAAGCACAACACTCACCTTGAGTATGACGACTTTGCAAAACACTTCACAACATCACACTTCACTGCATTTTTCAAGCCAAAAGCAATGTAAGCTCAAACCCTATTTATACTCATGGACCCATCACTTGCAGGCACAACGCTGGAACTTCATCAATCTTTGGAACAGACCATGGAAGAAGTTTCAAGGTGGTCAATATTTGAAATGGACAATTGCTTGGGTAAATCCTAACTCCTTATACTATCCAAAAAGATACTTTTTCCTTTTAGTGGGACAAAGCCATCAGTCTGCTACCAAATCTGTTGTAGCATTTGTATCCTTCGCAGGAATCAATGCTCATGGAGTTTGATGGACCTTTTGACCCAACTATAAAGTGTGCTAGAAATATTGAACAAAATGCAATCGCCATGCAAAAAATTTAAACAGTATGACCCACTTGGCCATACAAGGAAAACTTCAGTCAAAAATAAGGTTAAGGTATTAATCACAAACTAAAAAACAAAATCACTTAAGTTATTCTCAAAATGAAGTTATAGACATACTTTATCACCAGGGGTTGCCAAAGGCAACAAAATAAGTTTAGTCGAGCTAACATTAACAAAACTAAACATTCAAGAAGGATAATACACAATATTAAAATTAATATCTGAAATACAGAAATCCAATGTCGCTCAGAAATGGCAATCATCAGTAAATTCAGTTTAACAAAGTCATCAATTTTGTCTGGGCAGCGGAAACCCCTACAACTAGTCAAACCAGGGAAATGCCTGTGTTGGGGGGGGACACATGGGGGCAAGATACAAAAGGTACAAAAAGGGCAAAAATAATTTGGAAAAACATAATCTCTTACCATTGCTTACTAATTAAAAGAGGCAAAATATAGTTAAAAAAAGGATAGCATCAGCATATCAGAAGCTGGATCAAGAGTCTTCTAAAGAAGGAGATGAAAGATTTCAAAACTCAAAGGGACATTTCAAAGGGGCAAAGTAGAGAGGGAGATACCTCTTCAAGGGAATCAGCATTGAGGAAGTCCTCATCATCATATCATCAGCAAGCACCAGGACAGCATCTAGGAGCTCAGAGAACTAAAGTCCAACTAAACATTGCTACATCAAAACGTCACTATGTATTCTGATTCACCAAAGGTACCAGTCCATGTCATCTTGAAGGGGCATTATCCAATAATAATCGATCGCACGACTCCAAATTGTAGCACACTCTACCATTCCCAGCCCCTCCATGAGAACATCCTCCACCTTTGAGACTCCATGAAAGTTTGAAACAATTGTATACAATGCCAGTGCATATTCCACACTGTTCCAACTTCAAGGTTGATTTAATACAACTTTTCCATGTTTAAACAAACAGGATCTATAACCAAAAATGTATGCTTTTCATGGGAACATAAGTTAGAAAAATGAATCAGCTATTCTAACCCAATCACAAAGTGCAACTCTACAGGCCTCACTTATGCTAAAATAAAATCATAACATTACATTTAATTAATGTGTCTTGATAAAACACATGTAACATGCAGACTTATAAATTCAACAATAATAATGCTTCAATCATATGAACAATACATTCATATAAGCTATATTAATGAATTTCATTAGATATAACAGGGAAGTGCATTTTTCTCACTTTTGCATGCATTACAAACTCATTAATCATTAGAAATTCAATATCGTTTTAATGTTTTCTGTTAGTCTAGAGTCCAAATTACATTTTAAAACACTTTTGTTCTAATAACATTCAATTTTATTCAAATACGAACTCTGCATTATAACAAGGCACATTCATAAATGTGTCAAAGCAACTTTCAATATTAAAAACTGTTAGTACCCTGAATCAAATAATTCTCATTTTGCCACGTTCTGATGGCTTTGTGACACGAGGGACACCACTAAATTTCAAGCTCTATCAGAGCCATAACGAATTTGTAAACGCTGCTCAGACTTTATGAAATCTTAATACATACAAAGAAGCATTTCACATTTTAATGAGTCCTTGATTAAAGAAATTTGCATTGTCATTCATGATTCTTTAAGAATGTTTGAGGGAATGGTGAAGCTGTAATTAAAGTGAAGGTCTATATTTTTTCTTTCCTATTTTTTTTATCAATGTGATTAAATGTTTTCAAGGTTCCTGGCCTAGCATAATCCTATTATTTGAATTAAAAAATATTATCAGCATATCACCATTCTAAATCAAGTATATTAGATATGGTTTGTGGAAAGTGGTAGTATAGTTGTCTCCACTTTAATTTCCTGGCCTTAAGTTAGCTATAATCATGGGTGCAACCAGACCCAAACTTTGGGGGGGGCTAGTACTTCAAGTCACAGTGATGGAGCTGCCACTTCACACGATGCGGGCAGAGATGTCCTCATAACCAGTATGAGAGCACACATTGCCAATATGCCTGGCTTTAATGGGCTAACAATGCAAACAGTATTTATGTATAACTGTACTTTCAGGCTCCAGAAAATTAATGCCAGATCTATTGGCTTTGCCAATACTTTCCAGTTACACACTAAGCAATGTTGGAGCTTCGAGAGTTCCACCAGACCTGCGAGCATTAGATGTGAGCAAGTTGTTTGGTACAGAGAGACTCATGTGCCTGAGTGCATGTTTGACACATAGAAAAGAAAGCACTGCAGCCTTATTGAAAGGTGTCATTTCACACTAAAAGGCAAATTATGACACATAACGCACAAACCTTTCCATGGAACAAGAATATGTATATAGTGAATCTTTTAATAAATACAGGAAAGTGCTCCATCGACATTGAGAAATAGAGTTTTAGGAACCATATTAACCCCTTTGGTGCGGGTCACAACCCCTGGAAGACACGGAAGCTCTTCCGTGTCTCCCCCTGCAACCCACCCGCCCGCAGCACGCTGACGTCACATTGTTGTTTTCCCCATCGGAGCAGGAAGCGGCTGTAAGGCGGCTTCCTGCTCTGATGGACAAAACGGCCCCAAACGGCCTTCCCAACGTTCGGGAAGGCCTCGTATGAAAGGGGAGACTCTCCCCTTTCATACGAGGCCTTCCTGAATGTGTTTCCTGGCTCCGATCGAGGGCCAGGAAACACCACTAGACTCCAGGGATTTCACTTGGAGGGGTTGGCCCCCTCGGAAAACAGGCCGCCCCCCTCCGGTGCCATAATTTTTTATTTGAAGGTAGGTGCCCCCTGGGGGCGCGATCGCGCTCGATTGCGCCACCACCAGGGGGCTAATTTGTTTGTTTTTTTAATTTAAAAAATTACGAATTTGACAGGGGCTCGTCCGTGGGCAGGGCGACCTCCTGTGGGAGCAATACTTTTTTTTTGTAGTTGTAGGGTTTCCCTGGGGGCTATACAACTACCAAAAAAATATAGATCTAAATATATATATAGATCTATATATATATATATATATATATATATATATATATAGATTTATCAATCCTTGTAGATAGATATATCTTTCTAGATGGATATATCTATAGATAGATCTATATATATATATATAGATCTCTCTCTCTCTCTCTCTCTCTCTCTATATATATATATAGATATATATACATATATCTATCTATCATGGATCTATCTATAGATACATCCATGTAGATAGATATATCTATTTAGAGATCTATATATATATCACTTTTGCCAATGCATGTGTGGTTTCCCTGGGGGCTGCGATCGGCCCCCAGGAAAACCAGACCCACATATAAAAGTGATCTATATATATAGACCACCAGTTGTCTTGCAGTTGCAGCTTGCGTCTTCAAAGCAATGCACACACTTCAACTGACGCATTTCAACTGTAGCTTTTAGGCAGCAATAAAAAAGTCAAGTAAGTCTTGTGATTATGTTTCTGCTACAAAAGGATCAGACTTTTGTCTAGTGGCAGTTTTAGTGCCATAAAGAAGCACAGAAGGTTTATATGCCTACTGCAAAGAGCAAATCTGTATTTTATGTAAATAGCTGAGTACATTAGTAAAGTCAGCCATTACCTGCGCTATAATACAAATAAAATGTATGTGCGGGTGGGGGGTGGCTATGGAGAGATGAAGAGCACTTTTGCTGGGTGGTAATGAGGGAATCTGAGGAGGAGGACATGGGAGTGGGAGCACCAATAATGATTGTTGGACTGGGCGCAGGAGGTGCTAAAGACTGTGACGAATGGTATGTGACAAGGCGTTTTTTGAGTGTCTTGAAAGAACGTGCTGATTGAGGGAAGAAGTGCTGGTAAGGTGGCCTCTACTGTTGCACGTATCACGCACACACACCAGCAATTTTGTGACTGTCTACATAGGCTAGTGTTTTAGAGCAACAGTTTAGCCAATAGCAGAGATGGCATCTTGATGGATGACCGCTGCTGACTCCATCACTCGGGCTATAGAGGACAGCTCTGACATAGGATCAGAGGCTGAGATACCAGATACTGAGACAGCATCTGAGGGATAGGACAATGGCACAGACTCTGGGAGTGATTTTTCAGTCGGGGTAGTCCCATTGGATAACTACTCTTCCAGTAAATTGTGAGGAAGGTGATGAGGGCAGTCCTGTTGTCCCTTCGCAAGCACAGTCTGTGCAACGGGGCAATAGTGGGTTAGCCCAACCCAGAGAGCAGGTGGATGCAACGGCAAGCACAGAGAGGGTGCTCACTTGGGAGCTCCCCAATTTAGTTCAGCCCCAAATTCCACTGCCCAAATCGTATTGTAGAGACATCTAAATTATCTATCACAAAACAAACTAGTTTTGTAAGGCAGGCACCTGTGTTTTTGGTCCTGGGTCCGGCGGCCATATAGGGAAACATACTAAACCCAAACATTTCTCGAAACTAGACTTGTGTGGATTCCCCAAAGTTTTCATGCCGAGAATACCGTGCAAAGCTGAAATGTTGAATAAAAACTATATTTCTCTTGCATTTCAGTCACACAAACTACAGGAATATGCTGTGATCCACAAAATTCCTACCACCCAGTGATTCCTCACCTGTCCTGATAAAAACACTACCCCACTTGAGTGCCTATACCTAGTGCCTGCGTCAGGAATGGATCACCTCAGGGTCAACAGTTGCCTCATGTAAGGACCAACATTGACCGTTGTGTGATCTATTCCTGTTGTGGGCACTAGGCCTACCCACACAAGCGAGGTACCATTTTCATCAGGAGACTTGGGGGAATGCTGGGTGGAAGGACATTTGTGGCTCCTCTCAGATTCCAGAACTTTCTATCACCGAAATGTGAGGAAAAAGTGTTTTTTTCCAAATATTGAGGTTAGCAAAGGATTCTGGGTAACAGAACCTGACCAGAGCCCCACAAGTCATCCCATCCTGGATTCCCCTAGGTGTCTAGTTTTCAAAAATGAGCAGGTTTGGTAGGTTTCCCTAGGTGCGGCAGAGCTAGAGGCCAAAATTCACACTAGGCACTTTGCAAAAATCAGCTCTGTTTTCTTTGTGAAAATGTGATGTGCCCACGTTGTGTTTTGGGGCATTTCCTGTCGCGGGCGCTAGGCATACCCCCACAACTGAGGTACCATTTTTATCGGGAGACTTGGGGGAATGCTCAGTGGAAGGAAATTTGTGGCTCATCTCAGATTCCAAAACTTTCTGTCACCAAAATGTGAGGAAAAAGTGTTTTTTTGGTCACATTCTGAGGTTTGCTAAGGATTCTGGGTAACAGAACCTAGTGAGAGCCCTACAAGTCAGCCGATCCTGGATTCCCCTCGGTGTCTAGTTTTAAAAAATGCGCAGGTATGGTAGGTTTCCCTCGGTGCCGGCTGAGTTAGAAGCCAAAATCTACAGCTAGGCACTTTGCAAATAACACGTCAGATTTCAATGTAAAAATGTGATGTGTCCATGTTGCCTTTCCTGTTGTGAGCATTAGGCCTACCCACGCAAGTGAGGTACCATTTTTATCGGGAGACTTGAGGGAACACAGAATAGCACAACAAGTGATATGGCCCCTTGTCTTTCTCTACATTCTTTTCCTTCCAAATGTAAGACAGTGTTTTAAAAAGACGTCTATTTCTGAAATGGCCTGTAGTTCACATGCTAGTATGACCCCCCCACCCCCCGGAATTCAGAGATGTGCAAATAACCACTGCTTCTCAATACCTTATTTTATGCCCATTTTGGAAATACAGAGGTTTTCTTGATACCTATTTTTCACTCTTTATATTTCAGCAAATGAATTGCTGTATACCTGGTATAGAATGAAAACCCATTGCAAGGTGCAGCTCATTTATTGGCTCTGGGTACCTAGGGATCTTGATGAACCTATGAGCCCTATATATCACTGCAACCAGAGGAGTCCAGCACACGTAACGGTATATTGCTTTAAAAAATCAGACATTGAAGGAAAAAGTTACAGAGTAAAACGTGGAGAAAAATGTCTGTTTTTTTCAGCTCAATTTCAATATTTTTTTATTTCAGCTGTTATTTTCTGTAGGAAAACCTTGCAGGATCTACACAAATGACCCCTTGCTGAATTCAGAATTGTGTCTACTTTTAAGAAATGCTTAGCTTTCCAGTATTGTTTTCACACCCATTCCTGTCACTAACTGGAAGGAGGCTGAAAGCACCCAAAATAGTAAAAATTAAGTATGTCCCGGTAAAATACCAAACTTGTGTTGAAAAATGTGGTTTTCTGATTCAAGTCTGCCTGTTCCTGAAAGCTGGGAAGATGGTGATTGCAGCACTGCAACCCCTTTGTTGGTGCCATTTCCAGGAACAAAAAACACAAGCCTTTTTGGCAGCCTTTTTTTCCCATTGTTTTTTTAAAAAAACGAAATTTTAGCTGAATTTTGGCTAATTTCTTGGTCTCCCTCAGGGGAACCCACAAACTCTGGGTACCTTTAGAATCCCTAGGATGTTGAAAAAAAGGACACAAATTTGGTGAGGATAGCTTATGTGGACAAAATGTTATGAAGCCCTAAGCGCAAACTACCCCAAATAGCCAAAAAAAGGGCTCAGCTCTGGGGGTGGGAAAAGTCCCAGCAACTAAGAGGTTAAAGATATAGAATGTGTACTGAGATAAAGAAAATTATACGAGGCTTCTATAGGAATTTCATAAAATGAGTGGGTTCACAAAGTTCTCACAAGATAGGGGCATTTACAGAGTGGAATAAGCGGGATAGCTAAACAATGCAAAACATGTATGTGTTTATATTTATATATAGCACGGACCAAACTGGGGTGTACATTTTGGCAAATTAGACTGCATACATCAAGTCGGAGTTTAAGTTTGTGAGTTATTGAGTTACACACAATTACACCATTATAACAAATTAAGGGTCTTATTTACAAAAAAGTGGCTCATCAACTTTGAATCATCACTTTTCATGCATCGTCCTGTGCCCCCTAACATCACCATGGTAGTACTGTATTTAATATACAGCACACCACGGCGCACTTTATCATTATAGTGTCATAATTTATGATGCTATTGTGGAGCATTGCTGGATTAGAGCCATAAATTATGGCGCTAGTCCAGCAAAGCACAGGGAGGCCCATAGGTAATTATGGGAGCATCAGTTTAACTCCTGGCCTGAGCAGGAGTTAAAAATGGCAACAAAATTGGTGCAATGAAATACTGTAAATTTCACTGCGCCATTTTTTGGGCCTCCCCTTGCATGCATCTTACCTAGCACCAGTGTAATGTGGCGCAAGGTGTTACAAAGTGGCACAATGCATGCATTGCGCCACTTTGTAAATATTGGGCATGGTGGGGTGCCTCCTTAGGGTACAAATAATGACGCTAGGGCAGCACAAGGAGGGACGCTTGTAAATATGCCCCTAAGTGATTTTCCCAGAACTGCACAATTTCCCGTAAAGGCCACTGTGGATTCAAAACCAGGTGCTCAGATTGATTTAGTCACTACGCCATATCTTCTTCTTTAGTTTATGTTAAAAAATCACAAAAAGGTTGAGTTGAAAATGCTCCAAAAGTTCGTCTTCACCAATTCTCGAGCACACTTATATTCTTTTTTTATATTTTCCCATAGGCATTATGCTGTGTTCCCCATGCTGTCTTTTCAGTAGACCAAATGAAAATTATTGTAGTATCTAATTTTTATACAGGGGGTGCACCCTGATGATAATATCTCCTGTTTAAGGTTCAGGTTTGTCTCTGTGCAAATGCACTATGGGTTAAAGTGTAAAATGATATATAACATTAATATTTACATATTTAGCAAAACTGTAATGGTTTATTAATAGTGATGCATCTCCATTGTACCCAACAGAGTGGAATAGAGATTATGGTCCAGATTATAAGTACCTTTCTTTGCTGTGGTATTTTCTATCATTTAAAATAATATCCCAAGAGTTGCTAAATCTTTTTTCATTTTTTGGCCCTACAATCCTTTCTTGAAATGACTATGTAATGCTGTGACACCAGCGTACCATTATTGCAAATTACAACTATAAAGCCAGTTACTGTTTTAACTGTAGGTTAAATATCTTTCAAAAATACAAACACACACGTCTAGCCCAAACCTGAACTCAGTCAAATTTTCCTTTTCTATGATTGAAAGGGATTTAGCTAAATATCACAAAATGTAAGTGTGAAAATGCTGTGCCAGAAATGGTAAATCATTTTGTCAACCATGTTTATGAAGGAGCTGAATCTGTTGAAAAATTTGAATATATCTTTTCATGGTGATCATCAACAGCACAACACACGGCTGCAGGATTAGATTGAGAGATATGGGGATAACCAGACAAAGACCTGGGCATAGACCCATGTATCTGAGAAGGTCCGAGCATACCCTTGAACCCACTGCCCCCTCACACTGGGATGCTATGGCTTCAGCTGGTGGACAACACCTGCACCACCAGTTAGTGAGGAGCTCACGTTCCTGTTCCTGAACAGATGGCTGATGATTTCTTGTAGGAAGATGGAAGGAATAGCTAGCAGTCTTTGGGAGTGTTTACACCTTTGACCTTTTGTCTGCTAATGGAACTATGACTGGAGCTTAGGGCTGCTGAAGGAATTCCCTCCTCCTCTATCTTTGAAACTGACCTGCTCTCACAGGCTTTATGCTTCACAAATCCATCCAATTCAATTTGGGGTTTGCCTGCTGCAACCAAGCCTGTAGCGGTGGTAGCAGAAGGACTGACTACTAGATCACCAGTGGATGTCAGGACTGCGCATGATGGCCTGAAGAACCAGGACACTATCATGAGGTAAATCCATTGATGGCAATACTCAGAGTTACAGCAGCAGGAACTGAGGTTTATGATAGCAACAACACTCATTTGCACAAGAGCAGGATTTGCAGGGCATGACAACTTTAAGACCCACAGGTGCTGAAAGCAAGGATCAGGGACAGCAGCATGGTTCAAAGATATGGCAAAAGTAAAAGTTGTAGGAACAGCAGGACTCAATTCGACAGCTTCAGAAGTTTCAGGTTATGTCAGAAGCTTAAAACAAACAAGGAAAACAAAATGCAGCACGCTCGCAGAGAACGCACTAATCCCTATGAGTGTCTAGTAAGTCACAATACCGAGTATACAAAAAATTTGCTTCTAGTATCTTCAGGCGTGCAACTCCACCAAGGCTCCTGCTGCGTAGAGAGCCAAAAAGGGCTAAATTAGCTCGAATAAATGAAATCCAAATAGGCGGTGCACCGCCACATATGCAAACACGTTGTAAAAAGTCAAACAAAAGTCCAGTGCTCCAGTAGTGAAGATGTAAAATCTTTCTTTTTAATTCTTTACAAGTCCAATACTTTGTAATCTCACAGTTCCGTAAATACAGCAAATGGTACAATGAATAGACAGCCAACGCGTTTCGCCCACTCGAGGAGCTTCTTCAGGGCTGTAATGTAACAAGACATGGCACAAATGTATAAAGCATATAATAAAAATAAAAAAACTTACATAAAAATAAATGGAATACAAATGAAAATGAAAATACATAAAAATGCGTACAAACACGATATAGAACACCGTGTAAAACAGAGCAAAAGGTGCGTGAAAATACATACGCATTAAGAATAATGTCATGTCAAAATGACATATATCATGCAAGACCTGAAGCGGATATGCAAAACCGCCACCAAGCGGAAACAGTGACAGTAGACTTATAGAAAAAGTATATCAGTACCGAAAAGGAGCGCAAGATATCCCCTGGTGCATATCCCTGTGTAGGGCTGAATGAACAAAGTGAGGAACTGATGTATTGGATAAAAAGATCCGATGGAGGAAAGGAGAAGAAACCATGTAAGCAAGAATACACCTTGGTGTAAGTTAAAGATAAAAAATGTCAAGACGAATTGTGTAAAGAAAAGTGCATGTGTAGATTAGCGTACCACACTGGAGTCCAATCAGTCTCAATAGTCGAATTTGTAGTGTTAGAAATGGGGTCTTTGGTTGACAGTCAGGTTACCCCCTGTTCGAGCAAGGACCCTCACTCTAGTCAGGGTGAAAGAGAATCACCCTCAGCTAACCCCTGCTTACCCCCTTGGTAGCTTGGCAGAGCAGGAGGCTTAACTTCAGAGTGCTAAGTATTTGTACCAGCACACACAGTAACTTAATGAAAACACTACAAAATGACACAACACCAGTTTAGAAACATAGGAAATATTTATCTAAACAAAACAAGACCAAAACGACAAAAATCCAACATACACAAGTCAAGTTATGAATTTTTAAAGATTAAAGTAAAAAATAGCGCTTAGAAACAAAAATGCTTTGATGAGGAGTTAACACGGCGTCATGACGGAGTCGTTCCCAACAAGCCAACACCAGCGGCGCTGGACACGGAGTCGCGTAGACCCCCAAGTACAGTACCTTTGGTGAAGAGTGAAAACAAGCTGATGCGCGAAGTCGGGGATCGCGGCGTCTGTGCGAAACGTTGAATCCACGCACTTCGAGCAGCGTCGGTCACGACGTGGTGCGGTGACTTCCACGGAGTTGCGGACTTCAGCGAGGCGACAGCGGCATAGGGCCTGCGAAGAGCGTTGTGTTCCAGCGAAGGTCACTGCGTCGGGTGCAGGCGGTGTCACCGGATTCAGCAGCGGCGTCGGTCCGAAGTCGATTTCCTTGGATTTCCACCAGCTTTCCTTTCAAGGGCCCAGGGACTGGCTAGGGCACCACTTGTCAGAGCAGGAGTCTCTCCAGAGACTCTAGGTGCTGGCAGAGAGAAGTCTTTGCTGTCCCTGAGGCTTTAAACAACAGGAGGCAAGCTCTAAATCAAGCCCTTGGAGATTTCTTCACAAGATGGAAGGCACACAAAGTCCAGTCTTTGCCCTCTTACTCTGGCAGAAGCAGCACTGCAGGAAAGCTCCACAAAGCACAGTCACAGGCAGGGCAGCACTCCTTCCTCAGCTATTCAGCTCTTCTCCAAGCAGAGGTTCCTCTTGGTTCCAGAAGTGTTTCTAAAGTCTGTGGTTTTGGGTGCCCTTCTTATACCCAGTTTCTCCTTTGAAGTAGGCCTACTTTAAAGTAAAGTCTCTTTGGAATGTGAAATCCTGCCTTGCCCAGGACAGGCCCCAGACACTCACCAGGGGGTTGGAGACTGCATTGTGTGAGGGCAGGCACAGCCCTTTCAGGTACGAGTGACCACTCCTCCCCTCCCTCCTAGCACAGATGGCTCATCAGGATATGCAGGCTACACCCCAGCTCCCTTTGTGTCACTGTCTAGTGTGAGGTGCAACCAGCCCAACTGTCAAACTGACCCAGACAGGGAATCCACAAACAGGCAGAGTCACAGAAATGGTATAAGCAAGAAAATGCTCACTTTCTAAAGGTGGCATTGTCAAGCGCACAATCTTAAAATCAACTTTACTAAAAGATGTATTTTTAAATTGTGAGCTTAGAGACCCCAAACTCCACATGTCCATATGCTCCCAAAGGGAATCTACACTTTAATCAGATTTAAAGGTAGCCCCCATGTTAACCTATGAGAGGGACAGGCCTTGCAACAGTAAAAAACGAATTTAGCAATATTTCACTGTCAGGACATATAAAACACATTACTATGGGGGTCATTCTGACCCTGGCGGTCATTGACCGCCAGGGCCAACGACCACGGAAGCACCGCCAACAGGCTGGCGGTGCTTCCTGGCCAATTCTGACCGCGGCGGTAAAGCCGCGGTCAGAAAAGGGAAACCGGCGGTTTCCTGCCGGTTTTCCCCTGGCCAAAGGAATCCTCCATGGCGGCTCTGCAAGCAGCGCCGCCATGGGGATTCCGACCCCCTTCCCGCCAGCCTGTTCCTGGCGGTTTACACTGAAAATCGCGATGGGTGCCACTGCACCCGTCGCACCCCAGCAACTCTGCCGGCTCCATTCGGAGCCGGCTTCATCGTTGCTGGGTCTTTCCCGCTGGGCCGGCAGGCGGCCTTTTGGCGGTCGCCCGCCGGCCCAGCAGGAAAGTCAGAATGACCGCCGCGGTCATTTGACCGCGGTGCGGTATTCTGGCGGTCTCCGCCCGGCGGGCGGCGCCCGCCTCCCGCCTTGGTCAGAATGACCCCCTATATGTCCTACCTTAACCATACACTGCACCTTGCACTTGGGGCTACCTAGGGCCTACCTTAGGGGTGTCTGACATTCAAGAAAAGGGAAGGTTTAGGCCTGGCAAGTGGGTACACTTGTCAAGTCGAATTTACAGGTAAAACTGCACACACAGACATTGCAATGGCAGGTCTGAGTCATGACTACAGAGCTACTTATGTGGGTGGCACAACCAGTGCTGCAGGCCCATTAGTAGCATTTGATTTACAGGCCCTGGCACCTCCGGTGCACTTTACTAGGGACTTACTAGTAAATCAAATATGCCAATCACGGATAAACCAATCACATACACATTTTGTAAAGGAGCACTTGCACTTTAGCACTGGTTAGCAGTGGTAAAGTGCCCAGAGTAACAAAAACAGCAAAATCAGAGTCCAGCACACATCAACAACCTGGGGAACAGAGGCAAAAAGTTAAGGGAGACCACGCCAAGGATGAAAAGTCTAACACGTGTCCCCCCCAGCTGAAAGTGGGGAGCAACTACCGAACCTCATGGGAGTTCTCATCACTAAGGTGGAAGAACCTGGACAGACCATCAGCATTGGCATGCTGTGTACCAGGACGGTGTTCCACCGTAAAGTCCATCCCCTGTAGGGAAATGGACCACCTCAACAGTTTTGGATTCTCACCCCTCATCTGCATTAACCATTGGAGGGGCCTGTGGTCGGTATGAACTCGGAAGTGAGTCCCAAACAAGTAGGGTCTTAGCTTCTTCAGTGCCCAGACCACAGCAAACGCTTCATGTTCTATGGCACTTCACCTACGTTTCCTGGGTAGTAACCTCCTGCTAATGAAGGCTACGGGTTGATCTAGGCCCTCTTCATTAAGCTGTGAGAGTACTGCTCCAATACCATGCTCTGAGGCGTCTGTTTGCACAACAAACTCCTTGGAGTAGTCAGGTGCCTTCAGCATAGGTGCTGTGCACATGGCAGCCTTCAGGGCATCAAAAGCGTTCTGGCAAGCCTCTGTCCAGATCACTTTCATGGGTTGCTTCTTAGAAGTCAACTCAGTTAAGGGGGTAACAATGGTACCATACCCCTTAACGAACCTCCTGTAATATCCTGTGAGACCTAAAAAGGCTCTCACTTCAGTCTGGGTCTTGGGAGGCTTCCAGGCCAGAATCGTGTCAATCCTAGGCTGTAGGGGTGCCACCTGGCCACTCCCCATTTGGTGTCCTAAGTACACCACAGAACCCTGCCCTATTTGGCACTTGCTCGCCTTAATAGTGAGGCCTGCCTTGTGCAGGGCCTCTAACACTCTCCAGAGGTGTTGCAGGTGTTCCTCCCATGTGGAACTAAACACAGCAATGTCATCCAGGTAGGCGGCACTGAACTCATCCAGTCCTGCCAACACCTGGTTGACCAACCTCTGAAAGGAGGCAGGGGCATTCTTCATCCCAAATGGCATCACTTTAAATTGAAAGTGTCCATCTGGTGTAGAAAATGCTGACCTCTCCTTGGCCCCCTCAGTTAAGGCAATCTGCCAGTACCCAGATGTTAAATCAAACGTACTGAGGTACTTGGCAGCTCCCAACCGGTCAATCAATGAGCTCATCAGCTCGGGGGATGGGGTGTGCATCAGTCTTGCTGACCGCATTAAGTCCCCGGTAGTCCACACAGAACCTGAGTTCTGGGTTGGCACCAGGTGCAGCAGCCTTTGGGACCAATACCACTGGGCTGGCCCAAGGACTGCTGGAGTGCTCAATAACCCCTAGGGTAAGCATTTTGGATACCTCATCCTTAATGAATGCCCTGACAATGTCAGTCACCCAGTAAACCTTCTGTTTAATAGGTGTACTGTCCCCAGTGTCCACATCATGTGTGCACCAGTGTGTGACTCCTGGGATCAGGGAAAACAGGGAGGAAAACTGTCAGGGAGGGGGAGAGGATCACTCCCTCCACTGACCCATCTTTTTCTCCTGCAGGCAGGAAGTCAGGAAGAGGCTCACTCTCCTCCTCTACCCCATCATCTGTCGCAAGGAGCATGGACAGTTCAGTATGCTCAAAGTGAGATTTGAGGCGGTTGACATGCAGGACCCTTAAAGGGTTCCTTGGAGACCGCAAGTCCACCAGGTAGGTGACTTCACTCTTGCGCTCCACCACCTCAAATGTCCCAGTCCACTTATCCTGGAGCGCCCTAGGCTCCACTGGTGCCATCACCCACACTTTTTGACCAGGTTGAAACTCGACCAGAGTGGCATTCTGGTCATGCCACTGTTTCATATCCTCCTGGCTTGCTTCCAGGTTCTCCTGAGCGAGACTCCTGAAGCGGGCAGTCTGGTTTCTCAAAGCCAGCATGTAACTGAGTACATCCTGGGGGGGTTTACTAGGAGCTTTCTCCAAAGCTTCCTTAACCAGACTCAAGGGTCCCCTCACACGGTGGCCATAAATCAGCTCAAAGGGACTAAACCCAAGTCCCTTTTGAGGCACCTCCCTGTAGGCGAACAAAAGGCATGGTAAGAGGACGTCCCACTTCCGCCTCAAGGGCTCTGACAGGCCCATGATCATGCCTTTTAAGGTGCGGTTGAATCTCTCAACCAGACCATTACTTTGGGGGTGGTAAGGGGTGGTGAACTTGTAGGTTACCCCACACTCCTTCCACAGAGACTTCATATACGTGGATATGAAGTTGGTACCCCTATCAGATACCACTTCCTTGGGGAACCCCATGCGGGTAAAAACCCCCATCAATGCACGACCCACCACAGGGGAAGTGATTGATCTCAAAGGAATGGCTTCTGGGTACCGGGTGGTGTGGTCCACCAAGACCAGGATAAGCCTGTTGCCCATGGCTGTCTTGGGATCCAGAGGCCCCACAATGTCAATGCCTACCCTCTCAAAGGGAGTACTGACAACAGGCAAGGGCTGGAGGGGAGCTTTACATTTCCTCCCACTCTTGCCACTTGCCTGACAAGTCTGACAAGACCTGCAATGTGCATCTGAGTGCCTGCTCATTAGGGGCCAGTAAAAGTGGGTGACAAGCCTCTCAAAGGTCTTGTCCTGCCTCAAATGTCCAGCTAAAGGCACATCATGAGCCAACCCCAGTAGGAAGGCCCTGAAGCACTGGGGAACCACCAGCACACGGGCTGACATAGGCTCAGGAACCTTAGGCTCACTATACAGGAGGTCATCCTCCCAATAAATCAGGTGTGATCCTGGCTCCTTGCCAGCCGCCTGGTCTGCCGCCTGCTGCCGCAAACCCTCCAAAGTAGGGCATGACTGCTGTGCTGCACAGAATGCTTCCCTGATGGGCCCCCCTTCCTGCTGCCACTGCGACAGCTCAGGGACCTCCCCCAGTTCAGCCACCTGTTCCCCTGTAGGCTCCGGGGCGTCACCCTCAGGCTCCGCCTCCTCCGGGACCGTGGGAACTTCGGGCCGGTTTCCCACGCCCCCCGCCCTTCCTCTTCTTGGCAGTCACCTGGGCCACTGTTTCAGGCTCCAGGGGCTCTTGATTACCCTGACGGGCTGCCATTGACCGGGTGGATACGCATACCCACCAAGGCAGACCCAACATCTCCAAGTGAGACCTGTGTTCCACCTCCTTCCAAGGGGAATCCTCCAAGTCATTGCCTAGCAAACAATCAACAGGCATGGTTGGACTCACATCTACCTTCAAGGAACCTGAGACCCCCCCTCATTCAAAGGGAACCTGCACCACTCTGCACAGGTGCTCTGAGTTGTCCACTGCAACTACTTGGTGAAGTACCCGGGGATCAATCTGCTCTTCAGACACCAGCTGACTCCTCACTGTAGTCACACTGGCTCCTGTGTCTCTCAGAGCCTCCACCCTCTTTCCATTAATGGTCACCCACTGCCTGTACTTTAGTGTTTTCAGGCACTAGGGTTCTCTGGACCATCTCACTGTCCCCTAATGAGACAAGGGTCATCTCAGCTGGTTCCCACCCACCTGAAACCAACTCCTCCCCAAGCGCTACACTGGCCAAACCCTGGGACGGGGCACCAGTGGGTGCCGGTGTACTTTTGGGCCATTTGGGGTCCCCCCTCACATGACCCACCTGGTCACATGCATAACACTTACGTGGGGGACCACCTGCCACTGGCTTCCCTTTGGAGAGCCATGGCTTCTTTTCACTGAGGGGTTGGGAATCCTTACCCTGGGAATTAGTTTGGGGCCCTTTAGAGAACTCCCTCTGTTTGCCCTTACCCCCCTTTTCTTCTGAGAGGGACCCTACCCACCCTTGGCGTGGTCTCCCCCATACCTATTTTGGACCCTGGTGCTCTCCCAGCGGTCCAATTCCTGTGCAAGCTTCCTGGGGTCAGTCAGCTTTCTGTCAATCAGGTGTTGTTGCAGCTCTGGAAAACATAAACTGTACAAGTGCTCCCAAGCAATCAGATTGTAAAGCCCCTCATACGTAGTTACCTTAGTGCCCTTCACCCAACCATCCAGTGACCTGCAATAAGAATCAACATATTCCAACCATGTTTGGGATTCCTTCTTCTTGTAGGACCTAAACTTATCCTTGTACTGCTCAGGGGTAAGACCATACCTTGTAAGCAAGGCATCCTTCATGTAGAGTAGGTGAAATTCTGAGCATCCCCTAAGGATGTCAGTGTATCCCTCCCCTCTACCTCAAAGTGCTTCCACAGACCTGCCCCCCAATGAGCTTCAGGGACCAGATTCATGTGGAGAGCTTACTCATACCCTTTGAACCACAAGTATATGTCATCCTCCCTCTTGTAATCTTTCACAAGGTCTTTAGGAATGTGCACCCCCCTTTCAGGCTGCACTGTGGGGTGGCTGCCACCACCTCTACTGGACTGGCTTCTATGATCCATCTCTTTCAAGCTAAGCTCATGAGCCATTGCTAACTTCCTCTCCTCAAGGGTTAGCCTCCTCTGCTCCAATTGGTACTCCGTTTCTGCCTGTCTGTCCTGTAACTCCTCAGGTGTCAGACCCTTGGATGAAACACTGCTACCTGCTCTGGAGACCTTCTCCCTGGACATAACAGGCCCACCCACAATACCATTGTGTACTGAACACTCTTCCTCATCCTCCTCATCTCCCTCATCCTCTGTGTGCCCTTCAGTGCTCTTGGCTGTCACCCAGGCCCTCAGCGCCTTTTGCAGCTCCTCCTTCCTGGATGAGCTCTTAATGGGACAGTCAAAACTTTTACAGAACTGCTTCAACTGAGCTTTGGTATAATTCTCCAATTTCTCAAGGTCAAAGTCAGCTCCAACTGATGGATCTCCAGCATTGGACATGATGAAGATTCAAAAACAAGTGCCAAGTTCCAAAGGCAGAAAAACAAGTTCCCAAATTAAGTTCCAAAGAAAGTCAATCAAGGAATCAGCGAAAAAAATGGAAGTAGAACAAAAACAGTCCCAAAGAGAAAAAATCAAAAGATCACCAAACAAGTAGTATGTGGTCACGTAGTGGTCTGAACTCAAACAGTAGTGTACACTTAATCACTGTCTGTCAAGTACAAATACAAGTCCAAATCCCAACCGCTTTTCACCAATGTTAGAAATGGGGTCTTTGGTTGGTAGTCAGGTTACCCCCTGTTCAAGCAAGGACCCTCACTCTAGTCAGGGTAAAAGAGAATCACTCTCAGCTAACCCCTGCTTACCTCCTTGGTAGCTTGGCAGAGCAGTAGGCTTAACTTCAGAGTGCTAGGTGTAAAGTATTTGTACCAACACACACAGTAACTTAATGAAAAAACTACAAAATGACACAACACCAGTTTAGAACAATAGGACATATTTATCTAAACAAAACAAGAACAAAACAACAAAAATCCAACATACACAAGTCAAGTTATGAATTTTTAAAGATTAAACTCAAAAATAGTGCTTAGAAACAAAAATGCTTTGATGAGGAGTTAACACGGTGTCGTGACGGAGTCGTTCCCAACAAGCCGACACCAGCGGCGCCGGACACGGAGTCGCGTAGACCCCTAAGTACAGTACATTTGGTGAAGAGCGAAAACAAGCCGATGCACGAAGTCGGGGATCACGGCGTCTGTGCGAAACGTTGAATCCGCGCACTTCGAGCGGCGTCGGTCATGACGTGGTGCAGCGACTTCCACGGAGTCGCGGACTTCAGCGCGGCTACAGCGGCGTAGGGCCTGCGAAGAGCGTCGTGTTTCAGCAAAGGTCACGGCGCCGGGTGCAGGCGGTGTCACCGGATTCAGCAGCGGTGTCGGTCCGAAGTCGTCCGAAGTCGATTTCCTTGGATTTCCACCAGCTTTCCTTTCAAGGGCCCAGGGACTGGATAGGGCACCACTTGTCAGAGCAGGAGTCTCTCCAGAGACTCCAGGTGCTGGCAGAGAGAAGTCTATGCTGTCCCTGAGACTTCAAACAACAGGAGGCAAGCTCTAAATCAAGCCCTTGGAGATTTCTTCACAAGATGGAAGGCACACAAAGTCCAGTCTTTGCCCTCTTACTCTGGCAGAAGCAGCACTGCAGGAAAGCTCCACAAAGCACAGTCACAGGCAGGGCAATACTTCTTCCTCAGCTATTCAGCTCTTCTCCAGGAAGAGGTTCCTCTTGGTTCCAGAAGTGTTTCTAAAGTCTGTGGTTTTTGGGCCCTTCTTATACCCAGTTTCTCCTTTGAAGTAGGCCTACTTTAAAGTAAAGTCTCTTTGGAATGTGAAATCCTGCCTTGCCCAGGCCAAGCCCCAGACACTCACCAGGGGGTTGGAGACTGCTTTGTGTGAGGGCAGACACAGCCCTTTCAGGTGCGAGTGACCACTCCTCCCCTCCCTCCTAGCACAGGTGGCTCATCAGGATATGTATGCTACATCCCAGCTCCATTTGTGTCACTTTCTAGTGTGAGGTGCAACCAGCCCAACTGTCAAACTGACCCAGACAGAGAATCCACAAACAGGCAGAGTCACAGAATTGGTATAAGCAAGAAAATGCTCACTTTCTAAAAGTGGCATTTTCAAGCGCACAATATTAAAATCAACTTTACTAAAATATGTATTTTTAAATTGTGAGCTTAGAGACCCCAAACTCCACATGTCCATCTGCTCCCAAAGGGAATCTACACTTTAATCAGATTTAAAGGTAGCCCCCATGTTAACCTATGAGAGGGACAGGCCTTGCAACAGTGAAAAACGAATTTAGCAATATTTCACTGTCAGGACATATAAAACACATTACTATGGGGGTCATTCAGACCCCGGCGGGCGGTGGGAGCCGCCCGCCTGGCGGGAACTGCCGAATGACCGCACCGCGGTCAAAAGACCGCGGCGGCCATTCTGTGTTTCCCGCTGGGCTGGCGGGCGACCGCCAGAAGGCCGCCCGCCAGCCCAGCGGGAAACCCCTTCCCACGAGGACGCCGGATCCGAATGGAGCCGGCGTAGTGGGAAGGGTGCGACGGGTGCAGTTGCACCCGTCGCGAATTTCAGTGTCTGCAATGCAGACACTGAAATTCTATGTGGGGCCCGCTTACGGGGGCCCCGGCAGTGCCCATGCCATTGGCATGGGCACTGCCGGGGCCCCCAGGGGCCCCACGACACCCTTCACCGCCATCCTGTTCCTGGCGGTCGGAACCGCCAGGAACAGGATGGCGGTGAGGGGGTCGGAATCCCCCATGGCGGCGCAGCAAGCTGCGCCTCCATGGGGGATTCCTCAGGGCATCGGAAAACTGGCGGGACACCGCCGGTTTTCCTGTTCTGCCCGCGGCCAAACCGCCGCGGTCAGAATGCCCTGCGGGGCACCGCCAGCCTGTTGGCGGTGCTCCCGCCAACCCCGGCCCCGGTGGTCCTTGACCGCCGGGGTCGGAATGACCCCCTATATGTCCTACCTTAACCATACACTGCACCCTGCACTTGGGGCTACCTAGGGCCTACCTTAGGGGTGTCTGACATGTAAGAAAAGGGAAGGTTTAGGCCTGGCAAGTGGGTACACTTGTCAAGTCGAATTTACAGGTAAAACTGCACACACAGACATTGCAATGGCAGGTCTGAGTCATGACTACAGAGCTACTTATGTGGGTGGCACAACTAGTGCTGCAGGCCCATTAGTAGCATTTGATTTACAGGCCCTGGCACCTCTAGTGCACTTTACTAGGGACTTACTAGTAAATCAAATATGCCAATCACGGATAAACCAATCACATACACATTTTGTAAAGGAGCACTTGCACTTTAGCACTGGTTAGCAGTGGTAAAGTGCCCAGAGTAACAAAAACAGCAAAATCAGAGTTCAGCACACATCAACAACCTGGGGAACAGAGGCAAAAAGTTAAGGGAGACCACGCCAAGGATTAAAAGTCTAACATGTAGCAACTAGTTCTATGCCTGACGGAAAGAAAAAAGGCGACATGAGTCAAGTCAAATATATGGTTTAAAAGGACCATAAATCAAAAGGGAAAAGACAAGGTTTTCCTAATTGTGACAATAAAATTATATAACCAATGGTGGCTTTCTAATTCTCATGGCAAAAAGATGACGAGACAATGACTAAAGGTGAGCTCATACGATGCCCAATATACGATATCAATTGTAAAAGGAAAGGGGTAAATGTACCAGACATGTATTAATGGTTAACAGGCAGCAAAGTCCTTCGAGAAATCATGAGTAAAAATAATAGAGGTGTTCCAAACTGAAAAACGCCATGCCCGTGTCACAGCCAAAGTATAAAATAAAGAAAATAAAACTATCTTACCAGATAAACTGGCGACCATTAGATACGCGTCAAAGTTCAAAAAGTAACCTGGTCCGATCGACCGTAGGAGTGGATGCGGGGCCTGCGGAAATACAACGCCGGTCCCAAAGACAAAGAGTGTCAAACGGAAACATCAGTTCGAAGTATCTTAAAAGGACTACACAGAACCCGGAAGTCCGGGTGGTGTGAGAAAAGACGAAAAATTTAAAACGGACAACAGCGGCCGTCTTGGTGCTGTTGTTACTCTCAATGAGACGAAGGTATGTAGAACAGGGCACCAGCAAAACAGTGTTCTAAGACGGGAAAAAAATGGTCATAAAGAACCACAAAAGAAACAAAATGGTAACAACAGGCAACCATTGCGAATTGGTGCAAAACAGGACTGACTGGATTCCATATTGTACAACCAAAAAAATATATATATATATATTTATGAATAAATAAATAAAATGTGAATAAACCAAACAAAAAAAGTGATTGAAAATGGAGAGTGGAGGAGTAGGCAGGAAAGGATAAAGTAAGTCAAAAAAGATAATGGGCCTCATTACAACATTGGCGGGTGGCTACCGCCGCCCGCCGAGCTGTAATCGCCGTGCGGCCGCCAATGCGGCCGCACTCCCGCGGTGCACATTTGGACATCCCCGCTGGGCCGGCGGGGATGTGGGCCGCAACATGGGAGCCGGCTCTAAATGGAGCCGGTGGTGGTGCGGCCGTGCGACAGGTGCAGTTGCACCCGTCGCGCTTTTCACTGTCTGCACAGCAGACATTGAAAAGCAGCATGGGGCCCTGCCAGTGGCATGGGCAGTGCAGGGGCCCCCAGGGGCCCCACGACTCCCCGTACCGCCAGCCTATTCCTGGCGGTTCAGACCGCCAGAAAAAGGCTGGCGGTCAGGGAGTCGTAATCCCCTGGGCAGCGCTGCCCTGGCAGATTACATCCGCCGGGGCCATTGTGGCGGTAAACCGCCGGCCCCGGCGGTGTGACCGCGGCGCTACCGCCGCGGTCATATTACGCCAGGAGGCACCGCCAGCCTGTTGGCGGTGCTCCCGTCGTTTTGGCCCTGCGGTTGTAATACCACCAGGGTCAAAATGACCACCAATATGCATAAGAGTCCACAATGTTTGGCAAGTAAATGTACACAATACAAGAATATAACTATTAACCAATCAGAATATTAGTATTGGTCCTAATATTGTACAGTCTAACCATAAGAGTCCACAATGTTTTGCAAGAAAATGTATACAATACAAAAATATAACTATTAACCAATCAGAATATTAGTATTGGTCCTAATATTGTACAGTTTAACCATACAGAGAACATAAATACACAAAGTTAGAACAGGTCAATATTCACATACTGAAGGTAAGTATTCCAACAGCCCCAAGAAATAGAGCATGATACAACATAAGACAAAACAATGAAAAGTAGTGGTAGCTATATCCAATATCAAACAATCCACCAGACCTAATAACACATTCATAATCCTTGTTTAAACTTGTCATATTATTCCGGACACAGTTATTACACTATAAAAAATAGGGGCTGTTGGAATACTTACCTTCAGTATGTGAATATTGACCTGTTCTAACTTTGTGTAATTATGTTCTCTGTGTGGTTAGACTGTACAATATTAGGACCAATACTAATATTCTGATTGGTTAATAGTTATATTCTTGTATTGTATACATTTTCTTGCAAAACATTGTGGACTCTTATGGTTAGACTGTACAATATTAGGACCAATACTAATATTCTGATTGGTTAATAATTATATTCTTGTATTATGTACATTTACTTGCCAAACATTGTGGACTCTTATGCATATTATCTTTTTTGACTTACTTTATCCTTTCCTGCCTACTCCTCCACTCTCCATTTTCAATCACTTTTTTTGTTTGGTTTATTCACATTTTATTTATTTATTCATAAATATATATATATATTTTTTTTGGTTGTACAATATGGAATCCAGTCAGTCCTGTTTTGCACCAATTCGCAATGGTTGCCTGTTGTTACCGTTTTGTTTCTTTTGTGGTTCTTTATTACCGTTTTTTTCCCGTCTTGGAACACTGTTTTGCTGGTGCCCTGTTCTACTTACCTTCGTCTCATTGAGAGTAACAACAGCACCAAGATGGCCGCTGTTGTTGTCCGTTTTCTATTTTTCGTCTTTTCTCACACCACCTGGACTTCTGGGTTCTGTGTAGTCCTTTTAAGATACTTCGAATGGAGGTTTCCGTTTGACACTCTTTGTCTTTGGGACCGGCGTTGTATTTCTGCGGGCCCCGCATCCACTCCTACGGTCGATCGGACCAGGTTACTTTTTGAACTTTGACGTGTATCTAATGGTCGCCAGTTTATCTGGTAAGATAGTTTTATTTTCTTTATTTTTATATTTTGGCTGTGATGCGGGCATTGCCTTTTTTCAGTTTGGAACGCCTCTATTATTTTTACTCATGATTTCTCGAGGGACTTTTCTGCCCGTTAACCATTAATACATGTCTGGTACTTTTACCCCTTTCCTTTTACAATTGATATCGTATATTGGGCATCGTATGAGCTCACCTTTAGTCATTTTCTCGTCATCTTTTTGCCATGATAATTAGAAAGCCACCATTGGTTATATATTTTTATTGTCACAATTAGGAAAACCTTGTCTTTTCCCTTTTGATTTATGGTCCTTTTAAACCATATATTTGACTTGACTCATGTCGCCTTTTTTCTTTCCGTCAGGCATAGAACTAGTTGCTACAAATTTGACTATTGAAACTGATTGGACTCCAGTGTGGTACGCTAATCTACACATGCACTTTTCTTTACACTATTCGTCTTGACGTTTTTTATCTTTAACTTACACCAAGGTGTATTCTTGCTTACATGGTTTCTTCTCCTTTCCTCCATCAGATTTTTTTATCCAATACATCAGTTCCTCACTTTGTTCATTCAGCCCTACAGAGGGATATGCACCGGGGGACATCTTGCGCTTCTTTTCGTACTGATATACTTTTTCTATAAGTCTACTGTCTCTGTTTCCGCTTGGTGGTGGTTTTGCATATCCGCTTCAGGTCTTGCATGATATATGTCATTTTGACATCACATTATTCTTAATACGTGTGTATTTTCACACCCCTTTTGCTCTGTTTTACACGGTGTTCTATATCGTGTTGGTACGCATTTTTATGTATTTTCATTTTCATTTGTATTCCATTTATTTTTATGTAAGTTGGTTCTTTTTTGATTATATGCTTTATACATTTGTTCCATGTCTTGTTACATTACAGCCCTGAAGAAGCCCCTCGAGTGGGCGAAACGCGTTGGCTGTCTATTGATTGTACCATTTGCTGTATTTACGGAACTGTGAGATTACAAAGTATTGGACTTGTAAAGACTTAAAAAGAAAGATTTCACATCTTCACTACTGGAGCACTGGACTTTTGTTTTACTTTTTACAACGTGTTTGCGTATGTGGCGGTGCACCGCCTATTTGGATTTCATTTATGTCAGAAGCTTCTCTAACAGCATCCTAAGTAAGCGAGTGCGACTACACACATTCTGTTAGAATGCCACTGAAAGGAGGGCAGAAGCAGCACTCCCACTTTCAACAGTATACCAATTAACAGAAAGCAAAAGCCAAAGAACTAATACTAACCCCTTTGCCGCAGGGCCTTCCCCCACCCCTTCATTGTTGAGCCCTTTTTGGGTTATTTGGGGTAGTTCACGCTTAGGCCCCCATAACATTTTATCCACATAAGCTATCCATGCCAAATTTGCATCTTTGTTTTCAAACATCGTGGGAATTGTAAAGGTACCCCAAGTTTGTGGGGTACCTTGGAGGAGACCGAGAAATGAGCCAAAATACAGCTAAAATTAGTTTTTTGGGGTATAATGGGAAAAAGTGCTGCAGAAGAAAGGATCTGTTTTTTTCCCTGCAAATGGGATCAACAAAGGGTTTGTGAAGATAAAATAACCATTTTTCCAGGTTTCAGGAACAGATAGACCTGAATCAGAAAACCACATTTTTTCAACACAGTTTTCGCATTTTACTGGGACACACCCCATTTTTACAATTTTTGGTGCTTTCAGCCTTCTTCCAGTTAGTGACAGAAATGGGTGTGAAACCAATGGTGGATCCCGGACAGCTAAACATTTCTGAAAAGTAGACAGAATTCTAAATTCAGCAAGATGTCATTTGTGTAGATCCTTCAAGGTCTCCCTATAGAAAGTAACAGTTCAAATAAACACATTTTGAAATTGTTATAAAAAACAGCCATTTCTGTCTACGTTTTCTTCTGTAACTTTTTCCATCTTGCAGAATTTTGAAAGCAATATACCATTACGTCTGCTTGACCCTTCTGGTTGTGGGGATATTTAGGGCCTGTAGGTTTATCAAGAACCCAAGGTACGCAGAGCCAATAAATGAGCTGCACCTTGAAATTTGTTTTCATTGCATACCGGGCATACGGTAATTCTTTTGGTAAAATATAAAAAGTGAAAAATAGGTATCAAGGAAACCTATGCATTTATTAAATGGTCACCAGATATGGAGTTTAGAAGCAGTGGTTATTTGCTCATCTCTGAATTTGGGGGTACCCATACTAGCATGTGAATTACAGGGCATTTCACAAAATGACTTCTTGCTTACACACTGTCTTACATTTGGATGGCACACATGTAGAGAAAGACAATTGGCAAAAACACTTGTTCTTCTGTTCTGTGTTCCTTCAAGTCTCCCAGTTAAAATTGTACTTCACTTGTGTGGGTAGGCCTAGGTCCCACCATAGGAAACGCCTGAAAACACTACAGGAACACATTACATTTTTCCAATGAAAACAGACGCGTTTTTTGCAAAGTGCCTAGCTGTGGATTTTGGGTTCTAGCTGAGCCGGCACATAGGGAAGCTTAGCAAACCTATACATTTTTTGAAACTAGGCACCTAAGGAAATTTAGAATGGGATGACTTGTGGGGCTCTCACCAGGTTCTGTCACCCAGAATACTTTGCAAACCTCAAACTTTGTCTAAAAAACACATTTTCCTCACATTTCAGCAATGCAAAGTTCTGGAATCTGAGAGGAGCCACAAACTCCCTTGCACCCCCTAAGTCTCCCGATAAAAACGTAACCTCACCTGTGTGGGTAGGCCTAGTGCCCCCAACAGGAAACGCCCCAAAACACTACATGGACACATCACATTTTTCCAATGAAAACGGACGCATCTTTTGCAAAGTACCTAGCTTTGAATTTTGGGCTCTAGCTTAGCCGGCACATAGGGAAACCTAGAAAACCTATACACTTTGTAAAACTAAACACCTAGGGGAATCCAGAATGGGGTGACTTGTGGGGCTCTCACCAGTTCTTTCACACAGAATCCTTTGCAAACCTCAAAATGTGGCTAAAAAAGGCTTTTTCCACACATTTCAGTGATGAAAAGTTAAGGAATCTGGGGAGAGTCACAAATTTCCTTCCACCCAGCATTCCTTCAGGTACCCTGATAAAAACATTACTTCACTTGTGTGGGTAGGCCAAGTAACCGCATCAGGGAAGATCCAAAAACAAATTGTGGCGATAATGATAAGTGAGGTGAGTGTACTAATTAGCCCTATGAACGGGAACCATTTAGGGAAACCTAAACCCAGACATTTCTGAAAAGTAGACATCAAGGGGAGTCCAGGGAGGTATCGCTTGTGAGCGTTCCCCAAAGATTTTTTCCCCAGAATGCCCTCCAAATGTGAACCATTGAATAAAAGCACTATTTTTCCTTGCATTTCTGTGACGTTAACTACAGGAATATGCAAAGATCCACAAATTACTTACCACCCATCATTCCCCAACTTGTCCTGATAAATACCCTACCCCACTGGTGTGCCTGGGCTTAGTGTTCATGACAGGAATGGATCACGCAACGGTCAATGGTAGTCCTTACATGAGGGCTACTGTTGACCCTGGGGTGATCCATTCCTGACACAGGCACTAGGCACAGGCACACAAGTGGGGTAGTGTTTTTATCAGGACAAGTGGGGAAACACTGAGCGGGAGGAATTTTGTGGATCCCTGCATATTCCTGTAAGACTGCAAAGTGGGTTTCTGCACTAACCCCATTTTGAGCATAAGGCCAAAAACTATCTTCAACAACACCAGCGAAGTGGAAGTCCACTGGTGTGTCCTGGAACGAGTGCCTCCATGCTTCCTTAGAAATTGTTCTGCATGCATATTTGTCTGCTGCCGAATTTGCTGAAGGAAGTCAACATCCAAAAAAAGATGGACATAGTTGATTGGCAAAAAGTTGGCCATGTTGACTTTACATCTGGTGTCACCAGCAAAAGGTGGAATTTGGTGCTGAACTAAATTGGGTGCTGTCAAGATAGCACTCTGTCTGTGCTTGCTACCACACACACCTGCTCTCTGGCTTGGGCTAATCCACTGTTGTCCTGCTGCACAGACTGTGCTTGTGAAGGGACAGCATGACTGTCCTCATCATCTCCCTCACAATCACCGGAAGAGGTGTCGTTGGATGGGACTCCGCTGACTAAAATATCACTTCTAAGTTCTGCTCCATTGTCCTTTCCCTCAGATGTTGTTTCAGTATCTGTAGTCTCAGTCTCTGATCCTGCCTCACAACTGTCCACCGTAACCTGAGTTACATCTTCAGCAGCAGTCATCCAACAAGATGCCATCTCTGCTAACCTGTCCCTCTAAAACACTTGCCTGCGTAGGTGGCAGATATGATGACATAATTGCTAGTGTGAGTGTGTGTGTGTGTGTGTGCAACAGTAAATGTCAGTCACCTCCCCTTTGCTTCTTTCCTCAGTCAGCAGGTTCCCTAAGACACTGAAAAAAACAAAAAAGAAACACTATTACTTCACTTTGCCACTTACCCATCATCACAGCCCTTATTGCTGGTAGCGACCAGTGCGACAAGCTTTTTTGCCGCTCCCCCTCCCATTACCTCCTCCGTGGATACCCTCACTACCACCCAGCAAAATTGCTCTTCATCAATCCATGGCACCCCTTGCACATAATATTTCATGTGTTTTAAAGAGCAGGTAACCGCTGGCTTTTCTAATCCACTCAGCAATTCACATAAAATACATATCTGTTCTTTGCAGCAGGCATATAAACCTTCTGCGCTACTTTATGACTTTATGGCATCAAAACTGCCACTAGACAAAAGTCTGATCCCTTTCTCTAGCAGGAACACAATCACAAGAGTTATTTTTATTGCTTCCTAAAAGCTATACACATATATATATATATATATATATATATATATATATATACATATGTATATAAAATATATACATGTTTATATGAGAGAGAGATTTCTCTCCTTTATAGAAAGTCTCTCTCTCTCTATATATATATATATATATATATATATATATATATATATATATATCTATATATATATATAGGGGTGGCCCGTTTTCAAAGGGGCTAACCCCCAAGTGTAATCTCTGGTGTCTAGTGGGGCTGTGCAGCTGCAATCCACAGCCAGGAATCCATTTCAGGAAGCCCTCATATGAAAGGAGAGAATCTTGCCTTACCTGCTGCTTCCTGATCTGGTGGGGAAAACAAACTGTGAGGTCAGTGAGTCTCACGGTGCACTAACATCACCGATGGGAGGGTGGTGGGACGGGGGAGACACAGAAGCTATTCTGTGTCTCCCGAGGGTTTGCAAATTTTAAAAAATCCCTCCCTGGTGTCGGCCAATGGTTGTGGCCCGCATTAGGGTGGGGGACATGTGTTGGACATTGGAAGACACACGCACTAATGGGGTTAATAAAGAGGGTTCCATGTTAGGGCCAATAGCATTTAGGCAGGAGCCAGTGGGGGGAGGGAGTTGGTGCCCAATGGCAGTTCTTACCATTGTGTGTGAAAATTCAAACTTTCCGACAGCAAGCGTCGAAGCCTGAAAAAACACAACCCCTTTAAAGTCAGGTGAATTCTGGATTTGGCTCTAATTATTTCCCCATGGAGGGCTGGGCACAAGTAGGGGGAACACACTGGTAAACGGAGTCCATTCACTATTTTCACAGTGTGGACATTGTCCACCATGAAAAGAAGCTGGGCCCAACTAAAAGATGCTGAACTGGTCCCGCTGTAATTTTGCAACACCGGGGAACATTCAGAAGCATCTGCACATTGTCTGCGGCAAGACAACGTTGCTATTTTAAATTCCAGCTGCACCCAACAAAGGCTGAATTTAAGGGGCTATCAGGCCTCCTTTTTTTAATATCCTGACATGGAGCTATCTGGAGCCTCACACTTAGATGCAAATGCAATTGAGGGGAAACACAAGCACACAGCTTGTTATCACTTCACAGGTGCCTAAGAGAGGCGTAGTTTTGACTTTGTTCAATCCCTATAAATAAGAGATATGTATGCTCTGTAAGAATGTCAAATGTGTCGATCTGTCCCAGTATTTGCACGAATAACAATTTAATTACCACTATTTTGTTGTATTTCTTTTACAGTACTTACCCCAGTGCAGGGTTACACTGCACTTTACACCACACGTACACAATACATTGACAATAAATCATGCAAGTGTGTAAATCAATGTCCAGGATGTGTTACATAAGACAGTGCGGTTTATTAAGGTGTAGGAGTCACATGTCCTTCATAGCTCACTGTGCTATATTACAAGGATTATAATTTATAAACTGCAAGTAACAAAAGGATCTCTTTGTTAAAAGCAGAAATCCACGTACCTATTTACGTAAAATAAAAATCTACTATCTGCTTGTTACATTATGTGCTTTACAGGAGACACATTAACTCTCTATACTATTTTGATTCAGAACTGAGACTAGACAAAGCCCAGATTTCTCCAGCAAATGCAATAACCTCCAAGGTTATCTTACCAATATCATTATTTCCTGAGATTTACTGCGCACATAAAGTAGATGTGGGTGAGCTCACAAATCAGCAGGGAGAGCTGAGCAGGGGCTGAGCCAAAGGTCTGGCTCAAAGAGCCCGTGCAGGAGCCGATTCCTGAAAAAATGTACTATGTAAATCACAAAACAAACATCACTTAAAATATGATATTGTCTCTTCACAATTAATAAAAAGTGTATTTCTTTAACATGTGGAACTTTAACATTAATATGTTACATTATGGCATTGCACTAGAAGCACTTACTAAAAGTTAATGTAAACCATCTACAAAGCCCCAATTATTATAGAGCAACATTATAGTCTAATAAATCAAACGCAATAGATTTTTGTAGAACTGGTAATTTAAAGTCCCATATGTAAAAGGGCTTCCATGCCCGATAATGAAGAAAAAGGAGTTTTGGTGAACTCATGAAGCCATGATTTAGCCACATTTTCCGGTTTGACTTTGTACAGATCAGCCAGTAGATGGGTATATATTTGCCTTTCTTTATGTTCACACTTTGTTTTCACTTCTTTGCACAATTTTCTTTCGTTTTTATATAGCGCGAACTCGACCCCACGGTATTGAAGCATTTTACGTGAGGACCAATTACATTACACAAGATCCTATTAGTTATTAATAGGCAAAGGGTGATGTAGTGATTTGCTTAGACTCACGGGATATTGAGCGACGCCAAGGCTGGAACCTGGTTTCTTGCTCCAAAGTCGGTGGCTCCTTCTGCAATGCCAAATCCTGGGTGGAGTGAGGGTGGCAAGCAGAAGCCACATGGAAGTTCAGCTCATTATGGGCTCGAGGTTTGAACAGGACTTCGAGATCAGCCAGAGCCAGGCTTCCGGTTTGAGGCTGGCTTGAGCTTTGAGTGGCTTGCCCACCTCTAACACAAAGATCTCAACAGCAGATGTCTTAACCACATAGGATAAAGCAGACTTTGGCAACCAATTAAGCAGAACGGATTTACTTCCACATTTCTCTTTGTTGCCAATTTATTTGTGGCAGAGTTTAAAAAAAATAAATGTATAGGTTGAGATTCAGATTTTGCACTGGGGTTGCATCACTTTAAGCTCAGCCCAGACTCAGAATCACATTTTTCAAATGATGTAATGCACTCAAATGTACTCATGAAAGACCTGCTAAGCATATGCGAGCATTGTTGAGATCTTATGTCACTTCTTGTGATGTCACTTCCTGTGAGCTCATGGGTTGTGATGTCACATCCCGTGATGTCACTTCCTATGATGCCACATGCTATGATGTCATACACCATGATGCTACTTGCACTTTGCCTAACTTGATCAGTCCTCTCACTACTTTTTTTAGGACGTATGCCCTGACAGAGGAGTAGTGAGGCAGCGATCTGCAGGAGGCTGGTGTTTGGGTGCTACAGCGACTAGATTTCGGCTGTCCCTGGGTGCTTCTTTAACAGAACCTGAAGTGATTCGGGAGATGGTAGTAGTACCTGGGGACTAGGATATGGCAGACTTACTAAGGTCCATCTGCCAAAGGGTGCCAGGAGGGTCCAATTTGGGGTTATCCATTTATTGTTTAGGGCCTACCCTACTGATTGGCCAAAGGGGGATCACCTGGTCTGAGGGAGTGGCTAAGATTTCCTTGCCAAGTACTAAATAGGGCCCTAGTGGAAATCTGGGGAGACCAAATCAAGTTTTCATTAGGATGGTGCTTGCTTGATGGGCCAGTCCTGTGGGTCATCATGATTTGAGAAATTCCAGACAGAACATTTTGGCCCTCCTTACAACCTCGGTGGTCGTTTCAAAAGACCGCCGAGGCTGCGGGAGCCAGAACACCGCCAGTGCTGGTGGTATTTCTGGCTCCCTATTACGACTTTTCGGCTGGCCCAGCGGACGGTAACAGTGTTACCGTCCGCTGGCCCAGCAGAAAAGTCACATCAACATTGCTGCCAGCTCGTAATAGAGCCGGCGGCAATGCTGATGTGCAGCGGGTGCAGTAGCACCCATTGTGCATTTCACTGCGCGAAATTCGGGCAGTGAAATGCGCGACAGGGCTATGCCTGGGGGCCCCTGCACTGCCCATGCCAAGTGCATGGGCAGTGCAGGGGCCCCCAGAGGCACCCCAAATCCCCCTTACCACCAGCCTTTCCATGGCGGTGTTTACCGCCGTGGCCAGGCTGGTGGTTTGGGACTCATAATCCCCAGGGCAGCAGTGCTTGCACCGCTGCCCTGGGGATTATGACCGCCAGGCAGAAGCCTGGCTGTATAGTGGAGGGGCCGGCGGTATGGCCGTGGCTATTGCGCCACGGTCATAATAGCTGGCGGAACACCGCCAACATGTTGGAGGTGTTAACACCAGCTTACCACCGGCCGCCATGGTCATAATGAGACCCTTTATGTGTAGCATTGTGAATGTTCAATGTACATGATATCAATTTTAGGTGTGTCAATATCAAGAAATTATACGTCTGTGTTTTTTGGAAAATAAATACAACCCCAGAATGTTTAATACTCAAACCCAAGTTTGGTAGTCTCAAGCTATTTCATTGGTTCAATGCTGGGGTGGGGAATGGGGCTGGTTTACTCTGTTTACACAGATGTCATCACAACTCAACCTCAGTGGGGCCCTCGTCTATGTAAAATGTGAACTCTTGTCTCTGGCATCAAGCTTAAGCTTTCAAATCCCTTTGAAAAGAGGTGAGACATGTGGGCTGTGTTTCAGCAGAAGGTGTTTTAACGTACAGGACGGCGGTTACCAGTTTAAAGTTGGTATAGGGGAATAGAAGACAGTGTGAGCACCAGCTTATTGCAAGAGTGGGTCAGGTTGAGAGACAGCAAGGTCCAGTGGATGTGCAGCCAAGATACATTTCAAATGAACCTTTGAAATGTGTCTGTGTCTTTAAGTTGGAACTGGGTACCCTTTTTCTCCATGCTTCCAACTACCAACTGCCACTCGCAGAGATCGTAAGAAGGCCCAACTCGTAAACCACACAAGGGCAGAGCAGTCTGGGGTACACCATGCCGCAGTGGCAGAAAGCTTTGGTGGACTAACTGTTCACTCAGGTAAGAGGCACACACAGCGTTCAGTGGGGTGAACTGTGAGATGTCAGCATCCAGCAGCCCTTGACACGGTGCAGTAAAATATTGCACCCCACATACGTCTCTACTGTGGTGCACGTGTCCTGTCCTACCCAAACTGAAATACATAACAAACAAGAGGTAGAGGAGTACAGTGGTTTGCTGCTCATCTCTACTGCCTGTTTACAGACTGGTAGGGTAACAATGTGACATGACAGGCAGCAAGGAAAATTTTACTCAGATGCTGCCTGCTAGACCATCTTTTAAAAATCCCTGCCTAAACTATTCAGTGCTGGTGCCACCCACCATCAACCACTGAAACAAACTAATTTCGCAGACCCCCATTTGCCAGACCCCCATTTGCCAGTATCACTATGTTCTTACCTTTTAGCCAGTACGTGGAACTTGTAGAAGCAAAACTACAAGTGTTCCCCTAGAGAATTCAAGATGATGTTGGTAAAAGATTCCGGACTTCCTTATAGAACTGAATCTTTGAAACACCATTTAAAAAGGAGAACCTCCCCCCCCTCTTTTTGCACTTATGTAGCGCTTGCCACGACTTGTCATGGGTAATAAGCTCTATATAAGTGCAATTACATACACTGTAATCAGGGCACCTGGAATTATGTGACTGTGCAGCTGCAGCATTTTTCACATAATTATGAACCTCCTGCATTTGTCTCATAATTCAACACTTGTTGGATAATCTGCTGATTTTACCCAAAACAATTTTTATTTCTAGCTCTCACAGTTCAAAGGTTATCAAAAACACAGCAACAAGTGTTGAGGTACAGTGGAAGGCCTTTGTAAAGGTCAACTGGTTATCGTTCTGTTGCCCATGGCTTTGTTTGAGTGTTAAACCGGTACTAATGAGGTGCAACCTATGCCAGACGGTGTTAACAAGCATAACAAGCATTTGCAATGAAACGGGTCTCGCATTTGCTCGACTTAGAGCTATTAGCATTGTAAACTCCTAACCAGACTTTTCTTGCCAAACAAATTAAAAGAAAAAAAAACGCAGCGGGATCGCACTATGTAAAATGCAGCACGATCGTGCTGAAACTGAAAACGGAAAAAACGAGCTCTATGTAATCCCTAGTGCAATTGTGCTGCGTGGAAAATAAACAGGTAAAGTAATCCGGAAACCATGCTGAAAACATCGAGCCTCACATGTTTTTAGTAGTTTACTGGTGCTGTGTAGGTAGGCTAAACACCGGAAAAGGCATGACATATGCATGCCTTTCACAAATGAAAGCAAGCAGATTTTAAAAGGCAAGCCCACGAACCAATGAAAGTGACTGACATGACCTGGGCGTGGTTGGAAGCCCAAAGAGAGATTACTACAGGGGATGGCAGGCTATGTGCTCGCCCCTAAAAATGACAAAATCGTGAAGTAATATTATCAGAAAATGTGTTGCATTGTGCCACATAATCTGCATTTTCTTGCCACACAATTTGATCAACCCTACAATTTGCCCCTTTCCTGTCACATAATTCCAGTGGCCCTGAATATAATTTGTTATTTGTGCCTTAATTTCTTGGAAGGTCTGAGGTTTGGGAAACCAGGCAGGTATCCTTTCAAGTGCGAATGATGCCTGCCTCAGTCACTGCAATGTTAATGAGCAATCATTGTCTCTCGGTTTAAAGAATGCAGAATGCTATAGTACAGGGCCCTGCAAAGTCAGAGCTTGAGCCCCCAACATGGGGTCTTTGAACCAGTATATTATAAATCTTTGGTGACCTCGACTCCTCCCTCCAAGCCACTTTCCAACAGCACGAGAAGCATAGCGGTGGCACCTCCCACCTGGTCACCCACCCGGATCCCACAAACTCAGACCACACCAATTTTGCTTTTATGGCAGAATTGAGGCCACAGTTTATTAGGCAATTTTCAACTTACAAGCGATCCTTCAACCACCATTTTCAATTCTTCAAAGAGCTATTGCCCTTCTTTTCATGGGCCTCCGAAGCACTGTGCCCTACATTCAGTGCCGGCCAGTCTGCCCCAGGTGCCTTATCACCAGCCCCAACCGGAAACCATTAATTTGCATTCAGGCAAGCATCTGCTTCCAGCCCCAACCGGAATGAGCCTGTGCCCTCCTTGTCACGGCCCCAAGCAATGTGCCCTACATTCAGCGCTGGCCAGACTTACCCAGGTGCCCTTTCACCGGGTGACCTTTCACTTCCGATGCATCCACTCAGTTCCTTCCGGGTAAGCGTCTGCTTCCAACCCAGCCGGGTGACCTTTCACTTCCGGCGCCACCACACCTTCTTTTCGGGCAAGCGTCTGCTTCCAGCCCACCGGGTGACCATTCACTTCCGGTATCGCTATTCATTTCAATCAGGGCAAGCGCCAGCTTCCAGCCCAAGAATGAATTGATATCCTGGGTGAACGTTTCCACCCTTCTTTGCCAGTTGACCTAGTCACCTCTACACCAACTTCTTCCGGGCCTCAGGCTCTGCCCTTGATTGTTTCCTTCCTGTTCAACACACAAGGCCATTGTGGTAGCCTGTCAGACCCACCCTGGGTCCTGACTGTCACCTGTTTGTGGCCTGTTCCCCTCCAGCAACTTGCCATAATTCTTTAGGATTGCATTGTAAGTACCGCCATGCCTTGCTGGGAGCTTTCGCTGTCAGCAAGGCCCCCCCCCCAACGCCATAGGTGCGCCTCAATTCTTCCACTCTACGAATAACCTCTTGCATTCAATGATGCCCATCTGGCATGTGTACCCCATTCAGACAATGATAGTCTGGCTGCCGCAAATTAGGCTATGCTTAATCCTACCTACGGCTACCCCCAACAGGATTTTGGCCATGAGTCTGTTTAACCTTCATCTTGACAACTATATATTATCTTGGGATTGAGCCCCTATTTAGGACCTCCTGGGGATGATCTCTGTTGATAGCACCTCTTTCACATCCATGGTTCTAGCCAACTCAGTGAGGGATTCCTTTATAATCTGAAACAAGTTGCCCCTACCGATAGCCGGGAGGTCATTCCCTCCCAAAGTGGATGATCAAAATATCTGAGCTCTTTGCCCGGGCTCAGCATGCCTGAATTTTTCCCCTGTAACCCAGGCTTTGCGAGCCATTCGACCCTTGTGCGCCGAAACAGGAAAATTGCCCTTCAACACTCCTTGAACAGTCATCGACTCAGAGAACTCATCCAATTCACCAGTTTCAGGCACTAGTGTAACCTCCTTGTTGTCCGATCCCTTTCCTTCAAGACTGCCACTGATGCATGCACAAGGGATTTTTTTTTTTTACTATCCCCTGAAAACCTTCATTATCTTTTGTTGTGCCTCTTGGTAGCACACTGATCCGCCCAAGTTAGTGTTTAGGTATTACCAATTATAAAATGTCCTATTGTGACTCCCCTATGTCCTTTGAATGTGCACTCCTGTAAGGGGGATGGGGGGAGTTGTCGCCTCCGGGGTATGTTCTCCAGCCTGGTAGTTCACATCCTGGGTCACCCCTACCAGGACCTGCCCCGTCCTCCGAGGCCAGACCTAAGTCGACGCTGTGGGGCACTCAGGACTCATCTGATCCACATCCCTTTTGCAGCTGACCTAAAATGAAATAGGCCTTAGCATAATGAAAGGTGTAAGTGTTATTGGTGTGCAAGTGCGGGCACCTTCGTTATATTCTGACTAGTGAAACCTGAAAATCACTGGGGTAATGGAACGGACTTAAGGGTGCGTGCACCTGTAAATGCAGATGGACCTGACTCAATGGGGAGACATAAGATCTGTCCCACTTCCTTTCCCCTAATCAGCCCCACTAATCCAACACTTTAATTAACCCCATCCACCTTGCTATTGGGCCTCAATTATGAGAATGGAACAAGGGGGTCTGTGGGGCAGTTACTGTATAGCGAAAAGGTGCATTCTAAAAATAGTGAAGTGGGAGGAAGGGTTGGGGGATATAAGTACTTGGAAATACAGGTGGGCTCAGTCCATCCATACTAACACCAGAGATAGTTTACAAGAGGAGAGAAAACAGCTCAACCCCCACTATCTTCCTTTTATGGTGCCTCCCATTCCTGCCTTGCTCCACCCAGTTGCTTAGACTTACCTGGTGTTCTTGCCCCTGGCCCTTTATATTTCTTCCTGTTTCCCTTTGCTACATTGGTGATAACTGATTCTGCCCCAGTCGTGTCACCACCTTTACTCTGGGGAACCCTACCCCCTTTCCCATTTCACTTCACTCTCTCCTTCCTTATAACCTGTAATAGAAAACAACTTGTTAACAATCTTGTTCCCCTTAACCCGACCACATGCATTTGCAACCCCTGCTGTCCCTCGCTCTCCCACTGGACACGTGCCTTGCAACCTGATATGTCCATACAGCTACCCCATGCTTTTTTCCCTAAAAGCCTGCTATGCATCTCCTACTGTTCCTTGAAATTACGGTATTGAGCTACATTTGGCACGTTGTATGCACTCAAGGTGCTTTGACTACCCACTCCTCTTTGCTTCACATGTGTTCTCCTCACTGAGTAGTGCTTACTTGTGTCCAGGCTACATGCCCTTAACTTTCCGCCGCCTGAGTACCTGCCAACGTTCCCCTTTATTTTGTGTGATAGTCTTTAAATTCCATCTGTGAAAATTATTCTTCTAAAACATCTTTTGTTAAATGGTTAATCAGC
Source organism: Pleurodeles waltl (assembly GCF_031143425.1). Classification (NCBI taxonomy): domain Eukaryota; kingdom Metazoa; phylum Chordata; class Amphibia; order Caudata; family Salamandridae; genus Pleurodeles; species Pleurodeles waltl. Next base: position 1,710,410,479 of record NC_090440.1, read on the forward strand.
TATGCCGTACCCACCTACTTAGAACAATGATGACAACCTGAGGATGCCTGAGAGGCAACTCAGCCCCTTCCCATTTCACCATAGACATAAAAGGTTTTGAATCCCCAATATAAAATTATACCTTTTAGCACTTGTTTTGCCGCACTGTGACTTATTCCCATGCTTGGAATTGAAAACTGTTTTGCGTGCACAAACCTCCAACCATTTCTGCCTTTCACCTTCCCATGCTCAGATGTGATTTTTTTTTCTTTTTTTTTTGTGCACAAACCTACTACTCTTTCTGCCTTTCACAAAGACCTATATTATATGCCGTACCTCACTCCCCTTGACCCACCTTGCACCGATGTGGCATACTGGGGAAGGCGGAAGAAGGAGCGGAGAGCGCTCAGTATCTCCCAACTTCCTCCACCCCAAACCCCGGTGAGGTGCCTTGCACAGCCACCCGAGTCAGAAGAGGGCCAAGGTATACCTCCCACCACAGCCAATCGGGTGGGGTTTCTAGGAACAAATGCAAACCCCCCTGCCGACCCTGAAGACTAGGCACCTGCTGTAGAGATCGCCGTCTGCCCAGCATGTAAAAGGTGCCAACCTAACAGTAAAAGACAATGCCATTGTTGAGGCGATCTTTGACTCATTGCAGTTTCACCCCCTCAGGTCACCCTGAAAGCATAAAGGGTACATAATGTAAAGGATAGGGGTCTCAACCATAACGCACGTGCATCACTGCTTGTGTAACTGGTTGATGTGCCCTCTATTCAAGGGTGGTACCTAAAAAGACCCACCAGAAACACTGCATTTGCTAATGGTTGATAGGTAATTGTTTGCACATGTTCCCCTTCAGCATATCAGTCTTTTCACTCCCTCTTGGTTGTGCTTTTCCGCATCTCCTTCATCCCTTTAAATACATTATGCACCCATTACCCTGTAACCAGTGAATTTTCATATTTTCTTGCGTGAGCCCTTATTTATTTATTTATTATTATTATTATTTATTTTTTTCTTTGTATACCTCATTCCCATACATCTGCTCAAAATTACCATTTCCAGCAGAATACTCCACACCACTATACTCTATGCCACACCACTTCACTCCATAGTAAAATTACCATTAGTGAGTGCTAAGCACATACAAACCAGGAATTAGGCAAACACTGTAGGCGATGCAGCATTAAATAAGGAATGGCCATTGTAAATATTGTAAATATTGACATGTATTAAGCTATGACCAGTCCTGGCATCACTGCTAGTCCGACAGTGAGATCCCATGCACCTACTCTAGTGACCAGAGCCCCTATTTATTTCTTATCCGATGTCAGGTCACTTCAAATCTGGGAGTTCCAAGTATGCACCCCTCAATCAAACCTGCACCATCCAGAACCATCATCCTGCCCCCTTACCCACCCCTCCTTCAATACCTGAAAAAGGTATGACTAGCTAGTATGTAAACGCGCCCTGGTATATGACAGCTGTAAAGAAACACAGAGTTAACCCTAAGCATCACTTAAGGACAGACATATAACATCCCTTTATTGTTTAATTTAAGTAACTCTCGGAAACCTGTTGTTTCCTTTGTCTTCATTGCTTGTTTTGCTCGCAAGATAGTGTCACTCAGTTGTTACATGTCGCTCATAACTACACTCCAGTTCTGAGGCTATCACGCATTAACCCTCTCTATCCTGCTGATCTACCCCAAGATTAACCTTTCTCTGCTGCCTTTTACTGGAAGCCACTGCTGCTGCGTAACCAAGGTTCCCCCAGTAAATAATGAGCTGAAAACCCAACACAGATGCCTATATGAATATATGTGGGCACCAATTCCTGAACATTTCTGGGGGTTCCCATCATACCAAATGACAGCAGCCCTGACAGCCAATCATGAAGCCATTTTTGGGTCTTTTTATCCATTTATGGCCACTCTCTGCTCCTTTTAGCTCACTTTGCAGCTTCCTTTCTCCCTTTGTGAAGCGCTTTGTCTTTACCATTTATCTAAAAATCCAGGCCCTCAATTTGTGTTGGGGTTGCTTTTTCTTTTTTTTTTTTTTGCACAACCAAGACACAACACCTCATTTGTTAAATTTCATAATTTGCACAAATGTACCCCTGCTAGAAATGCCAAACGTGTGTGAAGTGTTAAGATCTTCATGCAGTGTGTGCATCTTTGCTAGTTGTATGCTTCTTTTTGGTTCAAGTTCCTTAAAAATGTTGTTTATTGTATGAAATACTGTGTTTTGACTTACTTAGTAACATACCACCCTGCATTACCCGCTCTTTCCGCCCCTAAGTCCTCTTGTGCACCCTGCTTGTTATATCATGTATTTAAAGATTATGCGGCAGCCTGATAGCCGGAAAATCTGAAGCTTTCCTCCCCCAATCTTACCGACTGAGCTACGCCCTCCCCTACACAAACTGCCCCCTCCAAACCTCCCTCCCCCCCCCCCGCAGGGGACTCATGTTCACTTGCGCGCATCCCAATGTGCCCAATATTCTTCCCCTGTGCCCAAGCAAGAGAGACGAGTTCAAAATTGTAATCCATAGATTCTTCAACAGAATCCCCAGGAGAAAGAGGCACCAGGCACCCCTAGTTAAATTCCTTCCATGCCACATTTCTATCGCTAATTTACAACTGGGCTGGACCCAGTGTCCCATTTCTTAACCAGTAACCTTCCTTGCCTGCCTTACACCTGCCAAGTCCGGGTTCTACTCCCTGTGGGATGGCCTCCACTAAGGCCCATGGTCCAGCCATATCCCGGAGGTCGAACCAAGGGGCAGAACATGTCTGTCTTAAAAAAAGAAAATTCTATCACAGGACCGGAGGCGAGGATTATGCAAATCTTTCTTCACTCTTTATTCAACAGCAAGTTCAAAGTTAAACAAAACATGAACAGAAAAACTACAAGTTCCATGAGCCCGCCGCCATGGTAACGAGTATCCAATGAGGTGCCCTCCTTCACGTCAGTATAAATGGCCCGAGACACGTCACACTTCCTCTTTCTTCACTGCTCAGATAAGTGCCTTTTCTGCCTCCGTTGGGAGTTTGTTTTCCTTAACTTGGCGCGCTGCCGCTCAATTGTTTTACGGGGCTTTCTGTAGCCGCTTTCTCGCCACGAGCGGTCCGGAACGGACGGGCCGCTCGAGCGCTTAGTTTCCTTTCGGCCCTCGGCGTGTTAATACACGTCGGGCCCACCAGAGGGAGCGCGCGCTGTGTTCTTCGTACTCGAAGAGCGCGTTTCTTTCAGCGCGTGGCTCGCGCTTCGCGTTTGCTTTTTTGGGGAAACCTGTTGTGTCCAGGGAGTTAGGTTCCTGCCTTTCACCCAGACAAGCAGGGTTCGATTTCCAGGCCTGCCAGATGACACACTCAGTCTCTTAGCAGGCATATCTGCATTAACCACTTTGCTTTTCTTCCCAGGTTTGAGGGTTTCTCCTCTATTGCATGTTTGCCACCCTGGTGCATTTTTTCATCTTCCCTACCCTGACACCCGTTTGGGTAAGAATTACCCCATTAGGGAAGGCATTATTTTCTTGACTTACTGTCAGTGACAGAGAGGGTAGGGATTTTACCCTATATATTGTATATTTTTTGTTGGGTGTATACTCTGTCATAGTCCTCATTATGCATTCCTCCCAAGAGAATGAACCTTTTCCCAACATGTCCCCAGGTGAGGGTCCCTCTCACCGTACCCTTCCCCCCGGAGTGGACACTTTGTTTTCCCAGGCTATTTCTCACGCTTTGGCCCCTCTTAGGGATACTGTAGCTAAGCTTACTGAACAGGTGTCCAGAGGTACGGGCATGTTTGGTGTGACGGGAGCAGAGGGTGATTCCTCTACCCTTTCAGCCCCCAGGAAAATGCGCAAGCGCGACGCGGGGCACCTGGGGGATGGGGTATTTTCACCCAATCCCAAGAGTGCGCACGCGCATAAGCGCGTACCCTCCCGGGAGGACCGTTTGCCCGGAGTACTGGGTGACAAGCTTCACCACCTATGGAACCCTGATCGGGGATCCCCCAAAGGCTTCATGGGAGGTTCAGATGAGGACTCATCATCTCTAGATGACGACTCGGGTCGCCCTTGGCGTCCGGGTGCTACCCTACCAGATCCTTCGGATCACGCCGATTCTGACTCCGATATGTTTGAGCCGGAGGGTATCTACCATCCGCGTTCCTCGGAGTGGCGTCCAGACCACAAGGTGGCTGAATATGTCGCCGGTAAAATTAGGCAACCTCTGGACAAAGAGGTGCGCGCTCGTCTACGGGCGGAGTGCCCACGCCCGTCTTTATCAGATAAGGTCGCTCTCACGCCAGTTATTGACCCAAAAATGTGTACGTTTTTCTCCAAGTACACCAAGGATCCCAAGAAAGGGATTGATCGCTCCTGGAGGGCATGCCAGGATAAACTTCTTGATGTGTTAGGTCCCCTCACACAAATTATTCAATTGGCGGAGCGGGCCAAGCAAGCAAACACTCCCCTTCAGACGGACATCATTGCGGGATGGGCTCAGAGAGCTGTTTGTCTTCTGGGCAACGCGAACTGTGCCATCTCTGCAGAAAGACGCAGATCTTTATTGATCAAAATCGACCCCAAGTTAGGGGAACTGTCTAACTCGGAGGCAGGGGCTGTTGCCCAAGGCAATTTATTTGGCGATCCCTTTGTGAAAGAGTTGGGAAAATTTGTGGCTACGTTTTCAGCTTTGGATAAAGCGCAATCTTCGATTAAGAAGGTTTTCCCCAACAAGGTTTTTGGCGGGGCCGGGCGAGGCAGGGGTCGCTCTTCCGGCCGTCCTTTCCAGCAAGGCCCCAGCTCCTTCCGCAACAACGGTTGGAGGGACGGCAGACAAGGAACCTTCTTCCCCAACAGAGGCAGGGGAAGAGGCAGAGGTTCCAGAAATGCACGAGGAGCATATAATGCCCCAGGAGGTCCCTCGGGTGAGGCTTATCCCTTTTTTCCCAACAAATTTTGGCGGGAGATTGAGGTTTTTCAGGGACAATTGGAGGCGCATTACCTCCGACGCATGGGTTCTGCAAACTGTCTCGGGTTTTCAAATAGAATTCTGGGGTACCCCATTTCAGGAGAAACTGCCTCAGCCCATCGCGTTCTCGGCAGACGACTCAGAACTCGTAGATTTAGAGGTTCAGGCCCTTCTTCACAAAGGTGCCATTTCCTTTACTACCCTTCACCCCACAGGCTTCGTAAGCAACATCTTCTTGGTGGACAAGAAGGACAAAGGGTTTCGTCCCGTTATCAATCTTCGTGCTTTCAACGAGTGGGTGGTTTACAGACATTTCAAAATGGAGGGTATTCACTTGCTCCGCGACCTCCTCTTACAGGAGGACTGGATGGTTCGTCTAGATCTCAAGGACGCGTACCTCACGGTCCCTATTTTTCCACCCCATCGCAGATTCCTGCAATTCTTATGGAACAACCAGGTGTTCGAATTCACCACACTCCCCTTCGGCCTGTCGTCGGCGCCGTGGTGCTTCACAAAACTTCTCAAACCAGTAGTGGAAACTCTGAGGTTACAAGGCATTCGCCTCATAATTTATCTGGACGACATCCTTTTGATGGATCAGTCCAGGTCTCGGTTGATGTTCAATCTGAACACAACTATTGCGCTTTTCCAGGACCTTGGTTTTGTGATCAACCAACAGAAGTCGCAACTTACCCCGACTCAATCGTTAGTCTTCCTAGGGTTTCTAGTGGATTCCCGCTCAGCGTCTCTCAGTCTCCCGGCGACAAAGATTTCCAAAATAAAGAAGGAACTGAGAAAGGTCCTGCAACGGGACCAGATCTCTCTACGCCAGTTAGCCAGAGTAGTAGGCCTGCTTTCGTCTTCGATTCAAGCCATTTTTCCGGGTCCCCTACACTACAGAGCCCTGCAACGCTTGAAAGCGTTTCACCTTCGCCGAGGGGTGACGTACTCCGAGTTGATCTCCCTGTCTCAAGAGGCCAGGACGGAGTTGTGCTGGTGGCTGGACCACATGGAGGCATGGAATGGCAGGGCCATCTTTGGGGCGGCCCCGGATCTGGTGATCGAGTCAGATGCCAGTCGCCAGGGATGGGGGGCTCGTTGCGGGGACATCTCGTTGGGGGGACGCTGGACCCCGCAGGAACTAACCATGCATATCAACTGCCTGGAGCTCCTGGCGGGTTCTTTTGCAATCAAGTCCCTCACGAGAAACAAGGTCTCATGCGTAGTTCTACTACGGATGGACAACGTATCGGCAGTGCAATACATAAATCGTTTAGGGGGAACAAGATCAAGAGCCCTAGCGGGGCTAGCGATAGATTTTTGGCATTTTTGCCTTCAACACCAAATCTCAGTCACAGCGGAGTATCTTCCGGGAACCCAGAATGTGTGGGCAGACTGGAATTCTCGGTTTCTCCGGGATCCCAGCGATTGGCGACTACATCGCTCGGTTTTTCAGGCGATCATGGATCATTGGGGTCCCTGTTCAGTGGATCTCTTTGCGTCTCGTTGGAATGCCCAGCTTCCCCTATACTTCAGCTGGCGTCCGGATCCGGGAGCGATGGCAGTAGATGCGTTTCTCCAACATTGGGGCACGCTTCAGGGTTATGCTTTTCCCCCGTTTCTTCTTATCCCGCGGGTTGCTGCTCAAGTTCGCCGCCAAGAGGCGACGGTGATTCTAATAACCCCCTGGTGGAGATCACAGGCATGGTTCCCGACTCTGCTGGAACTCTCGTGCGAGTGTCCTCTTCGCCTCCCGGATTTTCCCTCGATACTCCTGGATCCGTCGGGGTGCTGCCACCCTCTAATCCTTCAAGGTCATCTTCCCCTCATAGCTTGGAAGATTTCCGGCATCATTGGCAAAACAACCGGCTTTCGCAGGAAGCTAATAACTTCATCGCACAGGCCTGGGCCCCTGGTACATGCAAACGATATAGATCAGCATGGAATAGGTGGTCTAGTTGGTGTGTGGGCAAACACTGCGATCCCATGGGGGCCAGCATTGCCGACATCATCAATTTCCTGGCGGAATTAGCTGCATCCGGCTTAGCGTATCGCACCATCAATTCTTTTCGCTCGGCCATCTCTGCGGGCCATCCTCCCCTGAATAATCTCCCGATTGGGGGGCATCCCTGGGTTTGTAAACTTCTTAGGGGTATTAGACTCTCCAGACCTCCACAACCTAGATATTCGGAGCTCTGGGATGTGAACTTGGTTCTTAATCTCTTATCCTCTTGGCGGGACAACCAATATTTGTCGATGAAGGAATTGTCGGCAAAATTAGCCATGCTTCTCTGCCTCATTTCCTGTAAGCGTGTGTCAGATATCAGAGCACTGGATGTTTCCGCTCGAGTCTTTACTCCAGAAGGAGTCACGTTTACTATTGCAAGGAGGACAAAGAATAATACCAGGTCGGTGTCCTATCCCGTTTTTCCTGATTCCCCGAGGCTATGTGTGGTTAGATGTCTCAAAGTCTATGAGGAAGTACCCAGTTCTTGTAGACCCCCAGGTGAGACTCAATTGTTGATTTCTATTAAGAAGCCGTTTAGGGCGGTTTCTTCTCCCTCCATTGCCAGATGGATCCGGTGGATTCTCTCTGAGGCAGGTATAGATATTCGAGTTTTTGGGGCTCATTCTACTCGGGGAGCTATGGCTTCCAAAGCCATACAGGTGGGGGGCAGATTGGAGGACATCATGCATGCTGCTGATTGGTCTTCAGAGTCTACTTTTAAGACGTTTTACTTTAAACCAATTCACGACGCAGCCGCACTGGTGGTAAGTAAGCTTTGAACTTGCATAATCCTCGCCTCCGGTCCTGTGATAGAATACGAAATTTCCTAGCTATCGTGAAGGAAAGTTTCAATTCTATTAAGGACACGGAGGCGAGGATTATCCCACCCACATACATTTCGCGGATATGTTCCCTCCCGATTACATCTATCTGCGTAGCAAGGTGGTATACTTGCGTTTATGCCTTTGTTTATTGGTTATTCTGCTCATATTTTAATTTTTCAGGAAAACACTTGATTCAGATATATTTTTAATTTATATGTGTTTTGGAGTTCATAACTTTGTTGCCTTTGGTAGGTTTCCTGTGTTCTATCGGACTTGCATCTAATTACACCTATTTTTTAGGTTCCGAAACTACGACCAATTGACTCTACCAGGATTCCTTCCGCAGTGAAGTCGAGGAAGTGTGACGTGTCTCGGGCCATTTATACTGACGTGAAGGAGGGCACCTCATTGGATACTCGTTACCATGGCGGCGGGCTCATGGAACTTGTAGTTTTTCTGTTCATGTTTTGTTTAACTTTGAACTTGCTGTTGAATAAAGAGTGAAGAAAGATTTGCATAATCCTCGCCTCCGTGTCCTTAATAGAATTGAAACTTTCCTTCACGATAGCTAGGAAATTTCGTATTCTTTCTCCAAAGCTCTGGTTGCCCTGCTCAGGCTTTCCTCCAGACAAGCACCCATGAAGCTCCAGTCCAGCCGGGACACAGCACAATGAACTTAGGCACTATTTCTGGGGTTAATATTTTTCACGAATTTCCTAGAGGAATTCCTTCCATCTTTTAGATACTATATTCAGAGTATTGTTTTTATGTATATTTAACAAACTGAAGTGCTTCTTTGTATTAATTTAATAGGAATGCCATAGCGGCTTTGGGAAATAGGCAATTCAAAATAATATTTAAATAGCGATGCCCAGTGCTTAAATTGTGCTTGTTGTTTCCGGTGTTGAGCACGAGCACTTATTTTTGAGGGGCGACGCTTAGTCTTCTGCCTCAAACATTTGCTGCGAGCAAAAGACACGTTTGGGAAAGAAGGAGGAAGAGAGAAACGAAAAAACGTCACAATGAGAGAAAGCAGAAAGCTGCAAGAGTGAGCTCAAGGTGGAAGGGAATGGCTCTAAATGGGTTGAAGAAGCCCGAGATGGCTTCAGGATTACGCTGCCTCAGTATTCCGTGTTCGCACATTGAATTGCAGCAGCCGCGTGTTTAAGAGGAGGGCTTTGGGCACCGGCACCTTTTTATTTACAAATTACGCACTGGCGATGCCATGTCAAATGCATTCGTGCCATAAGAGCAAACCGTTAGGAAGAGACTATAGTGCAGCCAATAATCCAGTTAACATACCCTTCATGTAATTTACCATGGATCAGTATTAGATCAACACTAACAAAACCTGCAGTTTTTGCTACTGAAGGACATCAGCTGACACAGTCTCGCTCATATTGTATAGAGTAAACCAATATTTAACGCAAGCACTTTCAAACAGCTAAACAGCTAATCAGTGACCCAGCTTAAGACAAAAGACAGTTGTTGGCACACAAATATGTAAGTAGCAAAACCATTTCACGCACACATCAAACTAACATCAAACGAGACAAACCTAATGCACTTGACTTTACTTGGCTTCGCCAGAATGTAGTATGGCTGCCAGGAGTTCCGGGCACCATGACATTAGCACAAGACTTCAGATGTGTTTAGCTGCCTGCATGTGTTTGTGTGGACTACAAGAAGCACACTTTTGGCAAGCTTGTCTGCTTCGTGATCTCCGGTGATAGGCGGGAGTGGGTGCATTTATTGACGCAGATAAAGGGCTCGGTTCTCCTGACGTCCTTAGAAAGCCCTGGCTTGCCATTTTGGTACCCCTGCACTGCCCTCTCCACCCCTGGTCTCAGAGTTATGAAGGCAGAAGCAGGAACAGACACTGCTGTGAGAGTCCTGTTCACTTTCTGTATTTTCGACGACACTTCGTTCACACGGCCCATCAAGGCAGTAAAAGTTCGGACAGAGGGTCAATGTTATGATGCTATCAGTGACTAAAGGTCTGTGATGTGACTAAAGGTTTGTGATGTGATTTACCCAACACCTGACATTTTACTGAATTGACATCCATATGTGCTTTGCCAGGGTGTGTCTTTTTGTTTTGTGTCTGTGTTGCTATTTGTGTTAATATTTTGTGCGATTCTTTGTGGCTAGGAGTGCGTGCCTGTATGTATCTGGATGTAATCTAGGACTCACAGAAAGAGTGAGAAACGTGTCTGCTTGAGAACTATTCACAAAATATAAAACTTTCGCAATGTGGCTTTCATTTTTTGTCATCTTCAAAGAGATGAACCAGGGAAATTAGTTAAAAAACAAACAGCTGTTGGTAGCCATGTGGTAAGAGTACAGCAACTATAATATTTTTGAAAATAATTAAAAGCTATTTCTTTATGATGACCCATAATCCAGATATATCCCCTGTGTCATATTAGCTCAGAAGTGGGCATTTTTCTTGTCTGCAATAAATGAACCTTCATTTCCCTCCAAGAGCCAGCGCCAAAAGGAACCAGATGAGTCCCTGAAGATAAATCGTCCTTCGGAGGCTCGGCTTTATGACCTCCTCACGTGGACTTAAAAGTTGGCAAAGACAGGGATGACAGACGGCTGCAACACTTTGAACTAGGATCTACATAAAATACATTGAAAGGAGCAACAACAACAAAATGTGGACATGTGGGATCCAGCTGGTGGTGAGGCGATGTAGTGAAGGAGGCATAGTGGGGGATGTTGGTCTGTGGCACTACGACTGTGCGGAGTCAGAGCAACTGTTCTATATGATAACTAAGATGTTATATAGCCAGGGGCTTGAGTGAAGCTGGAAAGGGGGGCATATAATGAGTGTTGGTGAGTGTGTTCAAGACTTGACCGTGGCTAATATGGAAAGAAGTCAGCGTTAGGTTGAATGCTTTCAGAGCTCTGATGAAGGTAAGATGGAGAGAGGATAGACGAGGTCAGGCAGAAGTGCAGCAATATTCAAAGCAGAGATCTCAAATGGAAAATCAGGCAAGACATACATATCTTGAGTAGGGCTAGAATAGCCATTTGGGCACCTTGGCATTTCTGTGTTTTTCTGCAAGGTAGTGGGGCTGCCTTTATGGCTGGTCTAACTGCATGATCTATCCCTGAAAAGCAAAAACATACACACCCACATTCACACACCCGGGGCATATTTTTTGCTGTGCTTGCCCGCACTAAGCAATGAGAGGATGGTTTAAATATTTTTGCCAGGGCTCATTTTGGCCCCAAGTGTGGCCCTGATCATGAGAAGTTTCTAAAATAGCATCTTGTTATTACATTGCATGATCATGAGAAGTTTTAAAAATAGCATCATGTTGTTGCATTGCATGTGTTATTGATATAGAATGCAGATGTAGAGAGGATTGTATTTAAATCGCAGAAACTGAGATCAAATGGCCTTCAAAATTATCAGCTTCGTAGTTCTCCTACAAGCACATCTATTTTGATAATTATTGCCTTGAGTGCCAAGCATTTCCCTGTCTCGGGTATGAGGCATGACTATGTGGCTATGTGTTAATGCTTAAGTAATGTCAAGAAAGATGGCTGGTACAGGTTGCATGGTAAACCTTCCATTATGGTTATGTAATTGGTGGCAAACATCAGCTTAGAGACATAGGGTCAGATTTACTAACATTTGGCACAACGCAGCAAGACAACTTGAGCGCTGCACTATGTCAAATGGAGAGAGCAGGTATGTGCCATGTTTACTATGATATGGTGCAATTCCTGCTCTTTCTCTGCACTGGCACACTGAGTGCTGTCTACCGTCAATGCAGGCACGTTTGCGCCTTAGTGACTGCGTTACAGGCAGGAATGTTTTTGTGCATCGAGGGATACCTTCCTGCACAAAAGTTATCTTCAGAGGCATTTTGCTCTTTCCATGTGTGCTGCAGAATGCAGCACAAGTAGAAAGAGGAAATAAAGAGGGGAAATAAAGATATTTCTCCTCGTTATGCCTCCATACAGAAGTTGTAGCATGTTGACACATTCCGAGGTTTACTATTCATAGAAATTCTGGGGAATGCACCAAAATTCATGAGTGCATGTTTGGGAACGCTCATGCTGAACCCATGGAACTCCGTCCCGATGCAGAGTAATGCAAGGCAGTGACTTGCTCTGCTTTGCATTACTCTAGATTTACTAAGCTATGCAGAGCCATGCAAGGTGGCTTTGCAAGGCTTAGTAAATCTGACTTAAAGGTTGGTGTTGCTTGCATGATGCAAAGGCAATGTCAGGGTTGTAACACGGGCCCCTGCAGGCCCTGCAGTACAGGTGTCCCCCTACCCTCAGGGGTCACCAAATGCTTCAGAGAGGCGGCACACGGCCCAAAGCCAATGAATATCAATGAGATATGCAAGACTCAGGGGATCCTCTTCATATTCTGCAGGTAGGTCCCATGATTTTGCATTATGCACTGGCCAATAGTAAATCTGGGCCACTGTCTGTTTTTTACTGTACTCCGGGGATGACATCAACCAATTAACCTCTGCATTTTGTGCATTTAGATTTTTGTACATCATTAAAAAAGTTCAAAATGTTTTTAGACACTCAGTTACACTGGTATAGTCCCTTTGCTTTTAATAAAATTATCGATGATGTGTAGAAGCGTTTTTTACTGATCCTCATATACTAGGCCTCAATTTAAGTATAAATGTCATCTTGTCCATGATGGAAATCACCCTGGACCCTCATGTTTTCCCAACCATTCACGTCTCTCTTCCAAATTTCTGCAGCATACATTCAAGATGAGACATACTTGTTTTTTTCCAGTGTCATAATTTATGTTGCTCTTGATGAACAAACTGCAACTAAAACATCACACTTAATATTTACGGTACTATGATTGCCAATGGAGTGATACATTTGCTCACACTACAGTGATTCTGCAGTTCTGTTAATTTCATATGCAAAAATCATGAAAGAAGACCTTTGATTTTGGGGGTGAGCCAGACAACGTTCCTGTTCTAATAGGGATTCTGTCCATTGCTCTTCTAATTTTGCTGCCTATTTGGACCATTTGATAATTTCCTGTAATTTTGACAAATTGGGAGATGCCCTATTGCAGGGACACATTGCCTCATAAAACACCATCTCCTATCCAGTAAATGTGATCATATTGATTAAGGTACATTTCAGAATATCTAGAATTTCCGTGTTCCCCATGTTGAGAAAAAAAATATATATATAAATCCTTATGTATGTACCACATAAATATCATACTTTAGTTCCAATTCTCTCCTGCATTATCTGAATCCCACCAAGCTGCTATTCCTCTCTCTGACCAAGATGCTTTTTTATGTGCTCCCCCTCTCATTCACAGAGTTGTTCCCCCTCATTCACATTACTATTTCAGCACTGCCCCAAGGCTTCCCTACTGACCTCTCTGACACCTACGCCAGCCATGCAAAGAAACCTCCCCAAGCAATGTTAAGTTTAGCTATGTCTTACACATTAAGTTCATCAAGTCATGCCAACCCACAAGCAAGGTCTTTCTGCCTGCAATCAGCCCACCTGTTTTCTGTTCTTTTGGTTTTTGCCCACACTGCATTATGTATAATTTGACTTTGTGGTCTTGTAGTGTGTGTGTATGCAGCATTTTTATTTTGTATATTCTTGCTCAAGTTTGGACTATGTCCCCTTTTGGGGTTTCACTGTGACAGAACTTTCAAACATATATAGCTGCCTTACTTAAATGACCCAGGGAAGAAGATGCTTGTTTATAAGGTGTAACACTGGGATGTGCTTCTGCCTTCCTCCTTGGCCTGCCAATAAACATTGGTACCCCAACAAACATTTCATCTATTCAGCCTTAAATGGTGTTTGTGTTTTCTTTGCATCACTCTGAGGAGGGTTTTGAAAGTTGTTTCTCTAACAAATTGTGTCAGAAGAGGGATTTGTGAGATGTCACAACTGGTAAGTTAACTAAATACCTTGCTGTTGAGGCCTTTCAACGCTTACAACATAAATACAAATATAGCTGGCAATTGAACTGGGCAGAGGCACTGAGGAGTAACTAAGTTATCCGTATTATTATGTTAAATGATGGCAGATCCTTTCAGGGGATCTTAAGTCCACGCAGGAGAGCCTGAGCCAGAGAGAAAAAAAAATATTTTGTTTTAAGGGAACCCCAGAGAAATCAATACATAAAAACCTCCCCAGAATGTAGCTTGAGACACATTTGATCAGCTGGCACCAGAACACAGGGAAATGATTTTGAAATGTGCACAAACAAATAATCTGTCATTGATCAATGGCTGTATTTGAATTATGTGTTGATTAAGTGTAAATGTGCCACTCTGTTTCATTGCAATGTTTCTTTGAACTATATTTAAAGTAGTGCATTACTGCATTAGAGAAGAGAAGCTGTTTATGTGGTGTCTCTAAGTTGTCAATGGCTCTTGATTTTCTCTATCTCTCTCTGACTACCCACAACTACATAACAATTTTTCCTGCTTAACAATTTTTTTCCGCAGGATACAACCATTGTGTTTCTCTTTCAGAGTGAAAATTGTGAGGGAAGGGAGCAATGGACAGCAGCAAGTCTAAAGGAAACATAATAGTAGTAGGTCCTCGAATGTTGAAAAAGACTAAACCTTGTTTAAACAGCAGACAGGTGAGAAATGTTTTAAATTACCACCAGAAAGCCCTGCAGCTCAGGTTCTAGAAGATACAAATTGTCTGGAATAAGTAACACCTTTCTGCGCGTTAGTTTGGACTTGGAAGGGGTACAAAGGGAGGTGGCCTAGAATTGGTTCTCTTGAGATATTTTTTATTGAACACTTGACAGAGACTATAGAATTATGGGGTAACCCATCATGGGATTCACGCTATGTAAGCGGTTGCTTGCAGCAGTGGCTTCCAATGGATGAAAAGAAAGCTAACCTTTCATAAAAGAAAGGCCAGGAAAATATCTCCACATAGTCCAGAGACTGTTGTGCAGTAGCAGTGGTGAACAGGGAGCGCACAAAACCTAATACAAATGAGCTAGAACAAGCAAAGGATTGGCTCACAACATATAGCCAAAGTTTATTAGAATTAAGTAACTGTGTGCAAACAGAGCAGCAGTTTTGTCACTATGTAACCACTGTGGCTTGACAACAGCTGAAGTAGACAGAGTGAAAACAATACCAAAGCCCGCTACTTCTATAAGGGCTGCTGCTCGGCTGGGTATTTGGACTCCCCACCAAGTGTATATTGACATAAACAAATTGAAGAAACTGTTTATCACCTCCAAGCCTCAAGGCCTTTATGTCAAACTAGGGGAAGGAGCAGACAATGTGTAAATAACTGGTAGTACATTAACTGAGGAAGAGTTCCTGTAGTTAAAGGAGGAAGAAAGTTCCTGTAGTTAACAGAGATTGGATGTGAATAGTGAATTCTATTCCTGGAGCAGAGGTAGAGACAACAATGAGAGCAGTCCCCTAACATTGGAAGAAAACGTCCATTCTGCAGGGCCTGTTCTACCTGATCTCATTTCTCAGCCCCTCCTCAAACAACTTTAATGTACCCATCACTTTCAGGCCCCTATATACACTGTGAAAGAAATAACACACACAAACAGGCACTGTGTCTAAAACCAGGCTTACCACATGTCCCTTATTTCCATATATCCCTACAAGGTGATTTAACTAGGGTATCTGACATACCAACTAGTCACATCTTTCCTGAATAGACACCAATTATTTGGAGGGTGTAGCGTAGGTTCTCATTAGGGTATTGAGGCTACTGGATTGGGGCATTTGGATTGCCTAGATTGTGGGTACTAAGTACAATTTCACACCTGGTGAGACCTGTCGGCCTAATCCGGGGTTTCCGGCTTACTAGCAGCACCCCCATCTCTGACTGAGATGATTGTGGCAACCGAGCGCATGGTAAGATAGACTCCCCAGGGAATCGTGGTACATCAGATCTCACTCAGGCAAAGACAACAGAGGCAGTGTATATTTAAATAAGCATTTATAAAAATATCTGAAGCTTAGATAAAACCAGGTGCGTAGCAATAATGAGGATAATGAAAAATAATAGGAGAAGGCATGTGACTAAAAATGCAAAACACAAGAACAGTCCTACCATGCTGTCTAAATAGGGGAGTGGATCTATAGCCTCTCACCTATGCTAAGTATGAGCACAGCATACTAAGCCTAATCTGCCCTTCGGGTTTTCCCCTGTGAGAACATCATCCCTCATACCTGAAAAAGAGGCCTGAGGTCTAAAAAGACACCATCCCCATTTGGATCAGGGCTCAGTCATCTAAGTAGGTAGCTGCAGTGAAGCTTGCAGCAATCAGCAAACAGTCGTGGTCATCTGGCTGGAATCTCCATCGAACATTTTTGGGACTAAGGGGTATTTTTATAATAAAACAGCTGACATCCTAAGAAATGGTCCCCATGTATGAGTTTGTGTTTTTCTGTGAATGCTGGAGACACAGCATACCACATTTGTCGGCAACCCTATCTGACTGTAGCCTTGGAGAAAGCACAAAGTGAACTACATGTCATACTAAGAACGCAATGCTTTCCTAGGCGAAAGAACAACAAGATAGAAACAAAATAGCACTGCAAATGAAGCCATTGCTAGAAGAATAAAGCAATGCTGAATAAAACTTGGGTGGGTGAAAGTGCACAGCTGCAGACCTAGTTAGCTAAAACAATGTGCTCAGAACATGATTAAAATAGCTACACAATACCCTGACCTTGCCGGTTGAAGGTTGTTCAAAGCTAATGCAAAAATGAGGCATAAAAAAACCCCTTAAAGTAAATCATTAACCAAAGTGTTAATTATGACAAGTTCAGTGAACATAAGCCATAGGAGAGGACAATTGCAAAAACCACTACGCGGCATGTGGAACCAAATTCAAAAGTCAAAAGCACTTTGGACATCACCTATCATATCCAGGACAATGAAAGCCAAGAGATGGTCAACTTCTGCAGGTGACAAACTATCTAAGTCATGTCCAGGGAAGACTGTAGAGCACACGTTTTTCCAGAGCCTGAGCCTCAGCCGAGGCAGCAGCATTCCGTGCCATTCCCACTGTAGAATTAAGAGTCGCAAAGTCCACAAAGGGCAGCTCATACACTGCTTCCCGTAGCAGGCGCATCCTCAATGCGCATGTCTGATGATGAGCCCTCATTGTGAACATCAGCAGATCAGCATCCAATGAAAGTAAGCGCTGCGTAGAAAGACAGACTTCCAGTGCACATTCATTGAGGCACCAGGGGCATCGAAACATGGGCTGCACACAGTCCAAAACTGACTGGAATGACAAAGACCAGTCATACTCCAGCTGTTGCAGGAGAGGTACACCGAAATACTGCATCATACGTTCACAACACATTTGCGCTGGTTATAGCGCATTCAGTCCCCCTTGCTGTGAAGGGACAGCCATTGTGTAGAAAAAGTAGCAACAGCAGGATGCCACCAATTAAAGCCAAAGTGAATGGGAATCCCCCGAAAGCACTCGAAAAAAGTGAATGTATGGCCGATGGTATTAAACCAAATATAGAAAAGAAGGTGTTAACGAAAGCAGAACCAAGAGCTTTAAAAAAGTGGGTGATTCCACTAGTACTAGACACATTTAATATTCGTCCCACAAGTTCACCAAAGTGTCTTGAAAAGTTGGTATTTAAAAGGGACTGAATTTCCGCCAATGACCTCGCAACCTGAAGCGCATAGCTCTTGTGGGCTGATGCAAGCACCATATGTTTTTGGAACAATAAGGCCTTCAGTCTGCTCAACTTGTCAAAATTAACATCAGAAGTAGCAATATAGGGCCAAATGTCTGTTACTCCCTTGAATTGTGCGGGGGGGGCAAAAGGACATTCCCACAACATGTAATAATTTTGGAGACGGAAATGATGTAAGGTATTCGGCCTTGCATTCTACAACAGCTCTCACTATCAAGGAGCACATAGCTACCATTGGAGAGCACTTGGAACGCAGGTCTAATTAAGGATACTGGAACTCCCTTCAGATAACAAGCTAAATTAGCCGCGGAGGCATTACATGCCCTGTGCAAGGACAGCTGTTTACAAACCATTGAATGGTTCACAGAAGTCTTGCATTCACTGACGCTAAGAAACATTTGTACTAAAAGGGAAGCTCCCACACTTAGTGTATGTAATTATCTCCCAGCCTTTCATATCTGCCTACCGGAATGTGTTCCAGGCAGGATGTGAATTGAAGTGTTGAAATAGGCAGATTAATAACCCCATGTATTAACCATTCAGCAGAAGGTATCTCAGCCACAGTAAAAGGCAACTTTTCTAATTTCTCTATTCTCAACATGATATAAGTTGTTTCCTTCTTAGCCATCGTGTGCTGCTGTTGTGTTAAACTAAATGATGAAAAACTCTCCCTTGCGCTCATGTTGTCAGGGGACGTGACTTGCCTTTAGTGTTTGCAATGTTCAACCCAACTGCATGATAGAACGGAGCTTACTTTGTCCAGGTTGCAGAAACGAGACATCACTCTGTACTATATCTATTGCAGAGGACACAATGTTTTTTAGGATGTAAATGCGATCAGGCAAGGTCTTAATATCATTATCTACGACGTCTAATGCTTTCCGTAAATTTTCCTGATCTAGTTGCCTTAACCAGGCAGCCGCTTCTAGGTGCGAAAGTTTCGGAATGTCATTATATGTTTCCTATATGAAGCGTTTTCTGCACTGTCTTCTGGGGCCTATCTCCTGTAAATCTGTGTTGTTGGATAGGAGACCAAGATGTTATTTAACAGCATCCAGTGAGGAGACCTTCATCCATTGCTGGCATGGTTTACCTACACTATGGCCCTCATTTGGACCTTGGCGGGCGGCGGAGGCCGCCCGCCAAAGTCCCGCCGTCAGGTTACCGTTCCGCGGTCGAAAGACCGCGGCGGTAATTCTGACTTTCCCGCTGGGCTGGCGGGCGGCCGCCTTCAGGCCGCCCGCCAGCCCAGCGGGAAAGAGGCTTCCACGATGAAGCCGGCTCGGAATCGAGCCGGCGGAGTGGAAGCTGTGCGACGGGTGCAGTTGCACCCGTCGCGTATTTCACTGTCTGCGCAGCAGACAGTGAAATACATTTAGGGGCCCTCTTACGGGGGCCCCTGCAGTGCCCATGCCAGTGGCGACCCCGCGACCCCCCCTACCGCCATCCGGTTCCCGGCGGGCGGACCGCCGGGAACTGGATGGCGGTAGGGGGGGTCGGAATCCCCTCGGCGGCGCAGCTAGCTGCGCCGCCTTGGAGGATTCCAATGGGCGGCGGTACACTGGCGGGAGCCCGCCAGTGTTGCCGGTCCGACCGCGGCTTTACCGCCACGGTCGGAATGCCCATTGGAGCACCGCCGGCCTGTCGGCGGTGCTTCCGCGGTCCTCCAACCCGGTTGGACCGCCAGGGTTGGAATGACCACCTATATGTTGTCATAATACCCAAGTGCTCTGAGGATATATAGCGAGGGTCTGGCCTATTAGTTCTAAAACTCCATGAGGAGTTCACAAAATGCGTATGGCCCTCATTGGTGTCTACAGGCTACAATAACCACCCACCAAGATGTGATAATGACGTGTTATATGTTTCATTTTGTACTCAATTGTTAAGCTGGTCTTCAGTTGCATTTATATACTTTTGCTATTTGTTAAATTTTGCAGGGGCGGTAATACTGGGCGCATTTAATTCTTTAATGCTTGCTAAGCCTAAACAACTCGTTTGCTGCACTGTTTCATTTAAGAATATCATTTGAACAGGAATCATGGAACCTCTAAACAAAGCTTCTCTGCCTCTAATTTGCCAATTTCTTGTTCCCCACACACTTTTCAATTCAATTGAATCAACCCAATGTTCATAACCTTCAATGGCCAATCGGTAAACAAAGGAATCAGAATATATCAATTTAGTATCAGTCCATAATACTTGCAAATCTTCCATTACTGGCAATTTGAAATAATATGACTCGCATTCTTGACATTGTCCAGAAAATATGCAAACATTTCAGTATACGTTTTCGAGCTGCCTATTGGTGGAATCGGGCAGTGTTCCCTTTGTGTATATCTAAAAGTAGTTTTTTTGGGTACTAGCTCTGTGAATTAATTGATGTCCATAATGATTATAACAGAACATATCACCATAATTTCCTTTAAATTGGTACACATCATCATTTTCAAAAACCTCATAATACTGTAGATCAGACATCATGGTATCAATTGTTTTCACATCGCAATCATCAGAAATCACTCCGGGTGTAATTACATCAGTCAATGAAAGTTTGAACACATAAGCTCCTTGAATGATCTCTGTAGGACCATATATGTTGAATAAAACTTAATCCCATACAATCCCGTACGGAATTGGCACTGCTGTAATGTTCACTAGGGACAAGTCTCTGAGTATTTTACGTGAAGAAAAATGTGGTCTTAAGACTTCATCCACCAGTTCAACTGTAGAATGATCAGGTAGGTAGTGACCATGTATAAGAAGAAAGAAAACAATCACAAACCCAATCCAAAGAAGAAAGGCAACCACAGAGATAACCACAGATAGTTCCAAGGACGAGAAAGAGAGTTAATTTTTAGCCAATGTATTAGCTTATGTGCATTTGACAGTTCAGTCACAGTTGAGGCAGATGGGTCTGAAGAAAAGTTGTCAGATTCAACGAAGTAACCATCATCTATAAAAACAAATGCTGGCGGTGTATTCAGAGGAGTAGAGACTGCTAAAGATTCCCTTGGTGGTGTGTAGTATGTTACGACATTGGTTTGTGTGGAATTTGTAGAAGGCAGCTCTGTATCAGCAGAAATCAATGAAGTAGTAGTCATCAGTGGAACCAATGAAAGTTCATTATCCACCCTCCCCAAGCTCAGAGAGGAATCAACGTTGCTGTTGAAAACTTGCAGAGGAACATCCAGGTCTGTAGTGGGAGGGATTCAGGCACTACTCAGGAGTCATCTACGTCTGCTGTGTAGGATTGGCCACATGGTGTAACTTGACATTGTCAATGGAGACAAAGTGATTCTCCTTAGAACCAGGCAGCGGTGGTAGTATAACAGTTCTGGTACCGTGTATTCCCTGGACTGGGACCAGTGCATGATTAGAAGGACCGAACTCCTTTTTCACAGCAATCGTTTCATGTACTAGATCCCCCAGCTTGGGAATCCGGCTGCCAGATGTTACTGGTACATCCCTAATTCCAGAGGAGGCAGCACTGGCAGTTGCATTGTCATCAAGGAATTGTTGTAACTCCTGCAAGACAGTGACACGTTCATTTATGTCAAATGGAGTATCTGCCGCCTCCATGCCAGGACCATCAAGATCTAGAACATACATTTGAGTTACAAACAGGCACTTGTATGAAGTACGCCCACCCAGGGACTTTCTAGGCAGATTCTTAAGTGCTCTCTGAACTCCATACAGATGTGTAATCCAGCTACGACCAGTGCCTAATACTCTTGCTTTTAAGGATTGCTTTAGATCGTGGTTTCATCGCTCCACTACACTATTTCCCTCGGGATGAAATGGGGACAAGTAATGCAGTTGGACCCCTAACGAAGCCATGGTATCCCTGTAAGCCCTTGAGGCAAAAGCAGGGCCCCGGTCCGAATGGAAAGCCGCAACAACATATGTACTGATGAAGACTTGCAAATCTTTAATAACAGTTCGAGCATCAGCTGAGCATTGTGGCCACCCCCATAGAAATCTGGAGCATGAGTCTTCAGCGACTAGAATGTATTTGTATGCACTGTCTGGTGTCAGGGGACCACAATGGTCCAAATACACACATTGTAAAGGTTTGTTGGAACTTTAGAGGGGCGTCTGCGGTAGGCGTTTAACGCTGGAGCCTTTTATTTGTTGGCAGATGTCACAGCAAAGGACTTACTGCTTGGCCTGTTTATAAAGAGCTGGCCACCAATAGCGTGATTGCAATATTGAAATTGTAGCAGCCACACCAGCATGGCCAGATGCAACTCCTTCATACGCTGCTTTAACTAACTCTGGTCTTAAGTCTTTGTTGGGAATCACTCGGACCCTCACACCTGGAATCTTTACTTCTGTGTCAAACATGCCTCCCATCCGGTAGGAATATTTAGTGGGATAGGCTTTGGGGATAGGTTTACCCTCAGCTGTTACTCTTACAGCTGCTAATCTTTCATTATTCACTCTTGTTTTAGAGCGGGTTACTGCTGCGACAGAAGCCATTGCTACTGCTGACTTTGCTGCTATATCAGCCAAAGAGTTGCCTTCAATGTGTATTCTAACACAATGGTGTCCTAGTGTATGTACAACATGGACATTCTGTAGTTTTCCCTTCAGATCCGCTACTTTCCCCCAAGGAAGTATGGTGGTCATTACAACCCTGGCAGACGGTGTTAAAGCGGCGGTAAAACCGCCAACAGGCCGGCGGTAAAAAAATTGCAATTATGACCGTGGCGGAAACCGCCAACAAAGACAGCCACTTTAACACTCCGACCGCCACAGCGGTACAAACAAAGAGCGCGGCGGTCACCGCCAACAGACAGGCGGGAGACAAAGTACCTCCCAGAGTATTACAACAGTTCAATCCGCCACCTTTTCCGGGGCGGATTCACCGCGGATAAAAACACGGCAGAAACAGGAATTTCGAAGGGAAAACGCTCACCTCTACACACCCTATGAGGAACGAGGACACCATGGACCCGGAACTCCAAATTCTACCTGCGATAGTCTTCCTGCTCCTCTACCGGGAGCACGAACGCCAGTGGCGAAGACCACGGTGAGTACTGCACCTACGACACAGGGGAGGGGGGAGGGAAAAAACAGGGACACACACACGAAACACCCCCACCCTCACCCACTACAACACACACACATACATCACAGTAACACCCCCCAAACCCACCGGAAGAATGCAAAGACAATAGAAAATTAGTGTAACCATTGTAATATATTAAAAACAAGTAGGCAGAAATATATATATACACCATGTACAAAATAAATACCAAGCATAGTAGTCCAGGTGGTGCACTAAGATAGTGCGTGGAACACTGGGACCACACGGTATGGGCGAGGCCCACACAAGATCCCCGACCATGACGGAGAGAACACTGCAGGGGCATCAGATACCAAGAAAACAGGCACCTCAGGGGAAGGGAAAGGGGGGGCACCTCAGCCACTTGAGTGCACAATGACAAATCCACGAGGGGGCCACATGCCCGCTGTTCCATCCTGGGGAGTGCAAAGCCACAGTCTCTCAAGTCTCTACAGTGGGTGGTCTGCCCACTGTTCAATCCTGGGGAGTGCAAAGCCACAGTCTCTCAAGTGGATGTCAGTCTCCACTGGTTCTGGAGGGGGCATGGTGCCCAGAGTGCTTCATCCTGTTAAGGACAGAGGTAGTGGATGACAGTCTCCACTGGTTCTGGAGGGGGCATGGTGCCCAGAGTGCATCATTCACCCCGTGATGGACTCAGTTGCGTCAGTGCCCCTGCTGCTCATGGGCTAGTGGTGCTTCAGATGGCGGTGCCCTGTTCAGCAGTGCTTCAGATGGCGGTGCCCTGTTCAGCGGTGCTTCAGATGTCGGTGCCCTGTTCAGCGGTGCTTTAGATGGCGGTGCCCTGTTCATCAGTGCTTCAGATGACGGTCTCCATTGCAGGGTCTCAGCTGCTGGCGGTCCTTCATGGCCCAACTGGCCTTTTGCTGGCGGTCCTTCATGGCCCAGCTGGGCTTGTGCTGGCGGTGGCCTCCTGGGCAGCTGGGCTGGTGCTGGCGGTGGCCTCCTGAGCAGCGGGGATGATGGCAGTCTTCTCCACCGTGCAGCTCTTCCCAGACTTGCCGGGTTTCTTGTGGCCCTTCCCCACCTTGGAAGGTGTCACAGCTGACTCCACACTCCCAACAGGACCCCTGGGAGCGGCTTTGGTGGCTGGAGTCTTCACCCTCTCCCGCCGGGCACTGGCCAACTTCTGATGCTTCACAGGTGGGGGACTGTCTATGCTGTGGCTCCGTGCCACACTGGCTGCCCTGGTGGCCGGTGCACTCCAGATTACGGTGACTACAGGCACCACTGGTCCCGGAAATAATGTGGCTGAGGTGCTAGTTGTGGCTGAGGTGCTAGTTTTGGTGTGGGAAAGAGGTCAAGGTAGGACAGGAAAAGTTTTTGGGACACACTGGGACGGGTAGCTGGAGGGGGTTTTGGAGTGGAGGAAGAGGTGGTGGTTGTAGGAGGTGTACGTTTGGTGACTATGGGTGAAGGTGCATGCGCTGGAGGCTGTTGTGAGGTGGATGATTGTTGGGTGGGTGTGTGCCTGCGTCTGTGTTTCTTGGGAGGGGGCGTCACAGACACACTGGGAGAGGACACAGGGGACGTGTGAATGGTAGTGGGGGTGGTGACTGCACGTGAGCGGGGTGTGCTGGTGGGTGTGCTGGAGAGGGACATAGTGGCTGTAGAGGTAGTGCATGCAGGTGTGAGTGTATACGATACTGGGAGGGAGGAGGGAGACCAGGAGGAGGGGGACACAGTGGAGGCAGTGGATGTTGGTGTGTCTGCATGTGTGTGATGCTTGCGTGAGTGCCTGGGATGTGTGGTTCTTATGTTTGCCTGAGCTTCCCTTGGGTGTTAACGTGTGTGCATGTTGGTCTGTAGGTGTGCTTGGGATAGGCTGAGGTACAGGGGATTGGGTCGGGGTTTGAGGAAGTTGGAGGGGGGAGGCTAGGGACGGGGACAATGGCTGCCATCAGTGCTGAGGCCAGAGTCTGAAACGCTCGGTGAAGGGCCGCCTGACCAGAATGAATTGCCTCCAGGAATGCATTGGTTTGTTGCAACTGCCTCTCTACACCCTGGATGGCATTCAGAATGGTAGACTGCCCAACAGTGAGGGAACTGAGGCGGTCAATGGCCTCCTCACTGAGGGCAGCAGGGGTGACTGGGGCAGGGCCTGAGGTGCCTGGGGCGAAGGTGATGCCCACCCTCCTGGGTGAGCGGGCACAGTGCAAAGGCTGAGGGGCTGCTGGGAGGGCAGTGCTGGTAGGGGGGGGTGGCGGCTGTACCTGTAGATGCGGGGGGCACAGATGTTGCCGCCACCACAAGGGAGCTCCCATCAGAGGACGAGTCCGTGTCGCTGGTGTCAGCTCCTGTCCCCGCCGTGGAGCTCCCCTCACCCTCCGTCCAACTGGTGACTTCAGACTCTGTAGTGTGGCCCTCCATGGCCATGTGGGATGCAGCTCCCTCGTGCTCCGTTGCCACTGGTCCTCCGCCTGATGATGCTAATGCACACAAGAACAGGGAGACCACAAAAAGGGGGGGGGAACGACAGAAGAAAGACATGTTGAGTGAATGCATTACCGCTACCGTTGGCGGACACGACAGACACAGAAGCCCCCTGCACTACGCCGATCTCTTGGGCTCCACTGTTCAATTTATGAGATATGGCCTACAAGGCTATGGACGACATCTGCACACATAGATGACACAGGGGCATGACTAGCTGTACTTGGCACTCTACAGAGGTGGGCTGGGGTGCCACATGGCCTGACATACGGAGGGGCCTTGCCTACGGAACTTGCCCTGGCCTAGTGAAACCCACAGCCCTCCTCCCCCACCCAGACACCTCCACTGCGCGCAAAGTCAGCAGAATGAGAGTGTACTCACCCCCTTGTGGCTGCTGTGATGCCCTCAAGCGCCCATCCACCTCAGGGTAGGCCACCGGCAGGATCCTGAACATCAGGGGGGTCATGGTGCGACGGGCACCCCTCCCACGTTGGGAGGCCATCCCCAGCTGAGCCTCCGCCGTATTCTTGCTCTAGCGGCGAATGTCCTCCCATCTTTTCCGGAAGTGGGTGCTCCGTCTGTGGTAGACCCCCAGGGTCCGGACGTCCTTGGTGATGGCACACCAAATATCTTTCTTCTGGTGGGCGCTGACCTACATGAAATGTACAGGGGAAAAAGAGAAGTTATTACCAACTGCACCATCGAAGTGATTGGCCCCCATCCCTACCCTTGTCATGTGGCACATGCATTCAACGTCTTTCATGCATGCAGCACTCTCCCCCCTTCCTTCTTACATCCAGCCCTCTCCACACAGGCATAGCCCATACAGCATGCTCCCAGTGTACTTACCTGTTTGTCTGGAGGACCGTAGAGTAGCGTGTACTGGGGGAGGACCCCATACACGAGTTTCTCCAACTCCTCCGATGTGAAGGCAGGGGCCCTTTCCCCAGACACTCGAGCCATTGTCTCTTCCAGACCGAGGTCACAGCAGCACTTGCAGTGTAGGTCCTCTCCTGTCAAAGATCAGGTATCGAGTGATTGAAGTGATAGAAAATGGCGGTCACTTCCGCGGCGGTGCGTACCATCACCGCCGGCGTAAATCGCCATTGGCTCTTGGGACCCATAGGGTCCAATGTTAACCAATGCAGCAGTGCGCCGCGGTCTTCGACCGCCTACCGCAACGGTATACAACGCCAGCGCAGTTACCTCACATCCCATTGTCCCACTTTACAGGTCAGGCAGCCGCCATGTCAGGGGCCCACATGGCTTCATTTCCAACTGTGTCACTCATATCTAGGCCTAGACTCAACACACATACAGGCCACCTTTTGTGTATGATAGGTGTTCTGTGTAAACTGTGGGTACGTACCTCTGAGTTGTTTGACTCTGTGCTAGCTGTTGTCCTTCACAGGCACCGTCCACTGGGACATGTGAGGAGATGGCGGCATCCTCCGGTGTACTGACCATTGGTGGACCTGTCGACAATGGAGGAGCGACATTTGATTATCAAATACAGGCTTGACCGTGCCACAATCCAGGAACTGTGTACCCAGTTGGAGCCAGACCTGATGTCAGCAATCCGCCATCCCACAGGAATCCCCCCTCAAGTGCAGGTGCTGTCAGTGCTCCATTTCCTTGCAAGTGGTTCCTTTCAGACAACAGTGGCCATGGCATCAGGGATGTCCCAGCCTATGTTTTCCAACGTATTGTCCAGAGTGTTGTCTGCCCTTCTGAAACACATGCAGAGCTACATTGTTTTCCCTCAGGTGGAGGATTTGCCTACAGTGAAAGGGGATTTCTATGCCCTGGGACACATCCCTAACATCATAGGTGCCATTGAGGGGACACATGTGGCTTTGGTCCCCCCCCACAGGAGTGAACAGTTGTATAGAAACCGGAAGAGTTATCATTCTATGAATGTACAGAGGGCATGTTTGGCAGACCAGTACATCTCCCATGTGAATGCCAAGTTCCCTGGCTCAGTGCATGACGCCTACATCCTGCGGAATAGCAGCATCCCTTATGTGATGGGTCAACTCCAGAGGCACCGTGTGTGGCTATTAGGTGAGCACCTGGAAGCAAGTCAGTGGGAATGGTTGTCTGGGTCTGGAGATATCCCTCCAGGTTAGTGCGTGTCTAACAGTTGTCCCTCACCATTTGCAGGTGACTCTGGTTACCCCAACATGTCATGGCTACTGACCCCAGTGAGGAATCCCAGGACAAGGGCAGAGGAATGCTACAATGAGGCCCATGGGCGAACTAGGAGGGTTATCGAGCGGACCTTCGGCCTCCTGAAGGCCAGGTTCAGGTGCCTCCATATGACAGGTGGATCCCTATTCTACTCACCAAAGAAGGTGTGCCAGATCATCGTGTCCTGCTGTATGCTTCATAACTTGGCTTTGCGACGACAGGTGCCTTTTTTGCAGGAGGATGGTCCAGATGGTGGTGTTGTTGCAGCTGTGGAGCCTGTGGACAGTGAAGACGAGGAAGCAGGGGAAGAAGACAATGACAACAGGGACTCAGTGATCCAGCAATATTTCCAGTGAGACACAGGTAGGAATACAAACCTGCCTACTACATGTACTTTAACACTACTACCTCTCTACTGTGTGTCGTTTTCACCCAATGTATGGTCACTGAGTTGTCACTTTCCCTTACGATTTCACAGATGTGGGTCCCACTGTGTGACATCTGCTTAGATTCCTCATGGACTAGAGCTGTGTGACATAGGTATGTTGACATTAAACTTGAAAGAGCATTTTGTCACTGTAATTGCTAATACACTATTTCGAAATCACAGACAGACTCCAGATTGTTTTGTGCTTTAAGTGTGTTTATTTAAGTGCTCAATATTGGAGGGGGTAGTGAAATGGTGAGGGGTGATGGCAGAGGAATGTCCATGGCAGAGTCCAGTCTATTAGTCTCACAGGTGCATTGCCCATATGGGCATAGGAAGTGGAGCTGGGGCAGTTTCAGTATGGACAGGGTAACAAAGTGGGACAGTAGGATGACAATCAGGGTGGTCTCATTTCTTGGCGTGGGTCTTGGCATCGTGCTCTGTCTTTGTCCTGGATCTCAGGGACCGTTTGCAGGGTGGTTCTCCCTCTGCAGGGGGTGGGGTGCTGGTGTGGTGGTCCTGTGGCGGGGCGTCCTGTCCACTAGCGCCGGCAGAGGTGGTGGGCAGTTCATCGTCCATGCTAGTGTCAGGGGACACTTGTAGTGCCACAGTGTCCCTCCTGGTGTTGAGTAGTTCCTTCACCACCCCTACGATGGTGCCCAGGGTGGAGCTGATGGTTCTGAGTTCTTCCCTGAAGCCCATATACTGTTCCTCCTGCAGGCGCTGGGTCTCCTGAAACTTGGCCAGTAAAGTTGCCATCGTCTCCTGGGAGTGGTGGTAGGCTCCCATGATGGAGGAGAGGGCCTCGTGGAGAGTGGGTTCCCTTGGCCTGTCCGCCCCCTGTCGCACAGCAGCCCTCCCAGTTCCCCTGTGTTCCTGGGCCTCCGTCCCCTGGACCGTGTGCCCACTACCACTGCCCCCAGGTCCCTGTTGTTGTTGGGGTGGTGGGTTATCCTGGGTTCCCTGTAGTGGTGGACACACAGCTGATTGACTTGTCCTGGGGACGGAGGAGTGGGCCCGCTGGGTGGGTGCTGTGCTGGTGTTTCCAGAGGGTGGAAGGTCTGTAGTGGCCTGTGAGTGGGTGATGGGAACGACTGTCCCGAGATCCCCGATGGGCCGGGCTGGTCATCTAGATCCAGTTGGACAGAGGTGCTGTCATCGCTGTGGGCCTCTTCTGTTGGTGGTGTGGACATGTGTGGACCCTCCTGTCTGGTGACGTTGGGTAGGGGTCCTGCAGGGGTATAAAAGGATGGCTATTACATCTGTGTGTGTCATGGTGTGCAATGGGTGGGTGACCGTGTACCCCAGTGCTTGCATTCCTGTGTGAGACCTTGTGTGAGGATGGTTTAGGGGGTTGTAGGGGTATGTGCAGTGGCCATGCTTTAGTGATGGGTGTCCATGCTTTGTTGTTGCATGCAGGGCTTGGTATTGGGATGGGTGGTTTGTGATATTGGGACATATGTGAGGAGTTGGGGTGCTGGGGGTGAGGGTGAGGGTGGGGGTATGTGATAGCATGCAGGTAGGGTGGGGGTTGTAATAGTTAAGATTTGACTTACCAGAGTCCATTCCTCCACCTACTCTTGCGAGGCCCTCAGGGTGCAGAATGTCCAAGACCTGCTCCTCCCATGTTGTTAGTTGCGGGGGAGGAGGTGGGTGTCCGCCGCCAGTCCGCTGAACCGCCAGGTGGTGTCTTGAGACCACGGAACGCACCTTCCCCCGTAGGTCGTTCCACCTCTTCCTGATGTCCTCCCGATTTCTTGGGTGCTGTCCCACTGCGTTGACCCTGTCCACTATTCTTCGCCATAGCTCCATCTTCCTTGCAATGGAGGTGTGCTGCACTTGTGATCCGAATAGCTGTGGCTCTTCCCGGACGATTTCCTCCACCATGACCCTGAGCTCCTCCTCCGAGAACCTGGGGTGTCTTTGACGTGCCATGGGGTGGTGTAGGTGATGTGTGGGGTGGAGTGTGTGGTGATATGTGTGCTGATATATAGTGGTGTGCTGTGTGAGGTGCGTGGAAGTTCTGTGGGTGATGGTGTTGTGTGCCTGTGGTTGCTATTGTTCTTGCTGGTGCTCTCTCTCTGGCCTTCTTTCTGATTTTTTTGTCGTGGGGGTTTGTGGGTGATGTGGGTGGGTGTTTTATAGTGGTGTGGGTGTGTGGGAGTGGTGTGTGTATGTGTATCAGGTGTGTGTATTTGGAATTGTCCAATGTGGTAGTGTTTTGTAAATGTGTGTGTATTTTGAGCGCGGCGGTGTGTACCGCCAATGGGATGCCGCGGTCGAAAGACCGCCGCATGGATTCGTGTGTTGTGATAGTGTGGACCTATTTCTGTTGGCGTGACGGTGGAGGTTTTGTTTTCGCCAGTTTATCACTGACCTTTGGTGTGGCGGACTTGTGTGGGTGTCTGAATTTTGGCGGATTCCGACATGGGGGTCATAATAGCTGTGGCGGAATTCCGCGGCCGCAGTGGTGTGTTGGCGGTCTTCTGCACCGTGGTAAGTGCCTTTTACCGCTAATGTTGTAATGACCACCTAGGTGTTTTATGGTATCACCTTTTGAATCTCTGAACCCATTTTGCTGCCAGTAATTCAGATATTCGTTGAAAGATTGGACACAGTAGTACGAATCACAGACAATCAGAGTCATCTGCACAGGATCCATATGTTCTAGTGCCATTACCAGAGTCCTAAGTTCTGCGAGTTGTGCAAGTCTTTGTGTAAGTTTTTTCTGGATGGAACTTGTCATCCTTCATATATCCACTCACGACTGCACAAGTAGGTGAGTACTGGTGTTTAGTGCCTATAGCAGGTTGTGCTGAACCGTTGGTATACAAAATTGTTTTGTTTCGTTCAATAGGTAACATATTTGCTGGAACAGGATATTCAAGTTCATCTTAAAGGAATTCTTGAGTCTGTAATTTGGAGTCAAACATATAATCAACATCAGTGGCCGTCAGAGACTTTACCCATTGAATCCAACATGGGTGTAATGCTTTAGTGTTCCGATCGCTCGCTTTGGTAACAGTTTCAAGGGCTGGAACCGGAGAAACGACTAGCCAGAGGTTTCTCTTGGGCCAGAGGTCTCTCTTTAAGGACCGCCATCTGAACAGCAGTGAGAATTTTCGCAGTGGGAGCAAAGCATTGTTCAGCTGTAGTATACAGGTGTGATTTATATGCAATTGGGACTGTCTCACCTTAATTGAATGTTACGTAGGTGAAACCAATGGCACAAGCAAATACTCTGATAACCAAATGTTTTTTGTTGTACCTTGTTTGGAAATGTTTAGCTTCAAGCACGACCTTTTGTAGTGCCTTGAGAATGCGTGTGTGTTCGACTGTCCAGAATTTGCTGGTGAAGTCGGGACGTATCAAGTCATATAATGGTTTGATAAGTTGTGCATAATCTGAAATATATATTCTGCCAAAATTCAGGAAGCCCACAACTGACTGGAGCTTTTTATTGAATTTGGTGGTTGTAGTTATGCACATTTTTCTAAAAATTGAGGCACCAGGCTTTTGCCTTCATCCGACAACTCATATCCCAAAAATAGGACACTGAGAAAGGCTATTTTTGTTTTCTTAAAGTTAAATTTGTAGCCGATTTCAGTGAATCCTACAACAACGAGGGCTACCTGCCTTAAATGTTGTATTAGGTCATCATCTTTGAGGTATAGATCAACCACATAGGACAGGGTCTATGTCGTGTAATATTGATGTCACACGAGCTGAGAACAGTCCAGGACTGTTCTTGTAGCCTTGTGGGAGTCTGCCAAATGTTTCTGAAAGCCTAAAGCGCTGAAACCTGTTAAGTACCTAATTTCAGGTGCTATTTTCTGGCAGAAAAACCCGTTGGCTATATCCAGGGTTGTTTCGTATTTTTTCCGTACAATGTTGTTCATTAGTGCTGTACTATGTGCTTTCTGTATAGCATATGTTTTTGTGTGACTATTTAAATGCCTGTAGTGTAACACTATTGTATATGAGTGGTCGGGTTTAGCGACTGGAAATAATAGATTAGTCATTGATGAGTCAGAGGGTTCAATGACACCCTGGTATTCTAATTGTGTAATGATTTCCCTCACCGGGGCTTCCGCCTCGTATTTTATTGGACATTGAGGTTGGGGCTGAGGTGTTGATTTAATTGGTATTATATGGTAGGGAGAATCTTTGTCCCACCCTACATGATTATGATATAGTGCAGGTGCCTGCACCACTGTCCAATCAATGGCATATTTTTCAACGAGCTCTTTCAGAACAAGGGGCGAAAAGGATTTTTCAATAATGTCCTCTCCATATGGGAGATCTCGGACAAATACCGGTGGCCATTCTTGTTCAGCCAGCAGAATATCGTAAATAGAGATGACACAATCCCAAAAGGTAGCGTCAATTATGCATTCAATGTCTCCCTCTAACTGAATAGTTACTTTATACACCCAGGTGTTTGTTTGGCAGCACCTTTATTGGATCTACCGTACCTTTAGTCGGTCTGGCTCCCAAACTGTCTCGACCTATACCAGAGTATGTCTCAGTGATAATTTTAGGCAGCTCACGTTCCTGATCCTGTGCCGGAATGTCACAGAGCCGCATGCGCACCATCAGTGCAACTGATTCCCCTTTGATATCACTTAATATGATTGAGGATACCATGGCACAATTACCTATTAATTGCATCCCCAAATCTAGAGCGGGGGCTGCCCCATTTTCATCTTGAATTTGTTTCAACACCTCCGGAAGATTGGCAAGTGTTGGTGTACCGGGAGCGGTTGTGTAGAGTGCAGCAAATGCCTTGCCTCATATATTACAGTTTTCAACCGTGGGAACCATGCTGAATGGCGAGCACATTGTCAAAATTGTATTTTTATCCTGGGGTCCTGTATGGGGAAAGACTGCTTCCAGTGCATTTATTTTTTTAACTAACCAAAAAGGAATCTCCTCCCGTTTGGCAGGTACTTTACCCATGATTGAATGTACAGTTGTAGGATTTATGCCTGGTGTAGCTGCATGTGCTTGCACTGGAGCAGCTTGTGCTGGCATTGTGTTTAACATTTGTATAACAAATTGTACTAACAATCTAAATGTCGTTGTGACTTCAGTGTATAAGCGGCGGACCTCAGCTACCACCATTGCAGCTGCATCAGGATGTGGTGTTTATGTGGCCAATAAAGGCCAGGTCGGGCCAGCATTACTCAACGGACCTAACCTAACTGGTAAAATTGTGTGGGGTAGGGCACCATCAAGCCAATTGTTATGGTCTTGATAAGATAAAGGTATATCCAAGGATGCATAAGCTCTGTATTATGCAAGAGGATTTGCTGGTGTATAATTATGAAATGTATTTGTGTTCCCATCCACTGCTGGAAATGTGATCCAAGACTAAAATCTTTCTGTTCTATAGGCTGCGTGAGCTTCAACAACAAATGTGACTGGACTTCCCTGGGCGGTTAAGCCATTTGCCAATAAATGCACAGTAAGGGAGCCTCTCATGTTTACTTCTATTGCTACCCTTTGAGGATTCGTCATATTACTAGTTTATTTTGTTCAGAGATAAGGATACCAATTGGGGACTAATCCTTTTATAGTTCAAGCTCGAACAACCTACAGCACAGGATAGGTCCTCTACTTCCTAGATGAGGAGGAAATCCTCAATACCACAGACATCTCGGCAAATAGTATTGAGGTCTCTTTATCCTTCAGTGAGACAGAGATACTTAGGAGGATCTGATTTTTCGTGCCTAACCAAACGTTGGTGGTGCCATGTCACGTAGGTTCTCATTAGGGTAATGAGGCTACTGGGTTGGGGCAGTAGGATCGCCTAGGTTATGGGTACTGAGTACAATTACACACCTGGTGACACCTGTCAGCCTAATCTGGGGTTTCCGGTTAATTAGCAGCACCCCATCTCTGACCGAGATGATTGTGGCAACCGAGCTCATGGTAAGATAGACTCCCCAGGGAATCACGGTACATCAGATCTCATCCCGTTCTCTCAGTTACCAAGATCTCACTCAGGCAAAGACAACAGAGGCAGTGTATATTTAAATGAGCATTTATTAAAATATCTGCATCTTAGATAAAAGCAGATGCCTAGCGATAAAGAGGTGAATGAAAAACAATAGGAGCAAGCATGTGACTAAACATGTAAAACACAAGAACAGTCCGTCCATTCTGTCTAAATAGGGGAGTGGATCTATAGCCTCTCACCTACGCTAAGTATGAGCACAGCATACTAAGCCTAATCTGCCCTTCGGGTTTTCCCCTGTGAGAACATCATCCCTCATACCTGAAAAAGAGGCCTGAGGTCTAAAAAGACACCGTCCCCATCTGGATCAGGGCCCGTTCGTTTAAGCTGGTAGCTGTAGTGAAGCTTGCAGCAATCAGCATACAGTTGTGGTCATCTGGCTGTTATCTCCCTCTAACATGTTTGGGACTAAGGGGTGTGTTTATAATAAAACAGCTGACATTCTAAGAAATGGTCCCCACGTATGAGTGTGTGTTTTTCTGTGAATGCTGGAGACACAGTTTACGACGTTTGTCGGCAGCCTTATCTGAAAGCACAAAGTTAACTATATGTTATACTAAGAACGCAATGCTTTCCTAAGCAAAAGAACAAGATAGAGAGAAACAAAACAGCACTGCAAATGAAGCCATTGTTAGAAAAATAAAGCAATGCTGAATCAAACGTAGGTGGGTGAAAGCACACAGCTGCAGGCCTAGTTAGCTAAAACAATGTGTTCAGAACATGACTAAAATAGCTACACAACAAGGGGACATACCGCTTGCTTTTGAAACCCCTGCCCCAAATTTGACTTTTGGTCTAAGGGAGGATTTTAGGCTGAGTGCAAAAGAGAAAAACAATGAGGGGGAATGTGAGCAGTTCAGTTCACCTAAGGCGGGAGGCAGATAAGTTCCAGGAAGAGGTGAAAACTGAAAGAGAGAAAATATAACACTCCATTAATAAACTTCAGGATAAGATAGCTAGCAGAGAATGGCTGATACTTACACAGTCACACACAGGGGAGCTTAAGGAAAAGGGTGAGAACTCATAAACTGATGATGTACTATTAAACCCTAAAATGACTGCACCAAAAATAGTGTTGGGGGAGCAACAATGTTAAAACCATGGACACCCTTGGAAGCAACTTAGATGGTTAAGAATGACCCAGACCCATTCACAGCCAGTGTGAAATATTATGAATGCCTACATAAAATATGCTTTCCTTATGCCCGCTTCCTAGAGATGTAGAAATGTTACTAAAAATAGGATATGGTAGCAGATGGTCTTCGGTAAAGAGTAGTTTCCAAATTCCACAGGAAAGAGATTGGACAACACTGACTAATAATATGGATGTCACAGAAAATAGATTGATGAATTTGTTAGAGTCTGTCAGGGACACAATAAATGACTTAGCAGTACAACATGGAGATTTTTATCAAGTAACAGCCACGTTGCAGAAGTCAGGTGAGTCAGTGGCTGATATGCATGGGATAATAGTGCAGGGGTACAGCACACAACAAAGGCATATATAATGTATTGGCTACTGAGACACTTATGAATGGATTATTAGTAGCTGTGGCCCATAGTTGTAAACTGTGCCACCCTGACTGGTCTACTAAAGGATATCAAGAGCTGTGCATGCTTCTGGATGGTATTTTCAAAGTAAGGAAGGACCCAGCTAAAACTGACAAAGGAATGTTGTTGCAGCAAGTACAAAGATCGGAGGACCCAGAGGGAATGTATTAACAGGGGGCACAGCATAGACAGGATGAAGGACAAGGATACCAGAGAAGGGACAGGAGTCGTGATCAGTGCCATGTTGGCAGGAGGTATGGGTACTGGGACGGAAATTGTAGAAGTTATAGAAGTATAAGAGATAGAAATAATAACAATGACCAGTATGGGAGAGGAGACAAAAACAACAGGTTTGACAGGGATGAGGTCCGGCCCTTAGCACCACCCATGTCTAAAGACATCAAGCAAACACTGCACTCCCTGAGGAACTCTTTTCAGGAACAACATGGATCAGCATAGGACCACGCGAAGAGAGAGATGGCTCAAGCAGTAGAAAACTGACAAGCCCAGTGCTTTATGATAAAGGTATCTGACGTACCTGAGGAGATTCGCATGTTCCCAATTAAGGTAGGATGTAAGGAAACTGATGTTGTCATAGACCTCGGAGCAACTATCTCAGCAATAAGAAACAAGTTGGGTGCCTATAGTGGCAAAATATTAATTATGGAAGCTGCAAATGGAATGCTGAAGAGTTATCAGAACCCCTACTAGTTTCTGTTAGGGATTTCACAACGACCCATCAGTTACTCCTGTCACAAGATGAACCCATCAATTTGCTAGAAAGAGAGCTCCTCCGTAAATTGCATGCAACATTATATTTTTCACAAAATGGGAATTACTTACAAGTACCTGAGAACAGGTTAAAATTGGCGAATAGAGCACTTACCGCTTGTAAATTAAGTAAGGATTCTATGTCATGTCCCAACCCTGTCTTGTGCCTCTCCCCAACACTCTACCAATAGACTCTGTTACAGGTAGATTTCTACAATGACCTGTTTAAATACAGCTCTGACGTTGAGAGTGAGTTGGTGACTAATTTAGTGCACTTGGCATTAGTACCTGGGTCTGTAAACTGCACTGCAGTATTTTTTACAGGGCCAGTGCCTGAATGGTACGCCTACATGGCAGACAAAGATTTGTACTGGACAATGGAGTTGCACAAAGACACATTGTATGTAGGCAAAGAAGGGTACACCATGAGCATTGAGCTAGGACCACAGGAAGAGTGGTTATTTCAAGTGCCAGCTTCAGGACCACACATGTCTATAGCTGTAGCACCTGGATTCTACCCTAAAGAGTTGGGTACCATGGTCAACTGTCTCCGGGACTTACCAAGACCTAAGGATTTTACAGTTCCCTTGGGAGTTATGTCTGTGTTGGGAGATGGAGAAGGATGGTGCTGGTTGTTGTGTAGGCTCAGAAATGACAGGGCTGCAGTTTTTGATAAGCTTGAAGGGAAAATAGCTTTACAGATGACTAAAAGCAAGGTTCTAGAATGAGTGAACTCAGAGGATTGGGAAAAATACAAAAATGAGGTAGGATTGTTGAAAACATGCCCTCCCGAGAAGGTGGTGTTTAAGGAAAATGCAGAACTACCTTATGTGAATCAGTATAGACTGTCACCTCAGGCAGAGGATCCATGAGTACTGATGCTAGATGCGATCTTGAGGAAATACACACTACAAGATACACCCAACAACATTGTATGGTCTAATGAACTTGAAGAATGTTTCAAGAAACAGAAACGGACACTGTGTGCTGCAACAGCATTGGGGCTCTCTGATTACAAACTGCCCTTCCATCTCTATGTGTCAGAGCAAAATGGCATTGCAAATGGTGTGCTGACACACACAGCATGGCTCTAGAAAAAGACCTGTGGTGTATTACTCTGTGACTTTGCCTTCAGCAGTGACTGGGCATCCGGCTTGTTTGAGAGTAGTGGCCGCAGCAGCAGTGGTCGTAGAGAGGGCAGCTACCATTGTGATGGACTACCCTTGTATTGTTTATGTGCCACATTTGGTACAGTTATTGTTGTCATCAGAAGCAACACAGCATTTTTCGGCAGCTAGGCGCTCAGAGTATGAGATCACATTGTTGTCTAACACTAATATCACCATTAAAAAAATGCCCACCTGTTAACTTGTCAACATTATTACCTGCAATAGGTGATTATGATAAGACCCCTGACCATGATTGTGTTGAGGTTGTAGAAACATGCACCACACCCAGACCAAATTTATAACAGACACCATTAGAAAAGGCAGGCTATGAGTAGTACACTGATGGTTCCTCCAGCAGACTAACAGACACCGATTACAGAGGAGGATATGCTATAACATCAATAGATACTATCACTGAAAGTGCAGCTCTGCCCCCTGGCACATCTGCCCAGCAAGCTGAGCTGTATGCTGTAACAAGAGCATGTTAACATTTAGGCCCTCATAATAAACATGGCGGTCCGTTCTGCACTGCCGGCGGTGGCGGCAGAAACCGCCAACAGAGGAGCGGTCCGGACCGCCAAATAATGAACCAAACGAAACTCACACATCCCGCGCACCACCCACCGCCAGGAAAGGATCCCCGCTGACGACGGCAGAGGCCCCCCACAGGCCGTCGGAAAGGCCCAACCCACCCATCAAATTATGAACCACCATTCCGCCGCCAGTTCCGTGGCGGGAACCATCCCACACAAAGTCAGGCGGAAATGAAACACATAGAAGGAAACACTTACCGGAGCTCAACAAAACATGCAGCGGCAGCCATGGACAGAGAGCTGCAGATCATGCCAGCCTTACTCCTTGCCATATATCTACACGACCGAGACCACCGACGAAGACGACAAAGGTAAGTACTGCAACCTACAAAACAAGGGAGGAAAGGGCAAAGTAACATACCCACCCACTCCACCCACCGCGCAAAGCCCCCCCAACCCTACCCAGCAGCAATAGTCAGACACCCCACACCAAGAGGGACGTACCCGACCGAAGGCCACTGCAACTTGGCCATAGGATATACAATATCACCACAGCCATAAATTATTTAAACAAACACCAGGGTGGAACTGCGTGCAGCCCAAACATAGGCCACACAGAAACTTTATTATGAAGCTCACTGAGCGAAATGATGAAAACAGGGTCAATGGCCAGTCCATAAAAAGTCAATTTTCCTTGGCCACAACTGGCCACACCTGACTCCCACAAGTGCTGGGTACTCCACTCAACAGGGCACCATAGGGGGATCCAGGCACCTCATGGAATGGGGGCGGAGGGGTGGGGGTGGGGATTTACGACGGGGGTGGGACTTTGACTTGCGTGAGGAGGTTGAAGGGGGGGTGGGCTTCTCCTTAGAAGGGGGTGGGAGCTGTTTGGCACGGGCGGAGCTGGATGCCTTAGGCTCAGAGCGGGCCTTCTTCTTAAGTGGAGAAGGGGCACGGGAATGAGAAGGCTGAACCGGGGTGGGCTGCGATGTGGAAAAAGCAGAAAGGGCAAGGAGGTGGGCACGTTTCGGGACAAGACGGGGTGGGCCAGTGGGTTTGAACAGGTCTACACAGGAGAGGAAAAGTTTCTTGGGAGCAATTGGGGTGGGCGTGGATGAGGGTGTGGGAGTGGAAGCAGAGGGAGTTGCTGTATGGGGTGTTGGTGTGCGTGTGGTGGGTGCCAGTGACTACTCAGTATGCTGTGGTGTGGTGGATGTCTGATGGGTGGGTGTCTTGCTGCGTTTTAGTGTTTTGGGAGGTGGGGGGTGGACACAGTGGGAGAAGACAGACAGCTAGTGTGGATGTATGTTGGGTGGGTTTCTGCAAGTCGGGTGAATGTGCTGCATGTGTCAACTACAGTGGAGGTGGTGAGTGCAGGTGTGGTGTAAGGGGGCAATGTATGGCTGTCTGTTATTGTGGTGAGTGCAGGAAGAGGAGCAGTAACAGTGAGTGACAGTACAGTGCATGAGGGTGTGCATATAGAAGGAACAGACAGAGAGGTGGAAGAGGCGGGCACACTGGGGGAAGTGGACATTGTTGTGTGTGCAGGTGTATGTTGGCTGTGTGAATGCTTGTGGTGAGAGGTGTGGTGCTTGTGTTTGGAAGTGTGTTTTTTGTGTGTTGAAGTGCTTGACTGCATGTCTGAATGTGTGCCTTGGACGGGTGAAGGGAGTGTGGTGCTGGAAGGGGTAGAGGAGGTTGGAGGGGGGACGGAATGGCCAGGGAAACTGGCTGCCATCCAAGAGGAGGCCAGAGCCTGAAAAGATCTCTGTAGGGCAGACACGGCACCGTGAATGCCATCCAGATAGGCAGTAGTCTGCTGCACCTCTGATGCTAGCCCCTGGATGGCATTGACGATGGTTGTCTGCCCTACAGAGATAGTTCTCAGGAGGTCAATAGCCTCCTCTGTGAGGGCAGCAGGGCTGACTGGGGCAGGGGAGAAGGTGCCTGGGGCGAAGGAGACACCCACCTTTCTGGGTGGGCGGGCACGGCCAACTCGGTGGGGAGCAGAAGGGAGGGCACTGATGGTATGGAACCGGGGTGGGCTGCGATGTGGAAAAAGCAGAAAGGGCAAGGAGGTGGGCACGTTTCGGCACAAGACGGGGTGGGCCAGTGGGTTTGAACAGGTCTACACAGGAGAGGAAAAGTTTCTTGGGAGCAATTGGGGTGGGCGTGGATGAGGGTGTGGGAGTGGAAGCAGAGGGAGTTGCTGTATGGGGTGTTGGTGTGCGTGTGGTGGGTGCCGGTGACTACTCAGTATGCTGTGGTGTGGTGGATGTCTGATGGGTGGGTGTCTTGCTGCATTTTAGTGTTTTGGGAGGTGGGGGGTGGACACAGTGGGAGAAGACAGACAGCTAGTGTGGATGTATGTTGGGTGGGTTTCTGCAAGTCGGGTGAATGTGCTGCATGTGTCAACTACAGTGGAGGTGGTGAGTGCAGGTGTGGTGTAAGGGGGCAATGTATGGCTGTCTGTTATTGTGGTGAGTGCAGGAAGAGGAGCAGTAACAGTGAGTGACAGTACAGTGCATGAGGGTGTGCATATAGAAGGGACAGACAGAGAGGTGGAAGAGGCGGGCACACTGGGGGAAGTGGACATTGTTGTGTGTGCAGGTGTATGTTGGCTGTGTGAATGCTTGTGGTGGGAGGTGTGGTGCTTGTGTTTGGAAGTGTGTTTTTTGTGTGTTGAAGTGCTTGACTGCATGTCTGAATGTGTGCCTTGGACGGGTGAAGGGAGTGTGGTGCTGGAAAGGGTAGAGGAGGTTGGAGGGGGGACGGAATGGCCAGGGAAACTGGCTGCCATCCAAGAGGAGGCCAGAGCCTGAAAAGATCTCTGTAGGGCAGACACGGCACCGTGAATGCCATCCAGATAGGCAGTAGTCTGCTGCACCTCTGATGCTAGCCCCTGGATGGCATTGACGATGGTTGTCTGCCCTACAGAGATAGTTCTCAGGAGGTCAATAGCCTCCTCTGTGAGGGCAGCAGGGCTGACTGGGGCAGGGGAGAAGGTGCCTGGGGCGAAGGAGACACCCACTTTTCTGGGTGGGCGGGCACGGCCAACTCGGTGGGGAGCAGAAGGGAGGGCACTGATGGTATGGGTGGTGGCGGAAGATCTCACGGTCGTGATTTGTCCACTAGTGTCCGCCAACGCCGGAGGACCCCCATCAGAGGAGGTTTCAGAGTCACTACCACTGGTGGTAGTAGCCTCCCTCGTGGAAGTCCCCTCGCCCCCCCACCCACTGGTCCCCTGGGCGTCCATTGTCTCTGCCTCCGAGGATCCATGGGCCGCTGTCTCCCCACTAGCCGGTGCATCAGCTCCCTCGCCTGATGTTGATGCTGTACCAGACACACAAAAGAGAACAGGGATGGGGAGACAAAACAGGAGAGACACTTGTAAGTAGATGAATGCTGATACACAATGGCCAGACATACACCTACCCAGCAGACACACCCAACAGGCAGCACCGTGCACTAGGCCCATGACCATGGCCCTGACTACTGAGCAGTATATTGACCTACACCCATATCCTGTCATTGCATTGAAGCTGAGGTAGGTGAAACCTGACAGGGACACCCCTACACCCTTTGGGGAGCAGACAGTAGCTGGACACCAGTCAAAACCCTGCTCTAAGCCCCATGAGCCCTATCGCACACACACTCATCCTTCCAGGCTGAAGTATGGGCTGTGAGTACTCACCCCCTTGTGACTGCTGTGCAGCCTTCAAGCGCCCATCCAGGTCTGGGTACGCCACCACCAGGATCCTTCGCATTAAGGGGGTCAGTGCCCGATGGACACCCCTACCACGTTGGGAGGACTTTCCCAGCTGGGCCTCACTGATCTTCCGCCCCCAGCGCCGCAGGTCCTCCCACCTCTTCCGACAGTGGGTGCTCCACCGGTTGTAGACCCCCAGGGTCCATACCTCCTTGGCGATGGCATGCCAATGTGCCCTCTTTTGGTGGGCGCTGACCTAATAGGGAGACACAGAGAATAAACACAGAGGTCAGGCACCTGCACAATGGCAATAGCTGGCTGATTGTTAGACATAGGACAGACAGTACTCCCTGACATGCAGGACAGTGGCACGCAGCATTCCATGCACCAAGCCCCATCCTAGCTCACAGGAACGCACATCAGAGCAATTCACTCCATCCATTACACACACAGTGCCCCCCAAACCCTCACCTGTACCTCTGGCCGGCCGTAGAGTCTGCCGTACAGGGGCAGGACCCCTTCCACCAGTTTCTCCAGTTCTTCCTGGGTGAAGGCCGGGGCCCTGTCCCCTGCACCACGTGGAACATCCATAGCCAGAGGCAGGCCACAGCAGTACACGGAGTGGAGTACTTGTCCGCACAAGATCAGGGAGTCAAGTGAGCACACGATGATGAACGCTTGTACGTTCCGCGGCGGAATGCACCGTCACCGCCAGCGGCGATCATGATACGCCAAGATTCCCCATTGGCATCCATGTTATCCAATGAGGGTGCGAACAGCGGTAAACACCGCCGAACGCTGTGACGTCAACCGCTAGCGGTCTTAGGTCACTTCCACAACGAAGGGGCAGAACTACAGTGGGCATACATTTTGCCATCACCTACGCATATTGAAATTCAATTTAGTCACAATGCTGGGCCTACTAGCCATATGAGTCACATATGTCTCTATCCATAGACTATATTATCACACATGATTTACTCCGTTCCCTCTTAGTGATGACAATGTACATCTGTCAGGTTACAGTTATTGTACAGAAACAACTATGAAGAATTCAGTGAATGTGTTTAGCAAATATGCCTGTGTATGTGTGCACATGGCTCCTTGTTCTTACCCCTCACAGGTACAGACCCTTGTGGTGAGGAAGGGCACCTTCTGTGTACAGACCACTTATGGATATGGGGACCATGGTGGAGCGTCAGATCATTATCACTTACAGACTCACACATGCAACTATTCAGTACCTATGTGC
Organism: Pleurodeles waltl; assembly: GCF_031143425.1. NCBI lineage: Eukaryota > Metazoa > Chordata > Amphibia > Caudata > Salamandridae > Pleurodeles > Pleurodeles waltl. The sequence continues at coordinate 1,710,453,118 of NC_090440.1, forward strand.
ATTAATGGATCCTGCACTGACTCCCGGAAATCGTAATCATCATGCCATTCCAACTGAGGTGCAGGTGCTCTCCCCTCTCCATTTCCTGGCCACAGGCTCCTTTCAAGTGACAGTGGGCATGGGTGCTGGTATCTCACAGCCAATGTTCAGCCAGGCATACAAGGTTTCTAAATGCATTTGTACAACATCTGCAATCCTTTGTGTGATTCCCCCAAAGTGCTGAGCTCCCTGCCACCAAGTCGGACTTCTATGCCTTTGCAAATATTCCCCATGTTATTGGTGCCATCGATAGAACCCACATACCCATCATACCCACAAGAATGAGCGAACAGGTGTACAGAAACAGGAAGAACTTTCACTCCATGAACATCCAATTGGTATGTACAGCAGACCAGATATATATTCCATGTGAATGCCATGTTTCCTGGTTCAGTCCACAATTCATTTTTTTGAGGAACAGTAGTGTGCCACAAAAGATGGAACAACTCCAAGAGGACAGAGGGTGGATCATAGGTAAGTGTGCCTGTCACTAACTGACACATTGCTGGAAAACAGCCTATCAGACTAAGGACATTCCAATGACGACTCTGTATTGACCATTTCTCTAGGTGATTCTGGCTATCGAAACTTGCGTTGGCTCCTGACACCAGTGAGGAATCCCAGGACGGATGCAGAGAGGAAATACAATGAGGCCCATGGACATACTAGGAGGGTGATAGAGCGTACTATAGGTCTCCTGAAGGCTAGATTCCCGTGCCTACATATCTCTGGGGGTTCCCTGGCCTATGGGCCTGATAAGGTGTGTAGGATAGTGGTGGCCTGATGCATGCTGCACAACGTGGCAGTGAGACATTCAATCCCCCTTTTGGAGGTGGAGGGTGCCATAGGTCCTGATCTGTTACCTCAGAGAGGTGAGGAGAGTGATGGTGAGGATGAGGAAGGGGAAGGTGTAAATTCCAGAAACCAACTGATACAACTCTACTTCCAATAACTGTCTGGGACTTCAGCCTGTATATGTGGTTAGTGACTGATACTGTAAGTATGCCATGTCAACTAGGGGGAATTGGTCATAATATGCAAGTCATGGACCTCTTCAGCGTGGTACATACAGACAACATAAGCATTCCCTTCTTGTCTTTTTAGAAACACACTGTACCAGCAGCATGCACAACTTGACAATAAAGTTTATCCCTGCCTTTTGCATCATTACTCCACTTTGTTCAACATTGAAGACAGGGGACAGTGTTACAGGTGTGATATGTTGTTTATTGGTGGAATACAGTGAAATGTGCTATGTACAGTGATGGAAATCATTATGGTTGGTTGTCCTCAAAACCGACTTGGTGGCAGGCCTGTTTGATTTCATAGGTGGGTCCTATTTGTAGTTCTGTTCATCATTTAGCCCTCAGCTAAGTGCAGTTTGTGAATGGGTGTGTTGGTTCCTTGGCAGTAGCAGCAGTGTCAATTGTTGGTAGGGGGCTTGTTCTTTGCTGGGTTTCCAGTGCCATATCTTGGCCTGAGGCTACGTTTGGGTGCCTGCTGTGAAGCTACTTGGGATGACATGGTCGGCCCTTGTGATTCCTGGGAGGGTTTTTTCCTGTGCTGTTTCAGCTGCTTTGGACAACTGTTGCTGTTTGTCCAGGGCTGTTGTGGGGGCCTCTTGTCCGGTGTGGGTGCCTGAGGGTTTGTTGACCAACTGCAGCAGTGCTCCAGCAATGGTGGCCATTGTGGCATTGTGTTCCTTCCACTGCTCCATGGCCTGCTGGTGGTGTTCCAGCTGCATCCTCTGACTTTGCTCCAGGGTGGTTACAATCTGTGCCAACCTGTCTTGGGTATGTTGGTATGCCCCCAATACCTATGCAATGATGTCCTGGGCTGCTGCATCTATCCGGTGCCCTACCCCCTGACCCACTGGGGCACTTGACCTTGTCCTGGCCCCCTGTGCCTGTGTCCCCTGCGCAGGTCTGGATGTGTCACTAGTACTGGGGCCCTTGTCTTCCTGCATGTTGGGGGTGGGAGGCTGTGGCCTCTGTTGCTGTGGTCTGCCTGTTTGTGCCGTGGGTCCACTGTGTGGGCACGCCTCCCTGGCCCGCTGGTCTTGACTGGGTGTTAGGGGTGACAGTGTCCCCTCCATTAGGGTTGCATGGGTGGTGGTGCCTGTTGGGGGACATAGAAGTGTTTGTTACATATGCAGGAGGGTCTGAGGTGGGCAGTACTGTACAATTTAGTGCTGGTGTGCCTTTCAGTGGCCTTCAGGGGTGCCTTTGTGAGCTGGACATAGCATCTAGTGGCAGTGGTGGCGTTACATTGTGGTGGGGGTTATTATTCCATTGTGGGAACGTGAAGGGGTGGGTGGCTGTGCGCAGCGGGAGTGATGTGGGCTTGGTAGTGAGTTGTGGCTGATGCAGGGTGGTAGATGTGGTGGGTAATGGCTAGGTGAGTGTGGGGTGGGGTGGTGCATGCATTACAGGTATGGTGTATATGGGGTAAATGTAGACGACTTACCCGAGTCCATTCCTCCAGTGAGTCCAGTGAGTCCCTCTGGGTGCAGGGTGGCGAGTACCTTCTCCTACCAGTCGGTGTAGTCGGGTGGTGGTGGCGGCCCTCCCCCAGTCTTCTACACTGCGATGTGGTGCCTGGATGCCATGGCCCGGACCTTCCCCCACAGGCCGTTCCATCTCTTGTGGATGTCGTCTCTGGTGCGTGGATGGTGTCCCACTGCATTCACCCTGTTGACGATGGTCTGCCACAGCTCTATTTTCTGGGCGAGTGCTGCACCTCGGAGCCGAATATTTGTGGCTCCACGTTTAGGATCTCGTCCACCATAGTCCTTAGCTCCCTTTCGGTGAAGTGTGGATTTTTGCGGGGGACATGGTGAGGGTGGTGGATGGCGTTGGGACTGGGGACGGTGTTTGGGTACTCCTGTGTGGGTTGCTATGTGTGTCCTGTCTGCTGGAGTTCTCTGTCTTGTTCTGGTACTCTCCGTCTTCTGGTCCTGGTTTCCTTGCAAGGGATTGTGGGGTGTGTCTGGGGGTGTTTTATGGTGTTTTCGATGTGTGTCAGGTGTGTGGGTGCTAAGCCTAGCCAATGTGTGCAGTGGTTGCTGTTAGGCCCACTTGCCGCCCGTGGCGGTCGCAGACGCCAATGGTCGTCCGGCCTCCACTGTCTGCCAAGGTGATTTGTGCATCTTTATCTGGAGGGCGGGATGTGGGTGTGCTTGGCGGTGGCGGGGTGGGCCGTGATTCCCGCCGACAGGGTCCTGGCGGGGAATGGTGGTGTGGGAATGTTTGGCGGGGTTGGGTTTTTTGTTCATTATATGGTGAGTTTCCATTCGCCGCTGCTGGCGGGATTCTGTTCACCGCCGCCACGGCGGTCGGCGGTCTTTACCGCCATGTTCATAATGACCGCCTTACACTGACTCATGTTATGCCTTTGGAGTTGTCCATGATTTTGGCAAGCTGTGTCAGTATTGTGGTTTCATAACAGCAGCAGGGCACCCCATTCAAAATGGCCTTACAGTAAAGAACTTGTTGAAAGTAATACTACTACCTTAACAGCATAGCGGTCATAAAATGCAAGGCCCATACAGGAGCTAATAACAAGATAGCCATGGGTAAACCCATGGCTGACATAGCAGCAAGAGACAGCACTTTACAGCCAGTACAGATGGTGCCCCTAAAGGCAAAAAGCATTCCCAAAATTTACCTCATTCAGAGACAATTGTTGCTAGCTGATGTGAAGGAAGCACAATGGTCTGCAACATCAGGTGAGGAGAGAGTGTGGATTGATGCTGGATATGAGCAAAATGATAAGGGATTGTGGGTCCACTGGGATGGCAGACCCGTGGCTCCATACAGTATGGTCGTTCCCCTTACAAGGCTTGCTCATGGACCCACTCACATGGCACAAGAGGGCTGAATGAGCTAATTAGACAGGAATTGTTTGTACCAGGGATAACAGCCTTCAGTGTACAATATTGTTCCCAATGTCCTGTCTGTGCCCTACATACTAAAGGCCCGGTTCCCTGCTTCACATGATCACTTGCCAGTACAACAGGTGGTGAATGACGAAACATATCATACCCCGATTTGGGGTTCCCCAGGGCATAAATAGTGACACAGAGGGTGAATTTGTTGCTGCAATTGTGCAAAAGATGCGACTGTTTGGGAATAGAGTGAAAACTGCATGCCCTTTACCAGCCCCAAAGTTCAGGACAGGTGGAGAGGGTGAACTCTACAATAAAAGATAGGTTAGCAAAGACAACTTTTGCAACTGGCCTGAAATGGCCTAATGCTCTGCCTTTAGTGCTGCATGCCATCCAGAACAACTCTTTTGTCCCATCATGAGGCACTGATGGGGCGGCCTTCGTCTGTGGGGTTGAGGTTACCTCTCCCAGCATCTCAAGCAGCATTGCTGTGGACAGATGAACACATTTCTGGCCATGCTGTAATTAGTTCTAGGTGGACTGGACCACCCTCGTGCTCCTGGTGACGCGGAAAGCGTTGAGGCAGGGATGTCCTGAGTGGATTCATGACACTAGGTGCAGATCCGCACCAACAACGACCGAGACAGACGTGCCTGCAACAGATGAGCACCTGCAACCCACGGAGCAGCGCAGCATACTAGAAAAGTGGAAAAAAGACCAGACCATTCCCAAGAGCTACTCGGAGGGCCTCTCATCAAGTGTCACAGGGACGGTGACACCAATTGAACTGTTGAATGAAGCACACAGCTTAGTCTTGAAGAAAGATGATGGATGCACCTGCAGAAAAATAGACTGAAGAGGACACCGCAGAGCAGGTCCCTAAACAAGATGACTGCGGACCAGGAGGAGAAGCAGGGGACAGCAAACTGCGTGCCATTGTCTTATGGACACTTAGAGAAAGTGTCTTAGAACTGAGAAACAGAAGGACTTCATCTCCATATCTATAAATCTAGAAACAATTGCATCACCTAGTACAGATAATATTTTTTAGTACCTTAATTTTCTGTGTTCTACCTGTGTTTAGGCAACCAGCTGACCATCCCCTCATTGCAGCACATGAGAAAGTACCCCATGTCTTAGGTCTTGAAAATTCCTGGATTTGTTGAGAGTTACCCAGAAACCCCAATGACCCCATTGGCTTACATAGGACACCTGCGCCTATACAGAAGTATGCACAAGAGGAGAGATGTCTTATGCCAAATGTAACTTGGGACTGTGGAGAAGGAAGGATTGGTTGGTACCCACGTTGTACCATACTGCCAAATATTCAAGCTGATTACCAAGTGTCACCTATGGTGGAAAACAATGCAGACGACAGTGTCTTTCCTGTGTGTATAAAGCATCACGTTTCAGGATGTAACCCAGCTTCCTGATACTTAGGATATCTAGCAAGTAGCAAGTGTACTAACATCTTAGAATTTGATGATACCACTGGTAACTGGAATATAAGACAGACAGTTAATTAGGAGGATCTGGACAACTAAGGTACAGGGGAAAAAAGTTAACTGCACTTTACATTACTGGAACATCACTATACATGGAGAGACACTGTTGATAACACCTGATATCTTCTATACGATCCATTAATTGAGTGAGAAAATTATTATGCTATTGCACCAAATGTGATTTTGAAAATATTAGAATATCCTTTATGGTCGGCTCGCTGCTCTCACAAGGCACTCTGGGCAATTGTTACAATTATAAATTCTGCACGGATTGATTGTAAATGGTGTGATCAATTTCAGAACTCTTTCTCTGAGGGGGTAGGCCTTCGTCTCAGTAAAATATCACACAGTGGACACACAGTTACAGGGCAGTATGTATTTCATTTGTGGCACTAAGGCTTTCAAGGTGCTTCCCCAGGAACTGGGAAAGGCATGTGTGCTATTTATTATCTTACACCAAATATTTCGGTTATGCCTCATATTGCAGCACATGAGCCATTACATTTGGGGAGTTTTGCTCATAGTTATAAAAGAGATATATATACACCTATACTGGAGGCTAGACAAGGTCTATTTTTTTAGCTAATGCGTATAATAATTCTTGGATATGGTGTATATAATTTGGAATTGGCCCTTGTTAACATGTCTGCTGAGCTAGCCAAAGCATTCAATGTCATAAGAGATGCACTTCAAGAGCTTCAGGTGGAAATATATTTAGTGGCTGCCATGACTATTCAACATATAATTGCCCTTGACCTCCTGACACTACAACAAGGAGGACTGTGCCTTTTACTGAAATCCTCTTGCTGTTATTTTTTAAAGAAAAGTGGAAACATAGCAAGGGATGTGACCAAAATTAAGAAAACAGTTTGAGTATTTCATGGAGCAGAGAAAATTGCAGATTCTAATGATTGGTCCTGGCTGTGGTCGTGGCTACCAATAGGATGGTTGAAGAGCTTAATTATAACACTGTTTGAGATCTTTATAACAATATTGGTACTTTTTTGTGTTGTGTTCAGTGTTGTGGCTCCATGCTCCAGCAATTCTGTAGTAAGAGCATCCTTTCGATTTTTGCAGTTAAAGTTCTACCTCCTACAGAGCAGGAGCTAGCCCACAGTTATCTTAGAATAAAACAGGATAAGCACATAAAGAAATGTTTGATTGAATGGCTATAGACCTACAACACATGAATGCGTTAGGTACTGGCATATCGTTTGGCCTATGTTTGAATAATGATTATCTCATAGGTGTATATCTTTGCAACAATATGTGTACTTCATTTAAAAACTGTGTAATGGTGTAATGGTGTAATGTCATCCAAAGATATGTATTTTATTGATACATTGTTAGTTCTATGTTTCTACCATACACATATGTGTATGGTAGAAGATATATATATATATGTGTATATATATATATATATATATATATATATATATATATATATATGTATTTACAATTATGAATGATATTACTATCAAAAAGGATGAATTGTTGATTTATATCCTTATGTATGTACCACATAGATATCATACTTTAGTTCCAATTCTCTCCCCACAGTATCTGATTCCCACAAAGCTAGCTATTCCTTTCCCTGACTAAGCGGCTTGTTCATGTGCGCATTCACAGAGTTGTTCCCTCTTCTTCACATTACTCTTTCAGCACTGCCCCAAGGCTTCCCTGCTGATCTCTATGACACCTGCGCCAGCTGTGCAAACAAATCTCCCCAAGCCATGTTAAGTTTAGCTCTGTCATACACATTAAGTTAATCAAGTAAAGCCAACCCACAAGCAAGGTCACAGCTTCCTTCTGCCTGCAATCAGTCCACCTGCTGTCTGTTCTCTTGGTTTTTGCCCACAATGTATTATGTATAATTTTACTCTGTGGTCTTGTAGTTAGTATATATGCAGCATTTCTATTTTGTATATACTTGACCATGTTTGGACTATGTCCCCTTTTGGGGTTTTGCTCTGACAGCACTTTCAAGCATATATAACTGCCTGACTTAAATGACTCAGGGCAGAAGATGCTTGTTTGTAAGGAGTAACACTGGGATGTGTGTCTGCCTTCTGCCTTGGCCTGCCAATAAACCTTGGTACTTCAACAAACATTTCATCTGTTTCAGAGCCTTACCTGGTGTTTGTGTTTTCTTTACATTACAAAAGTTGTTTCCCTAACACCCTCATGCCCACAGCAGTCCCCATTAAAGGGCCCTTAACTTGAGTCCCAAGTGTTTACTGAAGTACAATAACAAGTTAATGCCTAAATGAGGTAGTGTAACTTTCCTATAAACAGCCAGCCTTGTTGACATGACTCCCTTCCACCCATCAAATATGGGAACAAAAGACACAGTTAGGCCATGGTAAGATAAAGACGAACATGAGGTTCTCCTATGGGATCATATAAGAAGATACGTTCAAGATCCCTGTCATACACACCCTGCTATCACAAGCAACTTTCACAGTTTGCCAGCATCAGAAAATGCAGCTTTCTCTGAAGAGTTAGCTATCTAATTATTGAAAGCAAACGTCCTTAATGGTTGAGAACTCTACCCTTTCTCACCTCCCTTGGGCTGTGTTGGTAGTGGGTCTACTTGGCCGGCAAATGCCTGAAAAACCTGCCTTAATATAAAAAGTTCTTCTTGGACATTTGAGTTCCAGGCAACCTGTTTACCTACAGCTGATAGCAAGACATATTGGCAATCTGCCAAGATGGAGCAGATAAGACAATGCAAAAACAGAATAGACTGTCTGGAAAACAATATACCTGCCATCACTAGTGATATTTAAGCCTTTTTAAAGTTTCATAAGGACCCTATTTACAATGCTTTTGTGGTCATGGAAAATCTGGCAAAAAACAAATAGAAACAGAATTCCAAGCCTGTTAAATCCACCCAATTCAGCATTTTTTTCACTCCAACTATAGGCACCCAATTGATACCAGAAAACCTGACAGCAATCAACCATGTTTGAAATACAAGCCAGTTTTTCTCCAGCTGGTAGTCTTCCTTAGAACAACATGCAAAGGGAACACCATGGTGTGAATGAAAAAAACATTGACTCCCGAGATCCACACACCTTTCAACATAATGAAACACTTAATTTCGAAAATAAATTTTGGATTTAGCCAATGCAGTAGGTAAATCTCACTGACATGCCTAAAACTGGAGATCAATGGGACTGTTGTATTTGACTCTCTAGCAAAGATGACTACTGAGCCAACTTGGGATAATCTGAACATTTATAAACAAAAGTAGTGATTTTTTGAAGAACCAATGTCAGAGGCTTCGATAAGACTGAGGGCCTTGTTTAGGGTTGGACCAATGGATTACTCCACCACAAACATGACAGATATCCTGTCTGTCGCACTGCGATGTCTATAGGATATTGTGAAATCACATGATGCCGGGCGGGATACCCATTACGTTTGTAATAGAGGAACCCTATCCCTATCTAAATCAGGCCCTGAGACGTGACTGTTTATGCATAGAGCTGTCCTATATCACTCCTATGACATTATATCAACAATAATAATATTGCAATACTAAGGACCTGATATAAGAGGCCCTAGCGCTACCTTAGCGCCGCCATAGCATAATTAAATTTTACACTAATGTGGCACTAAAGTGGCTTTTTACTTGTGTCATATTTACAAAGTGGTGTAATGCATGCATTGCGCCACTTGGTAAACCCTTGTGCCACATTATACCTGCGCCATCTAAGAAATTTCCTTGTGCCATTTTTTCTAGGACTTTTACTACCTGCTCAGAGCAGACGTTAAAAGGGGGCATGCCATAGAACACAATGGGCCCCTATGTACTCTGCAGGAGTAGCGACAACATTTTGGCGCTACTCCTGCAGAGTACATCAATATCATCAGGAATTCTAATGATATTGCCCCCTTCCCTGCATGATGGTACGCCATATTTTAAATACAGCACACACGTGGTGGCGGTAGAGGGGTGCTAAGGAAAGTTGCGCTGCACTGGATACAGCACCACTTTTCTTAAACCAGCCCCTAAATATTGTTAAAAAATATTGAGAAAACAAATGTTGACTAGAAATACCTACCTAGTAGAGTACAAAAATATTGACTACAAAACTATAGTGGACCAAATTATCATCATTACATAGGTATGGATATAGAGTTTAAAAAACTTATCATTATTTTAACTTCAAAAATATCATTTAAAAAAACCCATTTAATATAGAAAGTATATTAAATACATTTTATAGCTTCAAGAAATAAAATAAATATAAAAATAACACGTTTTAAAATAATAAAAAATTGTAAGCAATCAAAAAATTTGTTAACGAAAACATATTTGTACAAATATACTGAAAATAATTTAAAACCCTACATGGTAAAACATTATAGAAAATAAAAACATTAAATAAAATTATAAATTGTTTAAATAAAAAATACATTAATAAACATATTACTCAAATACTAAAATAAAATATACAATTAACAAATACCAATGACAAAAAAACTTTTCAAAATTAAGCCACAAGAATATCTGTTAAAAATTCTAAAACGGAACAAAAAATAAAATCATTGCACAAAAAACACACATAAATAATATACTACAAATATTTATAATAAAGGAAAACAACTTTAAGAGAAAGAAAAAAAAAATTACAATTCTAACTCCAAAGTAATAAAAAATAAAATATACCTATTAAATACTGGACCACTGTAGTTAAGTTCAAACAAAATTTTCAAAAAACAAAAGGAACAAAAAAAATAACATTACTGATTGGGGCGTGGTCAGAGACGCATGGAGATGACAGTGTGAGAGCTTAACTTCGGCACCTGAGGCCTGCGAAAGCCAACATCCTTGCCCTCCCCTGAGACCCAAGAAAAACAGGGGCATGCCATAGAACACAATGGGCCCCTATCTACTCTGCAGAAGTAGCGACAAAATTTTGGCGCTACTCCTGCAGAGTACATAAATATCATCAGGAATTCTAACGATATTGCCCCCTACCCTGCATGATGGTACGCCATATTTTAAATACGGCACGCACGTGGTGGCGGTAGAGGGGTGCTAAGGAAAGTTGCGCTGCACTGGATACAGCACCACTTTTCTTAAACAAGCCCCTAAATATTGTAAAAAAATATTGAGAAAACAAATTTTGACTAGAAATACCTACCTAGTAGAGTACAAAAATATTGACTACAAAACTATGGTGGACCAAAGTATCATCATTACATAGGTATGTATATAGAATTTAAAAACCTTATCATTATTTTAACTTCAAAAATATCATTTAAAAAAGCCCATTTAATATAGAAAGTATATTAAATACATTTTATAGCTTCAAAAAATAATATAAATATATAAATAACACATGTTTTAAAATAATAAAAAATTATAAGCAATAATAAAAATAAAAACATTAAATAAAATTATAAATTGTTTAAATAAAAAATACATTAATAGACATATTACCCAAATACTAAAATAAAATATACAATAAACAAATACCAATGACAAAAAAAACTTTTCAAAATTAAGCCACAAGAATATCTGTTAAAAATTCTAAAACAGAACAAAAAATAAAATCATTGCACAACAAACACACATAAATAATATACTACAAATATTTATAATAAAGGAAAATAACTTTAATAGAAAGAAAAAAAAAATTACAATTCTAACTCCAAAGTAATAAAAAATAAAATATACATATTAAATACTGGACCACTGTAGTTAAGTTCAAACAAAATTTTCAAAAAACAAAACAAAAAAAATAACATTACTGATTGGGGCGTGGTCAGAGACGTGTGAGAGCTTAACTTCGGCACCTGAGGCCTGCGAAAGCCAACATCCTTGCCCTCCCCTGAGACCCAAAAAAAACGGAAATGTTTGTTGGTGGGGGGGGGGGGGGGGGCTCAGGGGTCCTAGGTCCTATTAGCTGCAGTGATCAATGTGATGCTCATCAGGGTGAGGGCTGGAGGTCGCAGACAGCAGCTGAGGTTTTCTGAGTAGTGCAACAAGATGGCAGCTGGCACATCGCAATCACCCCAAAAGGCCTGACTGTGCTAACTTGGCACTTGAGTGTCCAGGGGCCTAAAAGCCCCCTCCCAGGGGACTGACGGTCCCTCACAGGGCCCATTCAAGGCTCTGAGAATGAGATTGGACCATTTTGGCCTGCTCGGGTGATTAGGGACCACAGAGGAAGGCAAGCGGGCGGTGGGCCCCAGAAGATCACTGGCTAAATATTCTAGAGACCTAAACAGAACCCAGGGGCGCAGTGGCACACAACCGCTGGCAAAGGGTGGGAGCTGTGTTGGCACTAGAACCCTTTGATGTGCTATGGGGGGGTTGCAATGATCCCCTTCTCTGGAGCCCAGGGTTGTATCACCCAGTGAAGTGGGCAGGGGCACCTTCTGGACAACTCGCAGAGGCTTGTGAGCCAAGTTGGCTGGATAGTACATGTGTGCTGATGCAGCAATCTAATGCCCACAGACTGATGACAGTGAAGAAGGAGAAAGCAGCTGAAGACACCTATTGAGTAGGTATGGAGGACAGGATGGGGGCACTTGTGCCTGGGGTGTGGCAGATGGGCATGCTTAGGGCAAGAGTGAACCTGGATCTTGCCTTGGTTCTCCTGCTAGGCTAGGTGGCTAGCTCCTAGTGATTGGCAAGGCCTGGGGTTGCACCTTGGGCCTGGGGTGCGGCAGATGGGCATGCCTAGGATCGGGATGAACCTTGGCTTTCTGGCTAGGCTAGGTGGCTGGCTCCTAGTGATTGGCGAGGCCTGGGGTTGCACCTTGTCCCAGGAAGTCCAGCAGTGCCCACTGGATGTGACCCCTGAGATACTAGGACACACAGTTATCGGAGTTGACCTGTCAGACAGATCCTCAACAGCCACAGACATAGAAAGGACACAGAGCTTATGGACTCAAGGACTGGAGATGGTCTGCCCCACAACTGCCAGGCCTACCCAATTTGGGGATGCTACCTAGCAGGAGAGCGACAACAACAGACAGGTGGCAGTGGCTGTGGACCAAAGTGTAGAAGCGCACTCAGCACTGGCTTCCATAAAAGGGACAAAGATGACCTTGGAACTGTTGATTAACTCGGTGGCACAGAATGGCCGATCACAGGAAGCTGGTGCACAAGGTACAGGAATCTACTCTGTCTCAGACACAGTTGACAGTGGTCAAGAACACCACCTGCATGCAGGCACTGGAAATGGAGTTGGCCATATTCACTAACATAAATGGCTGCCCTAGAGGGTTGATTAAGCTATTTAGAGAAGGCAAATGACGTTAAGGGGTGGTCTTGGTAAAACAATATCTGACTAGTAGGGCTCCTGTAGGGAACTATTCCTGTACACTGGCAGTCCTCGACGGTGTTGGGGGGGGTGGCAAAACCTCAAAATGGTTCACAGTGGAATGGGTCCAAAGAGGTCCCCAGAGACCACCTGCACCCGGGGCCCTGCTATGGGTCATTATGTTCTGGATGCTCAATTTCTGTGACAGAGATGTAGAATTGGAAAACTCGCAGGCAGAGGGACACCAGCGGATAGGAGGGAAATGGTTAATATATATCCAGACAATACAACAAAGGTGCAATGCCAACAAGAGAACTTTTTCAGGGGGAACGCCACCTGCACCAGTTGAATCTTAAATATGCACTAATTTTACCGGCCATACTCTGAATCACTGATCAGTGAAACTCCCATTTTGTACTGCTGAGGTGGAGGTATGGGAGTGCCTGGAGAGACAATGTTACCTGCTGCTCGAGGACAGGGATACAAAACAGGCATTGTGATGGCAGGAATGCAAATAGCATCATAGGGTATGATGACGTCCAAGAACAGCCCAATAAGAAAGAGGTTGAAATGGAGAGGGCAAAGGTGGTGGTAGACATTTAAAGTAAACAGTCCATGACCTCCATCATCAAATGGGAAGCCCTAGCACTGAAAATCGAGGAACTAAGTTCAGGGGAGGATACAGAGAGGGAGTGCATCCCAAAGGCCCCACTGACAGCCACTGAATTTATCTGAAGGGTCCACATGAAAGCTACTAGTCTTGGGAATGGAGGCTCAACACCAAATGGATGTGTCTAGTGTGGTTCTCTGCAGACTCTGAATATCTTTTACAGGCTAAGCCCCGAACAAGACAGTTGCTTGATATTCACTCCGCTAGATGATGCTAATGCACATAAGGACAGGGTGACAAAACAAAAAAAGGGGGGGAGAAACAAAGATACACTTGGTCAATGGCGGCAACAACACCACTGTTGGCGTACACGACACACACACACAGGGAACAGCCCTACACACTAGGCAATGCACTACCAGTCACAATGCTAGTCACCAGGCCATGGATAGGGACACCTAACGCCAATTGCAGCATACCTGAGACCCACAGACCCCTTCCCAGTAGTGGATGCCTACTGGCTTGGTTGGAGGTATTTTACATCAGAACCCTGCCCAACATGGGACCTACTCTGCAATGTCAGACCTGGCCTAGGGGCACCCACAGGCCCACATCCCCCACCTGGATACCACCCCAGCAGGCGCAAGTTGTATATTGGGGCACTGAACTCACCGCCCAAGCGCCCATTTTGCTCCGGATAGGCCACCAATAGTATGCCGTCTTCCGTGCCCAGCGTCTCAGGTCCTCCCACCATTTGCGACAGTGGGTGCTCCGCCTGCCGTAGACCCCCAGGGTCGGCATGTCCTTGGCGAGGGCACACTGTATACCCATTTTTCTGATGGGCGGTTACCTGAAGGGAAATGAACACAGGTAAAGGTATTAGTCTGACCGTCCTGCCTGTTACACTCATGGCCCACCATGCCCCTTCCCATCCCGATTAGCACAGACATGGCCCACCATACATGCTGCATGCTGCCCAGGGCCCACCCACCACCCCCCTACATGAGGCCACACACAGCACTCCATGCATTCACGCCCCATGCATCATACTCACAGTGTACTCACCTATTAGTCTGGAGGCCCGTACAGCATTCGGTACTGGGGTAGGATCACATCCACCAGTTTCTCCAACTCCGCCAAGGTGAAGGCAGGGGCCCTTTCCCCAGTCACACAACCATGGTCAGTTCCAGACACAGGTCACAGCAGCACATGCAGTGTAGGTCTTCTGCTGTTGAAGATCAGGTAGCACGTGAGTGAACAGATAGAAAATGGCAGTGTGGTCCACGGCGGTGCATACCATCAACGCCGGCCTACATCACCATTGGCCATTGTACCCCATAGGGCCCAATGTTAAACAATGAGGAGTTGCACAGCGGTTTTCGACCGCCTCCCGCAACGGAGCACAACATCAGCGTAATTACCTCATTTCCACCTGTCCCTCCAAACAGGACTGGCGGATTCCATTTCACGGGGTGCAGGTCATGGCTTCTAACTGCATCACAGTACACATATGCACCAGTTGGACATCTCCAACAAAATACTGTTACAATCACAACATGCAGTGACGTGTAGTGGTTGGAAATAAGAGAGACTGACCAGCTGCTCATCATTTTGCCCCATAGTCTGCAAGCGCTGTGGATGAATAGGAGATGGAGACATCCCCCATGTACAGACCCCTGGTGGACTTGGCAATAATGGAGGACAGGCACACTATCCTCACCTATAGACTGGACAGGGCCACAATCACATAGTTGTGTACCCAATTGGAGCCTGACCTAATCTCTGCTTTCCATCACCCCACTTGGATCCCCCCTCTTGTGCAAGTGCGATCTGTGCTCCATTTACTGGCAACTGGCTCCTTCCAAGTGACAGTGGGCTTGGCAGCTAGAATGTCTCAGCCAGTGTTCTCAATAGTGCTGACCAGAGTGTTGTCTGCCCTGATTAAACACATGCACAGCTACATTGTTTTTCCCCAGGTGGAGGATTCGGCCACAGTAAAAGCTGACTTCTATGCAATGGGACATATCCCCAACATTATTGGGGGAATTGATGGTACACATATTGCTTTTGTCACCCTCCCTCCCCCGGCAGAATGAACAGGTGTTCAGAAATCGAAAGAGCTTTCACCCCATGAATGTGCAGATGGTGTGCCTGGCGGACCAGTACATCTCCCACGTCAATGCAAAATATCCTGGGTCTGTGCATGATGCCTTTATCCTGAGGAATAGGAGCATCCCATATGTGATGGCTCAACTCCAGAGGCACAGGGTGTGGCTAATAGGTGAGCCCTGTTTCCCACCCAGTATATGTTCGTGTATGGGTATGGTGTGGGCCCTAAGGTTTAGTGTGTGGCTAACAGTTGTCATCGATATTTGCAGGTGACTCTGGTTAACACTACATCTTATGGCTACTGACCCACAAGGGCAGAAGAACGTTACAATGAGGCACATGGGCGAACAAGAAGAATTATAGAGAGGACCTTTGGCCTCCTGAAGGCCAGGTTTCGTTGCCTCCATCTAACAGGTGGATCCCTGTACTACTCACCCAAGAAAGTCTGCCAGATCATCGTGGCATGCTGTATGTTGCACAACCTTGCCTTATGTCGCCAGGTGCCTTTTCTGCAGGAGGATGAGGCTGGAGATGGCCTTGTGGCAGCAGTGGACATTGTGGACAGTGAAGATGAGGAGGCAGAGGATGAGGATGAGGACAACAGAAGTGCAATAATTCAACAATACTTCCAATGACACACAGGTAAGACAGTGTAACTTCACATTTAAATGACTGTTTTGTGTGTGACATTGTCACTGGCAGGCTGATTTTCCCCCTCTATGGCCACTCACTGTACCCTTTGGCATCTCTATTTGCAGATATTTGAGTCCCACTATCACTCCTGGTGTGTTGACTGCAGCCAACTACAGGTCATTCTTATGTATACATTACTGTACAGTTGATTTTCAATGTTTAAACCTTGTTAAACAAATACATACTTAAATCATTTGACATACTCCATACTTTTTTCAAAGGGTGTTTATTTAAGTGCTAAGAAGTAGAGTGGGATGTGCAATGGGCTGAAGTGATGGTGGAGGGAAGTCCAGGTTATAGTCCAGTCTATTTGTACCACATGTGCGTTGTCCAAGGGGCATAGGAAGGGGAGCAATGACAGTTCAAGGTGGACAGGGTGACAGAGTGGGACACAAGGGTGACAATCAGGAAAGTCTTATTTCCTGGCGGGGTCTTGGCAATAGTCTCTGGCTTCGCCTGGATCGCAGGGAACGTTTGCGGGGTGGTTCTCCTTCTGCAGGGGGAGAGGTGCTGGTGGCCTGTTGGTCTTGTGGCAGGACCTCCTGTCCACTAGCGGCAGTGGAGGTAGAGGGCTGTTCATCGGTTTGGCTAGTGTCAGAGGCCCGCTGTTGTGCCACTGCCTCCCTCATGGTGTTGGCCATGTCTGCCAGCACCCCTGCAATGGAGACCAGGGTGGTGTTGATGTCCTTCAAGTCCTCCCTGATCCCCAGGTACTGTCCCTCCTGCAGTATCTGGACCAGAGTATCCTGGGAATGTTGGTATGCTCCCAGGATCGCGGTGAGTGCCTCCTGGAGAGTCGGTTCCCTCGGCCTGTCCTCCCCCTGTCGCACAGCAGTCCTCCCAGCTTCCCTGTTGCCCTGTGCTTCTGTCCCCTGAACTGTGTGCCCACTGCCACTGACCCCAGGTTGTCTTGTGTTTGTGGGGTGGCCTGGGGTCCCTGTAGTGGTGGACACATTGCTGATTGACCTGGGGACAGAGTTATGGGCCAGCTGGGTGGGTGCTGTGGTGGTGTTTCCTGAGGGGGGAGGCTCTGTGGTGGTGTGAGAGTGTGCCTGGGTAACCGCAGTCCGGAGATCCCTGATGGGCCAGGTTGGTCATCCAGATCCAGGCGAGCAGTGCTTCACTGTGGGCCTCTTCTGTGGGTGACTGGATGTTGCTGGCAACTCTTCTCCGGTGACATTGGCTTGGGGACCTGTGGGGATGTAAATGCAGTGTTATTGTTTCTGCATGTGACATCATGTGCATGGGTGTGTTGGTCTCTATGGTTGTTGTTGCCTTGGCAGATTTGCCTTTGCGTGAGTTACTATTTGGTGGGCTAGGTGATTCTCTCCAGTGTGCATGCAGTGGTGATTGGTGTCCATGCAGGTCTGTGTGGGGTGTCCATGCATTGGTGTTACATGCAGGGCTTAGTATTGGGATGAGTGGGTTGTGATGGTGGGGTATGTGGGAGGTTGTGAAGTGATGGCAGTGAGGGTAAGGGTGGGGGTTTGTAATGACATGCAGGTAAGGGGGTGATAGTAATAGAGATTTGACTTACCAGAGTCCAGTCCTCCTCCTACTCCTGCCAGGCCCTCAGGAAGCATGATTGCCAAGATTTGCTCCTCCCATGTTGTTAGTTGTGGGGGAGGAGGTGGGGGTCCACCGCCAGTCCTCTGTACAGCTAGTTGGTATCTTGCTGCTGTGAAACGCACCTTCTCCAGTAGGTTGTTCCACCTCTTCCTGATGCCATCATTTGTTCTTGGGTGCTGTCCCACGCCGTTGACCCTGTCCATGATTCTCTGCCATAGCTCTTTCTTCCTAGCAAAGGATGTCTGTTGCACCTGTGATCCAAATAGCTGTGGCTCTACCCAGATGATTTCCTCCACCATGACCCTTAGCTCCTCCTCAGAGAATCTGTGGTGTCGTTGTGGTGCCATGGGTGTAGTGTGAGTGGTGTGAGTGAGGGTGTGTCTGGTGATGTGTTGGGGTGTGTGATGTAAGGTGCCTGGATGGGGTATAGGTGATGATGTTATGTGGCTCTGGTTGTGTGGGTGCTCTTGCTGTCTCTCTCCGTTGGCAATGGTTTGTCTTCGTAAAGGGTTGTGGGTAATGTGGGTGTGTTTTTTATAGTGGTGTGGGTGTGTGGGTGTGGTGTGTGTATGTGTGTCAGGTGTGTGTAGCTTGAATTGTCCAATGTGGTGTGGTTATGTTTGAGTGTGTGTATTTTGAGTGTGCCTGTATGTGCCGTCAATGGTTTACTGTCATTGAATGTCCGCTGCGGTGATTCATGGTTCATAATGCTGTGGGCGTAGTTCTGTTGGCATAACAGTGTGGGTTTTGCTACCGCCACTTTATCACTGACCTTTGGTGTGGCAGATTTGTGTGTGTGTCTGAATAGTGACAGATTGGTGTGTGTGTGTCATAATATGGTTAATGGATATCCCATGCGGCGGCGGTATGTTGGCGGCAGTCGGCATGGCGGTAATCGGGATTTACCGCCAATGTCATAATGAGGGCCTATATCTTTACCAGTGATATCATGTCCCAGAGTATTCTTTACATCATCATAATTTGGACACAATGCTTGTGTTCAATGATATTCGTGCAATAATATTCAGGTTGTGCATCCCTCTACCTTTTAATGTGAGGCGCTTGTCCCCTTTTACTTTGCTATAATATTATACACCATACAGGAGGTTCAACAGAGGGATTGTCAGCTCACTGAGAATAACTTAACTTGAGCATTTATCAGAGTGAAATATATTTGGGGTTGATATAGTCCATGTCTCGTCTGTTAGTACATCCAAACTATAATTATTATATCTTTGTGTTAAAGCATTTTTTCAGTGAAATCTCTGTGGACACAGTGATTTCACCTAAATAATGCAGTAATACAAAGATATCTGAAGGAGTGGTACCTCCGCTCTGTCAAATATTATTTATTTGTTGCTACAAATATTTAATTGCCACATCTTTTATACCCTCTCTATCTGTGAGCAACATAGAGGTTACTGATCAGGTTTGTCAATGGGCTGGGTATGTCAGCAACACAAAATCATCTCAAAATAATCTGTATTCAATTTTAAGAATAAGGCATTCTGTTTATTTCTTCAGAACTGAAACGTTACTTTTTAAACATTTGTACAATAAAACTGTTCTTGATTAGATCTCACTACATTGTGTGCCCATGTGTTTAGTTTCTTTAGCATGAGAATGCATGTGACTGTAGATGTTCTTAGCATTTCAGGATTCTATTTGTTAGTAAATTTAACTGTGCAGTGACAGGGAAATAACAGTCACATGAACTACAACTCACAAAACTCCTATGTAGGGTATTTGTAAAGAAATTGAACATTTAGTCCTATAATAAATTCTGAGGTATTTAGTAACTTCAAATTGAGTACAAATGACCTATACTTGTCCCACTCAATGCGATTTGAGCAAGTATTTAAATTCATAAAACAAAAATCTGTATCATACTTCATCTTTTTTAGACACTGGAAATTTTAATCCATTCCTTAGCTCAGTCAGAGTAAAACATTTAGCTGTTCACTTCTAATACGGGTATCTTACCCTTCTAGCCCATGCATCATTTCATATATCAGTGTATTTGCTTTCAATAATACAGCACTTGGGGCCAGATGTACCAAAGGATTTTATCCATTCTGTGTTTATTGGAAAATGCTTTAATACATATGGCCCTTGGTCTCTGAAGCCTTTGTGAAAGGTTTATAAACTGTGAAGGGGTGTCGCATAACACTAATGATGGTCCCCAGTAGAATGTATTGAGGGGCCCCTAGGTCTCCAAAATCACACATATATTCATTGGTTTGGGGTTGAATGCTAACTCCTGAGGTGAGGAGGGGCTCCCTGAATGGTTGGGCATCCCCTGCATTGCAGGGGCTGCAGGGATCTGTGTTATGCCGATGCTGAAGGGTTTCACATTGATTCACACTTCTTCTCAAATTTCTCATACCTCGGCCACACCATCCTAAATTTAATTTTTGCTAAGCCCTTGGGAATTAAATTTTTGCTAAGCTCTTGGGAATTCACAGATCTAGTGAAAATGATAACTTTCCTTCATCATTTATCCTGCCATTTATTGTGTTCTTGTTAGTCAGCTTCAGAGGAAATTTGGTTATGTATTGCAATAACCCCACCTCTTTTAAGGATCTTGGTGACTCACCGCTTAAACCCCCTGAGCCTACTACCACTAATACATCAAACTCTAGTGGCCCTAGCAGTAGTGGTAATAGTGGTGGGACTGCTGGAAACAGTCAAAATAAGGGTGTAGTTGGGTTCACTTATGGGCCCATCATAGAAACTGGGGTAGTCAGTCCCAAGACAGTTTCTGTCACACCTGGTGGCACTGGCCTTGCCACTCTGGCTGCTTGTCCCCTTAAAATGGATAAGTACAGGCAGACATTCTCAGTAATAGGTGTTGAGGCTCAGGCCTACAGGGACACAGGTGCCAGTATCACTTTGGTGACTGTAAACCTAGTATCTCCTGAACAATACATCATTGGACAGCAATACAAGATTATTGATGTCCATAACGCCACTAAGGGGCATATTTATACTCTGTTTGCGCCGGAATTGCGTCGTTTTTTTTTACGCAATTCCGACGCAAAACGAACTCCATATTTATACTTTGGCATTAGACGCGTCTAGCGCCAAAGTCCATGGAGTTTGCGTCATTTTTTAGCGTGGACACCTACTTTGCGTTAATGATATGCAAGGTAGGCGTTCCCGTCTAAAAAATTGACTCCGAGGCATGTGTGCTGTATTTACACTCCCGGGCAAAACTCACGCCCGGGAGTGGGCGGGTCAAAAAAAATGACGTCCAGCCGCTTTTGCGCCGTTTTTTAGCGCCTGGACAAGGCAGGCGTTAAGGGACCTGTGGGCTCGGAAGGAGCCCAGAGGTGCCCTCCCATGCCCCCAGGGACACCCCCTGCCACCCTTGCCCACCCCAGGAGGACACCCAAGGATGGAGGGACCCATCCCAGGGACATTAAGGTAAGTTCAGGTAAGTATTTTAATTTTTTTTTTTGTGGCATAGGGGGGGCTGATTTGTGCCCCCCTACATGCCACTATGCCCAATGACCATGCCCAGGGGACATAAGTCCCCTGGGCATGGCCATTGGGCAAGGGGGCATGACTCCTGTCTTTGCTAAGACAGGAGTCATTTCAATGGGGGTTGGGAGTCGAACAAAAAATGGCACAAATCGGGTTGAGGCGAAAAATTAGCCTCAGCCTGACTTGCCCCATTTTTTGGCGCCCAAGCTCCATATTCCCCTACGCCCGCGCTTCTTGGTGTACGTCATTTTTTTCACGCACACCAGGCAGAGCCGCCGGCTAACGCCGGCTAACGTCATTGAATAAATACGGCGCCCGCATGACGCTTCAGAATGGCGTTAGCCGGCGCTAATTTTTTTGACGCAAAACTGCGTTAGTGCAGTTTTGCGTCAAAAAGTATAAATATGGCCCTAAGTTTCTTCCCTTAGCTATAATTCAGTTTAGTTGGGGTGGAGTTACTTGCCCTAAGCAGGTGGTAGTATCACCTAACTTACCTGTAGACTGTCTCTTAGGTAATGAACTAGAGGCCTCAGGTTGGGCTGAGGTAGAGTTTAATAACCATGCAGCCATGCTGGGTATCCCTGAGGAATTGCTTCCTCTCATTTCAGCTGAAATGAAAAAGCAAAGGAGAGAAAAAGGCCTGAAATCTCAGGATCCCTCTCCAACAACAGGTAAAAAGGGCATCACAGTATCCCCTACCCACCCTGCCATTCAGGATACCATTCCTGTGGTGGGAGAAACCTCTCCTGGGGTGGCACCTGTACCACGGGAATCATCAGCTGGCACAGCTGTACTCCCTGAGTTGGAAGTACCTCTCTGTGGGATAACTAATATTGGTGAGAAAAAGTGCACCATTTTATTAACATGGAGCATCCCTCCAACCCTTCCAGAGAAACATTAGTGCAGCAACCCTGCACTGCCTCACAACACTTAGGACAGCAGCTCTGCCCTAGTGTGGAGGTCATAGGACAGCAGCACTGCCCTGCTCCAACTCAAGAGAAACAGCAACCCTGTTCTCTCTCACAGCCATATGGACAAAGTTTTTGCCCAGCTATGGCTCTACTGAGACAGCATCCCTGTCTGGCATTCTCTTCATTTGATATAGGTCCAGTGGACAATTCCCACTGCTCTAAACTAAAACATACTAATAGGAACTCTGAAACATGACTTCACATTGTTGGCTAGCTAAAAAACTTCAAACAGGGTGGTTTACATCCCCACAGGGAAGTAACCATATAGTGGATGATAAAGGGAGTAACCAAGCTATTGCAGAGCTACTCTCTACTTATCACCACGCAACACCCCATTGTTATAAAAGTTGGTCATCTAACTCCAGGTCAGAACTCCAGGAACCTGGGCCCTATCCTGTGACCAAACAATGGAAAGGTCCCAGGTAGGTTTATACATTTAAGGGCCGTATTTATACTCCGTTTGCGCCGAATTTGCGTCGTTTTTTTCGACGCAAATTCGACGCTAAACTAACGCCAACTAACGCCATATTTATACTATGGCGTTAGAGGCGAATAGCGCCAAAGTTCCCGGAATGTGCGTCATTTTTTAGCGTGAACCCCTTCCTTGCGTTAATGATATGCAAGGGAGGCGTTCCCGTCTAAAAAATGACTCCCAGGCCTTTACGTGGTATTTATACTCCCGGGCAAAAGAGACGCCCGGGAGTGGGCGTTGCTAAAAACGGCGCATTTGCGCCGCTTTTTAACGCCTGGGTCAGGCATGGCGTTAAGGGACAAGTGGGCTCAAAATGAGCCCAGAGTGCCCTCCCCTGCCCCCAGGGACCCCCCCTGCCACCCTTGCCCACCCCAGGAGGACACCCAAGGCTGGAGGGACCCACCCCAGGGACATTCAGGTAAGTATTTTTTTATTTTTTTTTAATGATTTTTTTTGGCATAGGGGGGCCTGATTTGTGCCCCCCTACATGCCACTATGCCCAATGACCATGCCCAGGGGACAGAAGTCCCCTGGGCATGGCCATTGGGCAAGGGGGCATGACTCCTATCTTTACAATGATAGGAGTCATGTTGATGGGGGATGGGCGTCGAAAATAAATGGCGCAAGTCGGGTTACGACGATTTTTTCGACGTAACCTGACTTGCCCCATTTTAAGACGCCCATGCGCCATTTTCCCCCTACGCCGGCGCTGCCTGGTGTACGTGGTTTTTCTCGCGCACACCAGGCAGCGCCGGTCTGCTTGCGCCGGCTAACGCCATTCAATAAATACGGCGCCCGCATGGCGCTTCAGAATGGCGTTAGCCGGCGCAAAACTTTTTGACGCTAAACTGCGTTAGCGCAGTTTAGCGTCAAAAAGTATAAATATGGGCCTAAAACTCTATCCTTACTCAGAGACTACTTCCAAGAATGTTTTTCGGGGAAAAGGCAAAGCAGCATGCACCCAGTCTTCAGCCTTAAATCGAACTTCTACATACAGCTTTTCGCTCAGGGTCAAATCACAGTGATGTAGACCAGGCTGTTCCCAGAACATTGTCAACCTTCTCACACATGTACAAATTTCACACAGACAAAGCTTAACCCACAAGCAAACACCAACACCCACTAATCAGGCATGCACGCCAAACCAAGAGAACATTAAGGAATAAACCTGTTCAAACTTCACCTCACTGTATCTGCCAGGCACAGACTTTCAAATTATAGTGCCCCCTGTGGCTCCTGTACTCTCCACTAGTTTAGGAAAAAACATAAATGTGAATACTGACTAAACATTTATTTTTGGTATACATGTTTCATTAACAACACACCCTACAATTCTATCAGAACATATTTTCTGCTCATTCTTCATTTTTATTAAATAATGACATTTACAACATTATTAATGAAAAAGACCTAATTGTGTATTTATCTCCTTTGTGCTCGTGTTGAGTTAATAACAGGAAAAACTTCAAATGCTACTTGTTAGAAATTGGGTCTCTAGTTGTCAGATGTTTGCACCCTGTCCAAGTAGGGACCACAATCCTAGTCAGGGCAAGTCTGATGCGCACTAAAAGTTTACCTGTGGTCACCCTATGGTTGCTTGGCACAGAGAAGTCAGGCTAAACTAAAGAGGCAATGTGTAATGTATTGGTGCAAACACACAGTAACACAGTAAAAACACCACAGTTTAGTGAAATAGTCAATATTTATCCAAGTAAAACAATACCACAACAACAAAAATGTAACATGCACAAGTCAAGATATGATTTTTTAAAGATTAAATCAATATGCTGTGCTTAGAAGACAATAGCTCCAATCTGGTTGTGCTGGACTGGGGTAAATCCAAAAGTGCAGTCTGACTCAATGGAGGGCGGGCCTGGGACAGGAGTCATGCAGACCCGCTGACAGTACCTTGGTTGCTTTGATGCTCAGGGGCAATGCACTGATCCAAAGGAGGGGATGAGTCGCTATTGCAGGTAATGTGGCGTTTCCTGATTGGGCAGCGTTGTTGATGCACCATTGTCCAGAAGCGATGAGTGCCAGTTTTAATGGTTTGTTGCTGTGTCGGTCAAGTCGAGCTGCATTATAAGCCAGGGTTGTTGCATCATGCAGTTGGCGAGCAGTGTCTGAGGCTTCAGTGCAGGCAGCAGTAAGGCATAGTTTCTGCAGTGGGATGCGCCAGTTCCAATCAACACTTTGGAGTTGATGCATCGGTTTCATGGTTTGCAGGACAACACTCACTTCTAAGGGCCCAGGACTGGAGTTGGCACTACTTAGCAGCACAGACGCACAGCAGAGGAGCCCAGGTGATGGTAGCAAAATGCAGGTGAAGTCTTTGATGTCCCTGAGACTTCAGAAACAGGAAGCAAGCTCAGTCAGGCCCTTGGTGGAACTTTAGATTGCAGGATTTTCAAGAGTTAAGTCCAGTCCTCTCACTCCCAGGCAATAGGCAACAGGCCAACATAGCAAAGGAAACAGCAAAGTGGCAGTAGCTCCTGGCAGCACAGCAGTCCTTCTTCCTGGTAGAATGTCCTCAGTCCAGAACTGTTCTTCGTATATGGTGTCAGAGGTCCACTACTTACACCCACAAAGGCCTTTGGTGTAGGGGTGACTTCAAATTACCTCTTTGAAGTGCACAAGGATCCCTTTCAACCCAGTCCTGGCTCCAGACTATCAGTAGGGGGTAAATCAGCCCTTTGTGTGAGAAGCAGTTCGTACATTCAGATGTAAGTATGAACTGCCTCTACTTGAGCAGGAAGACTATAAGCATGCAGATGAATGCAGATGTATCCCCTGGCACACCCAGCCCTTCCTGTGTGGTAGCTATATAGAGAGAATGCAGAAACATATCCATCAACCAAACCCAGACATGTATACAGAAACAGGCTAAAGCACAGGATGGTTAAAGTAAGAAAATGCCAACTTTCTAAAAGTGACATTTTCAGACCTGCAATTAAAAAAAAAACTTTACAGAAATGTGTGTCTTTAAATGGTGAGTCAAGAGGCACCAAGCTCTACTTTTCTATCTTTACCGAATTGGAAATTACACTTAAAAGATGTTTTAAGGTAACCCAATGTTAGCCTATGGGATAGATAGTCCTTGCAATAGTGAAAAACACATTTAAAGAGTTTTTCACTCTCTGGACATGCTAAGCTTAAAATGTACATGTCCACCTTTTTAAATCCACTGCACCCTGATTTTGGGGCTAACTAGGGCCTACCTTAGGGGTGATCTACACATAATAAAAGGGAAGGTTTGGACCTGGCGAGGGGGGCATTTGCCAGGTTGAAATGGCAGTTTAAAACTGTGCACAGAGGCTCTGCAGTAGCAGGCCTCAGACATGTTAGAAAGGCTACTGTAGTGGGTGGCACAATCAGTGTTGCTGGCCAGCTAGCAGCATTTGACTTACAGGCCCTGAGCAAACATAGTGCACTTTACTAGGGACTTACCAGTAAATCAAATATGCCAATCATGGAGAAGCCAATGTTACTATGTTTTAAACACATATCACATGCACTTTAGCACTGGTCAGCAGTAGAAAATGGCACAGGGTCCTATGGTCAGCAAAACAAAGTTCAGCACACAGTCAAAACAGGAGGTCAGAAAGCAAAATGTCAGGGGAAACCATGCCAAAAGATGGCAGGTCTAACACTATTACAGAACACCTACACTCTGAGAAGCATATCGGAATTCAACCTGTCATTTGATGCACGTATGTCTTCTAAATGTAAATATGTTTTTCTTTATTTTTAAATCTTTTGCCAGTAAGCAAATGAGTAAGCTTCTGTTCTACCTGCAAGATAAAATCCTACCCACTCTCTAAATATAAAGTATCATTCACCCCAATAAGAGTTTTTTGATCTTTCATCATACAAGTAACATGGACATCTACGCCATAATTTCTGCGCGCATACAAATAGTTTTTTTCTTTACAGTACACACTTAAAGCAGTATTTTGGAAGCATTAAACATTTTTCAACAGTAATATGTAGTGTCTTGTAAGTTAGCTATGATGGGGCCCTTTTGGTACCTGATGGACTCCATAGAATGGTGACGTAAGTGTTTGGGTGTGGAGAATAGAATTAATTCTTGCAATGTTGAGTTCACAGTTACACACAGAGCAATAAAGACTTTTAATCCCAAGCTCCGTGTGTGGCGTAGTCATGTACAAATACACCGGCTGGGGAGGATAATACAACTGGTGACGAGATAGGGGATATGTAGCCTGAAGTTTGTCAGTGGTCTCCCAGAGAGTTTGCTGTGGTCCAGTAAACTGCTTGTTGTGCGCAGTACATGCCTTAGTCGAAGTGAAGATCTGCATTTGCTGTATGTGGAGTCAAATCACCATTCCAGCCAGTGTGAAGCACTTGAAGATAACAAAAGCCTCAATGAGAAGTTTACACATGTTGGCTAGAAACTTCCTAGTAAGGCCGTAAAAGAGGTACTCCACCGATATATGACGCTGAGCTGTAAATCATACAGTACAACACTGATAAAGGCAGCAACAATCAGGTCTAGAGAAACGCTAAAGGAAACAGAAAACAATACAATGCAGAGAGGCGAAAAGGAGAAGAAGAAGGCAGTGCCTCACAGACAGAGAGCGTTGCAACGACCCAGGTGGTAGCACGCAGCTAGTGCTTGCTGAGGTTGCAAGTACAAGTGGCCACCAGATGCTGCAGGAGCTAGCTTCCCTCTTGACAGCAGAAAAGTACACAGATTATGATGCTGCTGCATTCCTAAAACCACAGCCTCCCTTCAATACCACCAAAAAAGCAAAATGTTAGTGAGAGATGGACTGCCTGGCTAGAAACATTTGATAATTTCATTGATGCACTAGAAGAAGCAGACAACAAAATTATTATCAAATACCTAAAATATCTTGCTAGTGAGGGAGTAAAAAAGGTAATAAAGAAACTGCTGCAAACTGAAGAAGCCACACACTGTCAAATCAAAGAAGCTGATATCTCAAGTTCAATCCAATGCTGAATGGCAATTACGTAAGATATACTTTCGTCAGGGATGACAGAAAGCTGGTGAAACAATTGATGAATTTGTTGAGAGACTTGTGCCCTCATTATGACCCTGGTGGCGAGTGATAAAGTGGCGGTAATACAGCCAACAGGCAGGCTTTAATTACTGTTAAATTATGACCATGGCGAAGAAAACTCCCATCGACAGCCTATGTACCACACCAACTGCCAGGGCATTAACACCACTGACCACCGCAGTAGCCAACAACAGCCAGGCGGAAGACAAAGTACTGCCCACCATATTTTGACCCTGCAATCCACCAGGATTTCCAGGGCGGTACCAATGCCATCGAAAGCCCAGCAGAAACACATCACAGAAGAGCAAAGACTCACCATCGGAGACACAGCGAAGAACAACGCCGACATGCAACCAGAACTGCAGGTCTTCCTGATGCTCATCTACGTCATGCTCCACCTGGAACACAACGCCGATGAAGACGATGACGGTGAGTACAGCCACCTAGCACACAAGGGAGAAAGGGAGGAAAATGAGAGTGACACACACATGCACGACACACACCCGACACACACACCATACCCACAACCAGCTGCAGACGAAAAACAATGGCACACGATACACAGCAGAATAATACAAGGACTACAAGAATGCAGTAATGAGAATGTATAGATATAAACAGCTACCAAATTAACCAATTGTACGAAAAACAGATATGTACAAATGTACACAAAGGGCCAATGCCCAGTCCAAAGTAGTAAGGGACCACATGGCCACAGGGCACAGTCCAAGGCCCAACTCGAATCCTGACTTCATCTGGATAGAACTCTGCAGGGGCATCAGTTTGCAAGTGGGGAGGCACCTCAGGAGGATGGGGGTTGGGGGGCACCTCAGTCTAATACAGGAACAAGACTACTGGTTCTGGAGGGGGCTCCCTGCCCATTTCTCTGTGCTGGGGAGTGCAAGGCCACAGTCTCTCAGATGGGTGACCTTCCCACTGGTTCTGGAGGGTGTTCCACACCCATTTCTCTTGGCTGGGAAGTGCAAGACCACAGTCTCTGGAGTGGGTGACTTTCCCACTGGTTCAGGAGGGGGCTCCGTGCCCATTTCTCTCTGCTGGGGAGTGCAAGGTCCCAGTCTCTCAGATGGAGAACATACCCACTGATTCTGGAAGGGCCCCCAAGTACTTCAGTCCCTGGAGGGTGGCCTACATGGCTTCCGCTGGTCATCTGGAGGTGAGGGCTGCACAACAGCAGGTGAAGGTGCCTCCTGGGCAGCTTCTGCTTGGGATGAAGGGTGCACTTCCTCAGTTGGCGGTGAGGGCCCCTTGACCACTGGTGGTGGCGGTGGAGGTGTCACCTTGACAGCCTCTGCTGGAGGTGAGGGCTGCACTGTGTTGGCAGGTGGAGGTGCCTCCTGGGCAGCCTCTGCTGGAAGTGAAGGCTGCACTGTGTTGGTAGGTGGATGTGCCTCCTGGGCAGCCTCTGCTGGAGGTGAGGGATGCACTTCCTCAGCTAGTGGTGAGGGCTCTGTGACCACTGGTGGTGGTGGTGTCACCCTGAGAGCTTCCGCTGGAGTCGAGGGCTTCTTTTCTTCATGGCAGGAGGCGTTGGATCCTTACCCTTCCTGGCAGAGGTTCAGGGCTGCTTCCCCTTCATGGCAGGATGTGCGGGTTCCTTAGCTTTCCTGGTTGGAGTTGAGGGCTTCTTCCCCTTCATGGCAGGAGGCGCGGGCTCCTTCCCCTTCATGGCAGGAGATGTGGGATCCTTAACCTTCCTGGCTGGTGGAGTGGGATCCTTCACTGACTTGCCACCACGACTAGGTGGTCCCACCACTGTCCACGTGGACTCTTTGGCTGAGGTTTTGGCTGGGTCATTGGGACCCTGCTCTTACGGGCAGGACGGGGGGAGGGATAAGAGGTCAAGTTGGGCAAGGAAAAGCTTCTTAGGGATGGTGGGGCGGGATGATGGATGGGAGTGGAGGTTGAGGGAGGTGTATGTCTGCTGGACTTGGGTGAAGATACTTGGCCAGTGTGCGGATGTGAGGTGGATGGCTGTTGGGTGTGTGAGTGCTTGTGTTTGTGTCCTTTAGGAGGCGGAGGACAGACAGTGGGTGGGAGGACACAAGGGACGCGTGCATGGATTTTGTGGAGGTGTCTGCAAGTGAGGTATGTGTGCTGCTTGGTGTGGTGATGCATGCAGTGCATGTAGATGTGAGTATGGATGTGACTGTGAGGGATGAGGAGGAGGAGGGGGAGACAGTGGAGGCAGTAGATGTGGTTGTGTCTGCAAATGTCTGGTGCTTGTGTGAGTGCTTGTGGGATGAAGTGTGATGCTTGTGTTTGACTGTGCCACTCTTGTGTGTTGTCCTGTGTGCATGCTCATCTGTATGTATGCATGGGATGGGTTGGGGTTGAAGAGACTGGGACTGGGAAGTGGTAGTTGGAAGGGGACGGTAGGAACAGGGACAATGGCTGCCATCAGAGAGGAGGCCAGAGCCTGAATCGATCTTCGTTGGGCCACCAATCCACAGTGGATGCCCTTCAGGAATGCATTGCATTTCTGCATATGGGATGCCAACCCCTGGATGGCATTCACAATGGTTGACCGTCCTACAGAGATGGATCTCAGGAGGTCAATAGCCTCCTCACTCAGGGCAGCAGGGCTCACTGGGGCAGGGCCTGAGGTGCCTGGGGCGAAGGAGATGCCCACCCTCCTGGGTGAGCAGGCATGGGCAACTCGCTGAGGAGCTACATGGAGGGTGGTGCTGGTACGGGGGTGGCGGCTGTACCTACGAGCTGGGGTGGTCACAGAGGTGCCTGCCACCACCAGGGAGCTTCCATCGGAGGAGGTATCTGAGTCTGTGTTGTCACCTCGCCCTCCGTCCCATTGGTTCCCTCGGCGTTGGTGGAGTCTGCCTCCAAGGTCCTGTGGAATGCAGCTCCCCCTGTCGCCAGTGGACCTGCTCCTCCGCCAGATGATGCTATTGCACTCATGGACAGGATGACAGAAGAAAAAGGGGGGGCAGAGAGAAAAAAAAAACACTGGGTCATTTATTGCACCAACACCACAGTTGGCATACACAGCACTGTCACACACAGGGATCAAGCTTGAGCACTATGCATTGCACTGCCAGTGATTTGGCTAGATGCCACAGCAAGATGAGGGCCACACACCGCCAAATGCACCCCTTCTAGGACCCACAGAGCCCTGACTGGCATGGAATGCTAACAAGCTAGGTTACCTGCATTTGCCATACACCCATTACCCTTGAGCTGGATCATGCTGCAAGGTCTGGCCTGGCCTTAGGGACACCCACTAACACACCAACCAGCC
The DNA here is from genome assembly GCF_031143425.1 of Pleurodeles waltl. NCBI lineage: Eukaryota > Metazoa > Chordata > Amphibia > Caudata > Salamandridae > Pleurodeles > Pleurodeles waltl. The sequence continues at coordinate 1,710,484,063 of NC_090440.1, forward strand.
GGATCCCATGCCACATGCCAATTATTGTAGTAATATCCACTATACTCACCCCCTTGTGACTGCTGTGATGCCCTCAAGCACCCATCCACCTCTGGGTAGGCCACTGCCAGTATGTGGGCCATTAGGGGGGTCAGGTTCTGATGGGCACCCCTTCCTCACTGGGAGGCCATCCCCAGCTGGGCCTCCGTGGTCTTCCATGCCCAACGTCTCAGGTCCTCCCACCGTTTCCGACAGTGGGTGCTACGCCTGCCATAGACCCCCAGGGTCCGCACGTCCTTGGCGATGGCACACCATAATCCCTTCTTTTGATGGGCGCTGACCTGCAGAGGTAATACAGACAGGAGAACACCATTAAAAAAAACAGTCCAGACTGTCACACAAATTTCCCACCATACCCATTTCCATCATTATTGGCCAACACATTGCCCAGCGCACGCCATGTGCACCACAACAAGACATTCCCCCACCCCCATTACACGATGCTTGCATACACATCTCCATGCATCATTTCCCACATGCATCATGCCCAAAGTGTACTCACCCGTTGGTCATTACACATACAATCCAGCCTATAACACATATGGCCCAACAATTCAGTTTCTGTCACCATTTGCACACACATCGGCCAGCGCACACCATGTACACCACCACAAGACATTCCCCCATGACATGATGCTTGCACACACATCTTCATGCATCCTTCCCACATGCATCGTGCCCAAGGTGTACTCACCTGTTGGTCTGGAGGCCCATACAGCAGTCCGTACTGGGGCAGGACCCCATTCACTAAACACTCCAACTCCTCTGAAGTGAAGGCAGGAGCCCTTTCTCCGGTCACAGGGGCCATGGTGGGTTCCAGACACACGTCACAGCAGCGCACGCAGTGTAGGAGTTCTTCTGTTGAAGGTCAGGAAACAAGTGAGAAATCAGATAGAAAATGGCAGTCACATCCGCAGCGGTGTACACCATCACCGCCAGCGCAGATCCCCATTGGCCACTGTACTCCATAAAGCCCCATATTATCCAATGAGGAATTGCACGGCGGTGCAAGACCGCCTTTCGTCACGATGCCCAACGTCGGCGGAGTTACCGTACTTCCACCTGTTCCTACATACAGGACAGGCTGTCGCCATTTCATAGTGGCGGACAACGGTCAAATCAACCTTAACTGCGTCATAGCCTAGATTAGCACATACCTCGCCATTCCCAGTGTCCCATCACATAAATGCAGTATGTACACTGAGGGTGGGGTTACACTGTTCAAATTGTGACAACCTACTCACTCTTGTGTCCCTTAGATACCTACCGCTGTGGATAAATAGGAGGAGGAGACATACCCCCGTGTACAGACCCCTCGTGGACTTGGCTACACTGGAAGTCAGGCACATTATACTCACCTATAGACTGGACTGGGCCACAATCACAGAGCTGTGTGCCCAATGGGAGCCTGACCTGATATCTGCTATCCGTCATCCACTTGGGATCCCCCCTCTTGTGCAAGTGCTCCATTTCCCGGCAACTGGTTCTTTCCAAGTGACAGTGGGCTTGGCAGCAGGAATGTCACAGCCAATGTTCTCAATCGTGCTGGCAAGAGTTTTGTCTGCCCTGCTGAAACACACGTGGAGCTACATAGCTTTCCCCAAGTTGGAAGATCTGGCCACTGTAAAGGACGGATTCTATGCAATGGGACATATACCCAATATTGTTGGGGCCATTGACGGGACACATATTGCATTAGGTGTTCCAGAATCGGAAGAGTTTCCACTCACTGAATGAGCAAATGGTGTTCCTGGCGGACCAGTACATTTCCCATGTCAATGCTAAGTATCCTGGGTCGGTGCATAACTCCTTTGTTCTGAGGAATAGCAGCATCCCAAATGTGATGGCCCAACTACAGAGGCACAGGGTGTGGCTAATAGGTGAGCCATGGTCCCCACCCACTGTAAGTTAGTGTATGCCTTTAGGTGTCATCCCCAAATCATTGTGTGAGGCTAACTGTTGTCCCTCAATACTTGCAGGTGACTCTTGTCACCCAAACCTATTGTGGCTGCTAACCCCTGTGAGGAATGCCAGGACAGGGGCTGAGGAACGTTATAATGAGACACATGGGAATCAGAAGGATCACCGAGAGGATCTTCGGGGTCCTGAAGGCCAGGTTCAGGTGCCTCCCTCTGACAGGTGGATCCCTGTGCTACTCACTCGGGAAGGTCTGCCAGGTAGTAGTGGGATGCTGCATTTTGCACAACCTGACCCTCAGACGCCATGTACCTTTTCTGCAGGAGGAGGAGACTGAAGATGCCCCTGTGGCAGCAGTGGACCCTGAGGACAGTGAGGATGAGGAGGAAGAGGATGAGGATGAGGACAACCGAACATCAGTTATACGTCAATACTTCCAATGACACACAGGTGAGACAGTGCAACTGACCATTCCTCTGACTATTGATGTTTTCTGTGTGGCTGTAGCATGATGGCATTATCTTCCAATGCATCTCAACTTACTGTCACCTATGGCTTGTCATTTTACAGATGTTGGTGAGATAACAACTGTGTACTGATGCGATGAGTACAGACAGCTACAGGTCCATATTTCTATGCTCTCACAGTGTTCAGATCATTTGCATAAATGCACATTTTCAACACATAAAATACCAGTAGACAAGTTGTGTTTAAGGGTGTTTATTGTAGTGCTATGAAATTGAGGGAAAAGTGTGATGGAATGAGGATGGAGGAAAGTTCAGGGTATTGTTGCAGTCTGTTTGTAGCACAGGTGCAGTGTCCACGGGGCCATAGGAAGGGGAGCAAAGGCATTTCAAAGTGGACAGGGTGACAGTGTGGGACATAAAGGGGACAATTCCCACACGTAAACCGGGTTGTTCCTTTTTCACCAGGACTAGCACACTCCCTAACCGAGTGTCCCACTCCGTAGTAGCCTCAACTCAAATTGACTCGCAGACATCCACAAGACAGGGGTTGGGCGGCACCCCGGATACTCCAGAAATGAGGATCCTGCTCCTGAAGCAATTATGACTAATTGAGAACCCCCCTGACTTATCAAAAGACCGGCCACAAAATTGGGTGTTGTATAGATAGCCCAGGGGACGCGCATTGGAGGAGCCGGGTGCTGGGAGGAGGTGCTGCAGGGCAAGGAAGGAGCCCTTTAAATTTAAATCTACGTTGCGCTCCCGCCGTCGCGGGACGCGCATTGGAGGAGCCGGGTGCCGGGAGGAGGTGCTGCAGGGCAAGGAAGGAGCCCTTTAAATCTACGTTGCGCTCCCGCCGTCGTGGGACGCGCATTGGAGGAGCCGGGTGCCGGGAGGAGGTGCTGCAGGGCAAGGAAGGAGCCCTTTAAATCTACGTTGCGCTCCCGCCGTCGCTGGACGCGCCCGGGCAAAGCCCGGGCCAAGGGCGGGCCCGTCCTTAGCCCGTCAGAGACCGGAGGAGGCTGGGCTGGGCCCCCTCTCTTTCACCTGCAGTAAGAAATCTACTTGTTATTTAAGAGAGTATAGATTATAGCACTATTCTACATTTCCTAAATTGAGAAGCCTATTTTTTACTCAGCCCTTCCTTCATTAGTCCCTCCTCTAAGTTCTCCCACTGCAACTGCAATTTGGTCATAATTCGGAGGGTCCCACTAAACAAGTACATAGAAGCGCGTCATTCGAGGGGAGGAGCAGTCAGGGCAGGAGCCCTTAAACTTTGCTCTGCGCCCGTCCTGAGGCCGGAGGCAGGGCCAGTTACTCCAGTGACAGGACACTGAACTCAAAAGAAAGGGAGCTGTTTTCCCTTTCTTTTTTCTTTCATCACTGTACTTGTGTTTATTTTATTTTACTGGCATCTTCCCAATATGGGGAAAAGGAAGGCTATAGATTTACCAGCGCAATCCAAGGGCACTAAAATTGCAAAAAAACGCCTAAGTAGACCCTTGAATCTAGGCATACCCAATGGGTCCAACCCATTGGATGAAATAGACCTCCTAGTTAAAGAAGTTGAATCTATGTTAGGTACACAAACAACTATAAGGGCAAATAATTCAAAGAGAGGCCCCCCTAAGGATAGGAAAATCCCAGATATATTTAAAAAGAAGGGGTCAAGGGATTCTATAGACACCATAACAGGGGCTGATGGAGATGGAGGCCCGCATAACTGTAGGGGCTCCTTCCCAAAAACCCCTAATAACATAGCGAGTCCTCCAGTATCCCAGTGGGGTCTCCTACATGTACCACATACACCAACTCTCCCACCACTGATACCGGTGATCAAGGTGGTCCCTAGTTTATTCTGTACTAACCCCTTTGAACCTCTATCAGCAATAGAGGATTCGCCCGTGCCCACGAGTGTGCCTAAGTGCAAGCCAGTAGTTGGCATACCCAACCCTAGTGTTATCTCACCGATCCCCCAGTTCGAGTCGGAAGGTAAAGAACCTGCAGCTAGTAGAGACAACCTGGCTACAGTCCTTCAGAGAGTCGATGAAGTTAAGGGACTGGTTTTAGTACTAATAGATCTTATGAAGAGCAACCGTGTTTGTGCAGGGTTTTGTAAAGTTTGTGGGGAGGTTAGGGGGGAAGAAGCCTTCCCATTATCTGCCCCAACTAAGGGGATGGGGTCAAGGGAGTCAAGGGATAATTTTTGTCTCCCCAATAGAGGGGGGACAGCTCCTCAAGGGAGGGAAGATTATCGCTGTGATCCCAGTATTGACAATATGAGGCCCAGAAGGAGGTCTACAAATGCACCTAGACACGGAGACCGCCAAGGTAACTGGTCAAGTAATTTAACCAGTGACAGAGCTAAAGGTGGGACCAGTAGACCCGACCCACCGGGAATAGTCCAAGATTCCAGTTTTACACAAACCCTCAACAGGCCACACAAGATCCCCTATAATACCACCACTCTCTCGTGCCACAATATTGAGAGTACAGTTAATAAAGAACAGGACCTGCTTACAAGTCAGGGAACAAACAAAATCTATTTGACTAATGTTCCAAAACTATCGTCAGGGTCAGCTGAGAACCAAGCTTCCTTGATTAACAAAGTCATACACTGGATACGCTCCCGACGAAGCTGTCTTTCTGTTATTCGTTCTGACATAATATCGGTCAAGAGAAGCAGCATCACAGGGACCAATTTTGACACAATAACTATCTATTTTGAAGATAAGTATATGGTGACACAACTAATGGACTTTGATTCTCGTACCCATTTGGATAACGCAACAACCAGGGGGGGAATAAGACTCATGTTACACCCACATAATTCTGGACCAGCCATGGGACCGGCAGGATTCGATGGTTTAATTAATTCCCGTGGAGGTGCTGCACGGAAGGAAGCTAATCCCAGGCCGCTGCCTAATCCTGTATGACTGACTACTGAACTAGTAACTAATGTGATGACCCGCTCCAAGGCCTCACATTTGATGGGGATGATAAAGCATCATCATTAAATATTTGCAGTAATGACTCGAGCGCGGTAGATGCTGGATGCACAACCGTGGCGATAAACCAAGATAAATGTATGTTAGAACTTATGTCATGGAACGTTGCCGGCCTGGCAAAGAAACTAGATGATGGTGAATGGGCCTCTTTTATTAAAAAAATAGACATATGTTTGTTTCAGGAAACTTGGGCGGAGGATGCTATTTATATAGATGGATTTCTCTCATTTAGTGCACCTGCTATACCTCCAGAGAAGGGGAGGGGCCGGGCAAAAGGTGGGCTCTTATTACTTGTTAACAAGAATCTGCAGTGTGACTATAAGCCCCTGGAAATTGATTCCGTAGATCTAAAAGCCATGTGTATTACGTTCAACAGAAGATTATCAATTGTTATTGTTAATGCTTATATACGATCGGTCCCATATGGCTCCGAGTCCCACACCCTGGCTATTCTGTCCGAATTTGTGGGAAGCCTCCACTCCTCAACTATTTTAATCATAGCTGGAGATTTTAACTGTACCTTCGAGCCTTCTATTCTCATAAGTGGTTTAACCGATGAAGAAGATGAGCAGTGGGGGATCCCACAATTATCTATTACCCGGCCTTGCAAAAAATCTCGGGTGGCCATGCAACTAGCCACATTATGTTTAAACCATGGCCTTAGGGCCTGTAATGGTAGAACTCCATCCGATATGAACAGCGCACCTACTTTTAAAAGGGGCATGTCGATAAGCACTATTGATTACTTCTTGGTCGATGTTAGGTTGTGGCCCCATTTGGTAGACATGAAAGTAGAAGTTAGATGTGATAGTGACCATTTCCCCTTGCTCCTTACCCTTTCTGGAGAAATGTTCAGGAGAACACTTAACAACTATGCTACAACAATTCCGCCACCTTGCTGGAACAATAAATTCACCAAGATTACTTGGCCAAAAGTGATGTCCAACCCTCACCATATTAGGGCAATATATCAGATTTTCTTAAATAGTTTGGCTGAGTATGAAGATCAGGCAGTGGGGAATATTCAGATTCTCGAAATACACGACAGCATGACTACTCAGCTACGGGGGTTCTTTTATAAAACAAGGCGGTCAAAGTCTCATGAAGGGAAAGGGGCACGCAAGGGATGGTTTGACGAGAGGTGCTCAAAGGCTAAGTCTGGGTTAAGAGTAGCAGTAATGTCTGGCTCCCAGGGGTAAATTAAACAAGCTAGGTCCCTTTACAAAGTAACTTTGTCTAACGCTAAAAAGCGGTGGGAGGATTCCCTGTAGCAGGAATTATTAGACGCTTCCAGAGAGAAGAATAACAAGCGTTTCTGGGAACTCCTGTCTAAAAGAGAAAATGGAGGTAGGAGTTGTCCCAGCAACCACATTCAACCAGAAAGCTGGGTAGAGCATTTTACTACTCTTTACGCCCTACCAGAGGGCCCAATGGACACCAATGTGGTCCACTCTCCAACAAAATTGTTGGAATCAAATTCCAGCATGGCCCTCCAAGTGGAGGCCCAGTGTGTTCCTGAGGGTTGCCTCATCTTTAAAGTAGAAGAGACCCTTGAGGCTATAAATAGCCTAAAACCTGGTAAAGCACCTGGACCAGACAAGCTTCCTGGAGATCTTTATAGATCGGAACCATACATCTGGTCCTGGTATATTAATGCCATTTCAAATAGCATAGCTGCAGGGGGGCAAATTCCAGGTACATGGAAGGGGGCAGAGATCATACCCATTTATAAAAAAGGAAATGCTAATCTTCCAGCTAACTATAGGCCAATTAGCCTTATAGACAACCTACAAAAGATCTTTGCTAAACAAATTTTGCAGAGGCTAATCAATTGGGTTGAGGAGTATCAAATCCTTTCCCATTTACAGGCAGGGTTTCGTGCAAAAACTAGCACGATAGACCAGGTCTTCCGATTGGCCATATTGCATTGGAAATATGTTCTTGTGGCCAAGCAATGCCTGTATGTGGTATTTATAGACCTGCGATCGGCTTTTGATCTAGTCCCGAGAGCCAAACTGTGGGAAGTGCTGGGTAGATTGGGAGTCCCAGAGGATCTATTACTCCTGTTAAAACGACTACATGAGAACACTTATGCCCAAGTGAGGTGGGGTGAACAAGGCGAACTGACAGAGCGGATCCCAATCAGAAGGGGAGTTCGCCAAGGTTGTGTGCTAGCCCCCCTACTGTTTACCATATTTATCAACGAAGTAGTAAAGGCTGTGTCCATAGGCCAGAATGATGCCCCTTCCCTGAATACACAAAAAATCCCCATCCTGCTCTTTGCTGATGATTCACTCCTCATTTCTAAGAAACCAATGGGGTTGCAAACCCTTGTTGACCGGTTTAACCAATTTTGTAGCGATCATGGGTTGGAGGTTAATATTAACAAAACCAAACTGATGGTGTTATCCAAGGGACCTAGGAAAAAATGTTCCATTCATATTGAGGGAGTACGGTTGAAGGAAGTAAGCTCTATAGATTACCTGGGAGTTAGGCTAACCAGCAAACTTTTATGGGAAGAGCAGATTACAAAAAGTGCAGGGCTCCTACAACACAGAGCCTCATCTATATTGCGTTTCTATCAAAGCACCTCTACCAAAGTTGTTTCCCCAGCAATAAAAATTTATACAGCTAAGGCTCAAAGTGCAGCCCTGTACGGAGCGGAGGTATGGGGTTGCGCTAACTGTAACAAGATCAGTGTGGGGGAAAACAACTTTGCAAGGGCCTTAACTGCATGTCCACGCACTACACCGTTGCTTCCATTATTTCTAGATCTGGGGTTAAGCCGAGTAGCAGATCTAGCTACTCTAAGACCCCTCCTTTATTGGATCAGGTTATGGATAACCCCCGAACTAGATATATATAAAACCGCATTACTCGATCTATTGAAATGCCAGAACGCTAATACTCTACCCTGGATTCGCCACGTGGCCCATTGGCTCCGGCTATTGGGTCTGGGTGATTATTGGGAAAATCCCCATAAATTAGAGAGACGGCATAAAAACGTTTTAAAGTTAACCTATTGGTCTTATGTTAAGGACAACTATATAACCCACAAATCCCACGGCCGCTTAACTAATTCCTTCATTGATATTAAATGGTCCCCAAAGTTTGAATCCTATTTGGATGTTATACCGGATTTGCAGGGCAAGAGCTTATATGCAAGGTTTCGTTTTGGCTCTCTGCCCCTGAAGTCATTGATTCATAGGTGGGGGTCGATTAATCTTCCCGATATATGCCCTGCCTGTGGCAGTACTTTCGAAACCATTGAGCATTTCATGTTCTTTTGCCCAGCCTATGCGATTCCGCGACTAAAATGGATCCGCAATATTTGCAGGGACATGGGATTCAAGAACTGCTCTTTGGCTCTACGGGTTCTAAAAAGCCACAATTCAACCGACATAATTCTTTCAGTAAGCAAGTATTTAGCAACAGCTTGGCGCATACGATGCCATCTCCAAAAAGTAATTTAAGGTCTCATCTCTTCTATAGATAAGTTTTAGAGTCATATGTGCAATTTAAGTTATTGTTCTAATGTTTCTACACCAATTTATAGATGTGTATTTATTTATTTGCTTAAGAATTATTTATTATCTTGTTTTATGTGTTTTATGGTCATTGATCGAACAAAGTTGATGATGATGATGATGATAAATTATGACCATGTGGTCTGGACAGGGCTTGGAATAGATTTTTCTCAGACAAATATGTGGGTAATCATCCTGTGTTTCTGCTATTTTTTCTTACTAGTGTTAGCCGCAAAGAGTGATTTTTATGCACCTGTCTGGTATTCGTGCCATCTTAACATGAATTCGATATCCATTTTAAGCTATTATATAAGATTTTTATTTCATTGTGCTTGTATTTCTAAAAACTTGGCAGTGCCTAAATTTGCCTATATGATGATTGTGCCGGGAGCAGGCTCTTCATGTCAAAGTATGCTATCTAAACTATCAAGGAACTGTATCACTATGTAATATCAACCTAGCACTTTACATTTTTAAATCTTGGTCGGATTTTGAAGGTTTTAGAGAAGCCATTTTTTATCCTAAAATTTATTTTAAGCCAGTGTGAAAGCATAATGGAACAAACGCACCCTTTTTGTACGATTTAATGTGTAACTTTTATGACCTATGGTCGAATAAAGTATATGATGATGATGAGGTGAGTCTCATTTCCTGGTGTTGGCCTGGCTTCTGTCTGGGTTGCAGAGAACATTTGCAGGGTGGTTCACCTTCTGCAGGGTGGGGTGCTGGTGGCCTGTGGGTCCTCTGGCGGGGCCTCCTGCCCACTAGGTGCAGTGGAAGTGGAGGGCTAGTCAATGGACAGGCTAGTGGTAGGGGCCCGCTGGTGTGCTGTTGCTTCTGTCATGATGTTGGCCATGTCTACCAGCACTCTTGCTATGGAGATCAAGGTGGTGTTGATGGCCTGCAAGTCCTCCCTGATCCCCTAATACTGTTCCTCCTGCAGCCACCTGTTCTCCTGCATCTGGCCCATCGTGTCCTGGGAATGTTGGTAGGCTCCCAGGATCTGATTGAGTACCTCCTGGAGAGTCGGTTTCCTGGGCCTGTCCTCCCCCTGGAGCACAGCGGTCCTCCCAGTGTCCCTGTTGGCCTGTGCTTCTGTCCCCTGAATGGTGTGCCCACTGCCACTGACCCAAGGTCCCTGATTGTCTTTGGTGCGAGGAGTGGCCTGGGGTCCCTGTACAGGTGGGCACACTGCTGATTGACGTGTCCTGGGGACAGAGATGTAGGTATGCTGGGTGGTTGCTGAGGTGTTGGATACTGATTTGGGTCTGTGGTGGGTGTGGGTGACAGACTGCCCAGTGGTCCCTGATGTGCCAGGTTGTTGGTCCAGATCCTGAAGTCCAGAGTTACTGTCATCATTCGGGGCATCTTCTGTTGGGGGACTGGATAGTTGTGGCACCTCCTCTCCCAGGGGATTGGCTGGGGCACCTGTGGGTATGTAAGTGATGTATTATGCTTCATGTCTGTGACATATTGTACATCCCTGGCTTCCCTTCTATCGTTGCTGTTGCCCTGCCTCCTTTGTTTGTGTATGGTGATGTATTCTGGGATTGTTAGTTTCCCTATGCTATGCATTCTGTAGTGATTGGTGTCCATGTAGGGCTGGGAGGGCTGTCCATGCATTGGTATAGCATGCATGGCTAAGCATTGGGGTTAGTCATATGTGTAGGTGCAGTGTGTGGGATGGAGTGGAGTGATGGGAGTGAGGGTGAGGGGGTGTAATGGCATGTAGGTATGGGGGGGTGATAAGTGATAAATGTTGACATACAAGTGTGCAGTCCTCCGGCTACTCCAGCAAGTCCCGCAGGATGCAGTAATGCCAAGACTTGCTCCTCCCATGCTGTGGGGGAGGAGGTGGGTGTCCACCGCCAATCCTCGGTATGGCAAGTTGGTGCCATGCTGCCATGGAACGTACCTTCCCCGTAGATCATTCCACCTCTTCCTGATGTCGTCCCTTGTTCTTGGGTGCTGTCCCACGGCGATGGCCCTGTTAATGATTCTCCGCCATAGCTCCATCTTCCTGGCAATGGATATTTGTTTTTCCTGTGCTCCAAACAGCTGCAGCTCTACCCTGACAATTTCCTCCACCATGACTCTTAACTCCTCATCAGTGAAACGGGGGGACCTTTGTGAGGACATGGGTGTTGTGTGGTGTGTGTTGGTGAGAGTGTGTTGAGTACTGTGGTGGGGTGTGTGATGTCGGGTGCGTGAGGGATGTATGGGTGTATGTGGTGTGTGTCTAGTTGTCACTGTGCTTTTCACGCCAATCTCCTGGCAGTAACTGCTGTTTGTAAAAGTTTGTGGGTAATGTGGGTGTGTGTTTTATGGTGCTGTGGGTGGGTGGGTGTGGTTTGTGTATGAGTGTCAGGTGTGTGTTTTTAGTATTGGCCAATGTAGTGCTGTTTTGTATGTGGGTGTCCATTCTGAGCACTGCGGTATGTACCGCTAGTGGTTTACTGCCATTCAATATCCGCTGTGGTGATTCGTGGGTCATAGTGTGGTGGGCGTTGTTCTGTTGGCGTAACGGTATGGGTGTTGGTTCAGCCACTTTAGCACTGACCTTTGGGCTGGTGGTTTTGTGTATGTGGCTGTATTCTGTCGGATTGGTGTGTGTGTGTGTCATAAGATGGGGAACAGATATTCGCCACCGTGGCAGTATGTTGGCGGCTGTCACCGTGGCAGTAAGCGGGATTTACCACCAATGTCATAATGAGGACCTTGATATGCTCGTCAAACAATATAAGTTCAATTAATTCAAAGATAAAAAAGCCATACATCTCTGAATTATTGACGGATGTTTGTCAGATTATTTCAGATGACAAATGCTGAGAGAAACCCTTAGTCTGGAGCGAGTTCTTATGGCTGCCAGAGCTGAGGAATGTGCTGATCGACAAGCTGCTGACATGGAGGCCAGAGATGGCCATAATGAATCAATCATGAACATACAAAGTATGCAGAAACACAAAGCAGAAGGACACAAAGTGATGTCTCTAAAGAAAAATAAACTGTGCTTTAGATGTGGATTTTTGGGTCCACATGAAGGAAGGTCCCGCCATTGGACAAGGATGCGAAGGCTTTGGGAAGGAGAACCACTTTTGTACTGGTTTGCAAGGCAAAGGAAAAGTTAAGTGAGTCACTACGAGAAAACAAAAAGGCCCCCCAAATATTCCAGAAGCGATGTTCTACGCACGCCCACAAAGCCAAGCAGCAACATCAGCTGAGGCTAATCAACACTCAACGAAGTTGATCGCCATCTAAATTTTCATCCTATAGCTCTTCAATTTCATTTCAAGTGACGGTGAGAAAGATGGATGTGCCATGTCGATGTTTATCTCAGAAAAGCGTGCGCATGCCAGACTGGCTGCATACAAAAAAGAACTTGAGTCAAAGAAAAGTCAACGAGTAAAATCACAAAAGTCATTCAAACATTGTCCAAAAAAAGTAAACGGCTTCTCCATACCTTTTATTATTAACAGTGGTGCATCGATAAGCATTGTGCTTTAGGAGAAATGCAATAAACTGTCTCCATTGCCCCTTCTCACACCGTCAAAGGCTGAAGTATTTACATTGGCTGCATCAATGCCATTAAAGAGTCAAGGTCCATTCGTAGCAATTAAGAGAGTAAAAGGCAAAAGTGCAAGCACCCATTCACATACTTCAAGGTACCGCACCAAGTGCCTGTTTGCTCAGTTTCAATACTGCTGCTAATATGGGACTGATATTTGTGAACTACAACATGAATGCTTAGCACAAAATAGTAAGTCAGTTCCCCTCATTGTTTCATGGATTGGGAAAACTTAAGAACATGAAAGAGAAAAAGCATATCAATGAGGATGTCTGACCTGTTGCTTAAAGACATAGACAAATTGTATTTCATCCACAAGAAGTTGTTGAGAAAGAGCTTGAGAGATTAATAAAGCATGATATCTTTGAATGATCTACTGGTCCGACTCTGTGGGTTTCCACCCATAATGGAAGTGCCCAAAAAGCCCAGTGAAGGAGCTATACTCATCTGTGTTGATATATGTCAAGCTACCAATGCAATTGAAAGAGAACGACTTTCCGATCCACACTTTTCAGACATGATCACAGATCTAAAAGGTGCCAGTGTCATGGTACCCCTTCCAAAGCTGCTGAAGCCTACATTACCTTCATTGTAAAGTCCAGTACTCCTGTCGCTATCTCTTTGGAACAAATTATTACTGCAACGAGAAAAGATAGTGATATGTATACACTAAAAGATATTATTGTACATCAGTCCTGGAAACAGCACACTCAATCTCACATTGGACAGTAAATGTTAAAAGTTCAAAAATGTGAAAGACAAACTGTTACTCAAGAAGGTATTGTCTTATGAGGTTTGAGGATGTCAGCGACAATAAGTAATTAAAGTGGTCCAAGAAGGGCATTGTGGAATTGTTTCCACTAAACAAGCGCTACAAGACCGAGTTCGGTTTCCTCCTTTTGATGAGAGAGTTGAAAGAGAATAAAAGTCTTGTCATTTGTGCAATCAATTTCATATCTCTCAAAATCACTCAATGTACCTTGAACTTGTTGGATTTATCAAAACATGCATGGGAGAGAATCACTGTTGATTTCTTTGGTCCTTTTGACAATGGACATCGCCTGATGGGGATTATCGATGAATACTCCCATTTTCCACTGAGAAGATCTCTCATCCATTACTCAAAAAAGAGTCATCAAGAGGATAGATGGCTTTTTTTGCAATATGGGGAGTTCCTTCAATTCTGAAGTCTGACAATGGCCCGCCATTCACCAGTCAAGAATAGCGATTCTCAGAGTTTTAATGTCAAGAGAATCTGAATTTCATTAACGACATGGAGGCTAAAATTATGCATTATTCTTTTAATGCTACTCCACACAGCAGCACTTGAAGGTATATTACATCATAAACAAATGAAGTCTAGAATAATCCATAGCAGCGTATGAAGGCCTATGCGAAGAACAGTCATCCTCTTTATAATGCAAGACTTGATAAACAAATCTAGAACTCATCTCTTGTAAAGAAAGGAACTCATGAAGAAAAAGTTAACGTAGTCCATTAGAAGAGTCACCTCACTGTGAATTATCTGAAAGAAAGAAAATCATTATGCCAGAAAAATGAAGGGATGGACAAAAGCAAGTAATACACTTGAGAATCATTAAATTGCTATTGAAACTCAAAGTAGAGATAAAAAGAACTTTCTTTTTTTGATCTTTTTTCTAATTTCATTTTTAACACATTTCTATTACCTACTAAATATTTTAAAATATACTAACAGTGAGGAGAAGGAGAGATAATGTTAGCATCAGTGTCTTTAATGAAATTCAGATTCTCCTGATATTAAAACTTTGAGAATCACTATTATGCATGTTGGTAGTCTTCTAAAACAACATTTGATGTGTGTTCAATAGGTTTACAGTAGTGTTTAGCAAAGATGGCAGCATTAGACCAATCAGCTTCCTTCATATTGTCCTCTACTCTTGCACCTTTCCATAAAGCTTGGATAACCATGGCACCTTTCAAGGAATGTGCACAAACTTTTCGTAAGTCAACACCAGCTTCTTGCATAATACATCTTACCTATCTAGCAATTGTCGCTGTGGACACTACATGAAAGGATTTAACAAAGGAGATTAGTAACTGATTAACGCCATCAGATCTAAATTCCATCATGAGTGAATCATATTCCCTCATGCACTGGACTACACACAATGTTTTACAAGAAACAAACCTAAGATAGAATACAGTCTCAGACATCATTTTTGTTCTTTGTGTAATATCGAAGGTGTCCTATTACTTACCTCCAATACTTTGACACCTGAAATTATACGGCAAGAGATTAAACATAACGAGCATGCCAGTTTCATAGATAGTTTCTTAGTATCTAAATATCTGTGAACAGGCCAACCCTAAAACAAGGTAAGAACTATGGCCCTCATTATGACTTTGGCGGTCTTTTTCAGAGACTGCTGAAGCCACCGCATCCAGCGTACCACCAGTGCGCCAATTTGGAGTTGTGTTTGGGCTTCCGTCCATTTATGGGCAGAAGTCCGACTACAGAGTTGAAGAAGCCGTTGCATCACCAGCACTGTCATGCCAGCAAGACTCTGCCTGAGCCATAATACGGCCTGGTGGAAACTTGCTGGCGTGTTGGTGCTGGTGGTGAAAAACCGCCAGGACCCATCCCACCCCGGACGACCAGCTGCCTGAAAAGGTAAGTTGATCATCTGAAAATGGGGATGGAGTGTTAGGTGCATGCGTGTGATGTGTGTGTGTGTGTGTGTGTGCAAATGGGGGTGTCTGAGTGCGTGTATGTGTGCAAATGGGGGTGTCTGAGTGCGTGTTTGTGAGCGAGCGAGTGGGAGTATCTGAATGTATGCATGCGGTTGGGGGTGCGTGTATGCATTTATGCAGAGGGGAGGGGTTGTGTCGGGCTGCGAGTGAGTAGGTGTGTGTATTAGGATGCATGTGAGTGGGGGTGCATGTGTGCAAGTCTGCTAGTGAGTGGGTGTGCATTTGTGCAAGTCTGCGAGTGAGTGGGGTTGTGTATGTGAATGTATGCATATGCAGAGGGGTGTGTATGTGAATGTATATGTTCGTGAAGGGGTGGGGAGGCGTTTGTAACTGTGTGGACAGGTGGGAGGGGTGTCTGCATGTGTGTGGACGTTTAGGGGTGTGTGTGCTGGCAACAGGAATTCCTGTCGCCGGGTGCTTTACCGCCAGGGTTTTCATGGCGGGGTGACCCCCACGGCAAGCCTGGCGATCTGCAGCCTTGTAATCCGACTTGCAGGCAGATGCCTGCCGCCGGGCTGGAGGAGCTCAATGCCGGCTGCGTTGGTTCGACCGCAACGGCGGGCCAGGCGGCTTTGAGGCGGTTTGGCTTCTGCCAAACCCCACAACTTGTAATGCAGCAGTCTCTCCGCCCGGGTCCGCAGCGTTAAGACCGTTACAGCGAGGCTGATGAGGGCCTACGTTTACGTCCCAAAGAGTCTGATATCTTGATCTGGGGGGGTCTTCTTAACCAAATGCTCTTGAGAACAAGACAAACTAAAACATTCTTTCCTAAACTGCGCTGATTAACCATATTGTGACCGGCAGAAATAGCCAATTAATAGTGCTATAACTTAAGCTCTTATCAAAGTGAATTACAAGGAGATTAACCACTTCAATTACAGGAGTCGCCATGGGATCCAGGTCCCTTTCCAAACACCAACAAATCCAGATCTTCCAGATTCCTTTAAACCTGGATTGAGGTCCTGGAGCCTAAGAGTCCTCAAAGAGCTCTGTAGGACTTCCTGAAAGGTCAGACAATCAGAAGGTCTCCAGACACCTTCCATGCAAGAAGGTTCAAAGTCCCTATTTGAACCAATGGGTGTTCCTGTCCATCTATGTCCTGTCCATCTATGTCTTTCAGCAGACCCTTCATGGCAGGAACAAAGAATGGAATGTTGCAAGCGACTTCGAAAGTAAATGGAAACCACGCTTGTGAAACTCAAAACAGAGTATTATTAGAATAACAGAGCATTTCTCTTGTCTCACTTTCTGTAGGACTCTTTGGATCACTGCGAAAGGAGGGAAGGCATACTTTATCATTCCCTTCCAAGTCCGAAGAAATGCATTGACTGCCAGGGCACTCTGGTTTGGCCTTCAGCTATAGTTTTTATTTAGTTCAAAGGTTAGTAAGCTTGCATATAGATCTGTCTCTATGGGACCCCAAACTTGGAATATTTTCCTGAAACAATACTCATTCAGTTTCCAATCACTGTAGTCCTTTAAAAATCTTGAACTACAATCCACATAAACATTTTCCTTCCCAGGTAAATATTCTGCCTTTAGAGTTTGTGTTATAGTCAGAAAAGCCAAAGTTTCCTCACTAAATTCGCCAGATCTATGGACTTTGTTCCGCCTAAGCGATTTATATAGGCTACTGTAGATACATTGTCTATTTTCAGTAATTCTGCTCTGCCTTGCAAGCAATCTTTGAAACTCATGAGAGTGCACAGTCCTGCAGTCAGTTCTAAATAATGTATATGATGTAGTCTTTCTGCATTTGACCAAAACCCGCCAGTCTCCTGAACACCTAGATACGCACCCCAGCCAGTCAGACCCACATCTGATTCCAGAATGAAATTTGGGGAACAACCAAAAATTGCCCAGCCGTTCCAAGCCTGATCTAGAGAAACTCTGTCAACATACTAAAGACCTGAACGAAGAGCTTTCACTTTTATGCTCAGTAAGGCATAGTAGTGCAAGGGGCCCAGAAAAATTGCCAACTCTCTCAGAGTTAAAGAATCTCAGCCGAGAACCTATCCTATTTCCTTCCATATATTGTTGATCTTCTTCAAGGGAAGGGGAAGAATGACTTTTACAGTATCTATTGTAAAACCTAGAAATTCCAGAGAATGGGAATGGAAAAGAACTGATTTATCTTTGATGACCCAAGGGTAGGTCGCTCCCCCTGCCGCTGCAGCTCCTCCAGGTTCCTGAGTTCCTGAGACCCACCCCACAGTAAGTACCCCCCACCTCCCAGCCCCTCGTTCTGCCCCGTGCTACTCACCCTCTCTCCTGCTCCTGCTTCTTTTCCTCTTTCCTTCTTCTCTGTTCTTCCTCCTCGCTCCTCGTCTGTATTCTTCTTCTGTACTCCTCTTCTCCCCGTCTTCTCTCCTCTTCTCTTCTTCCTCATCTTCTGCTGTGGTATTCTGCACCCTGTTTCTTCGTTTTTTGTATCTCCCTCCGTGTTCTTCTGTGTTCTTCTGTGTTCCTCTGTGTTCTTCTGTCTTCCTCTGTCTTCTTCTGTCTTCCTCTGTCTTCTTCTGTCTTCCTCTGTCTTCTTCTGTCTTCCTCTGTGTTTTTCTGTCTTCCTCGGTGTTCTTCTGTCTCCCTCTGTGTTCTTCTGTATTCTTCTCTGTTCTTCTGTCTTCCTCTGTCTTCTTCTGTCTTCCTCTGTGTTCTTCTGTATTCTTCTCTGTTCTTCTGTACTCCTCTCTGTTCTTCTGTGTTCTTCTGCTCTTCCGGTCTTCTGCTCTTCCAGTCTTCTGCTCTTCCGGTCTTCAGTCCTTCCGGTCTTCTGCTCTTCTTTTCTTCTGTTCTTCTTTTCTTCTTGTCTTCTTGTCTTCTGCCTTCGGCTCTTCTGCCTCCTCCGTCCTCTTCTCCCTGCGCCTGCCCTCCTGCTCCTGCCTCATCCCCCTCCCCCACTCGCATCCCCCCCTCTATCTCCCCTATCTAACCCGTTCACTTTCTACCTCCCTCACTCCTCCTATCTACCTATCTCTCCATCTCTCTATCCCACTATCCAACTCCCTCACTCTCCACCTCCTCCTATCTTCCTATCTATCTTTTTCCCTATCTATCGATTTCTCTATCTACCTTTTCTCTCTACCTATTTCTCTATCTCTCCCCCCCTCCCGCCACCCCCTCTATTACCTATCTTCCTATCCCCTCACTCTACCTCTCACCCTCACCCACCTCTACAACCCCCCCTCCCCTATCTTCACAACCCTACACCTATCTTTCTCCCTAATCTCCTAAACCTCCTAACACTCTCCCCCCTCCACCCTTAAACCCCCCTCCCCCAGCTCTTCTCACTCTACCTGTCCCCCCCCCCTCGCGCTTTCCCGCCGCGACCTCCTGCACGCCCCCGCCCCCCAGCTCCCATTCGCCCCCAGCTGACCCCTCCCCCCCCCCTCCTACCTCATATGGCGGCCGCTGCGCGACAGTGGTAGCGACCCTTGACCCAAGGGTAGGTCGCTCCCCCTGCCGCTGCAGCTCCTCCAGGTTCCTGAGTTCCTGAGACCCACCCCACAGTAAGTACCCCCCACCTCCCAGCCCCTCGTTCTGCCCCGCGCTACTCACCCTCCCTCCTGCTCCTGCTTCTTTTCCTCTTTCCTTCTTCTCTGTTCTTCCTCCTCGCTCCTCGTCTGTATTCTTCTTCTGTACTCCTCTTCTCCCCGTCTTCTCTCCTCTTCTCTTCTTCCTCATCTTCTGCTGTGGTATTCTGCACCCTGTTTCTTCGTTTTTTGTATCTACCTCCGTGTTCTTCTGTGTTCTTCTGTGTTCCTCTGTGTTCTTCTGTCTTCCTCTGTCTTCTTCTGTCTTCCTCTGTCTTCTTCTGTCTTCCTCTGTGTTTTTCTGTCTTCCTCTGTGTTCTTCTGTCTCCCTCTGTGTTCTTCTGTATTCTTCTCTGTTCTTCTGTCTTCCTCTGTCTTCTTCTGTCTTCCTCTGTGTTCTTCTGTATTCTTCTCTGTTCTTCTGTACTCCTCTCTGTTCTTCTGTGTTCTTCTGTGTTCTTCTGTGTGTCTTCTGCTCTTCCGGTCTTCTGCTCTTCCGGTCTTCAGTCCTTCCGGTCTTCTGCTCTTCTGTTCTTCTTTTCTTCTGTTCTTCTTTTCTTCTTGTCTTCTTGTCTTCTGCCTTCGGCTGTTCTGCCTCCTCCGTCCTCTTCTCCCCGCGCCTGCCCTCCTGCTCCTGCCTCATCCCCCTCCCCCACTCGCATCCCCCCCTCTATCTCCCCTATCTAACCCGTTCACTTTCTACCTCCCTCACTCCTCCTATCTACCTATCTCTCCATCTCTCTATCCCACTATCCAACTCCCTCACTCTCCACCTCCTCCTATCTTCCTATCTCTCTATCTTTTTCCCTATCTATCGATTTCTCTATCTACCTTTTCTCTCTACCTATTTCTCTATCTCTCCCACCCTCCCGCCACCCCCTCTATTACCTATCTTCCTATCCCCTCACTCTACCTCTCACCCTCACCCACCTCTACAACCCCCCCTCCCCTATCTTCACAACCCTACACCTATCTTTCTCCCTAATCTCCTAAACCTCCTAACACTCTCCCCCCTCCACCCTTAAACCCCCCTCCCCCAGCTCTTCTCACTCTACCTGTCCCCCCCCTCCCTCGCGCTTTCCCGCCGCGACCTCCTGCACGCCCCCGCCCCCCAGCTCCCATTCGCCCCCAGCTGACCCCTCCCCCCCCCTCCTACCTCATATGGCGGCCGCTGCGCGACAGTGGTAGCGACCCTTGACCCAAGGGTAGGTCGCTCCCCCTGCCGCTGCAGCTCCTCCAGGTTCCTGAGTTCCTGAGACCCACCCCACAGTAAGTACCCCCCACCTCCCAGCCCCTCGTTCTGCCCCGCGCTACTCACCCTCTCTCCTGCTCCTGCTTCTTTTCCTCTTTCCTTCTTCTCTGTTCTTCCTCCTCGCTCCTCGTCTGTATTCTTCTTCTGTACTCCTCTTCTCCCCGTCTTCTCTCCTCTTCTCTTCTTCCTCATCTTCTGCTGTGGTATTCTGCACCCTGTTTCTTCGTTTTTTGTATCTCCCTCCGTGTTCTTCTGTGTTCTTCTGTGTTCCTCTGTGTTCTTCTGTCTTCCTCTGTCTTCTTCTGTCTTCCTCTGTCTTCTTCTGTCTTCCTCTGTCTTCTTCTGTCTTCCTCTGTGTTTTTCTGTCTTCCTCGGTGTTCTTCTGTCTCCCTCTGTGTTCTTCGGTATTCTTCTCTGTTCTTCTGTCTTCCTCTGTCTTCTTCTGTCTTCCTCTGTGTTCTTCTGTATTCTTCTCTGTTCTTCTGTACTCCTCTCTGTTCTTCTGTGTTCTTCTGTGTTCTTCTGTGTGTCTTCTGCTCTTCCGGTCTTCTGCTCTTCCGGTCTTCAGTCCTTCCGGTCTTCTGCTCTTCTGTTCTTCTTTTCTTCTGTTCTTCTTTTCTTCTTGTCTTCTTGTCTTCTGCCTTCGGCTCTTCTGCCTCCTCCGTCCTCTTCTCCCCGCGCCTGCCCTCCTGCTCCTGCCTCATCCCCCTCCCCCACTCGCATCCCCCCCTCTATCTCCCCTATCTAACCCGTTCACTTTCTACCTCCCTCACTCCTCCTATCTACCTATCTCTCCATCTCTCTATCCCACTATCCAACTCCCTCACTCTCCACCTCCTCCTATCTTCCTATCTCTCTATCTTTTTCCCTATCTATCGATTTCTCTATCTACCTTTTCTCTCTACCTATTTCTCTATCTCTCCCCCCTCCCGCCACCCCCTCTATTACCTATCTTCCTATCCCCTCACTCTACCTCTCACCCTCACCCACCTCTACAACCCCCCTCCCCTATCTTCACAACCCTACACCTATCTTTCTCCCTAATCTCCTAAACCTCCTAACACTCTCCCCCCTCCACCCTTAAACCACCCTCCCCCAGCTCTTCTCACTCTACCTGTCCCCCCCCCTCCCTCGCGCTTTCCCGCCGCGACCTCCTGCACGCCCCCGCCCTCCAGCTCCCATTCGCCCCCAGCTGACCCCTCCCCCCCCTCCTACCTCATATGGCGGCCGCTGCGCGACAGTGGTAGCGACCCTTGACCCAAGGGTAGGTCACTCCCCCTGCCGCTGCAGCTCCTCCAGGTTCCTGAGTTCCTGAGACCCACCCCACAGTAAGTACCCCCCACCTCCCAGCCCCTCGTTCTGCCCCGCGCTACTCACCCTCTCTCCTGCTCCTGCTTCTTTTCCTCTTTCCTTCTTCTCTGTTCTTCCTCCTCGCTCCTCGTCTGTATTCTTCTTCTGTACTCCTCTTCTCCCCGTCTTCTCTCCTCTTCTCTTCTTCCTCATCTTCTGCTGTGGTATTCTGCACCCTGTTTCTTCGTTTTTTGTATCTCCCTCCGTGTTCTTCTGTGTTCTTCTGTGTTCCTCTGTGTTCTTCTGTCTTCCTCTGTCTTCTTCTGTCTTCCTCTGTCTTCTTCTGTCTTCCTCTGTGTTTTTCTGTCTTCCTCGGTGTTCTTCTGTCTCCCTCTGTGTTCTTCTGTATTCTTCTCTGTTCTTCTGTCTTCCTCTGTCTTCTTCTGTCTTCCTCTGTGTTCTTCTGTATTCTTCTCTGTTCTTCTGTACTCCTCTCTGTTCTTCTGTGTTCTTCTGCTCTTCCGGTCTTCTGCTCTTCCGGTCTTCTGCTCTTCCGGTCTTCAGTCCTTCCGGTCTTCTGCTCTTCTGTTCTTCTTTTCTTCTGTTCTTCTTTTCTTCTTGTCTTCTTGTCTTCTGCCTTCGGCTCTTCTGCCTCCTCCGTCCTCTTCTCCCCGCGCCTGCCCTCCTGCTCCTGCCTCATCTCCCTCCCCCACTCGCATCCCCCCCTCTATCTCCCCTATCTAACCCGTTCACTTTCTACCTCCCTCACTCCTCCTATCTACCTATCTCTCCATCTCTCTATCCCACTATCCAACTCCCTCACTCTCCACCTCCTCCTATCTTCCTATCTCTCTATCTTTTTCCCTATCTATCGATTTCTCTATCTACCTTTTCTCTCTACCTATTTCTCTATCTCTCCCCCCCTCCCGCCACCCCCTCTATTACCTATCTTCCTATCCCCTCACTCTACCTCTCACCCTCACCCACCTCTACAACCCCCCCTCCCCTATCTTCACAACCCTACACCTATCTTTCTCCCTAATCTCCTAAACCTCCTAACACTCTCCCCCCTCCACCCTTAAACCCCCCTCCCCCAGCTCTTCTCACTCTACCTGTCCCCCCCCTTCGCGCTTTCCCGCCGCGACCTCCTGCACGCCCCCGCCCCCCAGCTCCCATTCGCCCCCAGCTGACCCCTCTCCCCCCTCCTACCTCATATGGCGGCCGCTGCGCGACAGTGGTAGCGACCCTTGACCCAAGGGTAGGTCGCTCCCCCTGCCGCTGCAGCTCCTCCAGGTTCCTGAGTTCCTGAGACCCACCCCACAGTAAGTACCCCCCACCTCCCAGCCCCTCGTTCTGCCCCGCGCTACTCACCCTCTCTCCTGCTCCTGCTTCTTTTCCTCTTTCCTTCTTCTCTGTTCTTCCTCCTCGCTCCTCGTCTGTATTCTTCTTCTGTACTCCTCTTCTCCCCGTCTTCTCTCCTCTTCTCTTCTTCCTCATCTTCTGCTGTGGTATTCTGCACCCTGTTTCTTCGTTTTTTGTATCTCCCTCCGTGTTCTTCTGTGTTCCTCTGTGTTCTTCTGTCTTCCTCTGTCTTCTTCTGTCTTCCTCTGTGTTTTTCTGTCATCCTCGGTGTTCTTCTGTCTCCCTCTGTGTTCTTCTGTATTCTTCTCTGTTCTTCTGTCTTCCTCTGTCTTCTTCTGTCTTCCTCTGTGTTCTTCTGTATTCTTCTCTGTTCTTCTGTACTCCTCTCTGTTCTTCTGTGTTCTTCTGTGTTCTTCTGTGTGTCTTCTGCTCTTCCGGTCTTCTGCTC
This sequence comes from Pleurodeles waltl, assembly GCF_031143425.1. Taxonomy (NCBI): domain Eukaryota; kingdom Metazoa; phylum Chordata; class Amphibia; order Caudata; family Salamandridae; genus Pleurodeles; species Pleurodeles waltl. The sequence goes on from NC_090440.1 coordinate 1,710,507,201, forward strand.
TTCCGGTCTTCAGTCCTTCCGGTCTTCTGCTCTTCTGTTCTTCTTTTCTTCTTTTCTTCTTTTCTTCTTGTCTTCTTGTCTTCTGCCTTCGGCTCTTCTGCCTCCTCCGTCCTCTTCTCCCCGCGCCTGCCCTCCTGCCTCATCCCCCTCCCCCACTCGCATCCCCCCCTCTATCTTCCCTATCTAACCCGTTCACTTTCTACCTCCCTCACTCCTCCTATCTACCTATCTCTCCATCTCTCTATCCCACTATCCAACTCCCTCACTCTCCACCTCCTCCTATCTTCCTATCTCTCTATCTTTTTCCCTATCTATCGATTTCTCTATCTACCTTTTCTCTCTACCTATTTCTCTATCTCTCCCCCCCTCCCGCCACCCCCTCTATTACCTATCTTCCTATCCCCTCACTCTACCTCTCACCCTCACCCACCTCTACAACCCCCCCTCCCCTATCTTCACAACCTTACACCTATCTTTCTCCCTAATCTCCTAAACCTCCTAACACTCTCCCCCCTCCACCCTTAAACCCCCCTCCCCCAGCTCTTCTCACTCTACCTGTCCCCCCCCTCCCTCGCGCTTTCCCGCCGCGACCTCCTGCACGCCCCCGCCCCCCAGCTCCCATTCGCCCCCAGCTGACCCCTCCCCCCCCCCTACCTCATATGGCGGCCGCTGCGCGACTGCGCGACTGCGCAGCTGGCGCGCCAGAGGCGCGCCAGAGGCAAGCCCGTCTGCGCCCGTCCGCGCCTGGCCCGCGCCCAGCGCCATGACCCCTGGTCCCCAGCGCTCCCAAGCCCCGATGATCCGCTATGACCCCACCACCCTCCATGCCCTCAACCCAGGACGCTCCAACACCTGCTTCCAAGCTCACCCCAAACGCACCCATGGACCCTTCGCCTGCAACTCCTGCAAACGCATCTTCCACCACGCAACAACTACGACCACAAGCCCACGCGCCATCAACCACCTCAAGTGCATCCTAGTCAACGCTCGCTCCGTTCACAAACACGCCGTTGAACTCTGGGACCTCCTAGACTCCACAGCACCGGACGTCGCCTTCATCACGGAGACCTGGATGAACGCCTCCTCTGCTCCAGACATCGCCACCGCCATCCCCGAAGGCTACAAGATCTCCAGGAAAGACCGCACCAACCAAGTAGGAGGAGGCATCGCCATCGTCTTCAAAGACTCCATCAGCGTCACCACCTCCACTGAAGACTCCCCTCTTGCCGCTGAACACCTGCATTTTCAGATTCTTACCGACCCGAGGACCACCCTCAGAGGATCCCTCGTCTACCGTCCTCCCGGACCTCGCGCCCCTTTCAGCGACACCATCGCCGACTTCATCTCCCCGCACGCCCTCGCCTCACCGGACTACATCCTCCTAGGCGACCTCAACTTCCATCTGGAACAAAACAACGACCCCAACACCACCACCCTGCTCGACAACCTCGCCAACCTCGGGCTCAAACAACTGGTGAACACTGCCACCCACATCGCCGGACACACACTCGACCCTATCTTCTCCGCCAGCAAACACGTCTTCTTCAGCCACGCCTCCGCCCTTCATTGGACCGACCACAGCTGCGTCCACTTCACATTCCGACGCGAGACCCGCCACCTCCGCACTCAACCCATCCCTCGCCGACAGTGGAACAAGATCCCTGAAGAGCAACTCTTCGCCGCACTCGCCGCCAACCAACCCACCCTCACCACCGACCCCAACGTCGCAGCCCTCAACCTCACAAACTGGATCTCCAACTGCGCAGACAACCTTGCTCCCCTCAAACGCTCGCAGCGACAGAACAACACCAAGAAACCCCTCTGGTTCTCTGACACCCTCAAAGAATCAAAGAAAACTTGTCGCGCACTTGAGAAAGCCTGGCGCAAGGACCGCACCGCTGACAACATGACCGCCCTCAAGAACGCTACCCGCAAACACCACCACCTGATCCGCACTGCCAAAAGGATTTTTTTCACCGACAGACTGGACAAAAACAGCCACAACAGCAGAGAACTCTTCAGCATCGTCAAGGAGTTCTCCAACCCCAGCGCCAACGCCAACGCCATCACGCCCTCACAGGATCTATGCGAATCCCTCGCCACTTTCTTCCATCGCAAGATCAGCGACCTCCACGGCAGCTTCGGACACCAGACCCTACCTAACACCACCGAACCCACATCCCCGACCATCACCCTCAACAACTGGACCCACATCAGCACGGAAGAAACCAAATCCATCATGAACTCTATCCACTCCGGCGCCCCTTCGGACCCCTGCCCGCACTTCATCTTTAACAAAGCCGACAACATCATCGCCCCGCACCTCCAGACCGTCATCAACTCTTCTTTTTCTTCTGCTACCTTCCCCGAATGCTGGAAACACGCCGAAGTCAACGCCCTACTAAAGAAACCTACGGCTGACCCGAGCGACCTGAAAAACTTCCGCCCCATCTCCCTTCTGCCTTTCCCAGCCAAAGTAATAGAGAAGACCGTCAACAAACAGCTGACCACCTTCCTGGAAGACAACAACCTGCTCGACCCCTCACAGACCGGATTCCGAACCAACCACAGCACTAAAACCGCCCTCATCTCAGTCACAGACGACATCAGAACCCTGATGGACAACGGTGAAACAGTCGCCCTCATTCTTCTCGACCTCTCGGCTGCCTTTGACACCGTCTGTCACCGTACCCTAATCACCCGCCTCCGCTCCACCGGGATCCAAGACCAGGCCCTGGACTGGATCGCCTCCTTCCTCGTAAACCGCTCCCAAAGAGTCTACCTCCCTCCGTTTTGCTCAGAACCCACTGAGATCATCTGCGGCGTACCTCTTTGCTCATCACTCAGCCCGACACTCTTCAATGTCTACATGAGCCCCCTCGCTAACATCGTACGCAAGCACGACATCATCATCACCTCCTACGCCGACGACACCCAACTTATACTCTCCCTCACCAAGGACCCCGCCAGCGCCAAGACCAACCTACAAGAGGGTATGAAGGACGTCGCAGATTGGATGAGGCTCAGCCGCCTAAAGCTGAACTCTGAAAAAACTGAAGTCCTCATCCTCGGCAACACCCCGTCCGCCTGGGACGACTCCTGGTGGCCCACGGCCCTCGGCACCGCACCGACCCCCGCAGACCACGCCCGCAACCTCGGCTTCATCTTGGACCCCCTTCTCACCATGACCAAGCAAGTCAACGCCGTGTCCTCCGCCTGCTTCCTCACCCTCCGCATGCTCCGCAAGATCTTCCGCTGGATCCCTGCCGACACCAGAAAAACCGTAACCCACGCCCTCGTCACGAGCCGCCTGGACTACGGCAACACCCTCTACGCTGGGACCACCGCCAAACTCCAAAATGGCCTGCAACGCATTCAAAATGCCTCAGCCCGCCTCATCCTCGACGTACCCAGCAACAGCCACATCTCCGCACACCTGAGACACCTGCATTGGCTCCCAGTCAGCAAAAGGATCACCTTCCGACTTCTCACCCACGCACACAAAGCCCTCCACGACAAGGGACCGGAATACCTCAACAGACGGCTCAACTTCTACGTCCCGACCCGCCCCCTCCGCTCCTCTGGCCTCGCACTCGCCGCCGTCCCTCGCATCCGACGCTCCACGGCGGGTGGGAGATCTTTCTCTTTCCTGGCGGCCAAGACCTGGAACTCCCTCCCCACCAGCCTCAGGACCACCCAGGACCACTCCGCTTTCCGGAGACTCCTAAAGACCTGGCTGTTCGAGCAGCGATAACCACCCCCTTTGTCCCTAGCGCCTTGAGACCCGCACGGGTGAGTAGCGCGCTTTATAAATGCTAATGATTTGATTTGATTTGATTTGATTATAAAACCCAGGGCCAAATTTACAAAACAGTGGTGCAGCGTGGTACTGTGTCAAAATTTGCAGCGCCGCACTGCATCACTTTTGAAAAGCAGGGATCTGCCATATTTACAAAACTACAATGCACCCCTGTGTTTCCTCCTGCGCCTGGGCTAAGTTTAGCTGCCTGCACCAATGCAGCCACTCTTGCACCATAGTGTCCCTTCCTGCACATTAACAATCTACAATGGTGATTTGGTACTTCTGTGTGTGCTGCAGAATGTAGAACACACAGAAGTACCAAATCATCATTTTTGAATGATTGTTTATGTGCAGGAAGAGACACAAGAGACACCTTCCTGCACATAAACAATCATTAATGGCGTTTTGCTCTTTCTATGTGTGTTGCAGAATGCAGCGCACATGGAAAAAGCAAAAAATGAGGAGGAATAAAAGCATTCCTCCTGGTTGCGCCATGCTAACGCCACCCCTGGGATGGCGTTAGCTTTTTGGCACTGTCACAGATTTACGCCTTCTTATAAATCTGGGGCAGCGTCAAAAGCAATGGACGTTCAGGTGGAACGCTCACAACAATACCAATTGCACTCACCTCTGACACAGAAAACTGTGGACAAGGTGGTTGTAAATCTGGCCCCCGCACTTTTCAGCAGGGACATAACTTGGCTTAAGTCCTCCAAAACCTGCAAATAACTCTGGGACATTATCAAAATGTTGCATGATAAACAATCATTCTGATACCTCCTTGCCTGAGGTAGGAAGCTACTGGTCTTATCACCTTGATAAAACACCAAGGAGCAGAAGACAGTCGGAATGGGAGAGAACAGAATTGATAAAGGTGATTCTGCCAGATGAACTGAAGCTAAGGTTGGGACTCTATGGCCAGATGGATCATAAAGTAGGAGTCCTTTAGATCCAGCTTCACTAACCAGTCGTCTTTTAGTAGACTGTCATGTTAAGAGATGGATGCCTTCCATTTTGAAGTGTCTGTAAGTTAAGAGCTTGTTTAAATCTTGGAGGATTATCACGGGGCTCCAATCCTTGTCTTTTTTCTCTACTAGAAAAGGTGTGCTGGAGAAATACTCTGTTTTCTAATCCTGCTTTCCCAAAGGCACCTTTTATTAGCATGGACTCTACTTCTTTGTCTACAATTACCTGTTGCTCTGCTTACAAAACAATTTCTTTAAGATCGCAGTTTTGAGAGGGAATCTCCTAAAAAGCAATTTTGAAGCCTTGTACCATTTGTAATACCCAAGGTTCCTGAGTACTAAAGGCCAGATGTAGGAAAAAGGGAAATTGCGACTTGCAATTTGTGAGTCCGTGCGACTCGCAAATTGCAAGTCGCAATTTGCTATGCAGAAAGGTGTCACAGACACCTTCTGCAACTCGCAATGGGGTCGCAAAGACCCACCTCATTAATATTAATGAGGTGGGTCGCAGTTTGCGACCCCATTGAGAGTATGGGCACTCACGGGGATGGTGGCCTGCTGGAGACAGCAGACCACCATGTCCGTGACTGCTTTTTAATAAAGCAGATTTTTTTTTCCATCTGCAGCCCGTTTTCCTTACAGGAAAACGAGCTGCACTTGGAAAAAAATACCGAAACCTTTAGTTTCGTTTTTTTTCAGAGCAGGCAGTGGTCCATTGGACCACTGCCTGCCCTGAAAAACTATTTTTGTTTCCATTCACAAAGGGGAAGGGGTCCCATGGGGACCCCTTCCCGTTTGCGACTGGGTTACCATCCACTTCAAGTGGATGGTAACTGCGATTTCATTTGCGACCGCTTTCGTGGTCGCAAATTAAATTGCATAGCTTTGCGAGTCGCAAATAGGAAGGGAACATCCCTTCCTATTTGCGAGTCGGAAATGCATTTTGCGAGTCGGATCCGACTCGCAAAATGCATTTCTGCATCGCAGAGAGGCTTTTGCGCCTCGCAAATGGCGTTTTTCGCTGTTTGCGAGGCGCAAATCGTTTCCTACATCTGGCCCTAGATTCCTAGGTCTTGAAAAAATATTTGAGACGTCTCCCCACACTTTCTTGGGAGGAAGAAGGAAGAGAATTGATAGTATTCACCCTGCAATAGGGAAGTTTGACCTCGGATTCTACTTCCCCATTGATTGCTGGTAACCACCTTTCTGTGGGTAGAAGTTAGATTAGGCACCAGTTTGGTAACCTCTACCAAAGCCTCCTCTTTGTCTTGAACTGTTGAATTGGGACCTTGAGGGTATCAGATGACAGAATGTCCCCTTCTGCCGGCCCTGCCAGAAATTGGATTGAAAACCCTGCACATATTAGTTAGGGCTTTATCAAGCGCAGTAAATGCGGCCATATGTTTTCCCAGGCTCTTTACCATGTTGTCCCCGAAGAGTAAGCCTTAAGGGTCTTCAGAGGTCTCTTTCTCTGCCAAATCTCCAAGTTTAGCGTTATTCTCAAGGAGTATAGCTTTGCGCCTTTCAGCACTAAGCCCTGCATTGTTCAAAAGAACCATGGCCCTCTGGCTCTGATCTCCTAGCAGATGCAATCAATAGGAAGGTCTTTAATGTACGTCTCTGCGGAAATGTCTATTATCCGTGCCAGTGACCAACTACATCCAAAAGATGGCCCTGGCAAAGGTTCAGGGACCTTTCCAGGGCTTTTTGAGATTCTTGTCCCAGCTTAAATAAGAAGGTGATAGGTTCAGGGTCTAGGTAGGGAGTTAGACACACCTTATCATGGATTACTGGCCGTGGACACTCAGTTCTAAGCAGGTTATAAGTGTCCTTTTCAAGAGGGCTTCATATCCATTTTCTAATGAAGTTGCCCACATGCTCCATGTGCCACCATTCTGAGCTCCTTGGGTGTCTGATATTGTGGGTAGAAAGCATCTCCTCTCCCGGGGTTTTAAACAATATCCTTTGATGTGGAAGGGGATGATTCATCCTTAAAGAGTTCATCTGTATCCAACGCTCCTTGATCAAATCTCCAACAGTCCTAAAACTGTTGTGATTCATTGGCACAATTGGCAACACCTTCAGCTGCCACTATAAGTCCCCAGTAAATACTACGTAGGTGCCCAGGGAGTGGGGTACTAAGGGTAGATCGCTAAGGGCAGCAGCACAGATTGTGCCACCCTCTAGGGCTGTGCATTCAGAAGCAGCCAGCACTACCATTGCAGGCTGAGTGTTTTGATGCAATCCTAAAAAACAAACTCAAAGTGGCACACAGCCTGAGTGCCCTGTCCACTACACACTGCTTGCACTATAGGTAAGGCACATCTCTGCAGGCCTTCCAGCCCTAGGGCAGTGTGCAAAAAATGTTATGTGTGGGAATAGATGCATGAGCAATATGGCCCTACTGTGTCCGTGCCAAACTTGGGACATAGTAAGTGAACAGGGCAGCCATTTTAATGCATGCTGGACACTGCTCAGTGTAAGTTTCACAGCTATGTGATAGCTACTTTAAACCTAGGTTGTACGGTATCAAACAATTCAGAATGATAAATCCAAGCTGGTACCAGTATTGGATTTTTACAAAATGTACCCAGAGGTCATCTTAGTGGTGTCCCCTAAAAAAAGCGAACTACCATGACATGGTTGCTGGCCGGTCACTACCAGCCTGCCACCAACTAAACAAGGTTCTGGAACCCTGGGTGAGAGATCCTGCTCTCTTGGTCCCAGAAGAAAGCCCTTCTTGGGTGGAGGTGCAAACACTCCCTCGCTCATGTTTGTGCACTGTCCTGATAGTGAGTTTCAAAGGGTTTACCATCCTTGAAAGTCAACCCCCAAGCCTGCTACTAGCAGCAGATGACTGCCCCTGTTGCAAGCCCCCACTCTTGGTGAGAGCAAAGGAGGGTAACCACACAAAGGAAAGGAGTAGTCACCCCCAGTTTGCACCCATCCTCTTGCTTCCAAGGGCACCTTTACGCAGAGCTCCTGGATTACCGATTCGCTCTGCACCCGGCTGCCCTGTGCCCTGCACCGAAGATCCAGCTGTGCCCTACGGGTCCCCACCCTTTGGGACCTCGACACTCCAAAGAGAACCACCAAACTTACCTTTGAGTCCACCTGTGCAGTGATTTTCCAAGTGGTCCGCCGCAGTGGCCTGGCAAGAGCTTCAAAGACTTTCTGCAGCAGCTCCTGCCGAAACTGGCAGCAGCCCGAACTTCTCCAGCTAGTCCATAGTACCCACTGATGACCTGAACATACCTGCCTGTGGAGAGATTGGTAAATGCATTGCCTGATTTTAGTTGCGTTTTCAAAGTATTTTCTCCATTGCTCCCTATGGGCCGTAATTATGAGCAAAAAGACTATTTTTATAAAAACTTTCAAAATTCCTAACTTAAAGAGTACTTACTTAATTTTGATGATCTTGGTCTTAAGATTTTAATAAAAATCTGAAGTATCTTTGTAAATTGGCTTGAATTATTGTTTTGAGTGCGTGGTTTCATTTATTGATACTGTGACTACAACAAATGCTTTGTACTTCTCCAAGATTAGCCTAACTGCTCGACCAAGCTACCATACAAATTAGCACATTAGGTGGTCTACTTCTTACCTCTGTAAACCAATGTGTGGTTGCCTGGACCCCCAGCACAGTGTGCCTAGCTTTGCACACAACATAGAGGGCCAGCCTTCTACATTTGGTGTACCAGCTGTGGGATAAATACTTTGCATTTGCTGATACCACTTTGTCAATTTTGTGAGCACAGAAACAACTCTCTAAGTTGTCTTTAGCTTAATTGTTTTTTTTTTTCAATTGGCTAGAATTTTTTTACACATTTTTAAAACAATAATTAAGGCCCTGGTTAGGTCCCCACGACAAGAGCAAAAAGTTTTAAAAGTCCTTACTTTAGTTGGCCTTATCCACAAAGGGATTCCAAATTTATAAAAATGTCACAGCTTTAGTAAATTAAAACACGTCTAATGCAGAGAGCCAGAGCCATGAGCTCGACCTGGCCACTTGCCAGGCATGTAGCTATGACCATTTATGGAGTCTCTGCAGAATGTACCAAATATGTCCTGGAAAAAGCCCCAGTGCAGATAAGCATAGGCTTCTGGTGGCCTAGCATGAAAAAAGGTAACCCCACACAGATAAATTAGATGATGAAGTAGGTGGGGGAGAAGAGGACCCTGTAGGAAATGGGGATGAGGGTAGTTCCTCCACCCAAAGCACCAGAGCACCCACAGAGGAAACCCTGGACTTAGCCAGGCTGACCAAATGACTAGCCTTAGAGAGTCAGCTTTTGAAATTGAGAAACAGAGAACAAAGTTGGGCCCAAGACCCCTATCTGGTGGCAGCATCCAAGTATTGAAAGAAAAACCTTTCAATATTAAACTCACAAAAGGAGTTGTCCTTCCCTTTACAGAAAGGGATGATGTAATGTGTTTTTGCCTTTGAAAGAGCCTGCATTGGGTGGGGAATTTAGAAGAAACACTGGGGCACACTGTTATGGGAGTTCTTCTCAGGAAAGTGCAGGAATAGGCTCCCAACACAGAATGAGGCAGAATCTAAATCCTATTAACTTTTGAAGGGTACTTTGATTGAGGGCTTTGGATTTACAACTGAAGAGCACCGCATAAGGGAGGCTCGAAAAACCCAGAGCCAAACTTGGGTAGAGTTTGTGGACTATTCAGTAAAAAGGCTGGGTGGTTGGTTAGCTGGTGAAAAGGTACATGATTAGGGCGGGCTGTCCAACCTATTCATGAAAGAGCATCTGCTGAGTAATTATTACAATGAGAGGCTACATCAATGCCTAGTAGTCCAAGGTACACTTTCCCCTCAAGAACTGGGTAGGAAGGCAGACCAGTGGGTCAAAACAAGAGTAACCACAACAACAACTGGTGGGGGAGACCAAAAGAGAGAGGCCAACAAGCCCCCCAAGGGAAAGATGGTAGCCAAAACAAAAATAAAGAGTCTTCTCAAGATCCCCATAAACTGGCAGAGAAGGGTGGGCCCAGACACTCCTCACAGTCAGGGGTGGACAAAGGAAAGAACTTTGATCCCAACGAGGCTTGGTGCTATGATTGTAGAAAGAAAGGACACCAAACTGGAGATCCTAGTTGTAAAAACAAACATAATTCTTCTGGTCAACCTGCAGTAAATGCAGTTGCTAATCTCCAGATGGGATCTGAGGTGTGGCCTGACCATGCCAGTGATCCCACAGAGGCAACATTAGTCACTGGGGAGGGGAGGGAAGGGGGTAGAATTATCCTGTGCTGCCTGGCCAAGCAATATGCAAAATTACAGGCAGTACCCTTTGATTAATGGGGAGAAAGAAAGTGTAAGCACTGAGGGACACAGGAGCTAGTGTTACCATGGTAACTCAGCACTTGGTCCACTCAAATCAGTACCTGGGAGGGAAGTCTTATCCTGTCCCCAATGCTGACAATGAGACAAAGGTCCATCTTATGGCTATGGTAACCTTTGATTGGGGATGAGTGGTGGGGCAAAAAGAAGTGGCTGTGTCCTTAACCATCCCAGTATATTACCTGCTTGGAAATAACCTGGAGCATTCCCCCTGGACTGAAGCAGAACTGAAGACCCATGCAGCCATGCTGGAGTTCCCAGAATGGGTCTGTGTTAAGACTAGGGCACAGAGAAAACTTCAGAAAGAAAAAGGAGAGCTGGATCCTTAAATAGTGGATCAGCCTCCCTGATAGACCGAGCCTGCAGAGCTTGGACCTTACCACCCAGAGCTCTTTGGCCCAGGGAGGCTCTCTAGGGAGGATCGGTGCCAGGAGAACAGACCCTGCCACACTCTTGAAGGCTTGAAGGAGCAAGCTACACAGTAAAAGCAGGGTGGTGTCAGTGGTACCCACAGTGTTTATCGGGAGAATGGACTCCTGTTCACCCTGTTCACTGAGTCCAGAGACCTCAAGCCTGGTGCAACCAGGAGGGCAGTAGTACCTCAACAGTTCAGAGAGTTTTTCCTCACTCTAGCCCATGACACTCCCCTAGCTGGGCATTTGGGGCAAAAACAAAACTTGGAAAAGGTTAGTTAACCACTTCTACTGGCCAGGACTGTCAAAAAAGTGAAGTACTTTTATCAGCCCTGCACTACCTGCCAAGCCAGTGGCAAGGCAGGAGGACACTTAAATGCCCCCTTAATGCTACTACCTGTGGTAGGGGTTCCATTTGAGAGGGTAGGGGTTGATATTGTTGGCCCCCTTAACGCCCTAACAACATCAGGGCATGGATACATTCTGGTGGTAGTAGATCATGCCACTAGAAATCCTGAGACTATACCCCCTAGGACCTTTACTGCTCCTGAAGCGGCAAAAGCCCACCTAGGTCTTTTGACCAGAGTAGGTTTCCCTAAGGAGGTAGTATCAGACAGAGGTTCATACTTCATGTCTGCATACTTAAAAACACATGTGGAAGGAATGTGGTGTGACTTATAAGTTCACTACCCCATACCATCTTCAAACAAATTGGTTGGTTGAAAGATTCAAACGGACCCTAAAAGGCATGATTGGAGGACTCACTGAAAAACTCACAAGGAGATGGGGTGTCTTTCTTCCATGTCTGCCTACAGGGAAGTGCCTCAGAAGGGAGTAGGATTCTCACCATTTGAACTTTTGTTTGGGCATCTTGTTAGGGGACCACTAAGAGGGTCATTCTGACCCTGCCGCCCGCCTGGCGGGAACCGCCAAATGGCCGCTCCGCGATCAGAAGACCGTGGAGGCCATTCTGACTTTCCCGCTGGGCCGGCGGGCGCCCGCCAAGGGAGCGCCCACCGGCCCAGCGGGAAAGGCCCTGCAACACAGAGGCCAGCTCCGAATGGAGCCGGCGGTGTTGCAGGGGTGCGACGGGTGCAGTTGCACCCGTCGCGATTTTCACTGTCTGCATTGCAGACAGTGAAAATCTCCCTGGGGCCCTGTTAGGGGGCCCCTGCACTGCCCATGCCAGTGGCATGGGCAGTGCAGGGGCCCCCAGGGGCCCCACGACACCTGTTCCCGCCATCCTGTTCCTGGCGGTAAAAACCGCCAGGAACAGGATGGCGGGAAGGGGGTCGGAATCTCCATGGCGGCGCTGCTTGCAGCGCCGCCATGGAGGTTCTGCCCAAGCAGGGGAAATCCGGCGGGAAACCGCCGGATTCCCTTTTCTGACTGCGGCTTTAACGCTGCGGTCAGAATGGGCAATGAAGCACCGCCAGCCTGTTGGCGGTGCTTCCGTTGCCCCAGGCCCTGGCGGTCTTGTACCGCCAGGGTCGAAATGAGGCCCTAAGTCTTGTAAGGGAAGGCTGGGAGAAACCTCTCAAAGAGCCCAAGCAGGACATCCTGGACTATGTACTTCTCCTACGTTCAAGGATGGCAGAGTACATGGAGAAAGGAAGCAAAAACTTTCAGGCCAGCAAAGAGCTGCACAAGCTTTTGTATGACCTAAAAGATGCTATGGTTGAGTTCAAACCAGGCAGAAAGTTTGGGTGTTGGAGTCTGTTGCTCCAAGGGCTCTCCAGTACAAATGGTCTAGGCTCTATCCCATTCTTGAAAAGAAAGGGAAGGGAAGTCACCTATCGGGTGGACTTAGTTGCAAAAATCCCAAAACAATCATATATGTCAACTGCCTGAAAACCTATTATGATAGAGCTGATGTGAACATACTCATGGTTACAGGTGAGGGACAGGAAGAAGACAGTGAACCTCTCCCTTATCTCCTCTCCAGCAACACACAAGATGGTTCTGTGGAAGGAGTGATCTTATCAGACAACTTCAGAGAACAACAGCAGGCTGAATTCAGGCAAGTCCTTAACTAGTACGCTGAGCATTTCTCCCTGACCCCTGGGAAGACTGATTGGTGTACCCATGATGTGGACAATGGTGACAGTTTGGCTGTCAAAAACAAAATATACAGACCGTCATACCATGTCATAGAGATCATACAAGCTGAAGTCAAAAATATGCTGGATTTGGGTGTTATTGAACCCTCAGAGAGTCCCTGGGCTTGCCCAGTAGTTTTAGTCCCCAAATCTCACTCAAAAGGAGAGAAAAAATGAGATAAGGTTTTGTGTGGATTACAGGGGACACAATTCTGTAACAAAAACTGATGCACACCCAATCTCAAGAGCTGATGAGCTCATTGAAAGACAAGGGCAGCCACATATCTGAGGACCTTTGATTTAACTTCAGGATACTGGCAGATTGGCCTGACCCCAGGAGCAAAAGAAAGGTCTGCATCCTCCTCTCCCAGTTCACTGTTATGCCCTTTGGATTAAAGATTGCACCTGCCACCTACCAAAGGTTGGTCGAACCAAGTCCTTGCTGGGTTGGAATTCTTTAGTCCTGCTTACCTAGATGACATAGCTGTCTATCGCTCCACAACGAAGAATCACCTATCCACCTAGGGAAGGATCTTGAGGCTCTACAAAAGGCTGTCACTATCAAGGCTCGTAAGGGCCAGATAGGGCAGGGTGTAGTTGTTTCCTTGGGCCACCTGGTTGGTTGATCAAGTTCAACCCCTCCAACCCAAGATTCAGACCATTCTGAATGGGGAAGCTCCCACAACCCCGACACAGCCCAGTAAATTACTTGGCTTGATTGGGTATTATAGGAGATATATGAAGGATTATGGTACCATCATTCCGCTGGAGCAACAACAATTCCCCAATCCCAGTGACGAATAACATGACCGCGATAAAGAATACATTGCCCTCTTGCAAATCTTCAAGGGTAAGGGGGTTTTGGGAAGAGAAAAAGACAAAATACCAGCTTCTGCTTTGTGGACTGCAGAATCGGACTGCTGGACCCTGGGCTGCGTGTCGTGTTGTACTCCAGGACTTCTGATTTCTCAAAATACTGTGTTATTGGTTTTTAGGATTCTGGGCTGCAAAAGAATGGCTTTATTAATACATTGAACTTAAATAAACTATTGTACATTGTATAATGTCAGTTATTGTTGACACATTGTGCATACGTTTCTATAAGGCTGAACAAGTCTTTTCCTCTTTTTCTAATATTTTCAGAGTCTCTGAAGCAATGTCCAAACTCAAAAACAATCAACTTGACTAAAGGGCTTCTTTGTGTTCTGGTGTAATATCTTGCCAGTGATAGTTTTGATAAACTTGCTCTATTTCCAATTTCCTAATTCTCAAGGGAACGCTTGTCACAAGAAATACATATTTCTTTAATGTCTGTTTAGCTGTATCTTGGATTCCCATTCAAACAATAAATCACGCTAGTTCTTATTGTCATAAATATTTCAAAGACAGAGCTGTTTTGTTTCATTTAAGCAAATCATCTTTCTTTACCTTGAAATTAAGTTACTTGCTTGAAAATTGCAGAAGAACCCAAACTGGGTTATTTCACCTTTCTTATTGTCTCCCTTTACAGGAAATTCTGGATCGCCAGCAGAAGATTTAAGAGAAGAGCGGAGACTCCACAGGAAGCCGACGGGATGGCGTGGATAGCCAGAACTTGACTGGAGGCTGACCAGAGGACGAGAAATGCTGGAACTCGACTGGAAGCTGGTTGGAGAATGAGGAACACTGGAACGCACTTGGAGGCAGGCTGGATAACAAGGACCTTGACTTGCACTGGAACTCGACTGGAGGCAGGCTGGAGGACAAGGAACTTGACTGAAAACAGGTGAGCAGAACAATAGGTACGAAGCCAAGCAAGGCCTCAGACTCATAAGCATCACTAAACAATCAAAAGTGCACATGTGCCTTTTGGCAGTTGATTGCTTGTTAAGGAAATTATCAATTATCCTCCTGATTCTGGCACGTGTTCAATACAGATCACATTGTGAATAGCACGTTTTGTCAGTTACAGTTGGAACAAGTGGCAAGGCAGTTAGTTGCTTGTTAATGAATAAGAAATTGTCCTCCTGATCATGGCACACTTTCAATACAGATCACATTGTGAAGAGCACATGTTTTAGCAGTTACAGCTGAGTAAGTGGAATATAATGTACATAATCAACAAGCATTGGTTATAATAAATGAGACATTAAACAAGCATTAGTTATTACAAACTTGATATTCAAGGATGTAATGAATATATCCAAATACGTCTGAATGTTGCAAGCAACAGCATCTTACTGTAATCAAGCTCATAGTGCTCCCCCTCATAGAGTTAACCTCCAAGGAAATGCCCAAAAAGATTGACTGTACAGTGAGTTGTCAAAGGGCCTATGACTCTCTGAAGAATGCAATGTGATCCGCTCCAGTCCTAGAAGCTCCATGTTACTCCAGGCACTTTATTGTACAAACATATGCCTCAGAACTGGGGGTAGGAGCGGTTCTAGCACAGCAAAATGATGATGGCCATGACCAGGCTGTTGCTTTTATGAGCAGAAGTCTACTCACTAGGTAACAAAAATGAAGTGCCATAGAGAGGGAAGCCCGTGCTGTGGTTTGGACCCTGAAGAAGCTGAGGCCATACCTGTTTGGCTGTCAGTTCGTAGTTCAGACTGTTCACAGGCCTCTCAGATAGCTACAACAAATGAAGGGTGAAACCCCCACACTGCTCAAGTGGTCCATCTCCCTTCAGGGAATGGACTTTCATGTGGAACACAGACCTGAGACTGCCCATGCCAATACAGATAGCCTTTACAGGTTCTTTCCCTTTCACTGTGAGAAAAGGTCATGGTTAGCCCCCCCTTTTTACCTGGTATTTGATGTAGTCTAAAAGTTGTTAGTGCCCAGGGCCCCTGATAACCAGGTTCCTGGGCCAGATCTCTTTCCCTACAACTGTTGTGATGCTTTGGCACAATTGGCAACACCTTTAGCTGCCACTATAAGTTCCTGGTAAATGGTACTTAGGTACCCAGGGCATGGGGTATGAAGGGTAAACTCCTGAGTGCAGCAGCACAGATTGTGCCACCCTCTAGGGCCATGCATCCAGAAGCACCCAGTGATGCCATTGCAGGCTGAGTGTTCTGATGCAATCTTAAAAGACAAGTTTGACATGGCACACAGTCTGTGTGCTCTGTTCACTACACACTGCATGCACTGTAGGTAAGTCACCCCTCTGGCAGGCCTTTCAGCCCCAAGGCAGGGTGCACTATATTGTATGTGTGGGCAAAGATGCATGAGCAAAATGCCCCTTCTGTGTCCTCGCCAAATCTGAGACATAGTAAGTGAACAGGGCAAGTATTTTAATACATATGCTGGACACTGGTCAGTACGAGTTTCACAGCTATATGATAGCTACTGTAAACCTTTTTATGGTATCAAACAACTCAGAATGATGAATCCAAACTGGTACCAGTATTGGATTTATTACATTACAAAACATACCCAGAGGTCACCTTAGAGGTGCCCCTGAAAAAGCTACCTTCCCTTGCATGGTTGCTAGACTGTCACAACCAGCCTGCCACCACCAGACAAGATTCTGGAACCCTGGTATGAGAGATCCTGCTTTCTGGGTCCCAGAACAAAGCCCTTCCTGGGTGAAAGTGCACACACCCCTCTCCTAGGAATGTGCACTGCCCTGTTAGTGAGCTTCAAAGGGCTTACCACCCTTGAAACTCAACCCCCAAGCCTGCTGCTACCAGCAGATGGCCACCCCCACTGCACACTCCCACTTTTGGTGGGAGCAACAGCAGGAAACCACACAAAGGTTAGGAGGAGTGGTCACCCCCAACTTACACCACACCTAAAGTGTTGCATGTGAGGTGACCTCTCCATTTCATTTTCCTCCATCTTACATGGAAGGAAAATAGCCAATCAGGTGTAGGGAAGTGGCCACTGCCCACAAGTAGTGGTCACTTAGTGGGTGAAGCCATCCTAAGGTAGATGACCCATTGGTCACCACCAGGTACTCCCCTAAACGCCCACTAAATGCAGTATTCAGTGAGCATCCCTAGACCAAGAAATCCGATTCCAAGGACAAAAGAAGGCCAGCAACAAAGAAGACCCAAGGCTCGAGAACTGAAGTCCTGCTACACGAAGAAAGGGTGCCAAACTCTGCCAGCGGTACCCAGGACTTGACAATCACTGCTGAGGGGTTGCTTGGATGTTAGGCAGACTCTTCAAACCACAGAAGACCTCCACTCTTCAAAAATCACCAAGATCTCACTCCAGAGTGAAGGCATCACTCTCCTACAACCCAAGACCAAAGACCTAGTGATGGCCACTTCACTTACTGGCTGCTGACCACGAACCAGATGCTGCAGCTAGACCAAACTCCACCAAGTGGACTATGAGGACAAACCTGTAAGTGTGCCAAGTTTGGTGGCACTGCATTCGCCAGTGGTTAAACCGTGTATTAGCCCTTGGTACTGGCCACCTAACATCGGACACCAAGAAGTACAGTCCATTCTGGACTGAAAATGGACCAGGAGGAAGCCCCAGTCAAGTGACTTCAGAAACCATCAGTACCTCCCACCAAAGTGCCCCTGCTGACCTTCAAGTGACACTCAACTCAACCTAACTCCTGCTTCCAAGGGCACCTTTGTGCACAGCTCCTGGCTCACCGATTCACTCTGCACCTGGCTGCCCTGTGCCCTGCACTGAAGATCTTGCTGTGCCTAAGGCCCCCCCCACCCCTTGTGACCTCGACACTCCAAGGGGACCAACCAGACTTACCTTTAAGTCCACCTGTGCAGTGCTTTTCCGAGTGGTCCTGAGCAGTGGCCTTGCACCAACTCCAATGACTTTCTGCAGCTGCTCCCACCGCAACTGGGAGCCACCTGAACTTCTCCATCTGGTCCGTAGTGCCCACTAACGACTGTGACATACCTGCAAAAGAAGACATTGGTAAAGGCAATGCCTGATTTTATACACATTTTCAAATTATTTTCTCTATAGATTCCTATGGTGCGTAATTACGCACAAAAAGAATATTTTTATTAAATCTTCAAAAATTCATAACTTAAAAAGTAATTACTCAATTTTGGTGATCTTGGTCTTAAACATTTTATAAAAATCTGAAGTATTTTTGTAAATTGGTCTTGAGTCATTCTTTTGAGTGTGTGGTCTCATTTATTGATACTGTGAGCACCAGAAATGTTTTGCTCTTCTCCAGGATTAGCCTAACTGCTTGACCAGGCTACTGTAAAGATTAGAGCATTAGGTGGTCTAGTTGTTAACTCTGTAAACTAACGTGAGGTTGCTTGGACCCCCTCACAGTGTGCCTAATTTGCACACTACCTAGAGGGCCAGGCTCCTACAATTACTCCAAAGATTATCTTGCGATATGACACTTTTTCATTTAAACTAACGATGAGAGTAGTCCCTTAGCAGAGGAGTATAGAGTATTGGATTAAATACCTGAAATTGGGATTTACGGGGCATATTTATGAGAGGCTTGTGCCACCATTGTGTCATTTTTAATTATGCAAGGGTGACACAAACCTTTAAACCATGTCTATGAGGCCAGTAAAACCACTTTGCATGGCTTTGAATGGCCCCATATATATGGAATATGGCAAGGCAGCGTAAATCCCTGCGTTGTCTTACTCTGCGTTACAGAGGCATTCCATGGGCATAGTGGTGTGTGTTCTCACGTGACACCCATGGCTTTTGACGCATTCCCAGATTTTCAGGAGCTCGTAAACCTGGGGATGTGCCAAAACCTTGCGCCTCCCCATGAGAGGGCCAACAAGGTGAAATATTTTTTCATTCTCCTTGTTTTTTTCTCTATTTGTGCAGCACACTAAGAAAGAGGAAAAAGCTTCCATGGTTTGGTTTTGTGCAGGAAGGTAACCCTTCCTGCACAAAAACAATCCTGCACTCAACGCAGACAACCTTGCACCAAGGTGCAAGGGTGCCTGCTTTGCTGCTAGTCAACCAAAACTGCTTCAGCGCAGTGGGAAAGAACAGCAATGGGTCATGTTGCCTAGAAACAGTGCATTCCCTGATTACTTTTCCAGGACACATATGTTTGATTCAGTGGCCAACGATGGGGCTCCCCTGCAGAATGTGTTGAGGGGCCGGGTCCATGAGACCATATTATCTCATAGATATTCATAGACTTTGGGCTTAATGAGGGCTCTTCTGAGGGGAAGGGGGACCCCTCCACACCACCTCTCCTCCCTCCTCCAACGCGTCAGGGGCCTGTGTAGCGCCCTTTTTGCCCCCATTTTACCGTTGAAAATTCTTAAAACGTACGCCTGATGTGACGTTACAAAATGTATTACGTTCGCGTGACAAGCTTTCTTCCCAACTTGCAGTGAGCTGGTCATTTTATCTGCAGATGCCCAGTCAATTATTTTAAACGTACAAGTTAATACACAGCTTTGAGTTATTCGTTTCCTGGAAAGAAATAATTATTCTGTAATTTTATAATGTTAGAAAATACCTCTGGAAATACCGTTTCCAGTGGGAACTCAACGTGTAACATCTGCTTTTGTTTGCATTGGCCTACACTGTGATAATGGCACAGCATGCAGGTTTAATTCAGAAATACCACGGGGGGCTAGCGCTATACCTCCCTCTGTGGTAATGGAGCCCATCACTCTAAGCCCTGTCATTACCTCATCAGCCGCTGATCATATCATTACCCATTACAAAATGAAGAGAAGCTATTAAATAATCATGGATCGCTACTTGCTGTATGTGCTGAGTCACGTTAAGCCTCCCTTTCCTTTTACTTGTGACAATGAAGCCAGTCACTTCTCCCACCGAGGCACCTTACTTTGGCTACAGCTCTGGCAAAGACCTTTTTTAAGGCCTGGGCAAAGTTATCTCTGGCCTAGGGCCCCAGCCTTTCGGGAGGCCCCGTGACACAGCCAGCTCTGTTCTGCAGAGTCTTGCCCTGATGACCTTGAATAATTCTTAAATGGATTGTTTTAACTACCGTTTTTTTTCATTTATTTTTAATGAGGTGGTGTGTGACAGTCTACTACAGACATTTTGCAGAGAAAAGTGTTTGTTTCATGCAACATCCATAAAAAAGTTTTTTTTAGATCACAGTAGGACCTCATATGGGAAATGAGAGGGTGTCACAGAGATTATCGCAATGTTAGTGAGCTGGCGTCCTTTAGGGCAGAGGGACCACGCCCCCTCCACCTTTTGCCCCTCATGAAGAGTGTCTGTCAGGCAGTGACAGACACTCTCCATGCTCAGCTCAGACAGCCAGGAGCAGACATGCACGCTTTGCGCACACTCCTGGCTCCCTGAGCTGAACTTTGCTGGGCTGAGGAGGTCACAGCTCCTATAGGCGTGACCTCCTCGTCTCAGCAAAGGTGCCTCAAAGCCCTCCCCTGAGTGACAAGGAAAGCGTCTCCAATTGACACTCTCCCTTGACGCTTCAGGTTTAAGCCCTGAAGTGCCCAGGGAGAGTGTCAATCAGTGACACCTTGTCACAGAGTGGGGTGGGGTCAGCAGTCTCACTGACCCCATCCCACTCTGTGACGACGTTGGGACTGATGCCTTCCCTCAGGCAGCAGTCCCAACCCTCCTGGGACCTGGAGGCTGAAGGTAACTGTGTTTGTGTGTGTATGTGTGTGATGTTTTAAATTGAATGTTTGGTGCGCGTGTGCATGTTTGAGTGTTATGAGTGTTGTTAATGGATGTGCGTGCGTGCGTGCATGTCTGTGTGTGAAAGAATGTGTGTGTGTGTGTGTGTGTGTGTCCCGCCCGTCCCCCTCCCACTGGCTCTGTTACAATAATGAAATCAAACGTCATTATCACTGAATAATAAATGCAAACACATTTAGCATTTGGACAACTGCTCCTGTACACTGTCAGTGACCTGTGACCTGGCCAAAGAGGGCATGAAAGACATGAAATTGAATCATAAAGTTAAAGCTGTCCTGAATAGGGGCCCAGGTCTCCGAAATTTCTTAAAATGTATCTGAGCTCTGGGTATCTAACTATGGCTGTACTCATGGCCTCAGGAATTTTACAAAAATGAAGGAACAAATTATGTGGCATGGTATACAAAATTATGCAAAAATCATATGCAACATAATTCAGCGCTTTCAGTAGCAGTAATATATCACTTTTTTGTCATTTTAACAAACACTACATTATGCTACCAGTTTAACACAAGGTAAGTACCTTTTGACCCACTTGAGCTAGAACCAAAACCTTTAGTTGAAATCTGCAAATCATGCAGTAGAGGGTTGATTCTGCTGCAAGTATGGTAAATTCAAAAATTTGTAGATAAGTGTTGTGGCCACAGAATTGAATAATTTCACAGACCCTCGCTCTATGACAGGGTTGGTACCAGTGCTTGCAGTCTGTGTGAACAGCAGCTAAGTAACTAGCTAATGCAGTCCCATAGCACATATGTGTAGCAAATGGGTTTCACTCATTTAACCCACAGGATCTTTCTTTTTTTTGTGAGCATGTCCGTGGGCTTTGCATATGACACAACTGTCTTGCGCAGGCTGGTATCTGTTCACCGTTAGACTGTCACAGAAGGGACTCCTCACGTTTTGGTGCTGAGATGGGGGTAGAAATTTTATGTGAGTGGGCATTCGTAATGTAGGACTGTAATGCTTACTGAATATCTGTAGTGCTTACACTGTGTTCATATTAAATGCAGACCATGTCCTAAAGAACAGCTTAGCTCTACTTAGGCTTACAGGGTCCAGTGAGGTACCCAGCTGGGGTTAAACATGCACAGGAACAAGGTATGATGGTACCCCCTAGGGGGATGTGAGCTGAAAACTAAATAGTTATCTATCACTTGAATGACTAACCATGTTTGACAAATTCCAGTGGGTTTAGGGGTCATGGGCTTCCTAATTCTAAAACCATTTGTAGATCTGTTACTGAAAGCACTATTCACATAGGACACAATCCTATGTTCTTATGCAGTTTATCTGGAGGATAAAGGGGTTTGGAAGTCTGATAAACCAAATCATACCAAAGTCAGAAGCTAAACTTTGGTCCCATCTATGAACCTTAGTTCTGGGGTTATGGTCCAGCACCAATATCAATGGGAACTCAGGTGTGTTGAGGGGACCCTTGTTCCAGCAACCAGGTCCATTTTGATGGTGCACACAGTGCTCAAAGACCAGGAGGAAGTTTGGGGAACCTGGGGATACTGGCAATAAAGAGTGACGCCTCATTAAAAACACTGTGGTTGTGCATTATGGCATGCTTACGAGGATAATTTAATGCAGTTGGTGTAAGCCAACCCTTCCTTTTTGATAAAGATGGGAAGGCATCGTCCATCAACAGAAAGATTTGCTGTAGAAGACTACAAGGGGTCTCAAGTCTCATCCCACTGGATGTGGTACACCTTCAGTAGCAATTTAAGTAGTCAGGCAAGAAGACAAGCAACAGGCCCTTCTAATGCATAGTAGTGACTTGACATCCAAGAAGTAGAAAAGCAACAGACGCACACCTGTCTAGTCAGGTGTATTTCTAGCTGGAGTTAGGCTACAGATTTTATTCTTTGTTCAGGCAGTTTGGCAGAAGCCCATTGCGTATTAGTTTACTTAAAAAGTTTAAACTTTGGGTTGTGTGCTTATATGGCTAGAGAAATAATTTGCTATCAGTCTTCTCCACAATTACTGATTAGGGTAGATTCCTCCCCTGCATGGGTACCTGCCAAGAAATACACCACACACATCTTTATTCTTCAGCGTGAACAAACTCAACATTCTGAAATTGTATTCAGTACGTTCTAACACCCACGTCATCATGCTATGACCTTCTTCAGGATCCAAAAGGGTTTCATCATACATACTCACACAACACAACATCTCCCCCTCTGTTAAAAAAAAATACACTTTTTTATAACATATACATTTTATGATTCTTCAGTAAGTCTTCTTGGTACCTTTATGACTTGTCCGGATCGTGTCTTTGAAAACTGGGAATCAATAATCAGAGGGTCCATGTTATGCTTTGGATGTAGGAGTATTGACAGTCTATAATTCTCCCAGGGTTCTCAATGATCCAGTCTCTACATTGACATTAACGTCTGACTAGTCTTAGCCACCTATCTGAAGAACGAGGACTCTTTCAAGATATATTTACCTGGCTGTCACCATGTGCCCTTTGCTGGTTACAACTTGAAATGGCACAGCATCGAAAGAAGCATCAAATTTACGTTGTTGTGGCTGATGAACAAGCACCAGATCTCTTCGTTTGAAAACAATGTTCAGGTCACCTTTTGTCAGCCTCGGCCTTCATTGTCTGCTTATGATTCATGTCTGTTGTACATGTTTTCATATCAGTTGTGGATCTGACATTGGTCCACTGAGGTAACTGAGTTGTTATGGCTCTTCCAAACATCAACGTTGCAGGGCATTCACCTGTGGTTGAGTGAGGAGTCGAACAGTAAGCTCAGAGAGCAGAATTCAAGACAGTCTTGAGGTTGAGCTTCTCTAATGCAGCAGGCTGAACAGCTTTCTTTAGCCTACTCATGAAACGTTCAACAAGGCCGTTAGCTTGTGGCCAAAGAGGTGCACTCTTCTGATGCTTCACACTAAGCACATTGAGGAAGTATCTGAATTCTCTGCTATTAGAAGGTGAGCCATTGTCAGTTTTAAAATTGTAGGAATGCCCCAGGTCATAAAGATGCAACCTAATCTCTCAATGACTCTGTCCTGAGTGAAGGGCAAGAGATCATCAACTAATGGGAAGTAAGAGTATTCATCCACAATCACCATCAGGTGATATCCATTGTCAAGTGGACTGAAAAAGTCAACAGCAGTCCTTTCTCAGGTATGTTTGAGCATCTCTGACATATTCAAAGGGTGTGGAGTATTTTTCTAAGATAGGCTGTTGCATTGATGACAGATTTTTAATTCTTTTTGAACTCGTTCATCCAGATGAGGAAACCATACTCGATTGAGAAGAGTTCATTTTTTGGCAATGATTCCACAATGTCCTTCATGAGCCACTTCAGTCACTTGCTGTTTTAGACTCTCTGGAATGACAATTATTGAACCTCCTCAGGATAATTTCTTCTTGTGTCACTGACAGTTCATCTTTGACATTCTTAAATTTCTGATACTCATTGTCACCAGTAAGAGGTCGAGTATGTAAATTCCGTGATTGATGTGTAATAATGTCTTTCAATTTCAACATTTCACTATCTTGACTCATGCAGTGACAATTTGTTCCAACGAAATGCCAGCTGGTGTGTTTGATTTCACAATGTAATTTATGTAGGCTTCAGCAGTCTTAGATGGGGTACCTTGACATTGTACAAGCACTCTTTAGAACTAATCGGCAGGGTTTTGATCTTTCCCTAAATGATGTACAATTGTGTATTTATACTCTTGCAATCGTAGACCCCTATGTTCAATTTGTGGAGGCATCTTGGCTTTTAGATTGCCAAAGATACTCAGCAATGCTTGATGATCTGTCACAAGCGTAAGAGGTTTTCCATACAGGAATAAATGGAAATGTTCACAAGCCCATTCCACTGCAAAAGTTTATTTTTATGTTTGTAACTAAGCATGTTCAGTCTGGGACAAACGTTTACTTGCATGGGCCACAATACGTCTTCTAGCATTTGGCTGCCCCCTGTGTTGTGCAAGGATAATGCCTAACCCGCCTGGCTAGCATCAACAAAAACTTCAGTATATAGCCTTGGATCAAAATATGCCATTTCAGTAGCGTTTTCAATAGCTTGTTTAATTCCCATAAAACTGCTCATGGTTATGTGACTAGTCCAATAAAGCATTCTTTTTTGTCAACTCTTTCAATGGAGCACTCACAGTGGCAAAGTCTCATATATATTGTGAACAGTAACTGGCCATCCCAAAAAATGAACACAACATGGAACCATCCTGTGGGGGACTGACATTTGACAACGCTTATACCTTAGGTGGATACGGTGTCATGCCTCCAACAGAAAAAAACGTTAGCCTTGCTCGTTGAATTCCCATTTCTCAGCATTTAGCGTTAAACGTGCATCAACAAGTAAACCATACATTTGTCTTAAAGCTTTGCATTGTTCCTTCGGTGTAGCTCCGAAAACCAATTTCATTTCTATAGTTGAAAGTGTTTACAACAGGTTGTATGATACGTATAATGACATCTTGTAAAATCTCAGGCGCTGATAACCCACCAAAATGTAGTCTTTTGTATTAAAACAGATCTATATGTTTAGAAAAGGTTGTAATGTACCTGCAAGTCTATCAAAAATATGGGACACCCTATTTCTATATAATGGTTCCGAGGACAGGGGAAAAGTAATCCATATAAGAAACCAACCTCTGCAACCTAAACCGATTTACAGACCAAAAAACTGTAAAATGTTTAATTTATTTGGCTCAGACAAATTGTATATTCTTGCCAACAAAATCTTTACTATCCATTAAAAATGATATCAAAACAATAATTGAATTAGTTTTGAGAACATGATCAGACTTCAAATAAAATCCTATTTACCACAACATTCACTCTCAAATGTACTCTATTGCATTCCTCAGTCTCACTTTTCCCATCTGTTTGTTCTTCACACTTCTGCATACACTGCTGTACAATTAAAAGTAAAATGACATTTCCAATCAATTACGTATATATTAATATCCAATGTTTCAGATTGTTGTTCTTCAATACGGATCCCACCTTGTGACTCTAACTTCCATATTTTACAATCTCTGATAGAATAACTTCAATTTCTATCAATTACACACTTCCAAACATTTTATATTACAATATTCAATGTTGTGGCTGTCTTTTATTTGTATCAAAATTTACAAAAACTGTGGCTCCAATTTGTACGTACATTTCAACTTTGCACCTTCTTCAGGAAAGCCACTTCAGAAATACATCACATGGAATTAACCTAGGAAAACAAATTGTACTGAGCCAAGATTCCATGTTTACATTTCTTACTTTATACTATTCTTTAGGAAGTCAGAACCTCCACCAAAGCCCTATTTATTGATGTTCATGCTTGAGAAAGCAAGGTGAATCCGCACCACGTAACGTATTGTGTGTGACTTAGGTATAGAAAAAGTCCCATACACAAACATATACAGAGGTATATGCTTCATGCTATGTTACTCTATACATTCCTGGCTTGGATTCCAGAAAATTTGTACTTACATCTTACTGAGTATTCAAAATTCCATATTCTCCACCGACGGGCAGTTGGAAGGGAAACAACTGCAGAAAAATGCATAGTAGGAAAATGAGACCTAGTGCCAAGTGGCCAGAACTTTCTGGTTATTTTTAAACCTGTCCAGTTAGTAGTCCAAATTTTGTACAAACTGAAATTGCTGTCCTATAATGCCTCATGTGCATCTCAATTGTCAAGAGGGCCAGGCCCCAGTCAAGCCAGTCAATACTAGTAGCTGAGTGACAAGGAATACTGCAAACTGTTTACGTCCTGATAATTGAAACTGCAACTTCCTATTGTGAGGGGTAGTTGCAAGTCTCATATGCTTAAAAGACCACAACTTGTTATGATCGGCCATGAAGATAAAAGTCCTGGAACTCACTTACTGTAGATTTAAAGCAGTTAAAGGACAAATGTCTCCGATAATGGTTACTGACCATGCCAAAGAAATATGCGGTGTCTGGACACCAAGAGGAAAATACACAGCGCTTCTTGCGTGATATGGTATTGACGCCACGGCTGGATAGGGTAAAACCATTAACGAACAGGAGGCACCTGGGGAAAAGGCGACAGAGATTTCTCCGTACTAAACCATCTCCTTGGCCTTAATCAATACCAACGCTGGGTAGGATAAATCCATTACCTTACTGGAGGTACCTGGGGAAGAGAGGGCAGACCATTTCTCCATACTAAACTGCATCCATGGCCTCAATCGCTCTGACAGTCATATTAAAATCTTACTTTTTACCTGTACTGAGAACGGAAGAAATGGAAGAGGAGAAGACCTGTGATTCCCATCCATCCTTAATATCAAAATTGCCACTTGTATATTATCTTTATGGTATTCTCTAGCAGGATCTCTCCATTGTGGTCCACCTTAGTGGTCGCACTCACTGCGGCAGACATATTGAAACAGTACTTTCTACCACTACTGAGAACGTGGAAAATAAGAGGGAATAAGGCTTGTAGTTCCAATATATAGTTCAGGTCCAAAATGCCACTTGTAATTTGTCTTTATGGCATTATTCCACATGATCTCCCTAGTTAAGCCTTGTCCATGAGTATATAGCAGAAATCAAAGAATGTCACATATGTATTAGAAACAATGGCATTCTCCCACAGGATCTCATTGTTTAAACCCCGTCCGCATGTACGAAGAGTAAAGATCCAAAATGCTTCTCTCGTTTTCCTGGCAACAGTGGGATGCTCTCCTTTTTTCATTGTCATTTTTTCTATAGTAAGCCATTTAATGTCCTCTGGTTTATGCTTTCATTTGACATCTGTTCATGTTTTCAAAACTAATTCAAATATTGTTTTGATATAATTTTCAAAAGACAATAAAGATTATGTTGGCAAGAGTATACAATTTGTCTGAGCCAGATAAATACATTATTTTACAGAAATAAATCAGATTAGGTTGCGGGGGTTGGTTTCATATAATGTACCTGCAATTCTCCTTTAGTTTCCTTTATTCAAATGAAGGCAAGAGAATGTTTTTGCACCGTTCAAATGTGTTTTAGTATCAGCAACCTGCGGACCTGGATGTTGTTCTCTTTCAATTTCATTATTCGCTTGATGCATATCAATGCAGATGCATACAGCTCCTTCACTGTCCTTTTTGGGCACTACCACAATTGGAGAAACCCATGATGTCAAACCAATAGAACACCAAATAATGTCATGATTAAGTAGTGATTCAAGTTCCTTTGCAACATATTCTTCTAAACTAAATGCATTTATTCTGTGTCTCTGATCAACAGATCGAACATCTTCATTGATGTGTAATTGTACTTTCATGGCCTTAAATTTTCCTAACCCATGAAATAGTGGAGGAAAAAGACCTACTATTTTGTGACGAGCATTCATATTGTAATTCACTGATATCAGTCCTATATCAGCAGCTGTGCTGAAAAGTAAAAGAGAGGCACTTGATGCTACACCTCGAAGTACGTGAATGGTCACTTGCACTTTTACTTTCTTGTGTTTCATAATCGCTATAAATGACAATCACTTCTCAGAGGAGTTCACTTTTGTTTTCGATGGCGTCAGTCTCAGTAATGGAGATAGTTCATTATATATCTCTTCAGGCATAATATTTATCAACACTAAGCTCAAAACAATAATTTAATTAGTTTTGAGAACATGATCAGACTTCAAATAAAATCCTATTTACCACAACATTCACTCTCAAATGTACTCTATTGCATTCCTCAGTCTCACTTTTCCCATCTGTTTGTTCTTCACACCTCTGCATACACTGCTGTACAATTAAAAGTAAAATGACATTTCCAATCAATTACGTATATATTAATATCCAATGTTTCAGATTGTTGTTCTTCAATACGGATCCCACCTTGTGACTCTAACTTCTATATTTTACAATCTCTGATAGAATAACTTCAATTTCTATCAATTACACACTTCCAAACATTTTATATTACAATATCCAATGTTGTGGCTGTCTTTTATTTGTATCAAAATTTACAAAAACTGTGGCTCCAATTTGTACGTACATTTCAACTTTGCACCTTCTTCAGGAAAGCCACTTCAGAAATACATCACATGGAATTAACCTAGGAAAACAAATTGTACTGAGCCAAGATTCCATGTTTACATTTCTTACTTTATACTATTCTTTAGGAAGTCAGAACCTCCACCAAAGCCCTATTTATTGATGTTCATGCTTGAGAAAGCAAGGTGAATCCGCACCACGTAACGTATTGTGTGTGACTTAGGTATAGAAAAAGTCCCATACACAAACATATACAGAGGTATATGCTTCATGCTATGTTACTCTATACATTCCTAGCTTGGATTCCAGAAAATGTGTACTTACATCTTACTGAGTATTCAAAATTCCATATTCTCCACCGACGGGCAGTTGGAAGGGAAACAACTGCAGAAAAATGCATAGTAGGAAAATGAGACCTAGTGCCAAGTGGCCAGAACTTTCTGGTTATTTTTAAACCTGTCCAGTTAGTAGTCCAAATTTTGTACAAACTGAAATTGCTGTCCTATAATGCCTCATGTGCATCTCAATTGTCAAGAGGGCCAGGCCCCAGTCAAGCCAGTCAATACTAGTAGCTGAGTGACAAGGAATACTGCAAACTGTTTACGTCCTGATAATTGAAACTGCAACTTCCTATTGTGAGGGGTAGTTGCAAGTCTCATATGCTTAAAAGACCACAACTTGTTATGATCGGCCATGAAGATAAGAGTCCTGGAACTCACTTACTGTAGATTTAAAGCAGTTAAAGGACAAATGTCTCCGATAATGGTTACTGACCATGCCAAAGAAATATGCGGCGTCTGGACACCAAGAGGAAAATACACAGCGCTTCTTGCGTGATATGGTATTGACGCCACGGCTGGATAGGGTAAAACCATTAACGAACAGGAGGCACCTGGGGAAAAGGCGACAGAGATTTCTCCGTACTAAACCATCTCCTTGGCCTCAATCAATACCAACGCTGGGTAGGATAAATCCATTACCTTACTGGAGGTACCTGGGGAAGAGAGGGCAGACCATTTCTCCATGCTAAACCGCATCCATGGCCTCAATCGCTCTGACAGTCATATTAAAATCTTACTTTTTACCTGTACTGAGAACGGAAGAAATGGAAGAGGAGAAGACCTGTGATTCCCATCCATCCTTAATATCAAAATTGCCACTTGTATATTATCTTTATGGTATTCTCCAGCAGGATCTCTCCATTGTGGTCCACCTTAGTGGTCGCACTCACTGTGGCAGACATATTGGAACAGTACTTTCTACCACTACTGAGAACGTGGGAAATAAAAGGGAATAAGGCTTGTAGTTCCAATATATAGTTCAGGTCCAAAATGCCACTTGTAATTTGTCTTTATGGCATTATTCCACATGATCTCCCTAGTTAAGCCTTGTCCATGAGTATATAGCAGAAATCAAAGAATGTCACATATGTATTAGAAACAATGGCATTCTCCCACAGGATCTCATTGTTTAAACCCCGTCCGCATGTACGAAGAGTAAAGATCCAAAATGCTTCTCTCGTTTTCCTGGCAACAGTGGGATGCTCTCCTTTTTTCATTGTCATTTTTTCTATAGTAAGCCATTTAATGTCCTCTGGTTTATGCTTTCATTTGACAACTGTTCATGTTTTCAAAACTAATTCAAATATTGTTTTGATATAATTTTCAAAAGACAATAAAGATTATGTTGGCAAGAGTATACAATTTGTCTGAGCCAGATAAATACATTATTTTACAGAAGTAAATCAGATTAGGTTGCGGGGGTTGGTTTCATATAATGTACTTGCAATTCTCCTTTAGTTTCCTTTATTCAAATGAAGGCAAGAGAATGCTTTTGCACCGTTCAAATGTGTTTTAGTATCAGCAACCTGCGGACCTGGATGTTGTTCTCTTTCAATTTCATTATTCGCTTGATGCATATCCATGCAGATGCATACAGCTCCTTCACTGTCCTTTTTGGGCACTACCACAATGGGAGAAACCCATGATGTCAAACCAATAGAACACCAAATAATGTCATGATTAAGTAGTGATTTAAGTTCCTTTGCAACATATTCTTCTAAACTAAATGCATTTATTCTGTGTCTCTGATCAACAGATCGAACATCTTCATTGATGTGTAATTGTACTTTCATGGCCTTAAATTTTCCTAACCCATGAAATAGTGGAGGAAAAAGACCTACTATTTTGTGACGAGCATTCATATTGTAATTCACTGATATCAGTCCTATATCAGCAGCTGTGCTGAAAAGTAATAGAGAGGCACTTGATGCTACACCTCGAAGTACGTGAATGGTCACTTGCACTTTTACTTTCTTGTGTTTCATAATCGCTATAAATGACAATCACTTCTCAGAGGAGTTCACTTTTGTTTTCGATGGCGTCAGTCTCAGTAATGGAGATAGTTCATTATATTTCTCTTCAGGCATAATATTTATCAACACTAAGCTGTTGATGATAAATGATATTGCACAACCATTTACTTTCAATATAATCTTTGAACAATATTCAAATGACTTGGATGCTTTCTCATGTCAACACTTCTTTTACTGGTATTTCTCTTCACATGCAGCCAGTTCAATATGTGCGCATTTCTCTGAAGTAAACATTGACATTGCTCAATCATCTTCTTCACTTTCACTCGATACTGATAAACTTGTCCACAATGGTTTAGATGACGATCAACTTCATTTGGTGTCGATTTGTCTCAAATGGTGTTGTCGTTTGGCCTTGTGGGCATGCATAGAGCATCACTTCTGGAACGTTTGGTTGGCCAATTTGTCTTCTTGTTGTGAAGCACTTTTTTATTTGCATTGCAGACTGCTACAAAATGGTTCTCTTTACCAAAGCCTTTGCATATCTGTTCGATGGCTGGACATTTACATTCGTGTGGAAATGACAATGCACATCTGAAACACAGCATTTTTTTCTGGGGAGACATCACCTTGTGTCCTTCAGGTTTGTGTTTCTGCTTTCTTTTCATGCTCATGACTGATTCACTGTGGGCACCTCTGGCCACCATATCAGCGGCTTGTCAATCAGCATCCACTACAGCTTTGGCAGCCATGATAACTCGCTCCACACTAAGGGCTATATTTTCAAGGAAATTCTCACCACTACTGAGTCGTTTATTTTATGCTTCAGCTGCGCATTCAGTGCTCCATATTTACAAAGTGACACATTCAGTGAAATGCATCTCTTTTCTCTCCACACATCATTTTTTCATCTGCATCAGGTTAAGTTAATCATATGCAAGGTAGGTGTTCCCTCATAAAAAACATCTACACTTTTATATTGGTAAGGGCACTGTTAGGTTTTAAGGTGGGTATGGGTTTTGGGGTGGTGAGGGGTTTTTAGGTTTTAGGGTGCGTATGGGTTTTGGAGTGGTAAGAGTATTTTTATGTTTTAGGGTGGGCATGGGTTTTGGGGTGGTAAGTGCATTTTTAGGTTTTAGGGTAGGTATGAGTTTTGGGGTGGTAGTAGCATTTTTAAGTTTTAGGGTGGGCATGGGTTTTGGAGTGGTAAGTGCATTTTTAGGTTTTAGGGTAGGTATGGGTTTTGGGGTGGTAAGGGCATTTTTAGGTTTTAGGGTGGGTATGCGGTTTGGGGTGGTAAGAGGTGTTTAGGTTTTAGGGTGGGTATGGGGTTTGGGGTGGTAGTGGTGTTTAGGTTTTAGGGTGGGTATGGGTTTTGGGGTGGTAAGGGGTGGTTAGGTTTTAGGGTGGGTATGGGCTTTGGGGTGGTAGAGTTGATTGGGTTTAGGGTGGGTATGGGTTTTGGGGAGGTAAGGTAAGTTTTAGGGTTTAGGGTAGGTAGGGTTTTTGGGTGGAAAGGTATGTTTGTGTGTATATATATATATATATATATATAAACGTATATATATATAAACGTATATATATATATATGTACATATATATATATATATATATATATATATATATATATATATATATATATATATTTACGTAAGATGTGTGTTATACTTACCTCTAGTTTTTACCATGCATATGCCTTTACCAACTATGCCTTTATGGTAAAAGCATAGGCGTTGTAAAAACATTTCATGGTAAGTGTATGCGTGGTAATGACCATGCATTGTACTTACTGTGTTGTAAAGGCATGTGTTGTAAGTGCATGCATTGCTCCATCATATATCCCTGCTTTGCAGCACTTCTGATTGCAGCGTTATGGGGTATTCTGTCGTTGCTAAACGCTGCACTTCAAAAACCTGGTTCTATCCTTCTTCAATAGTAGCGCTCCATATACTGTATAGCTCTATATTGCGTAGTAGCACAGCACCTTCCTGTATGGCCTTCTTGGTGATTTGTTGACCAAAGATGCACAGACTTCTCAGTAAAGCTTACTTTATCTTCAAATGCCTTACCTCGGCTTGGGTTGAGCTGTAACTCCACATACGCCAACGGTCTATTCGGCAATTCAGCAAAGGCACACTTGGCATGCATGAGCAGTTTGCTTGGACCACGGAAAACTCTCCAGGAGAGCACTGACAATCTTGGGGTTACTTATCACTTCCCCATCGCCAGTTGTAGCGTCCTCCCCAACCTAGGTATCACCAATGAATACGCCACAGCTGGAGCTATGTATGACACTTCTTTATTCTTCAGTGTGTAACCGCAAACTCAATCATTTTAAACCTGCATGGACTTCCCTACATCCTAACACCCACATCGTCATGCTGTGAAACCCTTCAGGATTCAAACAGGTTCCATCATACATCAACTAGGGGTTACCTAGGGCACACATTAGAGGTGACTTATATGTGGAGAAAGGGGAGGTTTAGGCTTGGTAAGTACTTTTAAATGCCAAGTCGAGGTGACAGTGAAACTGCACACACAGGCCTTGCAATGGCAGGCCTGAGACAAGGAAAAGGGGCTACTTAAGTGGGTGGCACAACCAGTGCTGCAGGCCCACTTTAATCTACAGGCCCTAGGCACATATAGTGCACATTAATAGGGACTTATAAGTAAATTAAATAGTCCAATCAGGTATGATTCAAGGTTACCATGTTTTAAGGGAGAGAGCATATGCACTTTAGCACTGGTTAGCAGTGGTAAAGTGCGCAGAGTCTAAAAGCCAGCAAAAACAGTGTCCAATAAGTGGAGGGAGGCAGGCAAAAAGTTAGGGGTGACCACCCTAAGGCTGTCCGGTCTAACACTTACTTTCTCACAAACTCATTCTGGTTCAGTGATAGCCTACCCATATTTGATACCCATAGCTCTAAATCCTGTATCAATAATGTTTCTACGTACTTGGGGTCTGCATCCAGTAATGCTATTAAACCATAATTGCTTGAAGATATAGTGGCTCCTCCTTCATAGATGGGATGAATAATTGAGCCTTTCCAACTTCCGGGGCTAAGCCCCTTTGCATAAATGCTGTTGAACATACCAGCTAGGAAAATGGTCCACCACGTGGTGTGTTCTTTAAAGATAGCTTGGGGGATTCCGTTTGGGCTGGGTGTGAAATCTGAACTGGGTTTCTTGATAATTTTAGTTCTTGTGGCAGCCGTGTACTCTAATGGTTTGATTGAAATGATTTCCCTAGAGATCTCCAGGGGCTGCCCTAAGTCGGCTGGATTTAACAAATCTTCTGAAAAAAGCAGCCTCACGTTCTTAACCCAACCAACATCAGGTATATTCACATTACAGGCTGCCCTTGGACCTTTATCTTTGTCTAGGAGTTTGGCCCAAAACGTTTCTTGCCTATTTTGTTTGAAGATCCATAAGTATTCTGTTAATTTTACCTGGCCCTTCACTAGAGCACTTAGATGGGTATTTGGACACCAGATAGTATGTCAGGGTTTCCCAGGCTGTTATCAAATTAGTATCACCCTCCGCAAGTTGCTTGAAGGTTCCCATGGCGTCCATTGCTAGTTCTTTTACAGAGCTTGAGCTCCACTTCAGATACTTTTAATTTTCTGTCCTATTGTCTTCCAACAGGGCCCTTGCTGACTCTTGTTTCCCTATTACTTGCGGGTGTGGTCGCTCTCCTGTCAGTGAATAATGCTAAAATCCACCATCTGTTCTTATAATGGAGGGTTTACCAACATGTAGTCTAAATAAGAAACAGACTTGTCGGTCATTCTTGTCCATGTTGGTGGCATATCACCTGGTAATGGGTCACTCAAGGTCATAAAACCAGCCAGCTTACATGCTCCTATTAATTTTTCCTTGGTCTTATCTCGTCACTGATAATGTGGCAAGCATTGGTCTAGGAGGGGCCCAATTGCCTCAACATGCTCCTCACTTGGAGGATGAAACAAATTTAAATTGAAATCTCCAGTGAGTAACAGATATGATGGATGACATATGTTGTTTAATTGTGGCATATTTGTAAGAAGCTTGTCCACTGGTTTGGCCTTCCTCTTTGGGTTAGTATAAACATTTACAAGCACCAGCAAATCGCCTGGTTTCTGGGCCCAGTTGTCTAAATGCAGAGCCAAAGTCCATGGTTCCAATGTGCTTGTTTCTTCAGTTTTTACAGGTAGGCCAGAATTAACATACACGGACAAGCCACCCTTTTCCCTTCCGTAGGCGCTACTTTTCTGTGCCAATTTTTTTAACTATGGAATTCCCATGAGGGGAACACAGGCCCGGGCCCATGTTTCCTGCAGCATTGTTATGTCAAAGGAACTAAAACATTCCACTATGGAAGAGTCTGTGATTTTTGCCTGTAGCCCACCAATGTTCCATGAGCAAATGGTTAAGCCGCCCCATTTTTTAATGATAATTTGGGCTTCTATTCAGTCCTCCAGGGTTATCTTTGATAGGGCCGATGGCAGCCAACTCTAACTATCCTGGACTTCCTGCATTCTTATGGTCCTTTGCTGTTCCACAGATGCCCCTTCTCTACTTATTCAGACAGTCTGGGGTTGAATGGGAGGCTTGAAGATTGAACTTCAGGTGGGTGGCCCCTTGTGGTAAGGAGGTAAACTGTGATGCAATTCCAAGAATGCTAGAATGTTGTAGTTAGAATGTTGTTGTGAGGTGTCTGTGGCTAGGGCATAACGGACTCGGAGAGCAGAGACTGCCAGAAGGAAGCACTCTGTACCCTCTGCTCACATATTTACGCTTGGGTTGAATAAAATATTATCTTGAACCACAACAACCTGTGGATGTATCATTATGAAATTGGCGACGACCTAAAGTTGAGGCGTTTACAGAGTTAAACCTTTGATGAAGAACAATTTCGACCCCAGCACATATAAAGAATATATAGGAGTGGTCAACTGGAAACTCTACTGAATATGTGCGGCAAACGAATAAGAAGCAGTGGTATTTTCATTCATACTGCTGTAAATGTAAGTACCTTGTGATACGTTTATGTAAGGTCAATATCAGAGTGTAACATGACAGCTAGGAACTGCGATCTGGAATTTAAATAAGGCTATCGACAATGCCTCGAGGCAATAGCGTGGGTGATTGTTTCTGCCACTTCATTTAATTGTGCGGTACTGATGGTTCCTTCCAGCCTGCCACCTCATAGAAGCTCTAACGCTGTATTTGCTGCAATGTTTACATCATCACGCTGGGACCATTTCAACTACAAGTTCAACCAGCTACTGAAAATCACACTAAGCACATCGCAGGCCATCTTAAATTACTCGGCGGTTCTCAGAATATTTACGGATTGTACAGTGATAATTTCTTCAACCTTCTTGAGTAACCTGCAGTAGCCTTTGCCTTCAAGAGTAACCGGCTGTAGCCTGCGCTTGTCAACATGGTGACAGGCACACCAGACGTTTTAAGTTTTACGGTGACTTCCAGCACTTTTTTACTCGTTTGTTCTGTCTGTCAACCCTATAACAGGCACACCTGAAAACAGTAAACATTTGTTTGGCCTGTCAACACGGTGACAGGCACACCTGAAAGTAAAGCTTCTTCAAGGAAAAATTCAGTTATCCTATTTTACTGCACACTAAATATAGTAATAATAATACGTCTGGGTTTATATCTATATTTCTATTATGTATGCCTTAAATACATTGAATGTATCTACACCACAGCTGTGTTAGCCAGAAAAAGGAGAACCTTCTATGTGATGGCAAGGTTGGAAAGAGTATTTTTGTAATTATATCGACAATTTTGATGACGAAGATTTCACACCAGAAAAGAAAAAACTTCTTCTACATTGTTTAGGTCCAGCAGATGTTACAGCATTTAATCAGAATGAAAAAACAAACTAGACAAGATGGAGTCAGAATTGTTTTCATGCATGTACTAGAAGACCTAGATGCTCATTTTTCACCGGTTGTGTAATTGTAATTGTATGTTGCAGTTGATTGATACAATGTTTCAATGCAAGCAAGGGAAAACTGAGTATAGCTGTCTATGTTGCAGGCCTTAAATATGTGGCAATATCTTGCAGATTTGGAGCTTTACAAGAAGAACTCATTTGAGACCAAATTATAATGCATGCATGCAACCCTAA
Source organism: Pleurodeles waltl (assembly GCF_031143425.1). Classification (NCBI taxonomy): domain Eukaryota; kingdom Metazoa; phylum Chordata; class Amphibia; order Caudata; family Salamandridae; genus Pleurodeles; species Pleurodeles waltl. Next base: position 1,710,543,903 of record NC_090440.1, read on the forward strand.
ATTTCAGGATAATTTATGGGTAAATGGGGAAGCTCCTTTGAAGGATGTCATTACTTTGGTACAGAAGGTGGAATTAACTGGCAGATGTGAGAAAGCTGTGGTGGAGGATTCTCATTTGAATGGCAAATCGGTTAATGTTGTAAAAGTTACAAAGAAGAATAGGAGTAGTAATTTTTCTAAAAACAACAATGGCCAATTAACACCATCAATCAGTAAAGGTAGTACAAAGAAGAAAGCAGATAATAACATTAGGAAATGTTACAGATGCAGGAGTGTGAAACATTTGGCTTATTATAAGAAATGTCCTGCACACAATCATAAATATTCCAACTGTGGTATATTAGGACATTAGGCCAGAGTATGTTAAAAAAAGGGATGGTAAATTGAAATTTATTCAGGAAGAACACAACTCAGAGTCTGATCAGCAACATCACACGCGCACCGATTTAGTCTGCAGTGCGATTCAACAACAAATATCGCAGACACACTGAGTTCCTTAGCCGTGCGCTTAGATTTTAATACAAGGATATAAAAGTATCCGGAATCCTCGTTGCAACACTCTTACTGCGCAGAGCACAGCCTGCTCTGAATGATGCGTCTGATCCAGAGTGCGCCCAGGTGAATCAAAGTAGAACTGCTACTCAGCTGTAGAACAGCTGAAATGCTGAGATAACTGCTCTGAAGACAACTGCACAGGAACGGCTGAGCCAGAGCGGAGGAGAAGTCTGTCTCCAGGCTGCAGAGGAACAGGGAGCAAGTAATCATGGGAGGGGTCCCTTTAATACATGAGCCCCACCTAAGATGGCTGCCGCTGTAACACCTGGAAATTTGGAGTCAGTTTCCAACTGCTCATCACATGTGCTCATAATTACCATATTAACAACATTGCAATATCTGAATTTGAATAGTACAATAGCATCAACAGTGCAAAGTGAAATTACAGTTATGACATTCGCAATATCGGAATATAAATATTACAATAGCCTCAGCAGCGCAAAGTTGAAGTATAGTTATGACCAAAATTTTCAAACTGAGTTTATTCTGATAGAGTGTGCACGTGGGCACCGTAACCAATATTTGGTGACCATGAGACCGTGGTGCATTTTGCCACAGCGTTCGCGAGAACAAACTTGTGCCTTGAATTCTCTACACATCCTAGAGTCGCTATTTGCTGTCATGACACTAAGGTCCTCATTACGACCCTGGCAGTCGGTGATAAAGTGGTGGTAATACCACCAACAGGCTGGCAGTAATTACTGCCAAATTATGACCATGGCGGTGATATCTCCTATAGACAGCCAATGTACCACACCGACCGCCAGGCCAGAAACAACAGTCACCATGGCGGTAGCCGCCTACAGCCAGATGGATGACAAAGTACCACCCACCCATATTTTGGCACACGATTCCGACACCTTTCCCGGGGCGGTACCAACACCATAAAAAGCCTGGTGGAAGCACATCACAGAAGAGAAAGGACTCACCATTTGAGACACAGGGAAGAACAACACCACCCTGGAACTAGAACTGCAAGTCCTTTCAATGATCTTCTACGTTATGCTCCACCTGGAACACCAATGCCAGCAAAGACGACGACGGTGAGTACAGCCTCCTAGCACACAAGGGAGGGGGGGAGGAAAACTAGAGTGACACACACACACACACACAACACACACCCGACACACACACGCCATACACACAACCATATGCCACACAAAAACAATTTGACCACGAAAATCTGCAGAATAATGTAAAGGCAACAGGAATTTACAGAAATGATTGTAATCAGTCCAACAAGAAAATAAAAAATCCGATTTGGCCATTAAACAGATCTGTACACGTGTATAACAAAGGGACACTGCCCAGTTCATAGTTCATAGGGCCCACATGGCCACAGGGCACAGTCCAAGGCCCCACTCGAATCCTGCACCAATCCAGAGAGTACACTGCAGGGGCATCAGTTGTCAAATTAGGCAGGCACCTCAGGGAGAGGAGGGGCGGGCACCTCAGCCAGATGCGGAAACAAGGCCACTGATTCTGGAGGGGTCAACATGCCCATTGCTCTACGTCTGGGGGAGTACAAGGCCACAGTCTCTCGAAGTGGGTGAATACCTGACTGGTTCTGGATGGAGCAACATGCCCTGTGCTTTGTCCTGGGGTATTCAAGGCCACAGTCTCTTGAAGTGGGTGAATACCCCACTGGTTCTAGATGGGGCAACATGCCCATTGCTCTTTGTCCTGGGAAATGCAGGACCACAGTCTCTTAAGTGGGTGTCTTGCCCACTGCCTCTGGTGGCGGTGTTTGGCTGTCAGCTTCTGGTTGTGCAGATTGCCTCCTCTCCTCCTGCTCATGGGCTGGGGATCCCTTACCCTTCCTGGCACTGGTGGATGGGCTCTTCCTCCCTCTGCCTGGTTGTGCAGGCTCCTTCCCCTTCTTTGCAGCTGCTGCAGGCTTCTTTCTTTTCTTCGCAGCTGGTGCAGGCTCCTTCCCCGTCTTAGCAGCTGGTGCAGGCTCCTTCGCCTTCTTTGCAGCTGCTGCAGGCTCCTTCTTCTTCAGTATTGTTGGCCTGGAATCCTTTCCAACACGAGTAGGTGGTGCTACCACTGGGCCCGTGGACTGTTTGGCTGAGGTGCTTGGCTGGGTCCTTGCTACCCTGCCCATATGTGCAGGGCGGGGAAGGGGTAGAGAAGAGGTCAATCTGGGAAAGGAAAAGCTTTTTAGGGACGTTGGGGTGGGAAGTGGGAGGAGTGATGGGAGTGGAAGATGAGGGAATGGTTGCTGGAGGTGTTTGTCTGCTGGATTTGTGTGCAGGTGCATGGGCTGTATGCTGTTATGAGGTGGATGGCTGTTTGGTGTCTGAGTGCTTGCGTTTGTGTACTTTGGGGGGGACAGACATGGTGGGAGAGGACACAGGGGACGCGTGCATGGATGTTGTGGAGGTGTCTGCCAGTGAAGTGTGTGTTCTGCTTGGTGTGGTGATGATGCTGGTAGTGGATATTGATGTAGTGCATGCATGTGTGAATGTAGATGGAACTGAGTGGGAGGTGGAGGATGAAGAGGATGGGGAGACAGTGGAGATAGTGAGTGTTGTCATGTCTGCAACTGAATGGTGTTTGTGTGAGTGCCTGTGGGGTGAAGTGTGGTGCTTGTGTTTGCCTGTGACACTCTTGGGTGTTGTCTTGTGTGCATGCTCGTCTGGCTGTGTGCTTGGGATGGGTTGGGTTGAAGAGAATGGGACTGGGAAGTGGAAGTTGGAGGGGGACGGTTGAAGCAGGGACAATGTCTGCCATCAGAGAGGAGGCTAGAGCCTGAATCAATCTCTGTTGGGCAGCCAATCCCCTGTGAATGCCCTCTAGGAATGCATTTGATTGCTGCATCTGAGCTGCCAGACCCTGGATGGAATTCACAATGGTTGTTTGCCCTACAGAGATGGATCTCAGGAGGTCAATAGCCTCCTCACTCAGGGCAGCAGGACTCACTAGGGCAGGGCCTGAGGGGCCTGGGGCAAAGGAGATGCCCACCCTCCTGGGTGAGCGGGCACGGGCAACTCGCTGAGGGGTTACTGGGAGGGCAGTGCTGGTACGGGGGTGGCGGCTGTACCTGCAGCTGGGGTGGTCACAGAGGTGTCTGCCACCACCAGGGTCAACCCATCGGAGGAGGTATCAGAGTCTGTATTGTCCTCTCCAGTCTCTGCCGTGGTGCTCCCCTCGCCCTCCATCCTACTGGTGCCCTCAGCGTCGGTGGACTCTGCCTCCACTGTCCTTTGGGATGCAGCTCCCTCTGTTGCCAGTGCCTCTGCTCCTCTGCCAGATAATGCTAATGCATTTAAGGACAGGATGACAAAACAAGAAAGGGGGGAGAGAGAAAAAGGATACACTGAGTCAATGACTACACCAACACCACAGTTGGCGTACACAGCTCCATCACACACAGGAAACAGGCCTACGCACTATGCATGGCAATACCAGTGAAATGGCTAGTCACCAAGGAATGAGGAGGAACAACTGCAGCACACCTGGGCCCACGCAGCCCTGCCCAGGAGTGAATACTAACAAGCTAGGTAAGCAATATTTCACTTTCAAACCCTTAGCCACCAGAGGACCTACACTGCTATGTATGGCCTGGCCTAGGGGCACCCACTGACACACAACTACCAACCCGATACCACCCCACCAGCCTGACCTGATATCTGCTGTCACCCAACTGGGATCCCCCCTCTTGTGCAAGTGCTATCAGTTCTCCATTTCCTGGCAACTTGTTCTTTCCAAGTGAGAGTAGGCTTGGCAGCAAGAATGTCACAGCCAATGTTCTCAATAGTGCTAACAAGAGTGTTGTCTGCCCTGATAAAACACATGTGCAGCTACATAGCATTCCTCCAGGTTGAGGATTTGGCCACTGTAATGGCCGAATTCTATGCAATGGGACATATCCCCAATATAATTTGGGCAATTGAAGGAACACATATTGCATTTGAGCCTCCCTCTCCCCCCTGCCAGAACACACAGGTGTTCAGGAATCGTAAGAGTTTCCACTCCATGAATGTGCAGATATGGTGTGCTTGGCGGACGAGTAAATCTCCCACGTCAGTGCTAAGTATCCATGGTCAGTGCATGATGCCTTTGTCCTGAGGAATAGCAGCATCCCAAATGTGATGTCCCAACTACAGAGGCACAGGGTGTGGCTAATTGGTGAGCCCTGGTTCCCACCCAGTATATGTTGGTGTATGTCTATAGTGTTGGCCATATAGGATGGTGTGTGGCTAAATGCTGTCCCTCAATATTTGCAGGTGACTCTGGTTACACAAACCTATCATGGCTGCTGACCCCTGTGATGAATGCCAGGACAAGGGCAAAAGTATGTTATAATGAGCCACATGGGCGAACCAGAAGGATAATTGAAAAGACCTTTGGCATCCTGAAGGCCAGGTTCAGGCGCCTCCATCTAACAGGAGGATCCCTGTGCTACTCACCCAAGAAGGTCTGCCAGATAGTAGTGGCATGCTGCATTTTGCACAACCTGCACAACCTGGCCCTCAGGCACCATGTACCTTTTCTGCAGGAGGATGAGACTGGAATGCCCCTGTGGCAGCCGTGGACCCTGAGGCCATTGAGGATGAAGAGGCAGAGGATGAGGGTGTGGACAACAGAACATCTGTGATATGTCAGTACTTCCAATGGCACACAGGTGAGACAGGGCAACTTTACTTTTCTATTAGTATTGTTGTATTCTGTGTGGCATTGCCATGCTGCCATTACACACTTCTTTGCCCACTAACTGTTACCTCTGGATATTAATTTTGCAGATGTTGGTGATATGACACATTCTCCTGGTGTGATCACAACAGTCAGCTACAGGTCAATCATTCTATGCTCATTGTATGTACAGTTCATTTGCAATGGATGTAGCTGTTTCAATGAATACAAATTTGAAATACATGATATACTAGTAGTCGATTTTTATCCAAGGGTGTTTATTGTAGTGCTGAAATATGGAGGGGGAAAGTGCAATGGAATGGGGTGATGATGGAGGAAAGTCCAGGGTATTGTTCCAGTCTGTTTGTAGCTCAGGTGCATTGTCCATGGGGACATAGGAAGGGGAAAAATGTCAGTTCAAGGTGGACAAGGTGACTGAGTGGGACACAAGGGGGACAATCAGGAGAGTCTAATTTCCTGGCAGTGGTCTTGGCAAGTGTCTCTGGCTTCTGTCTGGTTCACACGGAACGTTTGCGGGGTGGTTCACCTTTTATAGGGGGAGGAGTGCTGGTGGCCTGTTGGTCCTGTGGCGGGCCTCCTGGTCACTAGCGGCAGCGGCAGTGGAGGGCTGCTCAGATGACTGGCTAGTGGTAGGGTCCCGCTGGTGTGACACTGCCTCCCTCATAATGTTGGCCATGTCTGCCAGCACCTCTACTATGGAGATCAGGGTGTTGTTGGTGGCCTGCAAGTCCTCTCTGATCCCCTGATACTGTCCCTCCTGCATGTTGTCTGTAATCTGGCCCATCGTGCCCTGGGAATGTTGATAGGCTCCCAGGATCTCAGAGAGTACCTCCTGGAGAGTTGGTTCCCTGGTCCTGTCATATCCCTGGCGCACAGCAGTCCTCCCAGTGTCACTGTTGGCCTGTGCCTCTGTCCCCTGAACGGTGTGCCCACTGCCATTGACCCCAGGTGCCTGATTGTCTTGGGTGTGCAGTGTGGACTGGGGTCCCTGTACAGGTAAGCACACTGCTGATTGACGTGTCCTGGGGACAAAGGTGTGGGTACGCTGGGTGGGTGCTGTGGTGTTGGTTCCTGATGGGGGAGGCTCTGTGGTGGTCTGTGACTGGGCTTGAGTGACCAACTGTCCAGTGGTCCCTGATGGGCCAGGTAGATCGTCCAGATCCAGAAGTCCAGAGTTGCTGTCATCACTGTGGGCCTCTTCTGTTGGGGGACTGGATAGTGGTGGCACCTCCTCTCCAGTGACATTGACTGGGGTACCTGTGGGTATGTAATTGAAGTATTATGCTTCAGGTGTCTGACATTTGTACTTCTGTAGCTGCTGTAGCTTCCCCTCTACGGTTGTTGTTCCCCTGCAAGCTTTTGCTTGTGTATGTTGGTGTATTGTGGTTATGTTAGTTTCCCTATGCTGTACATGCTTTGGTGATGAGTGTCCATGCAGGGCTGGGAGGGGTGTCCATGCATTGGTACAGCATGCAGGCCTTGGCATTGGGATAAGTGTAATGTGATGGTGGAGTGTGTGGGATGGAGTGGATTGATGGGAGTGAGAGTGAGGGTGTGTGATGGCATGCAGGTATTGGGGGTGATAATTGTTAACTGTTGACTTACCAGTGTCCAGTCCTCCTCCAACTCTGGCCAGGCCCTCAGATGCAGTATTGCCAGTACCTGCTCCTCCCATGCTGTGAGTTGTGGGGGAGGAGGTGGGGGTCCACCGCCAGTCCTCTGTATGGCGAGCTGGTGTCTTGCTGCAATAGAACGTACCTTCCCCCGTAGGTCGTTCGTACCTCTTCCTGATGTCATCCCTTGTTCTTGGGTGCTGTCCCACTGCGTTGACCCTGTCCATGATTCCCCTCAATAGCTCCATCTTCCTTGCTATTGTTATCTGCTGCACCTGTGCTCCAAAGAGCTGTGGCTCTACTCTGACGATTTCCTCCACCATGACCCTTAACTCCTCCACAGTGAAACGGGGGTGCCTTTGTGGTGCCTTGGGTGTTATGTGATGTGTGTTGGGTAATGTGTTGGGGTGTGTGATGTGGAGTGTCCGGCTGTAAGTGGTGTGTCTTTCTAGTTGTCTCTGTGCTCTTCTTCTCAGTCTCGTGGTGGCAATAGTTGTTGGTAAAGGGTTATGGGTAATGTGGGGGGGTGTTTTATAAGGGTGTGGGTGGGGTGTGTGTATGAGTGTCAGGTGTGTGTTGTTTGAATTGTCCAATGTAGTGTTGTTTTGTATTTGGGTGTCCATTGTGAGCGCAGCGGTATGTACCACCAATGGTATACTGTTGTTGAATGTCCGCTGTGGTTATTCTTGGGTCATAATGCGATGGGCGTTGTTCTGTTGGCATATCGGTGTGGGTTTTGGGACCGCCAGTTTATCACTGACCTTTAGTCTGGCAGATTTGTGTGTGTGGCTGTATTCTGTCGGATTGGTGTGTGTGTGTCATAATATGGTGAACGGATGTTCGCCAGCGTGGCAGTAAGTTGGTGACCGTCAGCCCTGCGGTAAGCGCCATTTACCGCCAATGTCATAAAGATGACCTATATGTTTCTGAAAAGGGCCCATCAGTACTGGGTTGGCACGATCAAGGAGAATTAGGAATAGTTTTAAACCCACATAGCACAGAACCAATTCTATCTATCCATATGTAAAAAAATATTGGTGAAGCAGTACTTATGAATTTTGTAGTTTGTTTTCAGGTGATGTGAGGCGGTTGAAAGATTTTGGCCACAACATTTAATTAAAAGCTTCAGCCACATCTTGTATACACAAAGGGAGACACATCAATTTCTCTGTTAGAAATGAAGTTACACGTAAATTGAGAAATTTGGTTGAGAAAGGTATTATAAAGCAAGTAGAATCTGCTGAATGGGTTTCGCCCTTAGTGGTAGTTAGAAGGCCTATCGGGAAAGTTAGATTATGTATTGATCTAAGAGAAGTTAATAAAAACATACTGATTGATCAACATCCATTACCAAGAATCAATGAAATCTTAGGACATACTAACAGTGCTCCATGTTTTTCACCGCTAGCTTTAAAATCGGCTTATTAGCAAATGGAATTACATCCAGACGGTAGGAAATATACAGCATTCGCTACACCTATCAGTTGTTTTCACTGTTTAAGAGTGTCCTTTGGACTGGCATCAGCTGCTGCTAAGTTCCAATGCCTTACGAGTAGTTTGTTCGATGGCATTGATAAAATTATGTTCTTTCAGGATGACATTCTTATCATGGGTGAGTCTAAATTAGCATGACGATAAGTTTAGACAAGTTTCAAAGATTTTAGAGCAAAAAGGATTGACTATGGAATATGGAAAAAGAAAATTTGCAAAAGAAGACATATTTAGGCCATAATATTAGTGGTAAAGGACTCAAACCTAAGCAAGAATTACTTCGTTTAGTAGAATTCAATTCACAGTTTGTATGTAATTTTGCTGAAAAAACTCATGCCATCAGGAACTTACTCAAAACTAGAGTCAAATTCAAGTGGTCAGAAAAAGTCAAAAGGAGTTTACTAATTTAAGGAATGGCATTTGAAAATTACTGTATTTGAAAAGTTTTGATTCCAGGTGTAACATTTGCATTACCATTGATGCAAGTAAAAAGGGTCTGGGGGCTTGTGTGTGGGGTCCTACTTTCGATAGTATGTGTGGAGCTACAAGGCCTTACTTAAAACAGACCACAAACCTCTGACAAAAGTCCTAACTACTGGCTTACAGAGAGCATCTCTCCACTTGGCACGCATGTCTGTCAAATTGTTGGATTTTAATTGCAAAGTATAATGCATACCTGGTGTAAATAACAGAATAGCAGACTTCTTAAGTTGTATGCAACTACCAACCAATAGCAAGTGTAATTATTTAATTGATGGATATGTTGCAAGTGTTTTCGATGAAGGAACTAACATGGATGAACGGAGGAAACATATGAACAAGGATGAAGGTATGCAATGCATTTTAAAATGTATCAATGAAGGATGGCCAGAGAAAAAAACAGATTGACAAAGGTTTACATGTGTTTTGGGAAGTCCCACATGAGTTGACTGAAGAAAACTGAGTTTTACTCAGGAGTAGGAAATGTGTACCACCAGGAGGGATACGTAAAAGAATACTGGAAGTATGTCATGAGGGACACTTAGGTAGCTCAAAAACAAAACAAAGAGTCAAACCAAACTATTGGTGGCCAAGTTCTGATAATGACATTGAAAGGTTGGTTATGGATTGCAAGAAGTGCAACAGTTCGGATAAAGCATTAAATACTAATCGCCCACCAATAATAACTGTATCCTGCACCAGTATGCCTTGGGAGAAAATAGGAATTAATATCATGGGTCCAATAGAGAACCACGAAGCACAAAAGAAATACATAGTTGTAGTAGTTTATTATTTTTACAAATAGCCTGAATAAACATAGTTAGAAAAGCTGATACAGGACGTATAATAACATTCTTACATAAAATCTTTTTGAAGGGTGACTGAAACAGGTAATTTCAAATAATGGACCACAATTTGTGTCAGACATGTTTAAAAATGTTTTGAAAAGGAATGGGATATCACACAAAACTACAACAGTTTATTATTCTACGGTTAACAGCATTGTGGAGCACTTTAAAAGAGTGATGAAGGGCTCCTTACAGACTGCTGTCAGTAATAACCTGAAGTGGGAGACTGAAATTCTTAAAGTGTTATGGTCTTACAGAATTACTTTTTTGTCATTTTGTTCTTATGAGGGGACATAAACCATTGAGTAAAGACATAGCATGAATGCCGACAGCCAAATTGGCTGAATGGTTACTTAAAAATCTAAAAAGGAAGTTACGTTTGCCTAAAAAAACTTAAAAGGAGTATCATGAAAGACAACAAGGAATTAAATTAGTACCAGTTGCAATAGGCGACTGGGTGAAAGTTAAGAAAGAAAAGAAACCTCAGAAAGGGGGGAGTAGATTTTCTACACCTTTTAGGTTTTCTACACCTTTTAGGTTGTCAAATTATTCAGTAATTCAGCATTACTTAGCGATGGGAAAGTGTGGAATTTAATCAGATTGGCTAAATGCAAGTATACAAGCAAGGAAGGGGGTGGGAACCAAGAAAGTGAGGTTGGGAGAAAGAGGTATAATTGGATGGATGACTTTATGGAATGTAAATGTGCGATGGATGTGGATGTTGGTAATAATTTGAGAGCTGACAACCAGCAGAAGGTTGTGATCAGTGACAGACAACTACAAAACAATATTGAAACAAAGAATCTAGAGGGAAGGTGTAGAAGAACAATATGCAAACCAAAAAGTTAGGTTTTTATTTCTACTTAAGGACAGTATATTAATAATTAAAAGAAATATATTATCGGAACTGTGTAAAGGTTTAGGGGGAAGTATGTATTGTAAGTATTTAAGTGGAAATTGTGTTTTTTTAGTATGTAGGTATGTATATCATTTATAAAAGTAAAGCTAGCACATTATTGTTTTTGCTATTTATTTGAAAGGGGAAGATGTGTGGTAATGAAGTAAGCTGTGATGCAATTTCAAAAATGCTAGAATGTTGTAGTTAGAATGTTGTTGTGAGGGTTCTGGGACTAGACCATAATGGCCTGGGAGAGCGGAGACTCAACTGATGGACGGAAGCATGCTGCACCCTCCACTGACATATTTACACTGGGGTTTAATAAAAGATTATCTTGAAATAGAAAGCCTGCAGATGTATTATTACTAACCCCTCCATTGCACTTCTCAATACAGATGCTGAGGGATTTGCATCCTTGTGGCGATGCTGCTGCTCTGTCAATGGGCGGGGATAGCGATCCTCCTCAAAAGCTATTGCTTCAATTCCCAAGGACTACAGCAACTTCTTGTTCTCTAGAACCTGCACTGAAAGGCCTGATGTTGGATATGTGAAAAGCGTAGCTTCTGAGGTCTGCCTTCCCATAGGTGGTAAAAACCTGATAGAGTCAATGTTATCTAATTCTACATGATTTAAGCCAGGTAGTGATCTTATCAGTTTTAAAACATTTCCTCAATTTAGGACTTCCTGTATGCCTCTGGATTTAAACTCTGGGATCCATAGAAGCTGATTCCCCTGATTATTATAATAAGCTTCTATTTGGCCCAGATCAGTTGTTTCTGATGTGCCACCGGGCATGCCTATGTGCCTGGCAGGACTGGGAGAGTTTCCAATGAGGTCCTTTTGTGATGTGGGCCCCAAGCTTACTGTTTCCATTAGCTGCCCGGGCACCTCTTCACACTTACAGAGATCTACTTCTCCACATGGTGGGAGCTCACCTGCTGTGGGAATGTTAATCTCTTCATTATTCATTATTTAATTTGTCTCTTCCCTAGGCTGTGTTACTGCACTACCATTTTCACTACCCTCTTGGCCTTGTGAGATTATTTCAGTTACCGATGCAGTCTCCTCACCAGTTTCCAATTCATCTGCCATAAGGGGAGGGCTCTCTTCGTTGGCCACCTTTGCCTCTTCCCCCCCAGAGGACCGATTGGGTATTGGAATTACAATGCCAGATGCTCTTAACTGAACTTTATTCCTGGCCTTTCTCGTCTACTTTTGTTCTCACTTTGTCTAGCGCGTGGGTGAAGGGGCTGCATTCAAGCGCTGAGTACAAGTGTGGTCATTATCCTGTTGTTGACTAGGAGCTTGTAGTCACTCCACTCCCCTGCCCGCTAGCTCTTTGCTTTGCGAGGCCTCTTTTCTTCCCCCCTCAGAAAGGGGGATCTTGATGTAGTATAGATCTACTAGATGCTTGGTTATCCAGAGTGCGGCAAGTGATTGGGCTCAAACATGGTCCTTTGGTGCAGGGTTTGCTCTTACCTACCCCAGCATTCCCTCAAAAGTCGCCGGGAGTTGCAGCAGCTTGTCAGTCACCTCCTTGTACGAACATATGGTGAAATCAACTTTCTTATCTGCTTGCACCCATGTAATCAGGGAGTTCAGCATTTTTGAGCTTGTCGTCAATGCCCAACACGAAAACTGCCAGGGTAATAAGTAAATCCACCTGGATGTCCATTTTGCTTGTGTGATAGTTAACAGCCACTACTGTCGCTTGCATTGAGCTCAATATAGCTGTCCACAATTTGTTAGAGTTGATCGCCCTGTATAGGGTGCTATTTTGATCCTCTAGCCCCATTTTGGAAATGGCCCCTTTTGCAGGGTTTTCCCCAAACTTTCCGTCTTCTTCCTCCTATTTTTTCAGGTCTGTTTTTGCTGGTTTATTGTCTCTGCGCACTTTACCACTGCTGATCAGTGCTAAAGTGCAAGTGCTCCCTAGGTAAATTGTACTGTTGATTGGTTTATCCATGACTGGCATATTTGATTTACTGGTAAGTCCCTAGTAAAGTGCATCAGAGGTTTCCAGGGCCTGTAAATCAAATGCTACTAGTGGGCCTGCAGCACTGGTTGTGCCACCCACATAAGTGGCCCTGTAAACATGGCTCAGACCTGCCACTGCAGTGTCTGTGTGTGCATTTCTAAACTGCCATTTCAACTTGGCAAGTGCACTCACGGCTGGCCTGAACTGTTGGTTTTGTTGATCACGATGCCGTGATAGCCCCAGGTAGAGCTATCAATTTCAAGGAACTGTGTTTTTGTATAAATCTTGCGGAATTCATATTTTTTTTACTGTATGTTGGATTTTTATTGTAATTGGTCTTGTTTATATAGATAAATATTGGCTATTTTTCTAAAACTGGTGTGGTGTCCTTTTGTAATGTTTTTATTTATTGCTGTGTGTTATGTGCAAATGCTTTATGCATTGCTTCTGAGTAAAGCCTGACTGCTCATACCAAGCTACCAAGAGGGCGAGCAGGGGTTATCTGAGCAGGTATCTTCCTTATCCTGACTAGAGTGAGGGTCCCTACCGACTGCCAACTAGAGACCCCATTTCTAACACCCCACAATACCCTTTTGATTGCACAAGGTGTTGTACCGTCATTCTCCACTCCCTGCACCATGCAGAAATTCCTAGTCCTACGGCTACCATCCGGCAGTTCAGGCAGCTCAAACCCTGTAGCTTTGTCAGTTTTAAATATTGGTGCAATAGGAGGACCTGGAGCATACCGAGTTTCCTAGGCTAGATTTGCGGTGCTTGCACGCCTGCTTGCACATCTGCTTCGTCAGAGGGAACCCAGACAGTGTGCTGGTCCACTACGCCCACACCCCCCATAGTTGTGCAGCTGCGTATATCTTTTGCATCCGGTGCTTCCATAGGTAACCATGACATGGGCGCTGGCTCTTCAGGATGACTATACTAGGTGACAAAGGGAGTTGAACAATCTTTTTGTTTGTGGCCACACCTCTTCTATCACTTATGGTCCAAAAGGCTGCGTGATTACATGCTCTTGAATTGGCGGCATCGCCCTCTACAGAAGACTGAATAACACTTGCGTCAGATGCGCCATTCCCATCTCTCAAGGATTTAAAGAAGTCTGTTATCTTTTTTGTCTTTACAGGCACTGTCTGATCAATGGACCCTTCAAGACTCTGGCTAGTTTCCAGGTTTTTCAGTTTTCCAAGGATTCCATAATTTCTTTGTCCAACGGGCTCACAGGGCTCCCTGGTGGATCATTGACACTCACTGAACCCAAGTTGCGATTATCAGGCAGGGGATTCTCTGCTGCAGTATCTCTAAATCTCCCTTTTGCCATTGCTCCCCCTATCTTTGTCTTTCTTTTCCTTTTACTTGGCCCTGGGGGCTGTCCCCACATTTAGCCAGACCTCATCCCGCTTACACTTGCCAAGTCCATGAGTTATTAGGTTAGATACAGGTGCGGGTGTAGGAATGGTAAGTGCTGTTCCTGTTGGCAAATTGCACGCGCCCCATCTCTTCAATAGATTCTAGGGCTTTTTGCTTATTGTATCTTAATAGTTGTATTTCTTTCCGGGCCTCCAAGTCTATGAAGTGCCACCTTAATCCCCTGAGTCACTCGCCTCTACAGGGAAGGGGCACAAGTATTCTTGTGGCGCCACTTCACCCCCCTCGAATGTCGCTTTTTCTCACTTTCTCTTATTTCATGGGGGGCAGGAGCACACCAGTTATGCCGGTAGAAACAATAATGCCAGTTGTGCCAACCTTTGAGAACTTTGAAATTTGAACAGCTGATCTACTGTGGAAAAGGAAAAAAAGGTGGTATCCAAAGAGGCATTGGGCTTCGGGCCATCTACGTCAGGTCTGAGCCAATTCTGAACAATATCTGAATAAGACTGAACTGGTTCTGGCACCGATTCACTGATTTTTAATGGTCCTTTAACAATCCTTTGGAGATCCCTTGGCCAACATTATGCCTCCTAGCCAGCTAACAGAGGCTACAGGGTCTGCAGAGGGTCTGCAGAAGTCACCAAAGGTCAGTGAAGACAAACCAGGGAGGACGGGCAGGACAGCGTGAAGTGGCGAAACACAGCGTGCACTCACCAACCGTTATCTCCAGTGTTCACTCTGCTCTCCGTGATCTGTGGTGCCAAGTACTCTGGTACTGCTGGTTCTAGGTGCAAAACCACCAAAATCACAGATTCCCCAAGTAGGGCCAGAGCAGGGGCCGTAGGCGATCTCCAGCTGCAGTCCTCAGGCGGAGATTAGAAAACTCAGACTGTCCAGAACCCATACCCCACTGCTTAGCTCTGTGGCAACAAGGTTCTGTCTGTTAAGAAGGAGCAGTTCCAGCGGAGAGTGGGTCCATGGATGCCAGTCTTGTGGAGGTTCCTGATGAGGATGGGGTGTGAGAGCATGTCAGATGCTGCAGTTTGGTCCAGAAGAGTGAGGGATACCATGTCTCCTCTGTCAAGGATCATGCATATATTGTCTGTGTCAGAGATGAGGGCTGTTTCTGTACTCTGGTTGGGCCTGAATCCAGACTGCATGGTGTCAAGGAGGAGATGGTGGTTGCTGGGGTGGTCGGTCAGGTGTCGGTTTAATAGTTTCTCTAATTCCTTTGCCAGGTATGGCAGGGTGGAGGTGGGAATGCAGTTGAAAAGCGGGCTGGGTTAACGGATGGTTTCTTGAGCAGGGGCATAATGGCGGCATGCTTCCAGGTGTCCGGGATTGTGGTTATGTTGATAGAGGCACTGAAGATGTATGTTAATGCTTTACTGATCTTACTCACTCATTCATTATCACTCACTCACTTTTACTCTGACCCACTCATACTTTCTCACTCACACTCACTTCCAATCACTCTTACTCTCATTCACTCATTCTTCCCAAGTCTCACTTATTCTCATTCCCTATGACTCACTCATTTGTTTGCATTCTCCCACTCTGACCCCATCACTCTCACATTCACTCATAATCTCCCACTCACTCACACTCGCTTGAACTCATTCTTACTAAATAATCTCACTTATCCTCACTCACATTGTCTACCCATTCTCACTCATTCATAACACTCCCTTGCAATCACACTGTTATTCACTCATAACTTTGACTCAATCACATCACTGACACCTAATCTCACTAATTCTTAATCACTCTCACTTTCACTCACACGCACGTTCTCCTTTAACAGACCCACATGCTTACTCATTCACGCTGTCATCTGTACACTCACAACAGACATGTAAAAGCTTTTGGTAGGACATTGCATTTCCACTAGCCGGGCTTTTACAGAGGCATTGCAGTTATCAGTGACCACTGCCTGGGCATTGCACTGTTACTACAAGGGCTATTTCTGAGGCATTATATGACTATTTGTGAAACTCCCTTGAATAGTGTCTTGTTGCCAGCCACACGCTCATTACATTTATGTGCTTTAGAATCTGACTCCGCTGTGAGCGATATTTTCCTCTTCATCTCCCCATCACCATCCCATGGACACATAATGATTTCACTACCTAGCATCTCTTTCTTCTCTAACTCAGGTTTCCACTAATGTGACCCTGAATCAGAAGCAGATGCAAATCAAAGGAGGCTTCGGTTACCGCAGTCATAGCAGCGTCCATCTGGCGACCATCCATACTTTCGTTCTGGGGGCCTGGAAACAATCACGCAGGGCGAACGGCCAAGAGTTGGCACAATGCAGACGCCGCCTGCATCTACCCTGGGCGGAAGGCCACGGCTTCCCTTCATGGCAGGTCTGTTTTGCAGCCACGGAACCAAAACTAGCCCCTGCCACTGAACCAGAAAAAAACTGCTTTAGGGACGACAGTGGTCCATAGTTACTCATATCTGGTGAGGTCTCATACGAGTCTGACATATGACATATGGAAACTCCCAGTACTGCTTGTACATTGAGCTATAAAGTTAATATGATAGAGGCCTTCTGGGGGTGTTAAATGCAGTCCTCTCCTTGGCACCAAGTGCCAGTAGAAGCTACCAGAGACAGCAACCTTGCAAGTCTGTTTCAACAGGATTTCCTTCTCTCACTGCTGTCATCAATTAGTGCTGTGAGTCACATTGGTACAGGAGCTAGAGACTGCACTACCCACCTAAATGTGGGCAAAATGCTTATGCTACCAGATTGCTAAATAGCTGTTTATGAAAATGAACGATCTTGCTGTCGGTCTTAGTGACTCACCAATATGGTTAGAAATCACATTGTCGTCTAATATGAGCATTATGTTCATGCAAAATGTCAGGCCACGGCTTCCCTTCATGGCAGGTCTGCTTTGCAGCCACGGAATCAAAACTAGCCCCTGCCACTGAACCAGAAAAAAACTGCACAGGGTCACTGTCCTAATGGCGCAGTAATGTAACACCTGGGACTGTGCGAGGGGCACCAGTCTGTTGGGAGACTGGGTTCCGATTCGCAAAGGAACTTTCGACTCATAAAGTTGCGAGGGAGCGGTCTCCGCACAGGGGGCGAATCTTTGCATTGCAGTGGTCAGTGCGAGGATTCCGCCCGAGTGCGGGGACTTCACTTTCGTTTTGAGTCGTACACTTCTTTATAAATCGGGCCCTGGGTGTATATCCCAACGAAATGATACATCGAAAAGGCTAGAAGAATAAAGTTGGAGGCAGCCCCGGTCCGGAAGTATAGGGTTGGTTCTACAAAAGCCATTTCTGCTAATTCCACAGCAGAGCAGGCAGACTCAGCTGCAGGTGCCGTGCCACGTTTGCATCAGTATGATACAACTATTCATTTTCAGGTTCATCGCAGGGGTAAAAGCAGACCAACAGGTCTGTGTTTTTCTTTCAAGGCTTTGCTTCAGGGCAAAATTCTTAGCATGTCTGCGGTCGTCCATCCCTTTCTAGTGAAGCAGTAGAGTTCTGCAATGTGTTTGCCCGTCAACTGAGCTGCAGGGCTGTGCACCTGGGAACCAGAAATATTGTATCAGCTCACAGCAGTGGGCACTGCCTCCTTGGCATCAGTCGTGGCAGAAGGTATATAGGGAGGCTTTTTTTAGCCTTTAGAGGAACAAGGTCATTCTTGACATACGATAACACACTGCACTGACCTGTTATGTTCCAGAGCGTGCCCTGCATCCTATTTAGGTGTAAATTGCAGGTCAGTCCCAAACAGAGTAAGGATGTTTAGCACTCTAAGTAAGTTAGCATTTTTCCACTGGAGCGTGTCTAATCACCAATAACAAGGCAAGTTTTGGTCCTTTACCAGTTATTTATCAGCACATATTGGTGGGACCTCAAGGCTATTGGTTCACCTCGCTTTAAGTGAACGTTGGCCTTTCAAACATTACCTTGGTCATTGTGGAGCAAGTCATTCTGAAGGCTGTATGCGTCCCTTGAAGGAGAGCCCCACGTTATGCTGTGTACCTGTAATCCTCAGCTTGTAGAATTACCTTTTCAGACCTCTGCTAGCCACACCCCTTACACCCTCTCCTGTTATAACCTTTCACTAAGACAATAAATTACTTCGGCCTCTCACTTCAGCTCAATCAAAAAATGTCCTACCTTTCCTCCACTTTGCTTGAAAACCAGCCCCTTCCCCTTTCTGCCATCATGCCATTCACATACCTCTCTGGAGGGCCACAAATCAAGAAAGCCAATGACGACATTGCAAGAAGAGGCAAGGAGATGTCCTGGCGCCTAATGGGTGATCTATGAGAAAGAGGGGTGGGAAGATTGGGTGTACTGAGCTCTGTTTGCATATATTTTGATGGGAGTGCCTGTTTAGGCCACGAGCAACACATATCAGCAGTGGAAGAATAGCATCGCTCTTTTTTGGGCAATTCAACAGAACAGACATGATGCAGACATGATGCAGAAAAAGCAGGACACTGCCTGGAAAGACAATGTTTAAAAACAATGACAATGTTTTCCCTATGTGCGACCTTGCCAAGCGTTTCGTGGCTTGTTGTGGGGAACATGTTAAAAAGAGCCAGGACACTCAGGGTTTAGTGAGAACAAATAGTAACCTTTTCCTAGTGATGTCTTGGGATTTAATATTGTTTCCTGACTTCAGCTCTGCAGTGAAGTTCAGTCCTTGCAGACATTTACTACTGGAGCAACATGGGGTTCTCCTCTTCTAGTAGTAGTAGTAGTAGTATTCCTCTTCTAGGCATCTGTAACTTGAGATGCTTGTGATGTGTCTGTGCTACAAAGTTGGTGCCAAATAAGTAAGGCAACAACCTATGGAGGACGAACACTATGGCAATATTGTCTTTTTCCATATTAGTCCACTTCTGCTCTCTAGGCCACAACTTGTGGCAGATGAATGCAACTCGATGTGACCAGCCTTTCATACTGAGCTGGGGGAGGACCACGTGGAAGCATTTGTCTGCACTTGAAGGGTTGACTTTAGAGTATGACACAGTGCCACCTTCTGGCCATTAAAGTGCTTTTGGCACCCCTCAGACCAGCTCACCTTCATGGGCTACTTCTTTGAAGTCAGAACCGCCTTAGGGACGACAGTGGTCCATAGTTACTCACATCTGGTGAGGTCTCATATGAGTCTGACATATGACATATGGAAACTCCCAGTACTGCTTGTACATTGAGCTATAAAGTTAATATGATAGAGGCCTTCTGGGGGTGTTAAATGCAGTCCTCTCCTTGGCACCAAGTGCCAGTAGAAGCTACCAAAGACAGCAACCTTGCAAGTCTGTTTCAACAGGATTTCCTTCTCTCAGTGCTGAGTCATCAATTAGTGCTGTGAGTCACATTGGTACAGGAGCTAGAGACTGCACTACCCACCTAAATGTGGGTAAAATGCTTATGCTACCAGATTGCTAAATAGCTGTTTATGAAAATGAATGATCTCCCTGTCGGTCTTAGTGACTCACCAATATGGTTAGAAATCACATTGTCGTCTAATATGAGCATTATGTTCATGCAAAATGTCATTTTGTCACTCTTCCATAGGTATTTGTACTTTATTATTGTACATACGTTACAATAGCTATCACAGCACAGAAAAAGTATAAAGGAACACCTGTAACAAATTAGTCAAGATATTCAAAATGTATTGTTTTTCCAAAATAGTTCAGAATAACACAAAACACAATTTTCACAATCTTGTGCTTCTTACATTCTTTAACTTACTTTTTATTGTTGTACATATTGCATTAGGAAGGTACATGCACTATAGCCAATTATTCCAAGCTGCCTCTATTTCTATATCAGTGTCCCTTTCTCAGAATTTTACACTCTGCCAAATGTATTGTTTTTTTCCAGCATGTGAGTTTATAATGCTAGTTATAAAACACTGAAGATAGAGAAAACAAAGGAAATTATTGAACCATTAAAATGGCTTGTTTGCTCATCACTAGCAAGCTGCACTACAGCAATGCACTCTAGACTAGAATCAACACTCAACTGACCAGAAGACACCAGACCATACAAAACTCAACTGCCAGGCTCACCCTCAAACTCACCCTAAAATTCCCACCCTGCACTCACATTACCCTGCACCTCAAAGAACTCCACTGGTTACCAACACTCAAGCAAGCACTCATCAAACTCTTCGGGCACAAAGCCCTACACAACATTGCCCCAATATACCTCAACAACTGGATAAACTTCCTCAGACCTACTAGAAACCTCTGCTCAGCTAGACTCCTATTCACCTCTCCCAGCATACACAGAACCAGATCCAGTGGTCAAGCATTCTCCTGCTCACTCCCAGAGGGTAGGAAGTCCTACCCCTGCTTATCAGAATTGCTCCCCCATCTCTGGAATTCTACAAGAAACTGAAGGCCCGACTCTTCACGTAGCCCTGACCTTTGCTTGGCTCATACTGCTTCAGCTTCAGTGCCAGTATACCCTCCTGGGTGAGCACACACATACCACTAGTCACTGGTCAGGTGAAAAGTACTGAGGTACTTGCTCGTGCCCAATCTGTTAGCTCATTTGCATGGTATTTGGATGGACATCTTTCTGCATGACAGTATTGAGAGTGCCACGCCAAAGCACAGGTCTGTTGACCGCTGCTTGCATATTAGTACTGCGGTGCCAGCCCATTGACAGGCTGAGTACCAAATCTATCCCAGGTCCAACCCTGGGCACTTCTGTAGTTACGGACTTGGTCTGGCATCCTGTATAGTTTGCTTTTCAGAGGCAAACTAGCCAACATTTTTAATGTTAGAGATCTTAACTGGAGTTAGCCCTGTGGGAGAAGAACTACACAAACTGTCTGAATACCTTTTTCTAAACTCCCTCTGCTGATTATTAGTCATGCCAGGGGCATGTTTTACCTCAACTGAGCCACCCTTCTCATTGCTGTGTGACATGTCTGGGAAGTGGTCACTGTCCTCCTCTTTCTTCTCTGTCATTGCCAGAATGCTAAAAGTGTAGTCTCTACCATAGCATGCCTTAAACCTGTTCACATGGAAGACCTGTTGGGAGACATCTGTGTGAACCAAATAATTTACATCTGTGATCTTCCTGTTAATCTCTTAGGCACCACTACATTAGTCCTCCAAAACCTCAAGAGCAAGTTGGCTTCAGGACCATACATCATGACACTCTTTGTCACTTTCTGGTCACACCATTCATTCAACTGCTCCTTACCAGCCTGAACATTCTTCTTCACCTTGTTCACCAGCTGAGTCATCAGAGTCCTGAAGCCCAGAGAATAGTCCACAACATTGTGCTATGGGGACTCAAGGGCACCTGCCAAGTTTCCCTAATCTCTTTAATCACAGACAATTTAACCAAAGCTTAAATCCTACCCTTTTGTGGGGTGGGAATTTCCTGTTAGCAAATAAGATACAATAAGAAATGTGATGGGAGGATATCCCATTTCCTCTTTAGAGATCTCACTATTCTCTTTAGTGTATTGTTGAAGTTTCCACCAACCTGTAGGTCTAAGGATAATACAGTGCGGTAATTCAGACCACCTTGAGCCCAAATTGCCCTCTTGTATGAAAGGTAGACCCAGGTGAAAGTTCAATTATACTATCTCAAAATAGAGAGGTCAGAGGTTTTTCACAGGAGGGCTCACCCTCCTAATGACCAAACATTATTTATGCAAAAATATCCCTACTGCCTAATGTCCATGATCAAACTATATAAAACTCTACAGGTGTAAAAGCAATTTTCTTTTTTGTAATAAAACCCTCACCCACCAGGGTTACCCCTTGATGGCATGTTTCATCACATGGTTTCTTTCCATTCTCTTCCGGTACGGGACATGCTACTACCAATGGATGACACAGGAGCACTGGGTGTTTTATTACTAGAATAATAGGCTGAGATTAACACAAAAGCAGGAGAGGGAGGTTTATTAAGGATTAAGAATTTCTGCCTGGTAAGACCCTTTTTGCTTTATTTATGCCCCCAGGCGATATGGTTAAAAAAGGGGGAAGATTTTGATAGAAACCAGTGGTTACAATGGCCCTCGTTTCTATGGGCTGACATGTTTCTGGCCACTCTTCCCTGTGGCTGTCATCAGGACCTAGGGACCTAACTCTCTCACCTCTACACCTATAATAATCACCACTGTACAATCACACCATGCTGTAGTGATAGTATATCTCACCCTATTGATGACACAGAAATAGTTCCCCTACCTAATTGGTGGGAAGCATATCATACATGTAAAATGGGCATGTTTTGCCCCATGGATCTGCCTGGTGGCCGATCGAGCCTGTAGTACACTGGCTTCAAAGTCTCGCTCAGGTTAATTTGCCTATTTAGTTCCACTGGAGTCCAAAAGTTCCATTATGCAAGCATAATCCTGCATGCTTTGAGGATCTTTTCATTATGCTTGTTATGTAAAATTCTGGAAATTATGCCGTTAGGCCATTTGGCAAAATGTTTGCGCTGGAGCACAAATGACTAGAACGCAAGCGACTGTTGTATTTCGCACTTGTGTTTTCGGCATTATTTTGCAGAAAGTGCTCCATTGCGTGTCCACACGCTAACAACTGTTCCATTGCAAAAGATATGTGGACTGTCCTGGAAGAGTCCTGCAATTCACATTTCTGTCTGGGGGAACTCCACCCTCCAACTAAGGCATCACTTGGGTTAAGTAAACAAAATAGATTCCTGTGTGCCTGAAGACTCAAGTAACAACACATTCCACACACAACCTCCACATATAGATGTGTCATCCATGTCCTGAATGGATGGAGCAAAAGACCTAGTTGAAGGAAACAACGTGTCAATTGAAAAATGCAGGGAAATTCAGTAGGTGAATTCCTCTGGTAGAAGACAGGTAAAAAAAATAATGTCCTGACACTATAATCCTGCCCCCATCTAGATTTTCTAACTTATGTGCCAATAATTTTCAATTCTATTAAGGACACGGAGGCAAGGATTATGCTTTCTATTTCTTTTGCTGTAATTTTCAGCAGCCAATCAAAGTTCAGAAAAACAAAACTACATTACCTATGAACAAGGTAAATGCTCATCACATGGCCCAATCACGATACAGTCTCCCAGTATAAATATAGTCTGCCTGAAAATAGTGTCCTCTTTCTTTGTAAAGTCTCATAAGTACCAAAACCTCATGGTCAAAGTAAACTCAACAAAGTTCAACACTTATCCCAACCAGGATCTCTGAAAAGTCTAAATCTCATGGTTCCAGAGATCCACCAGCCCAACAGGAGCCTGCACATGGATGGAGAACCAACCATCTTGAACTAAAGAAGATCACAGTCAATGGGATTTCATCTCTTCACCTACCCGAGTAAAATCACCAACTGAACTCAACCAGTGTTCTGGTCATTCCCTGAAATGGTAGAAAATGGTTGTTATATCCCACAAGGAGAACATATCATCCAGATTCTACACTGTATTAAAACAACAATTCAATCAGGGTGGGAAATCAATAAAAAATATATCAGAAAATATGACAGTGCATTCAATAAAATGTGAATTATTACACAAATAGCATGGGCGGAATAATCCTCACCTTGTGTCCTTAATAGAATTGAAAATTCTTGATGCGTAAGCTAGAAATTGTTTTATTCTATGCCAGGAACGGAGGCTCTGATTATGCTTGTTTAAAACTGCATCACCACCACAGACGCTATATCAAAAATTGGTTTATGATAGAATTTAGGAAAAGTAGACTTAGAGGACCAGTCTGCTGGCTTCATAATGTCTTCTAAATGGAACCCTAAGGCATAGAATTTTGAAGCCATGGCTCCTCTGGCCAAATGTGCTCCTAAAACTGGGGGATCCGTACCAGCCTCTGCCAGTAACCATCTCATCCATCTGGCCAAAGTAGCTGCTGACACTGGCTTAAAAGGTTTCTGAAGTGCAATTAGCAATTGACCACTCAATTTTTATCTCAGTTCATCAGTAACAGTCTCATAAGTCTTCAAACACTGAACTACACACAGTTGTGGTTTTTCTGGAAACACAGGATAAGTTACCAACCTGCAATTAGCCTTAGTCCTCCTAGTGATATTGAGCGTCACACCTTCCGGGCAATATACTTGACCCGCTAACTCCAGGATCCAAACATTTGAAACCTGTTTACTTGAGATCAGACATAATAACATTGCCAACTTTGCTGAGATTTGTTTCCGAGAGAGATATCAATTTGCAGGCCATTTCTCCCAAAAATCTCCAAATTATATTAACATCCCATAGTTAAAAATATTTGGGTTAAGGAGGAATGGACAAGCAAATCCCTTTCATCACTTTGCAAAGTAAGGGATGTTCAGCTACTGGCTTACCATCTATTGGCACATGACCAGCAGAAATGGTGGACCTAAAACTGTTAACAGTCCTTTAAGCTAGGCCCAATGCTGCAAGTTCAGACAAGAAAATAACAACCATGCAAACGTCCTCCCCACATGATCAAGACTCCGCACATCATACCAACCACTTCATCTCCTCCAAGCTGAGGCATAACGTTTATGAGTGCCTGCTGCCCAAGCCTGTCTACGGAAATCAGCAGCTTGCTGTGAAATGCCTGGGGTGTTCCATCTCTCCCTGAAGCCATTCCGGCCATCAATCGTGGTTTTCCTGAGAGAATCAATGGGTGATGAAGACCCTCTGGGTTCAGCTGAATATTCGGACAGGGAAGAAGAAGAACCGGAGGAGCTCAGGCTAACAGCAGGGCTGCCGGGAATTAAGACTGAGCTCTCCAAAAGGGGGTCAGGAGAATAATCTCCGCCTTCTCTCACCTGATGTGAGAAAACCCCTGGGAATCATCATGAACAGGGGAAAAGCATACCCCCGAAACTGAGCTTAATCCTGGAGAAAGGCATCCGTAAGTAGAGCTTGCGGATCTGGGTGCCAACTGAAGAATTTGGGTAACTGGTGGTTGAGACGTGATGCAAAGAGGTCCACTTCGCACGGACCCTACTCCCTGTGTATCTGACAAAATACCACAGGGTCCAGTCTCCAATCACTGGAATCCCTCAGATATTGGGAATGGGAATTCCAATCTGCTATGGTATTCCTAGATCCCGGGAGATATTTAGCTGTAATGAATAAATGGTGGCTTAGACAATAATGCCAGAAATCTTTGCTATCTCAGCCAGATTTTTGGATTTCGCTACACCCAATTTGTTGACATATCCAATTGCTGATATGTTGTCCTTCCGTAACAGGATGCAACAATCTGTCTTCTGTGGAGAGAGGCTCTATATGGCAAAAGAACCCACTAGATGCTCCAAGCAGTTTGTATGGGGACTCAGCTCTGTGCCCGAACAACAACAACCCGTCAAAATAGAACTGCAGCCCCAGATGCTGGCGTCCGATTCGATCTCTATCTCTAGAGAGGACCCGAAGATGGCTCTGTCATTCCAGGCCCCCATGTGTTCTAACCACCATAGTATTACCATCCTGACCTATTCGGTCAGAGGGATCTGCTTCGAATAGTTTAGGCTCTTCCACCAGTGTCAAATTTTTAACCTCTGAAGGGCGCAATAGTGATGAAGGGCTGGGGAAATGGCTTGGATGGATGATGCCAAAAGTCCCACTATCCTGGCATTCGACCTCAAGGATCTACTCTGGCTGGATAACGCAGACCTCTCTCTTGATATTGCAAATCTTCTGGGATGGTAGAATCAAAAGGGATTGGATCAAGTCTGTCTGGAAGCCTAGGAAGTCTATCAGTTGTGACGGAACTAAAAGTGACTTTTGGGCATTGATTATGAAGCCCAACTCTTGTAGGAGATGAACGGTCCAAGATAGGTGACTCAGGAGAGTCTGAGGATCTTGAGCCATCAACAGGAGATCGTCCAGGTAATTTATCAACCGAATTCCCTGGGATCTGAGCGACTCCAGTACCGGTCTCATCAGTTTGGTGAAGCACAATGGGGCTGACAACAGCCTGAATGGGAGAGCTTTGAAATCCAGACAATGTTCTCACCATAGGAATTGTAAAAATGTCCTGTGATGAGAGAAAATGGGAATGCCAAGGTAGGCGTCCTTGAGGTCTAAACAGACCATCCAATCGCCCTCCAACAAAATATCCCTCAACATGTGAATTCCCTCTATTTTGAAATGTCTGTATAAGCTCCAAAGATGGAATTCCTGAGGTTTAAGACCAGGTGGTGACCCCACCCTTTTTGTCTACCAGGAAAATCGGACTGATGAAGCCCTGAGGGTGAGGCATGGAGAAACATACTGCCTCTTTGTCTAGCAGGGACTGAACATCTGGCTCTATAAAAGACTCCACTACTTGGGAAAAATACATCTGTTGTGGAGGGTGGGTCTAGTGGGCGTATCGTAAAAAACTCCAGTTTGAAACCCAGGATGGTCTCTAGAACCCGGTGAACGTGTGGGGTCGAAGGTGGACTCTGAGGAATCCCTGTACCAAGCTCCTCTCCCCCGGGAGTAAAAGGACTGTTGAGGGCCTGTGAATGAACCGCGGCCGGGAACACGTCCTCCATAGCGTCCGGCCCTGACAAAAAGGCCCCTCTTGAATACTTTCTTGAGGGACATTTGTGTCTTGTCAAGAGTGGAATACGTGGAGCAGAATTTTGTGAGCTCCTTGACAGATGGGCCTCCAAACAACAGTCCCTCTGCAATTGGACCAGCTTCGGAGGTGGCTAAATCATTTAGTTTAGGGTCAATCTGCAATAAACTAGAACACCTACGTTTGGATGATATGGCGCAGTTAGTGTTTCCAAGTCGGCAGACCGCCCTTTCTGCCCATCCTATTAAGATATTGGTATCTACCGGAGACCGAGAATCCTTGGCTCGGTGAGCAAGCTCCAGGATCTTGGTTAACTTGCCGGTCATGTCAAGAAGTTTATCGTGACAATTATGCAAAGCTCTATCCAGTCCCTTCTTCGGGTCTCTGGCGTACTTCTTCATGAACGTGACCATGGTGGGGTCAACCTCAGGAGTGTCCATAACTTTTCCTTCTAAGTCTGGTCTCAGACATTCTGCTCTTAGACGGGAGCGGACCTCCTTGTCAAAGCTCTTGCGTACAAGTGATTGCACATATCTTGCTACCTCAGGAGGAGGGGTCCAATTAGAAGCTCTGGGATGCACTATCTCTGTTGGATCAAAAGTCAGGACCTGGGGGACTGTAGGCGAGGATCATTTTTTTGCTTTTTTACTGGGTCCTGGTTTGTCAAAATGATCTGAATCAGAGGAGGAGGAGGTGTGTGCCACCCGTGAGTTGTCTGGTGAGGTGGGGGAGACCATAAAGTCTTGAGTCGTACTGTAGTTATGCTCATTTGCTCATTTGTGGTGTAATTTATCAAAGGCTTCTGCATGCATCTCAGATGGAGCAGAATCTTCCACTTTCTCTAGACCCCCATGGGTAGAATCCTCCCCAGCAGCAGGTCATCCGGGCATCCAACCTTGGGTGCGACCATAGTCCAGGAGCTATCCAGTAAATGGGCCCAAAGCCCTGACCAGGGCATCGTTAACAGATTGTTGGAGTCTGCAGTCCAGGGCCTCAACTAGACTCATTTCCAACTGACTGTTGGTATCCTCAGGATAATAACCTGTTTCGGCCTGGTAAGGGTCCCATTGAGCCATTCTCTTGTCTTTTATGATGGAAAAATTATTGTAGAATGCAAGAGAGATAAAGGAGGAGTCTGATGAACCCCTGCCCAGCCAGAGAGAAAATTAGCCTCAATAAAGCGTGGAGGGAGCAGCCTGGGACACACTCTAGGCAAAGCCTCATTCAATTTTTACAACCCTGTGCGCACTGCAACCAGGGCCTCAAGGGGAGCAAAAGGAATGAGCTGGATGGCACACGTGATCGTGTTGCAGAAATGAGCTGGCGCTTGAAAGTCTTTCATTTTCAGACCGCTCGCTCACTCGGCAGCACGACACGAGGGTAGTAAAAACAGAAATAGGACTGTGCTCAGAAATGAGTGTGTCCACTCCCCGCTCCACCAGAGGTTGACAAAGCGAGTCGGCTTGAAAAAGCCAATCGCGCGTTACACACGCAACAGCAAGGAAGCATGTATGACACAATAAAGCTCGCTGAATCGCGCTACTAATAAAAGACAGGAATCATTACATGAAATCTACATTTAAGGTACACGCCTGTAAGCAATTCCAAGACATTATTCACTCATATTGTGGATAGTCCATATATTAAATAATGTTAATTAAATCTCCATGTGCTGCAAGTACGCTACCATACTATCTCTTCCTTTGAAGAGATGGTATGGCAGCGTACTCGCAGCGCATGGAGATTTACTTCCCTCAGGGAGTTTCGATACTAAGTGACTTTAGACTTTTGAAGAGTTGAAGAGCTCAGAATTTGAAGAGATTGGACACATATACTCTATTGGGTTTTCATTGATTACCAGCCTTGACAAAGCCGGTGGGATATTTCCCAGGACGAAACACATGTTGGCTGATGTGAGGCTGATTTGAAACTGATTAAAACTGTCTGAACTGCACTGCAGGACTGGAGTGTCAATTTGTGGCAGGACAAATTGAATCAAGCAAATTGGAGTCTGGATTTGAAGCTTGAATGCCATCTGATGAATTACCATTATTTATATATGGAATATCCACAATATGAGTGAAGTATACCTTGGAATTGCTTATAGGCGTGAGCCTTAAATGTAGATTTCTTGGTTATGACAGTCTTTGATTGTTCAAATTTGGGGTTTGTGAGTGTGTTCCCCCCTTTAAGTGCACCACCTTTTGGAGAATAGGATCAAGAGAGACTTCTAGGATTGGGTATTTGTGAGCACCAGTTCCCCTAAAAAGCCACCACGCTTGTATCTTTCCAAGCATCATTACATACAAGAAAATAGCATGGACAAGTACTTATCTCGCTGTGAAGCAACTAAGAAAGAGGACACTATTTTCAGGCTGACGATATTTATACCGGGATACTGTATCGTGATTGGGCCATGTGATGTGCATTTAACATGTTCATGGGTAATGTAGTTTTGTTTTTCTGAATTTTGATTGGCTGTTGAAAATTACAGTAAAAGAAAGAGAAAGCATAATCTGAGCATCGGGTCCTGACATAGAATTCCCTCACTACCACACAGTGCCTGTCACCTCTCCATAGTCTCTCTCTGACGTGCATTTCATTTTTTTATAGCGCTGGTTATAGTTTACCCGCACTTAGTGCAGTGATCTGCATGGTACATGTTCTTTGCAGCAGGCACATTAACCCTCTGTGCTACATTACGATAAGTCAAAACTATCACTAGACTACACTCCGGTCACTCTTCAGCAGAAACATTAAGAACCAGAGTTATCTTGACATTTTTACTGTTGCCTGGATGCTTCTGGGCACACAAGGAACTCTGCAGGAGGTGCTTTCAAACCCAAAAGTTACTTTAAAAAAAAGTGTACGTCCCTTTCAAGTCAGCACCAGGTGCGCTGCACTGGTCCCACCAACATAATGCAGGACCTGCTAGTATCTTTAGAACAGTGATCTCTATTTCTGTCGTTCTCTGGTTCTTCTCACTGTTCCACTTTGCTCTCCATCTCCACTTCACTCAAGTTAGTGGCCATGTGGGATAGCAGCTTGCAATCCCAGGGCCTCCTAGCCACTCAAGGCTACCAATCAATATTTTCTTCTGCTGTTAAGAATGTTTTATAAGTTGTGAAACTGACAGTAAGCAAAAGGAAAACTGGGGTACGCCTGTGATCATTGGGCATGTAATTCACTGTACGTATCAGACCAAAAGCACAGCCTGGAATGGTTATTGTTTATATATATACCGTTGTACATGTGCTATTGTAGCACAGTGTAAAAACAAACTTGCGGTATGAGAAGAAAGGCCTTTTAAAATTCTGAGCTCTCATTTAAGCATCTGTATCTAGTGTTTTGTATTGACTGATGTTTGATTGTCTTAACTGTTTGTAAAGTTTACAAAAGTTTACAGTATTTTGAG
This sequence comes from Pleurodeles waltl, assembly GCF_031143425.1. Classification (NCBI taxonomy): domain Eukaryota; kingdom Metazoa; phylum Chordata; class Amphibia; order Caudata; family Salamandridae; genus Pleurodeles; species Pleurodeles waltl. The sequence goes on from NC_090440.1 coordinate 1,710,573,740, forward strand.
CAGATGCTTAAGATGCCTTAGTTTAGTACCTGGGTATTTTTTTGTTTAGCATTTTGGTAGAGCAATTTGTGTTGCCCTTCAGCTGCGCCAGAGTGCTGGGAATTTGTGTTACAAATCCAGGAGTATGAGAGGTGGAAGGATTAGTCCAATTGGGTAGGTGGGGCACTGTGCCCCATGTTCTTCAGTCATGAGTCCTATTCTGTAAGCATTCACTTGAAGGCAAATCTGAACATCTCAGTTTTAAGATCTTTCATGGCGCTTGAGATTGCATTCATATCTCAACATAGGGTCGACAGCGTCACAGATCTCGGGCTTTGTGTGACCAAGCATCTTCCTTCATCTTTTATCCTCATGATGTTGTTCGTTTTTTTTTCAGATGGACAGACACACACTAGAGGTTTCTAGTAAAGGAATAGTGAGGCACCAGGTTTTGCAGATGTTGTGGGCCTTTGCCTCGTATGATTTAAGGGTGGTGCAGAGAACTTTGAAATTGATCCCAAAGTGAACTGAAAACTTGTGGATTGCTTTGAGAGTGGATTTGATGTAGTTGTATCAAATACACTTTCAAATGCTAGCTTTATGGTCTTTGAAACCTGGCGATAAGCTTCTTTGCAAAGTCCAGTATGTATAATGCATGTGTTGATGATGAATACTAATGTTAGCTCTACCTGAGGATCAGTGTGAAGAATGCTAAGCTTTTCCTTTAGATTAGAAAGAGCTGCAGGTTGACATTGTTTGCCACTGTGTTAATTGTGGGGGTGAGCATAAGTTTATGGTTGAAAAGTATCCTCAGGTTTTGTCCTTTTATAGAGGTGGGTGAAGGGGTTCCTAAACATGTAGGTTAGTTGAAGGGCAGCGAGTCAGGTGCAGATTCTCCTGTTACTAAAATATCTGTCTTAGCAAAAGAAGCTCCCTTTCATCCAGTGGAACACATGAGGTTAAGTTGGATGATTGCTTTCGTCTGCTTTGCCGCCAGGAATAAATGCATATATCACCTAAATTAGGGTTCTATAATATGTAACTTGTGCGATACTTGTAGCTCCCCAGTTACCTGAAGGCGACTCTCCTCTGTGCAGTGAAGCCCACTAAATAATAAAATAACTTTTGATTGGCTGAATTTTTTTATATGTGCCAACACTGAAAGCGTGTATTCCAGACATAAGTGTGTATTTTCAGAAATCATAAGGTGATGTTTAGAGCAAAATGGCTAAACTTTTAAAATAAATTTACAACTGATATTTAAGTAGAAACTCATGCAGCATTGGGGAGACTCGTTACTTAGATTATCTTTTTTTTACATTATTGCTGGCCACAGTGCCCAGTGCCCTAAGGTGATCACTGCAGGTAATCTTGCGTATGTTGGTCATTAATGTAATACTATCTGATGTGGTTTCTATTACGATACTTACAATATTAGTAGATCGGATATTTTTTATTGAACAAGTAGTTCTTATTGAAGAAAAGGTTGGAGGCCCCTGATGCCGCTAAACAAACACCACCAAGGACCATACCTAAATGTAAACCTATCTTTACTTATTGACTGCGATGGTTGCAAAAATACTGGCTTTACGAAAGAGTAGATCCTGAAATCCATGTACATTGTTCTAGCCTTTCCAGCAGCATTGCATAGTTACACGAAAGGTGCTTCCTTGTCTTCTTCCCTAGTATACATTCTCAAATTACATTGAAAATGGAAATTGCAAATAAAAGTATCAAGCAGTCACCAAGTCATACCTATTATTTATCCCTTTATTTATTATCACTCATCTTCTTACAACCAATGATGGACTTTCATGTACTTAGTCTGAAAATGAGGAAAAGGAAATCTGAGAATACAAAAAGAAGGAGGAAATGTATAATTCCTCCAAGATGAAAAATTAGCCCACAAATTTTGACATAAAACTGATAAATGTAAACATGGTACCAATTGTGGACATAAAGTTGGTGAATTTATCATGGCATTTACCTACAAATACCCTCTTCGCCAACTAAGAATTCCATTTTAGTGCATTACACTAGAAGACTGAAGGTGTGGTACCAGAATATTGTTGTCAGAATAACGTTTGACATAAGTAATGTGTCCTAAATACTAATATTATGACCCCATTGTAATGAAGTATAGAAAATAGACACACAATGGAATTATTCTTGCAAACGCAAACAATAGTTAAGACATGATATTTATGTCAGACAATATTTGTACATATATATTCTGACATACAACCCACTTCCTATTATGATGCAGGAGTCAAAGGTCATGTGATAGCACACTCCATGTCTTAAGTGAATGGTCAATTGGTGTTTGATGAGACTTCTTCTATCCCTGGCATTATAGTGATTTGAAATCACTGCCTCCTCCTCTCTTGTGCTCTCTTTTCCTCCTTGTTTCCGAATACCTCTCCTGTGGGTCAGACATGAAAGGTTGGACACTCACAACACACTAGGGGCCTCATTACAAGTTTGGTGGTCCTAAGACTGCCAAATTCGTGGTGTTGGTCCGACTCCTGCAATCCTGGCGGTCCGACCACCATATTGCGATTCTGATGGTCAGACCCCTAGGAGACCGCCACCTCAACCAGGATCAGGGATCCCAACAGGTTGGCGGCAGGGAAAATCATTGTCATCCACTGCATTGCTGAGTTTGACAATGCTGTGCTGATCACAACTTTCCTTTTTTGCCAGCCTTTTCATGGCAGGGTCCCCACCATAAGAAGTCTGGCAGAATGACAGAGTTGGGGCCACAAGGGGGCCCCTGCATTGCCCATGACCATGTGGTGGGCAGTGCAGGGGCCACCCTGTTAGCTGTATGCAGCTGCATTGGAGGGAGCCGAGGCCAATGCTGCCACACTATTACTGCTGGCCAGTGTGATGGGAACATCATAAAATGATGTTTCCCCTGGTCAGTCCAGCGGAAACATAGCAATACAATGGTGGTGAGGCCGCTGGCTTGACGGCAGCCTCCCCACTGCTGCATTGGAGTTCAGGTGGTTGAACCACCAAACTAGTAATGAGGCCCAATGTCTCGGACCTGCATCCTATTATGATTTTGGGAGACAATGTGGTGAAATGCCAGAGCTGCCGGCTTTGGAACTGGAGAACCAGAGGTCTTATTTACAAGACCCCCACTGCTGGTGTGTCACTTTTTGTGATGAACCATAAGTACATTGTGCAGGCACATATCTACAAGGCCACTTTGCGTGGCTTTTCATGGCCTTGTAGATTTGGTGGAAGGCATTGCATTGCAAGTTGATGCGTTGCCTTACACTGCGTCAGGGAGGCGCTCTGTGTACATTGCTGTGGGTTTTCCTATGCAACACAAATGAGTTTTGATGCCTTCCCAGATATACAAGAATCTGTAAACCTGAGAATGTGTGAAAATCTTATGCCTCCCCAGGGAAGGTGCAAGGAGGAGGAATACCTTTATTTCTCCTTGTTTTTTTTTCTCTTTCCATACAGAGAGGAAAAAGCGTCCATGGATTCTTTTCATGCTAGAAGGTGTCTGTTCCTGCACGGAAACAATCCTGTCTGCTACGCAGGCATCCTTGCACCATAGTGCAAGGGTGCCTGCGCTAGGCAGCCCATGGTGCGGCAGCGCAGGGGAGAAGACAAAAATGATCCTCATTGTGTATATATGGCACATTTCTGCCCTTTCCAGGTTGTGTAGTGCAGCGCAGCTAGATTACTTGCTATGCTTCCCTGCACCACAGGGCTTGTATATAAGCCCCCAGGTATTTAATCTTGGCGTACTTTCTCAACATCATGTGATTCTCGGCAAATCACTTCATATCCTGAGCAGTGTCTAAAAACCATCACAGATGTTGCTTATTCAAAGTTTATATACCAAGTGTGATAGCTTTTTCGTCCGTTTTCCTCTTTGAGGTACAACCACAACACTTCCGCCATGGATGTCATTTAGAGGTCGCCAAGGGTCGCAGCTGCGACCCCTGGCTTGCCCCTTGTGACCCCTGAAACTGCCTTTGCGACCCCGGGCCTCAGAATTGGCACAATCAGTGCCAGGAACACAGGGACAGCAATGGACGTCAGTTGGGGCTGAACTCTTTTTGTTTTCTGTTAACTATTTATTACACAAATAGTGAATATACTATTCACTATTTGTGTAATAACAACGGAGTACACTTAGCTGGAATATGCTCTTACATGGCATCTGAGATAAGGAAAAAATTATTTTGAATGTATGTTGTGTGCGTTCTTGCGGGTGAGACTGTGTTTATGTGAGAGAGTGCATGTCTATGTATACATATGGGTGTGTGAGTGAGTGAAACTGGAGGTCAAAGGGCGTGTGATGTCACTTCCGCTACCCCTGGCATTTCAGAGAGTTGACGCTCATGTCCCCGAACGAATGAAATGAGCTTGTCATTGCTGAACATCTCTGAGGGACGTCAATCTTTGGTTGTCAAAGTCTTGTTTAAAGTGACACTGGTTTTAGTTGGCAACATTATTCTGGGACATTGCTGGAATCACGAAGTGTAAAAAGTGGTGTTCTTCTTTGAAACGATGCGTGGCCTCAGCTGCTGCGTGTGCAGTCACTCTGCAGGGAAATCTCGAAATAAAGAGCTTTATGGCGGTAAAGGTGCTGTATGTTAATACTGCACCCTGCAGTTCGCACCAGGGCGATTTTACAGCCCAGTTACGAGTTTTGCAGTAGAGAATGAATGAGAACATGTAGGGTCGTTTTACTGCACTGGAATACCACACGCGCTCCCCTGTTTCTACCTCTTTACTCCGTGAACATCCTACAGGTAACACATGCAGGTATTTTGTTTTTTGTTTTTTTTGTCCTCACCTCGTCATTACTACATGTATATTTGACATTGGAAAAAGAGCCTGGGAAGACATAGAAAATACAGATAATACAGAAAATACAACTATTATTTCACTTAATCTTGTTGGCAAGACGGAAAATTCAGAGAAAAAAAACTGGATAGTGGGTAGTACACCAACCATCCAGGGTTGGAAAAAAGCTATGATTATTTACTGGTGGTGCACTAAAAAAATGGAGCAAACTTAAGACATTTTGGGGCATATTTACAAGAAAGTGGCACATCAGCTATAATGCATCACTTCTCTTGTGCCCCCTTAAGCCCCCTATCGTCACCATGGTAGTGCCATATTTGCAATACAGTGCACCATGGTGCACGTTAGCACAATAGCATCAACATTTTTAATACTATTGTGGTGCATTGGTCAACTAGCCCCAAATGCTTTGGCTCTAGCCCAGCAATGCATGAGGGGGGCCCATTGGAAACAATGGGAGCGTCACTTTAATGCCTTCCTTCGGTAGGCATTAAAAATGATGGGACAAATGGTGCAGTGAAATCTGGTAAATTTCACTGTGCCATTTTTCTGGGCATCTTAACAGGGGAACGCCCCCACCCCCTCTAGAATACATTATGCCTGGCACAGGCATAATGTGGCGCAAAGGGTTACAAAATGGCACAATGCTTGCATTGCACCACTTTGTAAATCTGGTGCAGGGGAAAAGGCCTCCTTGCAAAAAACATATAACGCTAGGGGCTTGTAAATATGCCGCTTAGCGTCAGCTGTGGTAAGTAAACATGTTTTTAAGTGTATGCTGTAGCATTCTTGTAGATGACAGTCTACCACTGATCGTTTTTTGTGCAGGAAGGTTTCCCTTCCTGCACAAAAACAATCATCCCCACAATGCAGGCACCCTTGCACCATGGTTTGAGAGTGACTGCGTTGGTGCATGGCAGCAATTTGGGAGCCAGCGCAGGGGGAGATGACAGAAATGTGCCGTATCTTGTAGATAAGGCACATTTCTGCCCTTTCTCTGAGGCGCCGGGCGGTGCAGCAAGTCACTTGCTGCTCCACCGGCCTTGTAAATATGGCACAAGGTGCAATTTTTCTCTCTCTGTGCTCTTGTGCACTTCTGCAGGCGTGCGCCAACACTCACACCCTTGGACCATATTGCAAGGGTATGCGTGTTCTCCGAAGCATAGGTTTTGCACTGGAAGGGGTAGCTCGTAGTACAAAATCTATGCTTCAAGGTTTTTCTCCCTTTGTATGTATGCTGTACAATGCAGCATACATGCAAAGTTAGAAAAACAAGGAGAAATTAAAAATATTTCTCCTTGTTATGCCTGGCCTACGGACACATATTATTTTGGGGCAAATTCCTGTCTACCAACATTTGCAGGTAGGGATTTGCATCAAAACTCATGGGAGGTTGTATGGAAATGCCCATGCATCACCCATGGAAAGCTCCCTCGATATAAAATAATAGAAAGCAGTACATAGTGCAACTTTGTGTTAGTTTGAGATACTATCCAATGCAAATCCTTAATTGCGATGGGAGGGCCATTTTGACATGCCTTCCTGGAAAAAAACAGGGGTCTATGATGTTTCCTGTGAGATCATTAAGGTCAAAGGGTATGTTATGTCACTTCCACTACCCCTGGCATTTTGATGAATCAACACCTATGAGTGAGATCTCTTTCTCCTCTAAAAGGTTCTGGCACATAAAAGACAAAGGGCTAAATGTGTGAAGCATTTTTGCAGTCTCAAACAACCCAATTCGGAGAACTGGGCTGTTTCCAACTGCAAAAATTTATTTTTGTATGTATTAATCCCAAATTGCAATTCAATAACATGTTATTGAATCACAATTTGGAATTGTAAATGCATACTGATTTACTTTATGGAAGGTGTGTGTTTAAGCCATCCCTTCCAAATATCTAATCAGAATGGGATGTATGGATTTTTAGCGACTGAAATGCAGTTGTTAAACATTCACACTTTACCACCAACTCAAAGTTGGTGGAAACCCATTCCCAGATGGGATGAGTCCCCTTGAGACTCCTTCCTCCATGAGAATGTTTAAAAAATATTTTTAAAGGCAGACAATCGTCCAACAAACCACTGCCTACTCCTAAAAATAAAGATGATTTTTTAATTTGTTTATTTTTGAAAGCATTTCCGTTTTCCTATATAGAAAAGGGCTGCATTAAAAAAATATTTTATTTAAAATCAATCACAGACATGGTGATCTGCTCACCCTGAGATGGTAGTGAACCCTAGTAGGTCATGAATTGCCACCTATCTCATTAATATTCACAAAGTAGTTCTATGTATGACCCACTACGATTTGTTAATGGGCCAGATACTACTTTCGTACATTGTTAATAGTGATTACGAAATAGCGATTCACAAAACAAAATCTCTATTTGGCAATCTATATTTCTAATCTTTTTACATCTAGCCCAAAAATCGTTGTGTATGCCCAGAATGTATGCATTTCTGAATCTGGTTTCGGACGCATAAACATATTGGCGTGAGCTGAATGTATTGATAGACCTGGAATGTGGATTTAGGGCCCGATTAGGACCTTGGAGAATGGGGTACTACGTCATAAACGTGACGTATATCCCTTCCGTCCTATTACAAGTTCCATGGAATGTGTAAAACGGAGGACGGGATATCCATCACGTTTGTGACGGAGTATCCCACTCCTCAAGGTCGTAATCAGGCCATTAATATTAGCTTTCCGCTCCTAAAGTTGACTCTCAGCATCTTCTATTCTGTACGGTTTCTCATCGACAGTGCAGATTGTGCATGGTACGTGCATTTAACCATAAACGTTCTGCTTTTATGTGCCGCTCCTGCCATCTAGAGTCTTAGTTATAACAATGCAGCTCCATTACAGTCCGGAGCCACGGAACGTTTTGGTTGTCCATTATTTAAGAGATATTTAGAGCGTGGTATGTTACCTGTATACCCAGTGTCAAGTGCTAAGACTAAAAGGTGCCGAAATGGACCAGGCTAAGGTAGAGTTCAAGGACATTCGAGGTGTGACGCTTCTGTTATTTCTCTAATACTTCTCCTGCTGGATGAAATTATCGATAGCGGCAGAGAAAAGACATTCATGCTTGCTTGAGGGTGGAGCAATGCTTCTTAACAGAAGTCCCCAGGAAGAGTTCCCAACTCAGCACAATCCCAGTGTCACTCCCCTCCCCTCACATTACTACCATATGACCACAGCCCCGGCAAGCTCGCTGTGTCTAAGCTTAGGCCCATATCCCCCGCTCCATGGACGTCATTTAGGGGTCGCCAGGGCTAGCAGTTGCGACCATTAACTTGCCTTGTGCGACCACGGGCACTGCCTTTGCGACCACTAGCCTCGGAGTTGGCAAATTCAGGGCTAGGAACACAATGACAGCTCATCCTTAAGGGCTTCAGTTAGGGCTCCACGCACTTTACTTTCTATCAATTTTTATTACACTAACAGTGAATAATAATATACTATTCACTATTAGTGTAATAAAAATGGAGTACAATTAGCTGGAATATGCCCTTCCATGGCAGCTGAGGTAAGTAAAAAATGTTTTTAAGTGTATGTTGTGTGTGTGTGCTTGTGGGTGAGAGTGTGTTTATGTGAGAGACAGGTTATGCAAGTGTGATTTTGCTAGTATGTCTTTGTGAGTGAAAGTGGAGGTCAAAGGGCATGTGAATTCACCGCTGCTAACCCTGGCATTTTTGTGAATTGATGTCCATGCCTCACTCCCTTGTGAAGCCCAGTCTTCACCCCGTTGCTCTATATCTTCTAGACTGCAACTGTTTTCCAGTGGCAAGATGTCTGGCTCTTTAAGGAGCATTGCATGTTCCATTATCGTTCACACAAAATATCATCAGACTTAAGTATTGTGTCCTAAGTATTGTGTTCAAAAGTATGATTCCATCAGATGTACAATTTCAGTTATAAAATCCAAATGGATCGATATTCAAGATTTAGGGCACAATGAGGGCCTCAGTTACACGGTCCTTGGTGCAGGACAGCGCAGCAAGGACAGAAATGCACCATATCTACAAGATATGGTACATTTCTGTCCTCTCGCCCTGTGCTGGTGCACAAATTGCTGTCAAGCGCCAACGCAGGCACTCATGAACCATGGTGCAATGGTGCATGTATTGTGAGGATGATTTTTTGTTTTACAAAAGGGGACACTTTCCTGCACAAAACAATCACAGAAAGTGTTTTTCTTTTTCTATGTGTGCTGCAGACACTTAGAGGAAAAAACAGGGAGAAATTAAGATATTTCTCCCTGTTGCAATTTTGTTTGAGAAACTTTTAAGCTTATTAGTCATGTAGGGTCAATGTCATAAGCAACCAAAGCAAATGCTAGTTCTACTATCAGTGCCGAACCATGCCAGGGGGAAATGTGGCCAAATACCATTGCAGGAATAATGTTAATGTTATTTTGGGAAGAGTAAGGATAAAAGATACAGAGGAGAAGGACAGCAATGCCATCTTACTCTAAACCTAGTACGAAAATGTACGTATTGACACACTAACCTATGCTTGAGGTTGTGTCTCAGCCCTCCAAGGGAGGTACATCCTGCTACAGTCTGCAGCTATATTGGTCAGTCATTCAGACTTATTCTGATTTGTGAGCTACTTCACATACCCATTCATTCATATCTTCATATATATATATATAATTAATATTTTGAACAATGAATGGTTGTACACCAAATCACAAAAAAAATAAACAGATTCCAATGATTCTCAACCTCATATTTGTTAAACATCTCCTTTTGGGATTCAAATGGAAGTCGCAATCTTGTGTAACCTGGAATACATGTGCCCGCTCCATCAATCTGGACAATACTTTACACATGCAGCAGTTTTAAATGCAACCTTAAATGCAAGTGTACGTGTTTGCAAAGTTTAGATTCGGCCAAATAGGGCCCAAATTATTAGTGATCTAAAAAAGATCTGCATAAAGACTAACACTATAATATATGTATGCATCTATTTTTTGATGTGTGAATCTATATGCAGGTATGGGGCCTTTTTTGCATGCTCCCGTTATAGCTTGATCTAAATATATTGCACCTAGGTAAAGAAGCAATAAATCTGATATGATATGATATGTCATAAGCTTGTTTTATATAGGGTTTAGCACTACAGTTCGCTGTTCCTAGCTGTTGTAATTTACACGCGCTGTCAGTCGAATAGTGTTCAGTTTATTAAACTTACAAGGATGACATTTTTATCCTGCTGAGAGTCGAACACATGACCTGCAGATCTCACTTTAATGTCTGCAGCGAGTGCTTAACTCAGAAAGCAGTTTTTCCCGATCACCTGCGGTTTCCCAATAAACCATAGAGGAAAATAATTCTTAAGGATCCTATTCGGTGGGGTCAAAGGGCAGAACATCACATCTTTAACCTTCTACGTGCGGGTCATGCTACACCATGCCCAAGCCACTGCATTCCCTGCCTCTCTCCAGGGGGAGGGTCATTAGATATCCTCCGTGTTACCTCTCCCAAGAGGAAAACAGTTTTATGAATTTCAAAGAGTTTTCCTGCCCCTTAAGCCCTAGTTGAGAAGGGTTAAAAAGACTCACAAAGCAGCGCAATAACCCTGCTGCTCCACAGTAGTCACCTCTGGATAAACCGCTCCTATATGACCCAGTATATTATACGTTACGTTATGTTAGTTTGTTCATTTACATACCACGGTGTATATCCGTAAATGCATTTATAATATTATAAGTTGTTCCGAATAACTGGGGGAAGAGGTGGCTGCAAAAGAGATAGGAAACTGGGCCCAGAGGGAGGAAAAATTTAGGGACATATTTTCAAGAAAGTGGTGCATCAGCTCTGATGCACCACTTTACTTGCGTCACCCTGTGCCCCCTAATGTCACAATGGTAGCGATGTATTAACAATACAGTGAACTATGGTGCACATTAGCACAATAGCGTAATAATTTATGATGCTATTGTGGCACTTGCTGAATTAGCACCAAAAATTATGGCGCTAGTTCAGTAAAGCAGAGGGAGGCCTACAGGTTATTATGGGAGCTTCATTTTAATGCCAGACATTAAAAATGACGGAAAAAATGTCTCAGTGAAATCTTGTAAATTTCACTGTGCCATTATTTGGTCCTCAGTGCTTGGGAACGCCCCCTTGCATACATTATACCGGGTGCCATACACAGTTTTTTTGTCAAAAAATTTGCTGCAAATACTACATTGATATTATCAATGATATAATCAAAGATGTCAGGAGTGACCTAATTTGTGGAGTAATTAGCAGTTCATGGCGGGGGTGTGAGTTATAGTTACCTTAGGGCACGTGTTATAGTTACTTGAGATAACTCTAACACGTGAATTTTCAGAGATTTGTACGTTTTAAATTGTGAACCTAACTATAATGTCCCTGTAACCTTTGTTTTTTAAGTGAATTTCTATGACTTTTTAAATTCTATATCCTAACTCTAACATCCCTGTAATCTTTGTTTTTTTCAGTGAATTTCTAAGATTTTTTTAACACAAAGTAATTTTCATTATTATTTGTTAATCCAACCACAGACGCACACAACCTTTGGCTGTAGCCACGCCCTGCGGCCAAACCCTATAACAACCCAACCCTACACTGCGCATGGACTTCGGCCATGCATAGCAGGAGTTGGCCACAGGGCCTGTAGCCAGGTCCGAGTAGGCCAACCCTATAGCCACCCACGCTGCGCACGGCTGGGTTTGCCACAAGGCCCCCATAACCAACCAACACCACATCATGCACAGCCGAATAGTCTGTGGCTCTTCTTGTGAGAATTAGTGCAAGAAGGTGTCTCTGGGCGTGAGAGTGTCTATCTGGGTTTGAAAGTGAGTGCCTGTGGGTCTGAGTGGGTCTGTGAATGGGTGCATGAGAGTCTGAGTGGGTCTGTGACTGGGAGCATCAGTGTCTGAGTGTGTCTGTGAGTGGGTGCATCAGTGCGGCAGTGTCTGAGTGGATTTGTGAGTGGGTGCATGAGGGTCTGAGTGGGTCTGTGAGTGGGTGTGTGAGTGTCTGAGAGGGTCTGTGAGTGGGTACATGAAGGTCTGAGTGTGTCTGTGAGTGGATGTGTCAGTGTCTGAGTGGGTCTGTGAGTAGGTGCATCAGTGTCTGAGTGGGTCTGTGAGTGGGTGCATGAGGGTCTGAGTGGGTTTGTGAGTAGGTGCATGAGTGTCTGAGTGGGTCTGTGAGTGAGTGCCTGAAGGTCTGAGTGGGTCTGTGAGTGGGTGTGTCGGTGTCTGAGTGGATCTGTGATTGGGGGCATGAGGGCCTAAGTGAGTTTGTGAGTGAGCGCATGAGTGTCTGAGTGGGTGAGTGGTGCATGAGGGTCTGAGTGAGCCTGTGAGTGGGTGCATCATTGTCTGAGTGTGTCTATGAGTGAGTGAAGCAGTGTCTGATTGGGTCTGTGAGTGGGTGCATGAGTGTCTGAGTGGGTTTGTGAGTGGGAGCATGAGTGTCAGAGTGGGACTGACAAAGTGATTGTGGGAGTCTGAGTGCATGTATGAGTGAATTAATTAGTGTATGAATGAGTCTGTGAATTTCTTTTTACATTTTTTTCTTATTCGTGATTAATCTCGATTGATCGCAAATATCAGGCATGGTGAAGAAAAATCCTTTTAAACCCATTATTTGACCTACAATCCTCCCGATATCACACTGCTGGGGTCAGGGCACCTACACCCTTCCCCCTGGTGCTACTTTTCATTTTGTTTTTCAGCCCCAGAGACCCTCTCCCGTACTATAAAATGGCAGCCCCAACTTTCTGTTCAGGTTGTAGGATGTATCACCCAATGGGGGTCGCCACTAGGCACTAATAGTTAGGATTGTATTTCCATAGGAAATGACTGTTTTGTGTTGCTAATAACTTTGACGCCATTTGACAAATCACCACAATACTTTCCAAAATAGCCCTGCTTTTTAACTAGTTTACACATGTAAAGTTTGGAGGAGATATGTCAAGTTGGGGCTGAGATAAAGGGGATTCCAAAACAGATTGTCCCCATTATTTTTTCAATAGGTAATTTAGATACAGCTACAGCCCAAACAGCTGAACGGATTTACATCAAATTTGGCAGAAAGATATATTTTGGCCCAGAAAGAGTGCTTTTTGTGATTTTGTGCAAGTCTGTCTGCAGTTTTTGTGCAACTAATGTAAAAGAAAATATATCTAGGGATGAGGAGCCTCAGTGGATTGGACAGATCTGCTGAGATCTGATTGGCTGTCACCACACCAACCAGGAAGTGGTGACAGCTGTCATAGAACTCAGCCTGAGTCCTACAAAAATGCAATAAAAGACCTAAACGGGCATGATAGGGATACCCTGACCTTCTAGGTCTACTGAGGAAGCCCCAAAGGGTCCCTGCATTAGGCCAAAAGCATTTTTTAAATGTTGCTGCAATTTTGCTGAGGATCCACAAATCCAAAGCAAAATTCAAAAATTAGATCTAATTAGGCCCTGGGGACACCATCCCACGAGGATTAAATGTATTAAAGAGGTGTTGGCTTTACGCAAGGTAACAAAATATCACTTTATGTTAAAAAACCTAGAAATTCACACACAAAAAACAAAGGTTAAACTATCATTATAGTTTAGTGGAATGTTCAGTAACAACGTAACATTTTAAACTAAAAAAACAGACAAATTCATAGTTATAGTTATCTCAGGAAACTATAACTTGTGCCATAATAGTCATAGTTACCTTAGGGCACAAGTTATGGTTTCTTGAGATTACTATAACTAAAACTGCTGAATTTCTGTTGTTTGATGTGTGTAAAATCTGAACCTAACTGCAAGGTATCCTGTAAAATATTTGTTTAGCGAATATATATATGTTTACATAAAACCACAAAAATGCATGGTAGAGGTCAACAATGTGATGCCACAGGTTGTAAAGATCAATAACTGGTATTGTGCATGGTAATGTGGTAATGTTTCACAGGGATGTATGATGTGCTAACATCATACATCCCAGTGGAAGTGTCTTAGGCAAGGTGGTAGTCAAGCCAGACGGTTTGGCACATAGTCATTCTATAAAGGGACAACCACGTACAGGTTTTGTTTGGGTCTGAGTGAGGACAGATTGAACATCGTTGGAAATCACCATTGAAAATGAAGTGGGGATAGGTGTGGTCTGGGGCAGGGCAGTAAGAAGTGATGAATAACTGGTTGTTTTGAATCAGCAGGGCTGCGTTCTCAGATGAGCAGGGAGAAAGAGGTCTGGATTTGTTGCTGCTCCATATTGAAATGGACTGGTGAAGACGCAGGAAGGCAGAGTGAGAGACAGCAGCTGTGTCTGAACCACAAGAGGGTAGAGGTACATTGCTTTCAAATGGATAGCATGTAATTGCAGCAACTGCTGTCTACACTGTATAAATTAGGGGAGAAGTAGCAGAGGGTGGAAGCTCTCATAATTCACAGAGGGGAAAACAACATGGTCCAGAGTTCTTTCTTGGAGTTGATACAAGACATAAAATTTATGCAGGACCAGTGGGTGAGAGCAGAGATTTTTTTTGCACACAAATACTCTTGAGGAGAACGGGAAGTGGTGGGAACAAGTTGAAGTCTACCAATAGAATGAGGAAAAAGGTGAGGAGATGTTGGGCTTTTGCAAATCAAGAAACATATGCGTGGTAAGGCATGTAGACTTTGACTTTTCATTGACAGGCCTCTTTCAGTAGAATAGGGTACATTTATCTATGTTGCGGATTAGGACATAGTTGATGACATTGATGGAAATACTGGGGGAATGGTGGAAGAGAAATTGGAAGGGATGCACAGAAAGACCAAGAGAGAGAGCTTAGATTAGTCAGAGGAGTAATTGCTGTTGTTTTCCCTTACATTATATGTAAGGATTTATATACTGGTGCAGTAATACATTGAAACGTGAGACCGAGTACAGAGCACATGAACTAAAAGTACTTTTTGAAGATGAATCCTTCAGATTACCTTAAAATGCTGTCCCTACTAACAGATGCCCCTTCATTAAAGCCACATGTTCTTTAGTAATAATAAATGAGTATACCTTGTTTTGAAAGAGTTCCTACCAAAACAAAAGTTCCTTACCCGCTGAACTGTCTCTTGTTTTAGTCTTGAATAAAGCAGAATTGATTCCTTTTTTTGGAGCTCTGCAACCACGGACGCCCACAAACAATATGTTTACGAAGCATTTTTGTTGTGTTTTCTTTTTGCTTTGTAGTAGGGCATGCAGGAGGTTGGCATTTGTTAGTGATGAGTATTAAATGTGCATCCTAAAGCAGAACAGCACTTTCTGGCACACCAAACTCAGAGAGGGAGGAGAGCCATCCTCTCTAATGTTAATGGATTTCCCACATTTTCTGAAGGAATTTTTGGTATGTTCTTAGCACTATGCTTAAAATCAAGACTATTCAAGCAGAGGGTGGGGATATGTTGTGCATGAATGTGATTTGTGGGGTGGCGGTTAGAGGGTTTAGTTCTATAGGATTTTTCTAGAATCCCTGATTCAAGAATGAGGTTTATGCTCAATCCAGACAAGCAACATAAGCGGTGGAAGTAGGGGTGTGGGGTAATGCAACATCAAAATAATCATGCTGAAATTCAGAAAGTAAATGAGAAATAAAGATGTCTTTTTGCCACATTTGCTGTACTTTATTGGCAGAAGTCAAATGTTATGCTATGTCTTCTGACAAATTGGTGCTTGTTCATTTAACATGGAGATAGGTGTTTGGGGGCATGGCCTTATGCCGATGGAGCAAGCTGCTCCATGAGTAGTCTCCACCTGCAGACCCCATCTGGCACCATCCTGTCACAATAAGCGGCTGCAGACCCCTCCCATAAAAGTCAGAGATACCCACCCGACATCCAGGAGTGCTGGAGATGACATCTAACTCTGGCCCTCATACTGGTGCATGGCAGTAGAGAGCCTTACCCCACAAGGAGCAAAGGCAGTCCCAAGAAGGTGTCCCTGGATTGACGCGTAGAGTGAGACTAGTGTGTCGGTGACCTGTGTCGAGAAGGGGTACTGGACTGCCAGGTGAGTGGAGGTGACCAGGGGCAGAGCTGAGGAGCAGAACCCCAGACAGCGAAGTGTGGACGCCCCCATGGCAAGCAGTGGGAGCTGGTGGCTCAACATGAAAAGACCTGACCCCTTGGACCTAGGGCACATAGCGAGATGAGTGATGAATGTGGCCTGCATACCTGGGTGAGCAGAACTGGGCCCTGCGCACCGAAGGAGCTGCAACTGTGAGATCAGAGAGGGTCCTTGAGGGACTTGTGCCTGTGGCGAAGTCCTGAGGTATCACAAAGTGGGATCGGCGAAGACAGCCACTGCAGGAAGAAGACGACAGACAGGTGCTGCAATCTCGCTGTGAGATGGGAGCAGCACTGCCTGCTTGGGGCCTCCCATCCACACAGTGAACAGTGCTCGAGACTGACTGGCAACTATAATACCCTCATACCTCCCCTATTTGAAATATTGGTGACCCGTGGGGACTGGGTGCTAGGCCCACAAACACAGATGCATGCTCCATTAAAAAAAAAGAGACAAGCAGCAATTCCTTACCATCCCCAAGGGCAACACTAAAGTGGACACCCATAGGCCTACATAAAGAGGTGAGAGGCTTTTACCTGTGCCCAGTAAAACTAGGGGCCAGCATGCAGGCTAACAGAAGGTGGGACCTAAATTAATTGAGGGCTGAATTTCAGCTGGCCTCCTGGAGTGACTTGGAACTAGGCCCCACGAGGGTGATAAAAGGGCTGCCGCCCTATTAGAGTGCTAGCTCAGAAACTATGCCATGACAAGAGCACGAGTTGCGCTGAAATACCATAACCAAATGTGGGAGTTCCTGAACTGAACTGGTGGAACCCCGGGTGACCCAATTCATTGCACCTAACTGACAAGACAGGGAGGACAGAGACAACACTCAAATGAAGAGCCCGGATGACCCCGCTCTGTGATTGCCTACTTTCCCTCATGCTATGATCATCACTAATGGAGTCCAGTCCACCCTTTATTCCATTACCCTCACTCTCTGAGATGTCCCCCATAGAGATCAAAGTCTGAGACTCATGTCCCCTACTGACCCAGAAGGGTCTCATTCCTCCCCACCAAAAATCATGGGGAAACCCACAAAGAAGAAAGACTTGTGAGTGAAGGGGGACCAATCCGAGGACCCCACTGCCTCATCTCGTGTGGAATGTGCCCAGCCTGCTGCCCTTAGGATCACTGGCAGCCCTTTGCTCCAGGACATATTACAAGCTATCACTGCCTCCTGAGGGGTGTTAGAGGACAAAATGGACTCATTGGCAACAGATATGGGGTGCTGCGTGATGGCGATCACTGCCTAGCTGAGAGAGTCACCACTACTGAGAAGAACCTGAAAATCATCTCCCCAGCTGTGACTGAGGTCACCGATAGACTAACTGCTATGGAAATGAAAATCTGTACTTCAGAGAGAAGAGCTGAAGATGCAGAAAATAGGTTGTGCCATAATAACATAAGGGTGATTGGGCTACCAGAACGAGTAGAAGGAAGAGACATGGTGGGCAATCTAGAGCGCTGGCTCCAAGAGGAGGTGGTAGGAGAAGGCATCTCTTCCTTCTTCGCACTGGACAGAGTGCACAGAGGGCAGGTGTAGCCTCCGCCCGCCGTGGTGGCAAGAGTGCTCCACTATATAGATCGAGACCACATTCTGTACCAAGCACGACATAAAGGAAAATGCTTCATAGAGAACAGCAAAATCTAAATTTTGCCAGACTTCTCTTGAGAAGTTCAGAAGCCAATCTCCTCATTCCTAGAGATCAAATCCAAGCTTCAGCCGCTGGGCATCCTTTATGCAATGCTATTGCCTGCCCGCCTTAGGGTGGAAACGGCGGAGGGGCCACAGTTCCTCCAGACCCCAGATGAGGTGTGGAGCTGGAGAGACCTCACACAACTGACCAAATTAAGTGGGAGGGCCCACGGAACCCGCCAACATAGACCCCAATCTCAGTGACATCCCCTGACAACCACCAAAGCTGCCCCATCCAGAGAAGAGGTGCAACAAGAGCATCAGAAAGTGGTGAAGGTTTTGGCATCCATGAGTAACGCAGAAACAAGTCCACTACCATCTCAACACTGAAACAAGTATCTCTCATATCACTCGTTGGGCATATAGCATTATATACCTGGTCCAATCAAGGCTAGTGGTACATTGCTGATCCTCTTCGATTCACAAAATGAAACACACATTGGCCAGTAAGTTGTAAATCAAATATCTGGAGCAGTCCTGCCAGGGGACAAAAATGAAGGATAGGCACAGAATGGAGACAGACATTGCCTCTCAAATCTCCTTGAAATGATTTTGGGGGTGGGGGAATCTTCTTCAATGCACACTGGTCCAACTCCAATCTGGCCATACATGTTCCTAGAACAGTTGCAGTTCATTGGTCATTTAGACAGAAACACACAATATAAAATATTAATGTTCCCCCAGCCAGCTATATTCTTTTTTTTTCAAAGCAGTTCATCAATAGAAGAAAGTAGAAAGTTCTATGGTGCCCCAGGTCTAGTCAGAAAAGTAGAGTTTGTCCTCAAACTCAGATGGTTTGCTCAGAAGTTGGTCAGCTAACACACTACCATGGCCTGAGTCTGACCAAACACCCTCATCCACCTCCTTTTGTAATTCAGGTGTGCTGTAATTAGAGGGTATAAAGTGCTGATTCATTTTGACCATGGTCAATCTCTCAACATTTTGGGGTGAGAGACTGGTCCTTCTCACTGTGACAACCGCACCAGCTGCACTGAACACATGCTCAGCAGACACACTGGCTACAAGGCAACCCAGATACTTTATTGCCAGTCTACTGAGCACTGGACATTGGCGCCTCTTCCCATATCAATACACCAAGTGGGTTTTGATCTAGATAGACACCTGTTGGGTCATCCAGGTCGGCCTGGACCATCCTCTTAATAGTCATTGGTGCTCCACCTTGCTCTACCTCTTTTGCGTTTGCCTCTGCAGCGGACTTGAGCCCTGCCTTTAGAAACGAATCAAATGTAGATTTTGGGGCTACTGCTCCAGTTCCTGTTGTTGTTGCTGGTGTTGATTTTGGCTGCTGTGAGCCAACAGCAATGTTCGCAGGCTCTATGGAAGTTGTAGGCTGCACCCCAGAATTTCTGCCCATGAGTGGGCCTCCTATTTCCAGCTGTTTTTTTTCTAGGTTTCTGGCTTGCTCAATAATCCACGTCTTGTAGGTTGAAACATCCCCGTCTGAAAAAGGAATGAAAGTGGCCAGTAATTGTTTGTACCGTGGGTCAAGAATTGTGGCACCGACGTATTGTTTGGATGATTGTTGGGAATAGCCTTTCTGCAGGGTCACCCCCAAACCTTTTGCCTTTCTCCTTCTCTTTTTCTGACCTCAGTTTTGCCTGCTTTAGGACTCTGCACACTTTACCACTGCTAATCAGTGCTAAAGTGCATATGCTCTCTCCTTAAAACATGGTGACATTGGCTCATACCCAATTGGCTTATTTAATTTACTTATAAGTCCCTAGTCAAGTGCACTACATGTGCCCAGGGCCTGTAAATTAAATGCTACTAGTGGGCTGCAGCACTGGTTGTGCCACTCACATAAGTAGCCCCCTAACAATGTCTCAGGCCTGGCTCTGCAGTGCCTGTGTGTGCAGTTTCACTGCCACCTCGACTAGGCATTTAAAAGTACTTGCCAAGCCTTAAACCCCCATTTTTCTACATATAAGTCACCCCTAAGGTAGGCTCTAGGTAGCCATAGGGCAGGGTGCTATGTAAGTAAAAGGCAGGACATGAACATGTGTGTTCTGTATGTCCTGGTAGTCTAAAATTCCTAAATTTGTTTTTACACTGCTGTGAGGCCTGCTCCCTTCATAGGACAGCATTAGGGCTACCCTCATACTGTTTGAGTGGTAGATCCTGATCTGAAAGGAGTAGCCTGGTAATGTTTAGTATGGCCAGAATGGTGATACAAACTCCTGCTTAATGGTGAAGTTGGATTTTATATTACTGTTTTAGAAATGCTACTTGTAGAAAGTGAGCATTTCTCTACACTTAAATCCTTCTGTGCCTTCCAATCCACGTCTGGCTAGGTTTAGTTTGACAGCTCCCTTGTTCATTCACTCAGTCACACCCCAAACGCAGGATATTCAGCCTCACTTGCATACATCTGCATTTTAAATGGGTCTTCCTGGGTTGGGAGGGTGGAGGGCTTGACACTTACATAACAAAGGACAGTAGCCGGCCCTCACACAAAGGACTGCCACACCCCCTACTGGGACCCTGACAGCCAGGATGGAACTGAAAGGGGCCCTTGTGCACTTCTAAGCCACTCTTTGAAGTCTCCCCCACTTCAAGGGCACATTTGGGTATTTAAGCAGGGTCTCTGACTCTACCAAGTTAGACACTTCTGAGGTAGACACTCTACCTGACAAGACACTTCCTGGAGAAGAGAACCTGAACCAGAACCTGCATCCTGCCAAGAAGAACTGCCTGGCTGCCCAAAGGACTCACCTGACTTCTTTCTGTGAAGGACTTCTGCCTTGCTGGTGCCCTGCTCTCTGGCTGTGGTGAGAAGTGCTTTCCAAGGGCTTGGATGAAGCTTGCCTCCTGTTCCCTGAAGTCTCAGGACCAAAAAGACATCATCTCTAGAAGAAGGACTCCTTGTACGGTGAAAATCGTCGCACAGCCTGCCAGAAACAACGCACAACCTGCATCGCGGTGAATAATTCACTGCACGCCGAACCGGAACGATGCAGCCCAACTTTGCAAGGAGAAGATCGACGCAGTGCCAGCGTAGCGACCAGAAATTCGACGTACGGCCCACTGGATAGACGCACAGCCGAGCCGGAACGACTCAGCCCGACTTCCAGAGAGGAATCAACACAGTGCCTGCCGTGCGGTAGAACTTTCACGCAACGCCCACCAGATCGACGCAGCCCCTGTGACTTCGTCCTGTCAGCACCGGAAATCCACACATCGTCCCAGGGGCGTCCGAAAACCCCGCAACCCAAAGAGGATCCACAACGAGAGCCAGAAATTGACGCAAAGCCGTCCCTGCGTGAAAACTAAATGATGCATCGCCATGTTTCGGCCCAAGAAATCAACACACACCTTGTTTTCCACGCATCTCCTCCTCGGTGGTTCTTTGCGGAGATTTTGAACGTGAACCAGGTACTTTATGCTTGAAAGAGACATTTATTGCTTTTAAAAGACTAAAGACACTTTATATCACTTTTACAGTGATATCTTAACATATACTTATTGCATCGTTTTGACCTGCATCTTATCAGATAAATATTATATATTTTTCTAAACACTGTGTGGTGTATTTGTGTGGTGCCATACTGTGTTATTGCATGATTTATTGCACAAATACTTTGCACATTGCCTTTTAAGTTAAGCCTGACTGCTTAGTGCCAAGCTACCCGAGGGTGGGCACAGGATAATTTCGATTGTGTGTGACTTACCCTGACTAGAGTGAAGGTCCTTGCTTGGACAGGGGGTAACCTGACTGCCAACCAAAGACCCAATTTCTAACAATGACACAATGTCTCTTTGCAGCCTTGTATTAACAGGTAGGTGAAGGATTAAGCTCTCCATCAACTCCTGCACATCTGTTTTTTCATCCACACCTGTGTACGTTTCAGACACCTCCTTTAGCTGTTTCTGCAGCATATGCACCAAAGGGATAGCTTGGCCTATGGTACAGTCCTCCTTAATGACTTTCCGTGTGAAAATTTCAAAAGGGTACAGCATCTCTGTCAGGCATTTGACCAGGCCCCATTGGCCCATCTCAATGATTATGCCTTTCACAGTTGCATCCCCTCTTTGCATGGCATATTAATTGATTGGTCTCTATAACTCAAACAAACATTGCAACATGCAATAAGTTGAATTCCAACATGTTGGCACCTCCTGTATGATGGCTTTAGCTGGCATTCTATTATCATGCTGGATAATCATCAACACCTCGAGGGCTTTGAAAGAATGGTTAAAATGAGTGCAGGTTCTTCTGCATGGGACAGTAAGTTGCTGATTCAGGGTTCTTTTTTTAGAAAGTCCTGTACAATGATGTATATGCAGTGCGCCAAACTCAGGACCCTGAAATAGCCACCATCTGACATGGACTTAACTATATTGCTGCCATTGTCTGTGTTAGACCTCTGGGATGCAGCCATTCAAACACCTTCTGGTTAAAATCATCTGTATCCCATCTGTATGGGATTTCTCCATGGCGAACATAGCTACTGTTGCATGCTTCCGATCACCATTAACATTTTCAGCAGTGTCGACATCTGTAGATATAATTTCTCTAACCCCCACAAAAGAGATCCAGTGTGCAGTGATGCACATGTAATCAGTGGTTTGGTAACTGGTCCACATGTCTGTCATCAGGTGGATTATGTGGACAGCACTCTTCTGCAAAGCTTGTCCAACAAATTCCAGCACATCGTGATGTAGCACTGGACCAGCAACTCTGGTAAAATAGGTCTGGCTGGGAACCTTCCATTTCAGGCAGATGGCCACCACAAATTCTAGAAAACCCACTCCTTCCACAAAAGAAAAAGGGTGGAGGTCCAACGCTAACATTTTAGCCAGTTTCCCGTTGTACAAACGTACCATTGGGTGGTTGCATTTGTACTGCCCTCCTGCCTAAACATGGCAGCAATAGTAGCCTGGATTTTTTTCTTTCTTCACTGGTGCCACTGATGCAGGCAACTTCAAAGCAGAAGGTGGCGGTAGGCTCAATGTCCGTCTAAGGGGAGCAGCCACTGTATATTCTTGCCTTGGTGTTTCGATCTGACTCTGAGTCTTCCTGTGCCATTGCTATGTTGCTGAGCGATGATACTACTGTACTGCTGGGGACAGGGAAGATTTTTGTAAAGAAAATGTCACCCTCTTCTTCACCTTCACCTTCCACCATAGTCAGATCAGACTGCCTGCTTTCAACACGTTCATCAACACCACTTGCAGACTTTTGGCCACTAAGGTGCGCCTCCCAGCAGATTGTGTGGTGTTTGGACTCTGGTTCCATAGTTTGTACGAAGCGTACCCCGACTAACACTTGCTCGGCAAATGGAGCATATGGCAATGTTTGGCTTCTTTTCACTAACCATAAAGAAGCCACAAACTTGGGAAGTCAACTTTCTAACACTGGTGCCACTGCCAATGTCTGAAGAAGTGACGTAGGTGGATGTTGTTTTGAAGTTTGCCTCTCTGCAGTGCCTTCTTCTACTGAGGTGGCTGTGGATGTAGGTCACAGCTATGGCCTTGTCAATATGGAAGCTGGTGGAAGTGGTGGTTTCGGTGTCACATCCCTCAGAGCAGGGTGATAAGATGGGGTAATGTTTGACTACACTGAGGCTGGGCTAATATCCATGATGACTGGCTCATCGTCAGACTTGTCATCCTCCTCTTCTTCATCCATCACTCTGAGGCTTTCAGGAACCTTCCTTTTGACTCTTTGCCTCCCCTGGCATGTTTAAGACTGAGGTGGCATCCAAGTGGAGTCTTGATCATCAGAAGAGGGGCTTGAAGAAGAAGATGGTGGACATCTGGAAGACAGTGGATGTTGGAAAGAGGGGCTTCTTTGGCTTCCTCAGAATTAAACTCAACATCCTGATGTGCTCCTACTTCAGGAAGAACTTCTATTGCAGGTTGCAGCTGTTGCTGTCCACTGGCCTGAGTTTCCAGCAATGATTGGGTACTACTTGAAGAAAGAGATAAGTCCAATTCAACGTCATTGCTCGTCGGTGTTCCTGTGATTGTAGAGGCTACCATTGTGCCACACATGCGCTTGGGCTTAGTTTGGAATGAGGTCGCTGATGCCGAAGTGCTGCTCCCAGCTTGCTCCCCAGAGGCGGGTGCGGCAGGCACACTTTTTTGCCAAAAAAAGGTCTGGGGCGACCTACCAGTGGTGGGAAGCTCCTTCTGACTGGCTGCTTTCTTGGTAGCAGCTTTCTTTGGGGCCATCTTGAAGCTATCAGTTGGCCGTTGCACTTAGCTTCACAAGCTGTAGAGTTGTCTGTGTGGTCGTGAGTGTAGTCACACATCACGTCATGCAGAGTCCTTCCATCTGGCAGTACTGTAGGTGATGTCACTTTCTCTTTGTGCACCTAAAAGCAAACATGCAAAAAGAATCAGTGAAACGTGGCACTGTTGCAGTTGCATTAGTAGTAGAAACAATATCATTTACTGGTTACTTAACTTAAAAATAATATAGTGTATCCATTCTTAAAACCACACAATTAACTTTCATTATCATGTACACTCATGAAGGAGAAGACAGAGCAAAAACTACAGCCTACAGAATGTAACTGTTAGCTTTATGTGCATCAAGCGGGCGAAAAATTGAATAATCCTTGAATAATTAAATATAGTGC
Organism: Pleurodeles waltl; assembly: GCF_031143425.1. Classification (NCBI taxonomy): domain Eukaryota; kingdom Metazoa; phylum Chordata; class Amphibia; order Caudata; family Salamandridae; genus Pleurodeles; species Pleurodeles waltl. The sequence goes on from NC_090440.1 coordinate 1,710,597,935, forward strand.
AACTGTACACCTATGGCAGACATAGGGCTAATAGGGAGAATGAAAAAAAAATAATGATAAAAAATGTTTTAATCTAATACCAAGAAGAAAAAAATATATAATATTAGTACTATATTATTAAAATAAAATTATTATTAAATTAAATAAAGTTTGTGAAACAAATTATTTAAAAAAAAGAATACAATTTAAAAAAATAGAATTCAATTGCTGGGGAAGGGGACTACCGTGAAAAACACAGGGATTTGCGAGGCAAGGAGTGGTGCAGGTGAAAAAGGCAAAAAAGTATGTAATAAAATATAGAAGACTGCTCATACAGTACATTTAGTAATAATCATTGACCTACTAGGCCCACACAAAATGGCCACCCTCATGCACTGGCCAGACTACGAAGACATTGGTACAGGAGTAAAAAACAGCATTTAGCCAGTAATCCAAAAACTAAAATGAAAGGGGCTAAAACTTTTACAACAACAACACACATCATATAAAGGCATCAAATATTACCGCCATACATGGTTTGCAGAAAAAAAATAGAAATACCGCCTAACAACATTTGTTATATTTAATCCAATGCCATCCATGGTGTTTCAGTTCCTCAGATACCACAAAGAGTTGTTTCATCATGCACCCATGACTAGTACTTGACCTTTAGCTGGAAGGCCTATTCCATTAGCAGACTAGGCAACTTAACATTAACATAGTGAATTAAATGAATATTGCAAATTTACAAAACAAAACATGGAAAAAATGTAGTGAATTGTAAAACATTTTTTCCCTTATAGAACAAAAACAACAAATAAAACTATAACTGGGCCTCAAATGCAGGCCACCTACCACAATAAATTCAAAAAATTTAACAAAAATGAGGATAAATCCTGGTGCATGCCCTCTATCAAACAAACAAGTTGTATAACTTGTGTGACACCCTAATACAAGTATTTTTTAAACTTACTTGTGAAATCTCAAATACAACAAAGTCCTAATGATACATCCAGGAGACAAAGAAAGTCATCCTTCCAACCTGAAATCCAAGTGAAAATTGACCAGGAGATGGACAAAGTACTGGGATGAGCCTGCAGGACAGGAACAGGAAGTTGGAGTTTCTGGAGCACTTCCTGTGAAAAACAGAATTAAAAAGTGTTCTGCGAACAAAAAAATCAACCCGGACGGTCCATTAGAGAAGATTTTTAACTCAAAGTTGTAGATTTTAGCTGCTTCAGCTTTGCCAGGTTGCAGCAGCAGCAGGAGATAACACTCACTCGCGCTCACCTATGACACATGCCGGAAGTCGCTGGTGCTGTGTTAAATCTCACAGGCAGGTAAAAAAATCTCGTTTGTGCTTGTAAGTGACCAGAAGTCTCTTGTCTCACTTCCTGCACGTAAGAAATGACATTAAGCACGTGCCAATGGGGGAAAAACAGAAAAAAACTCTGCCACGTTCCAGAGTGTGGAGTCTATCAGTAACTCTGTGTTCTCCGCGGAGTTGCCGAATTCCTCAAACTCCACCAGTGGAGCGGAGTTTTTCACCCAGGCCTACTTATAATTCCTAATTTTGTAATTTTTCATTTTTCAATCATTTCTATATCCTTTTTGTGTTCTTTTCTTTAATTTGTTCTCTTTGTGTTTCTTTATTAATAATGTTATTATTACTCAGAAGGCAATAATTCACAGTATCACCACTATTATAGGATTTAGTATATAACTAAAGATTCCTTCTTTCAAAACCCTTCAGCCATGTTCCTAGTTCAGCAAAACTTTTAGAGATACTTTCAGCTATAGTCAAAGTCTCCAAAGGTTTTAAATCTAGTTTCAAATCAGAAATGTTGTTTGCATATGCTTCTAACTTTTTACTTTCATCAGGGACATAACTGCAGCAATTTTCAATTCTTAGCATTTTACAGACTCTATCTTTCTCAGCTAAAAGAATGTCTAAAGCATATCGATTTTGTAAAACTATTGATTACACCTGGTCTGATTCCACATCTTCGTCATCATGAATTTGAAAAATAGCTCCGTCAGGAGTACAACTGAGGGTGCAATTTAACTTGCACAATAAATCTCTTCCTAACAGGTTAGCAGGACTTGAATCACACACTGCAAAATTATGTTTGTCTCTGAAAGATCTTATCCTTACTGGGACTGCTTCTCAAATTGGATTTATAACCAGTTTATTTGCAACACATTTTGCTTGCATTATTTTTCACGCAAGGGGTATGTCTGGCACTCCTGCTGTTCTCAAAGTGGAACAGGTAGCCCCAGTGTCTGTTAAAGACACTACTAAGTGGCCATTTATAATTCCATCTAAATATGGTCCACTCTGGTCTACCACTAAGATTGCACCAAGCATGCAATCAGCTTCCCACCTAAGGCACCGTCGTAGTGGCATGCCAAAATGTAGTGTCTCAACCTCATCAAACATTGGGAATTACATTTTGGGTCATTCAAGGTAATTGATTTTGATTAAATCAGGCTCTGTTCACATTAGGCTGAATCATCGGGGGATGCATCATGGGTATCAGTTGGTTTTGAGTCTGTATAGGGCCTTGTATGTGTCCCATAGGGGCATTCAACAATTGGATCTGATTCATCCCGTGTGTCTGATTACCCTGATTCTTATCTTTATTAAATCTACATTCCTGTTTCCAGTGACCCATCTTGTTGCATATATGACAGGAGTTTGTCTTCTTTAGAGTTGCAATATTGACATCTGTGCCTGAATCCTTAGGAATTCCCCTTCCTCTTCCTAAAATTGTTTGATTCCCTGTCTGCATCACTCCTCTCATCCCTTGAATAGCTGTTGCATTATTTACGCTTAAGGGAATCTGAAACCCTTGCTGTGCCAACTTCATCTGGGCTAACGTGAATTTCTCCCTGATTTTTCGCTGTTTCATTACCTTTTCATCACTACAGTACTGTGTATATTTTAGAATCTCATCCAAAGACTTTGTTTGCTAACAAATTACATTCTGCTGTATATGTGCTGACAAATTTCAGGTTGCAATCCAAGCACAAACTTTGTAATAAAGAAACCCATATCTCCAGGATCTAAATGCCTCTGTAATGGAAATCCTTGGGAGGGATCATCCCCTTCAAAAATTAAATCACCTCATTATGCTTTCTAATTACTATAGGGAACAGTATATTTTTGCCAACCTCTCTCTGAGGCTCTGAGGTTGGCCACTGACCTGCTACCTTGTATTCAGCCCAAACTACTTAGTACCACCATATCAAAGAAAGTTTCTAAATCAACCCAAAAACTTTTGACAACTTCACAAACCTTTCAACCTGGGTATATCATTGAATGGGACTGTCTCTTAATTTCAGGAAATTGTTAGTAAGTGATAGAAGATCACCTCTGATCCATGGTACATGAATGTATGTTCCATGCAGGGTTGCTCTTAATGGGTTAGCGGTAGTGGTTTCTATCTTTTTTGACTGGTCTTCATTTTTGATTGTTCTCCTCTGCTTCCTCAGCTAATTGCCTTTCCTTTTCCTGTTTTTGAGCCTACTTAGGGGGTCATTCTAACCCTGGCGGTAAAAACCGCCAGGGCGAATGACCGCGGTAGCACCGCCAACAGGCTGGCGGTGCACCGCTGGGCATTCTGACCGCTGCGGTTCAGCCGCGGCCAGAAACGGAAAGTCGGCGGTGTACTGCCGACTTTCCGCTGCCCTGCAGAATCCTCCATGGCGGCGGAGCGCGCTCCGCCGCCATGGGGATTCTGACACCCCCTACCGCCATCCTGTTCCTAGCGGGTCTCCCGCCAGGCACAGGATGGCGGTAAGGGGTGCCGCGGGGCCCCTGGGGGCCCCTGCAGTGCCCATGCCAATGGCATGGGCACTGCAGGGGCCTCCGTAAGAGGGCCCCAAAAAGAATTTCAGTGTCTGCCTAGCAGACACTGAAATTCGCGACGGGTGCTACTGCACCCGTCGTACTCCAGCAACTCCGCCGGCTCCATTCGGAGCCGGCTTCATCGTTGCTGGGTCTTTCCCGCTGTGCTGGCGGGCGGCCTTTTGGCGGTCACCCACCAGCACAGCGGGAAAGCCAGAATGGCCGCCGCGGTGTTGTGACCGCGGTGCGGTCATTTGGCGGTAACCGCATGGCGGGCGGCGACCGCCGCCCGCCGCGGTTAGAATCACCGCCTTAATCTTGCACTTTTCCATCTCACTACATTTGCGTACACATTTCACCAATTCAATAAGATTTATTAGCAAACCTGGCGTGTGCATGTTTTCTGTTGTCATGTAGCTGCATCTAAAAGCTCCTCTGAAGGCGTTCAAATTTTAAATATCTATATTGTATTTATTTTCTAATTTCGTCAACTGGTCATGCAATTATGTAGCTGCTCTGGTAATTTCTTCACATAAATAGACCAATTCCTTTCCTTGCTATTTTTCAGTATGCTCAATATTTAAACACCCTCTCAAGATTTCTTCCAATTTAATTGTGATTTATTCATTGGTCTCTCTTTTTAGGTTTCTGGAATTGTTTCAGCACCAACTAATTTTCTAATGATTTCCTGTTCCCATTCTGGGAGCCATCCTTCCCCTGATATTTCCTCTGTTTGTGCAGATTTTGTTGTAAAAACAAATTGAGTTCCCTCTCCTAATGCCATAACATTCTGTGGTGGTGTCCAAATCATAAGTTGCGAATTCTGGGAAGTTGGGGCAAACCTAGTTTCTAGATTTGTCCTCTGAAGCTTGCTATCTTTCTGCAGTTGGTATAACCTGTCTAGATCCTGTTTGCTGCCACACTAGTCCAGTAGTCTGAATAATGGTAACCTGTCCAACTGACACCTCAGATGGAGGTATCAACGAAGAGGTCCTAATTTGAGCAGGAGTATTGACACTAGCTTGCTGTGTCAGAGGTTGCATAGCAACAGGCTTTGTAGTAATTAAATGGGCTATTATTGCTTGTGGCAGTATTTGCCGTTCCACTACAGCATATGGTGGAGGACATGTTAATGACATTGCCTCCAACATATCATCCCCTGAATCAGTGTCAGTATCCGTCTTTTTTTCTTCCTGCACCTTACTTCCCCCTTAAACTTCTTTCTCAGTGGCCTTTCATTGTCTTTTGATCTTTTCTGTTCCTCTTTTATATGCACAGGGTAATTAATATTACCCTTTCAGCTATGCTTTTCCTCCACATCTGTGCCTTTTGATCCCAAATTGCATTTTCATAATTCTTTACTGCTTTTTTGGTTCTTCTAACATATCTCTCTCTATCAAGCTATAAAGTAATTCTCTCCCATTCACATAATGCTTCAAACTGGGTGGGTCTAGCAGGTGATTTTAAATCAGACAGTGTCTCCCTTAATTGACATATTATTGCTAGATTAAGGGGGTTATTCTAACTTTGGAGGAGTGTTAATCCGTCCCAAAAGCGACGGTAAAGTGACGGATATACCACCAGCCGTATTACGAGTTCCATAGGATATAATGGTAAATCCGTCACTTTTCCGTCACTTTTGGGACGGATTAACACCTCCTCCAAAGTTAGAATAACCCCCTAAATGTTCTCCGTCGTGGAAAACTCAAAACACTCTCTTTTTCTGTAACCCTTTTCCATTCTCGAAGCCAAAGACATGTATCTAACCCCCTCTCTATCATCATGTGATAACCTAGTGTTCCTTTCTGAGGTTTCTCTTCTTCCTCTCTAACTGGAATTACCACATCCCCTCTCATTATTCTTTTTATTGCTTTTAAAATCTTCATTATTGTCAGAATTCAAGTTAGTTATAACGGTCAGAAACAGAATGTCTTCTTTGCCGAACCTCCACCAATCACAGCGTAAACCTTCACAAACCAATAACAGCACAACATCTTACTATCTCACAGCCCTGCAATTTAATCCATTATCAGCAGAAAACTACTAAAATATATGAAATATACTAAATATTTGTTTGCTTCTCCTTAAGAAATAAGAAGATAGTTTCTCAACCTGTCAGAGCAAGATCCCCTTAAGGGAATCCACCAGGTTTTTGATTTCTAATTAATCCAAGGGAGTTCTGGAACGGCAAGAAATGACCCAATTGGTGACAAATCACCTTTGCGCATCAAGTTCTTCAATTACCCGTTAATACATTCACACAAAGACATTAGTTCCCTAATTTTGTGTAATTGACAACATCTCATTATTTACACTTTACCGTAGGAGACAAAACAACTCTGTTATATATCCTGGGATCTTAGACTGCTTCTTAGTCCGATAATCTCTTCTCATTTCAGAACAACACAATCATTCAAAAATGTCTATACTCATCGATGCAACAACCTCATTGATACTTACATCCACCAAAAGTCTTTGGTTCAGTAACTGCAACTTGTGACCACCATTAACCATGCCTCTTTCACTCACTGAAGTCGGGCTTCAAGCACTGCTTTCTATTCTATCTCTATCACTTAGCTTCTAACATCTTTTTAATTTATTGCATCTTAATATTTCTTTTCTGGCACTCAACCATTCCCTCTGCTACCAGAAATACTGCTGGGTGTACCACCCCTCATATTATTGTTCTACCTGGACCCTCAATATGGATCTTTGTCTAAGAGTGCCAAAAGGAACTACATTACTGCAACAACAATCAATTATTTAGCACATTAGGGGCCAGATGTACCAAAGGATTTTACCCATTCTGTGTCTATGGGAAAAAGCTTTTGTACATATAGCCCTAGGTTCTTAGATTCAATAAAGAGAGTTTTAATAGTTGTGACATATTTATTTTCAAAAGATTTAGGCCCTCATTACAACCCTGGCGGTCGTTGATAAAGCGGCGGTAATACCGCAAACAGGCTGGCAGTAAAAAAAATGGAATCATGACCACGGTGGAAACCACACAGACAGCCACTTTAACACAGCGACCGCCACAGCGGTAGCAACAAACACCGCGGCGGTAACCGCCAACAGCCAGGCAGAAGACATTGTACCGCCCACAGCATTACAACAGGCCTATCTGCCACCTTTTCCAGGGCAGTACCAATGCCATCACAAGCACGGCGGAAACAGTACACTGAAGGGAAACGACTCACCTCTCGACACTCAAGGAAGAACCGCAACGCCATGGAGCCCGTACTGCACATTTTTCCAATGCTGGTGTACCTCCTATTACACCAGGAACACGAACGCCGGCAAAGATGACCACGTGAGTACTGCACCTAGCACACAAGGGAGGGGGAGGAGAAAGAGAGTGACACACACACACACACGCAACATGCAACACCGCCATCCCCATCCCCACCCCCACCCTCACCTCAAGACCATACACACAAACAGATGCTATAACATTACATATACACCCCGTAACCCTCAGGAATAATGCAAGGACAAAAGGGATGGAATAAAATGAGTGTAAAATACATACTTAAATCATTAAACAGTATGTACAATATATACAAAAGGAGGGACAATCCCCACTCCAAAATGTCCGTGGCCCACGGGCTATAACACATAGGCCAAGGCCACACTTGAATCCTGCCTCAATACGGAGAGAACACTGCAGGGGCATAAGGTTGAAAAAACACAGGCACCTCAGGGGGACGGGGAATGGGGGTACACCTCAGTAGGAAGATGGTACAACGCCACTGGCCTGGAGGAGGGTCCATGCCCGCTGCTTGGTCCTGGGGAGTGCAACGCCACAGTCTCTCTAGTGGGTGGTTTGCCCACTGCTTGGTCCTGGGGAGTGCAAAGCCACAGACTCTCTAGTGGGTGGTTTGCCCACTGCTTGGTCCTGGGGAGTGCAACGCCACAGTCTCTCTAGTGGGTGGTTTGCCCACTGCTTGGTCCTGGGGAGTGCAAAGCCAAAGTCTCTCTAGTGGGTGGTTTGCCCACGGCTTGGTCCTGGGGAGAGCAAAGCCACAGTCTCTCTAGTGGGTGGCTTCTCCACTGGTTCTGGAGGGGGCTTTGTGCCCAGTGTGCTCCATCCTGCCAAGAAGGGGGTGAGTGGATGCCTTCTTCCACTGGTTCTGGAGGGGGCTTTGTGCCAAATGTGCTTCATCCTGCCGAGAAGGGGGTGAGTAGATGCCTTCTTCCACTGGTTCTGGAGGGGGCTTTGTGCCCAGTGTGCTTCATCCTGCCAAGGAGAGGGTGAGTGGATGCCTTCTTCCACTGGTTCTGGAGGGGGCTTTGTGCCCAGTGTGCTTCATCCTGGATGGGGCAAGGTCACAGTCTCTCACCTGGGTGTCACACCAACAGGTGTTGCAGGGGCCAGGACGCACTGCAGCCCATGTAGTCACTACTACACACTGCTTGCCGGCGGTGACGGCTGCTCAGTGGATGGCATTTTTTCGCAGCAGGTGATGGTGCTGTCAGTGGTGGGGGGAGGCTCCAGCCCTTCCCCTGCAGCCTCGGACAGCTGCCCACTGGGGCTGCTGCTGCTGACAGTGGTGCTGCTGGCCGCAGAGCAGGTGGCGGTGCTGGCTGCGGTGCAGGTGGTGGTGCTGGCCATGGTGCAGGTGGCGGTGCTGTCAGTGGTGGGGTGAGGCTCCAGCCCTTCCCCTGCAGCCTTGGACGGCTGAAGTGCAATGGCTGGTGCTGTGTGCCCCTTCCTGCCCTTGGCAGAAGATGGTGGTGCCTCCTTGCTTCTGCCAGCTGGTGTTTTATTCTTGCCCTTGCTGGCTGGTGGTTCCTCCTTCCCCTTGCTGGCTGGTGGTGCCTCCTTCCCCTTGATGGCAGGTGTCCCCTTCTTGCCCTTGCTAGGTGGCAGCCCCTTCTTGGCCTTGGCAGGTGGTGCTGGCATGCTGGCTGTACTGACGGGTGCCTCCTTGGAGCCTCTCACACCTGCAGTAGCTGCAGAAACCACAGTGGCCGTGGACTGGGTGGCTGAGGTGCTGGGCTGGGTTCTGGCCACCCTGGCCTGAAGTGAAGGACGGGGGAAGGGTAGGGAATAGGTCAATGGTGGCGGGGAAAAGCTTCTTAGGGACACTGGGGCGGGAAGAGGGTGAAGGTTTGGGAGTGAAGGAATTGGGAGTGGTTGTTGGAGGTGTTTGTCTGCTGTGTTTGGGTGCATGGGCTGGATGCTGTTGTGAGGTGGATGGTTGTTGAGTGTCTGAGTGCTTGCGTTTGTGTACTTTGGGGGAGGGGGCACAGAGACAGTGGGAGAGGACACAGGGGACGTGTGCATGGATGTGGGGGTGGTGATTGCCAGTACGGGGCGTGTAGTAATAGGCGTGCTGGTGATGGAGGTAGTGGATAAGGATGTAGTGCATGCAGGTGAGTGGAGGCGCTACTGGGAGGGAGATGGACGAGGAGGAGGAGGGGGACACAGTGGAGGCAGTGGATGTTGGTGTTTCTGCATCTGGATGGTGCTTGTGTGAGTGCCTGTGGGATGAAGTGTGGTGCTTGTGTTTGCCTGAGCCACTTCTTTGTGTTGATATGGGTGAATGCTGGTCTGAAGGTGTGCTTGGGATAGGCTAGGTTTGAGGGGATTGGGACTGGGTAGAGGAAGTTGGAGACGGGAGGCTGGAGGCAGGGACAATGGCTGCCATCAGTGAGTTGGCCAGAGCCTGGAATGCTCTCTGTTGGGCCGCCACGACAGAGTGAATACCCTCCAGGTATGTATTTGTTTTTTGCAAATGCCCTGCTAGACCCTGGATGGCATTCAGTATGGTTGTCTGCCCAACAGAGAGGGATCTCAGGAAGTCAATAGCCTCCTCACTGAGGGCAGCAGGGCTGACTGGGGCAGGGCCTGAGGTGCCTGGGGCAAAGGAGATGCCCACTCTCCTGGGTGAGCGGGCACGGGAAACACGCTGAGGGGCTGCTGGGAGGGTGGTGCTGGTATGGGGGTGGCGGCTGTACCTGTAGTTGGGGTGGGCACTGAGGTGTCAGCCACCGCCAGGGTGCTTCCATTGGAGGAGGAGTCGCTGTCGATACTGTCCCCTCCTGTCTCCGTCGTGGTGCTCCCCTTGCCCTCCGTCCCAACGGTGCCCTCACCGTCAGTGGATTCAGCCTCCAGGCCCTTGTGGGATGCAGCTCCCTCTGTCGCCCGTGCCTCTGCTCCTCCGCCAGATGATGCTAATGCACACAAGAACAGGGTGACAAAACAAAAAAGGGGGTGGGAGAGAGTATACACTTGGTCAATGCCAGCAACAACACTACCATTGGCGTACACAACTCACAGGGAACAGCCCTATGCACTAGGCCATGCACTACAAGTTACAATGCTAGTTACCAGCCATGGAGTACAATGCCAAACGCCATTAGCTGCACACCTGAAACCCACAGGACCCTGCCCGTTAGTACATGCCCACCAACATTATTGTGGTTGGAGTGCATCTGAGCTTGCCCATCATGGAACTTACCCTGCCATGTTCTAGGGGCACCCACATCCCACATCCCTAGGTAACACTTTAACACTCTCAAAGTCAAGAATCTGTACTCACCCCCTTGTGGCTGCTGTGATGCCGTCAAGTGCCCATCCAACTCCGGATAGGCCACCGCCAGGATGCGGAACATCGAGGGGGGCAGGGTACGACGGGCACCCCTTCCTATTTGGGAGGCTAGCCCCAGCTGGGCCTCCAGCATCTTCCTTGCCCAGTGGCGCAGGTCCTCCCGCCGTTTGCGGCAGTGGGTGCACTGCCTGTCAAAGACCCCCAGGGTCCGCACCTCCTTGGCGATGGCACGCCAAATACCCTTTTTCCGATGGGTGTTGACCTGCAGGAAAAATACATCAGAAAAAGTATTAGTGATACCGTCCAGACTGTCATACTCATGGCCCACCATATCCCTCCCATCCCCTTACCCACAGACATTGACCACCATACATGCAGCACTCTGCCCAGGACCCCTCAGCCCCCCCCACACAAGGCTTACACACACAGCACTCCATACATTCATGCCCCACGCATCGTGCTTACAGTGTACTCACCTGTTGGTCTGGAGGATCATAAAGTAAAGGTACTGGGGTAGGACCCAATCCACCAGTCTCTCCAACTCCTCCAAACTGAAGGCAGGGACCCTTTCCCCAGACACTCGAGCCATGGTCGCTTCCAGACACAGGTCACGGCAGCACTTGCAGTGTAGGTCCTCTCCTGGTGAAGGTCAGGTAGCAAGTGACTGAACAGATAGAAAATGGCGGTCACGTCCGCGGCGGTGCATACCGTCACCGCCGGCATACATCGCCATTGGCTCCTGGAACCCATAGGCCCCAATGATAACCAATGAGGTGTTGCACGGCGGTCATCGACAGCAGCAGCGCACAACGCCAGCGGTATTACTTCATTTCCACTTGTCCCTTCTCACAGGTCAGGCAGCCGCCATTTCAGGAGGGCACAGGCCATGGCACCTAACTGCGTCACATCAGACATAGGCACATTAACTGACTTACAAGTTCACATACTGTTTCTGTAAAACAAAAATCGCATATTAATCTGAGTATATGTTTGAATCTGACCTTCTGCTCACCGTTTTTCAACCTAGAGTTCAACCACTGAGGATGAATAGGAGATGGAGACATCCCCCGTGTACTGACCCCTGGTGGACCTGGCGACAATGGAGGACAGGCACATTATCCTAACCTACAGACTTGATAGGGCTACAATCCAAGAGCTGTGTGCCCAATTGGAGCCAGACCTGATTTCAGCTATCCGCCCCCCCACAGGTATCCCCCCTCTAGTGCAAGTCCTGTCAGTGCTCCATTTCTTGCCATGTGGTTCCTTCCAAGCAACAGTGGCCATGGCATCAGGGATGTCACAGCCTATGTTCTCAAACGAGCACAACAGAGTGTTGTCTGCCCTGCTGAAATATATGCACAGCTACATTATATTCCCCCAGGTGGATGATTTGGCCACAGTGAAGACTGACTTTTATGTACTGGGACATATCCCTAACATCATTGGTGCCATTGATGGTACACATATTGCCTTTGTCCTCTCCCCCCGGAGAAATGAATAGGTGTTCAGAAATCGAAAGAGCTTTCACTCTCTGAATGTGCAAATGGTGTGTTTGGAGGACCAGTACATCTCCCATGTCAATGCAAAGTATCCTGGCTCTGTGCATGATGCCTTTATCCTGAGGAATAGCAGCATCCCATATGTGATGTCTCAACTCCAGAGGCACCGCGTGTGGCTAATAGGTAAGCCCATGGTCCCCACCCAGTTGATGTAGGTATATGGGTATGGGGTTGTCCCTAAGGTTGAGTGTGTGGCTAACAGTTATCCCTCAATATTTACAGGTGACTCAGGTTACCCCAACCTCTCATGGCTATTGACCCCAGTGAGGAATGCCAGGACAAGGGCAGATTAACGTTGCAATGAGGCACATGGGTGAACAAGGAGGATCGTTGAGCGCACCTTTAGCCTCCTGAAGGCCAGATTCCGGTGCCTCCATCTGACAGGTGGATCTCTGTACTACTCACCCAAGAAGGTGTGCCAAATCATCGTTGCGTGTTGCGTATTGCATGTTGCAAAACCTGGACTTGAGACGCCAGGTGCATTTTCTGCAGGAGGATGAGCTTGGGGATGGTTGTGTGGCAGCGGTGGAGCCTGTGGCCAGTGACGAAGAGGAGGCAGAGGAAGAGGATGTGGACAACAGAACTACAATAATTCAACAGTACTTCCAGTGACACACAGGTATGACACTGTAACTTCACCTTCCATTGCAGTTTTGTGTTGGACATTGTACATGGCAGCCTGATTTCCCTATTTCTATGGCCCCTTACTGTAACCTTTGCCATCTCTATTTTCAGATATCTGTGCCCCACTCTGGCTCCTGGTGTATTTACTGCTGCCCACGACAGGTCATACCTATGTAAATAAAACTGTACATTTGAATTGCAATGTTTACAGCTTGTTTAAGTAATACATATTTCAATCATTTGACGGACTCCATACTTGTATTTGTTCCAAGGGTGTTTATTTCTGTGATAATATGTGTAGGGGGTATTGCAATGGGCTGGGTTGATGGTGGAGAAATGTCCAGGATAGAATCCAGTCTATTGGTATCACAGGTGCATTGTCCAAGGGGGCATAAGAAGTTGAGCAATGGCAGCTCAGGGTGGACAGGGTGACAGAGTGGGACACAAGGGTGACAATCAGGAGAGTCCTATTTCCTGGCGGGGGTCGTGGCAATGTTCTCTGGCTTCTGCCTGGATCGCAGGGACCTTTTGCATGGTGGTTCTCCTTCTGCAAGGGGGTGGGGTGCTGGTGGCCTGTTGTTCCAGTGGCGGGCCTTCTGTCCACTAGGGTCGGTAGAGGTGGAGGGCTGTTCTTTGGTGTGGCTAGTATCAGGTGCCCGTTGGTGTGCCACTGCCTCCATCATGGTGTTGGCCATGTCTGCCAGCACCCCTGCAATGGTGACTAGGGTGGTGTGGATGTCCCTCAGGTCCTCCCTGATCCCCAGGTACTGTCCCTCCTGTAGCTGCTAGGTCTCCTGCAGCTTGGCCAGTATCTGGCCCATCGTCTCCTGGGAATGGTGGTATGCTTCCAGGATGTTGGTGAGTGCCTCATGGAGAGTCGGTCTCAATAGCGGTCAACACCATCACCCACCACATGCTCATTGTCAGATTTCACAACATAAGCACCCATGGGACCACTATTAGATGGCTCGCCTCCTTACTCATCGACAGAACACACCGAGTCCACGTTCCACTCTTCACCTCCGAACCAAGTCAGTCATCTGCAGAGTCCCTTAAGGCTCATTACCTTCACAACATAGTCAGATCCCATGGGCTCAACATTATACCCTATGCCGATGGCACTCAACTCATCCTCTTCCTCTCCAAAAACTCCACTGCCATCAGAACCAACTTCCACCAATGCATGACTGACATCACCAGTTCAGGTGGATAAGGAATAACTGCCTCAAGTTCAACACAGACAAGACAGATGTCTTGATCTGTGGAGCCACAGGTCACCCAGGTATGCCTCCTGGTGGCCGAGGCATACTGGAACCCACTCCAATTTCCACTGTGCACCCCACAAATTTCGGTATCATCCTGGACAGCAAACTCACCATGAGGTCCCATGTCAAGCCTCTTTCTTCTTCATCCTGCGTATGTTATGTAAGATTTTCATGTGGTTTCCCCAAAACGTGAGACGCACCATCACCCAAACCCTCATCACCAGTCGACTGGACTATGGAAACCCTCTCTGCTTGAGAATCAATGGCCACCCAGTTCAAAGACTCATCCTGGATCTCCCTTGTTGCACCTACATCACCCCCTCCTTAAAAAACTCCAGTAGCTCCTGGTTCAGAAGAGATGCCATTCCAAATTCCTCACCCAAGTGTTCAAGGCCCTGCATGACTCTGGACCCACATAAATCAACCATCGCTGAGGTTGCACAAACCCTCCAGACACCTCTGCTCCACATCCCTAGCGTTGGCCCCTACCCTCCTCAAACAAAGCAGCAAAGCAATGCACCTCTTCTCCTACCGCAGAGGAAAAGCCTGGAATGCCCCCCGCACCTCAGACCTACCCTACTCTACAGGAGATCCATAGTACACAGAAAACTTGCCTCTTTGACTGAGATAGTGCCAGCACCTAGATACCCTCAACGGTGACACGTCATGCTCCACAAGTCAACTGATTGACTGATTCATCATGAAGAAGTTGCTGAAAGATTCACAGCATGCATGAAGAACCACTCTGCCTGGATAAATGTATTTGCCTAGACTTTATGGACATATATCCTACCCCAGTAAGCCAAGTGGACACCCTAAATCATTACTGACTCAAACCTCTTTCTGACATCATTGCACCGCATGACACAGTAACCCTCTAAGATATTTTATGATAACAAAAAACTTGTGATAGGCTTTTTACATACAGCTTTGTAGTAAATGCCTTGAAATCATCTGAGCTAGCTGTGCCTTAACCACCATACGCGTAGTTCAGCACATGTGTGGTTAAGGCACAGAAACAGCTATGCATTGCTTAAACAAGCGCGCTAATGCTTGCGTGGGAAACGTCTGCATTGTTTACAATGTGTGGTTGAGGACATTTCCACTAGTAAGTGCAAATCCAAATTTAAAAATCAGCAGTCCGTAGTTCAAGGCACTAGTAGCATACGTCACTTCCTGTGCAGAGGTGATAGAGATGCAGCAACCTTCATGGGCATAGGCTATCAACCCGAGGTATTTTTCATTATGATGTACAAGCTAAAATAATGGGGGTCATTCTGACCCTGGTGGTAATTACCGCCATGGCGGAGGTTGGCGGTAGCACCGCCAACAGGCTGGCGGTGCTCCGCCGGGCATTCTGACCGCGGCGGTACAGCCGCAGCCAGAAGCGGAAAGCCGGCGGTGTACCGCCGACTTTCCGCTGCCCATGGGAATCCGCCATGGCGGCGCAGCTTGCTGCGCCGCCATGGGGATTCTGACAGCCCATACCGCCATCCTGTTCCTGGCGGTTCACCCGCCAGGAACAGGATGGCGGTATGGGGTGTCGTGGGGCCCCTGGGGGCCCCTGCAGTGCCCATGCCAACGGCATGGGCACTGCAGGGGCCCGCGGGCGACGGGTGCAACTGCACCCGTCGCACCTTCCCACTCCGCCGGCTCCATTCTGAGCCGGCTTCCTCGTGGGAAGGGTGTTTCCCGCTGGGCTGGCGGGCGGACTTTCGCCGGTCGCCCGCCAGCCCAGTGGGAAAGCCAGAATGACCGCCGCGGTCTTTTGACCGCAGAGCGGTCTTTCGGCGGGAACCGCTTGGCGGGCGGCGACCGCCGTGGTCAGAATCACCCCCAATGTCTTTGATGGACTAACGTGCATGGTTGCTTCGCTTGGGGCTGAATATTTAGACTACTGGTAGCACAGCTTCTTTGGAACTGGTGAATTTGGCCATATGTATATATATATATACACATATGTTTATATATATATATATACATATATATGGATATATATGGATATATATATGTAGAGTTATATGTATTTGTATATATATATCTATGTATATCTCTATCTATATATATATATACATATACATAGATATATATACATAGATATATATATATATATACATATAGCAATATGGTGCTGGTGTTTCTCGGCTACATCCACACTAGCGAGGTCAATGCGATAAGCGGGAACCGGCCACCGCTTCATAAATAAGAAAAAGGAAATCTAGCACCTCCATCCTGGCCAATGGCTGTGAGGAAGATCTCTAGTAGATCGAAACATGTTGCCATTAAATACTTATCTTATCACTGATCACAAGCCTGTGGAGTGTGTTTTTTCTGGTACCAGGAAGGAGGTGCTAGATGTCCTTTTTCTTACATATATATATATACATAACTGGGCTGCAACGCACACCGGAGCAGAGGAAGGAGGCAGCTGCCAAATGACTCATCGCCAGATGACAAGGAGAGGAGGAAGACTCAGGTAAGTCCTCGTCTCTTTTGTTTTCATTGTTTTGTGCACACTGGTGCACAAACAAGGGCTCAAATGGCAGTTTTTGCTGCCTATGGCCCTGACCTGAATTCAGGCCAGGGCCGTAGTCAGCGAAAGCTGTCATTTCAGGCCTCGTGTGCACCGCCCTGCACAGTGTGGTGTACAACAGGCCTGGCAGGTTTTGTAGCCTACGGCCCAGGCCTGAATTCAGGCCAGGGGTGTAGGCAGTGAAAGAAAGCTGCTGTTTCAGGCTTCTTGTGCACCAGCCTGTCCCGTTTGCATTGCACACCGGACTGGCCGGTGCACAAGAGGCCTGAAACAGCAGCTTTCACTGCCTACAGCCCTCCTGAAGGAGGGCTCCGCGGGGCACAGGATTCCGGCTTCAAGGAATTCCACTGAGGTTTTTTTCAACTCCTTCAAATTCTGCAAAGCCGGACTCCATTCACTCTGCCCAGGACTATTAACCCCTTCGCTGCCAGGCCTTTTCCCCTCCTGTGCCGAGCCTTTTTTTGGTTATTGGGGCAGTTCGCTCTTAAACCCTCGTAACTTTTTCTCCACATAAGCTACCCATGCCAAATTTGTATCCTTTTTTCCAACATCTTAGGGTTTCTAGAGGTACCCAGACTTTGTGGGTTCCCCTGAAGGAGACCAAGAAATTAGCCAAAACACAGTGAAAATGTTGTTTAAAAAAAAAACACAAATGGAAATAAGGGCTGCAAAAGAAGGCTTGTGGTTTGTTTCCCCTGAAAATGGCATCAACAAAGGGTTTGCGGTGGTAAAATTACCATCTTCTCAGCTTTCAGGAACAGGCAGACTTGAATTAGAAAACCCAATTTTTCAACACAATTTTGACATTTTACTGGGACATACCCCACTTTTACTATTTTTTGTGCTTTCAGCCTCCTTCCAGTTAGTGACAGAAATGGGTGAGAAACCAATGCTGGATCCCAGAACGCTAAACATTTCTGAAAAGTAGACAAAATTCTGAATTCAGCAAGGGGTCACTTGTGCAGATCCTACAAATGTTTCCTACAGAAAATAACAGCTGAAATAAAAGAATATTGAAATTGAGGTAAAAAAACAGCAATTTTTCTCCACGTTTTACTCTGTAACTTCTTCCTGCGATGTCAGATTGTTGAAAGCAATATACCGTTACGTCTGCTGAGCTCTTCTGGTTGTGGGGATATATAGGGCCTGTAAGTTGATCAAGAACCCTAGGTACCCAGAGCCAATAAATGAGCTGCACCTTGCAATGGGTTTTCATTCTATACCGAGTATGCAGCAATTAATTTGCTGAAATATAAAAAGTGAAAAATAGGTCTCAAGAAAACCTTTGTATTTCCAAAATGGGCACAAAATAAGGTGTTGAGAAGAAGTGGTTATTTGTACATCTCTGAATTCCGGGGTGCCCATACTAGCATGTGAATTACAGGGCATTTCTCAAATAGATGTCTTTTTTACACACTGTCTTACATTTGTAAGGAAAAAATTTAGAGAAAGACAAGGGGCAATAACACTTGTTTTGCTATTCTGTGTTCCCCCACGTCTCCCGATAACAATGGTACCTCACTTGCATGGGTAGGCCTAAAGCTCGCGACAGGAAACACAAAATGGACACATCACATTTTTACATTGAAATCTGACATGTTTTTTGCAATGTGCCTAGCTGTAGATTTTGGCATCTAGCTCAGCCGGCACCAAGGGAAACCTACCAAACCTGTGCATTTTTTAAAACAAGACACCTATGGGAATCCAAGATGGCATGACTTGTGGGGCTCTGGCCAGGTTCTGTTACCCAGAATCCTTTGCAAACCCCAAAATTTGGCCCAAAAAAAAAGTTTTCCTCTCATTTCGGTGACAGAAAGTTCTGGAATCTGAGAGGAGCCACAAATTTCCTTCCACCCAGCGTTCCCCCAAGTCTCCCGATAAAAATGGTACCCCACCTGTGTGGGTAGGCCTAGAGCCCGCGGCAGGAAATGCCCCAAAACATAACATGGACACATCACATTTTCCCAAAGAAAACAGAGCTGTTTTGTGCAAAGTGCCTAGCTGTGGATTTTGGCCTTTAGCTCAGCCAGCACCTAGGGAAACCTAGCAAACTTGCACACTTTTGAAAACTAGACACCTAGAGAAATCCAAGACGGGGTGACTTGTGGGGCTCTGACCAGGTTCTGTTACCCAGAATCCTTTGCAAACCTCAAAATGTGGCCAAAAAAAAACCTTTTTCCTCTCATTTCGGTGACAGAAAGTTCTGGAATCTGAGAGGAGCCACAAATTTCCTTCCACCCAGCATTCCCCCAAGTCTCTCGATAAAAATTATACCTCACTTGTGTGGGTGGCCCAAGTGTCTGCAACAGAAAAACGCAAAAAAACCTGTAGAGATTGAGGGAATAGCACAGCGACTTGATAAGCACATATTTTTCTTTTATAAATCTTTTAGGCTGACTCTGCTTTGGGGACCCACACAAGTGAGGTATCATTTTCTTCGGAGACTGAGGGGAAGGCTGGGTGGTAGGAAATGTGTGCCGCAGCGGTGATCCTACAAAGAAAAGTGAGGAAAATATGCTTTTTTAAGCAAATTGTGAGGTTTACAGAGGAGTCTGGGTAAGAAAGTGTTGCGGGATCCAGGCAAGTCACACCTCCTTGGACTCCTTGGGGTGTCCATTTTTAAAACATGTCTGGGTTTGGTAGGTTTCCCTAGATGAAGGCCACAGCCGGGACCAAAAACATTGTTGCCCACCCCCAAACACAGGTAGTTTTGCAATAGATCATTTTGATGTATCCACGTACTTACGTGATGTTCCAAACACTAAAATTGTGAAAAGAAACGCACTTAGGTTATGTTAAAAAGACGCCTCACCCACCAACCAAGTTGGTGGCATGCTTCATCATCGGGATCCCACCCATGACACCTAGCGTATCACAGGTGTGCTGCAACGCCTGATTACAGCGGAGCAGGTTTTGGCATTTTTACCACACATACTGGTTGGATTTGGCACGAGAATGAGTGATGGTTCGGTGGATCAAATTTTATTAACAAGAGATCTCACAAAAATAAAATGCACTGTTAATAATTGAAAGGCCAAAAAACTGAACCAATGACTCACAGCTCATGAGCTGTAAAGCCACGACAAGGCACCAAACGCTTTACAGTACATTCAGACACCTTTCATACATGACATGCACAAGACCATTTACACCGCCAGCCATGGGCCCAGCACATTACAACACTCACATCGACAGACAGCGCCACTCAAGGGCCCATCAGTTACATACACCCACATGCCTGATACAGCAATCACACCAGGTGATGGGAGTGTGTGGACTGGCGTTTGGCTGGTAGTGTGTTGCAGTAGCCATCAGCAAGTCATTATTTACACTGCCAGCCAAGCGCCACTACACCCACCTTGGCATCACTTCTTTTTTTTTTAAACAAAGAAACCACTAACTAATTAGAAATAATTACAAACCTACAAACACAAAAGCTCTAACTAAGTACATGACAGAAATTCCAACCATGAAATTGAACACATGAAAATATAAAACAGGCAGTTTACACTCATGATAGTTCCCACTAATTCTTCTGGTTGTGGTAATTCCTGAAACAACCATCCACTTACAGCCCATTCTTTGAAGGACAATCTGGGCAGTACTTTCGAGTCTCGCTCAGGGTACCTCTTCGAGCACAAACTCTACATTTCTTAGCTGGAAAGTCTTTTTTGGGTGTGGGAAGAATGTGCTCAGCAAAGTGGCGATCTTTCAATCTAGCCACATCCTCCACCACTGCTTCTCTAGGAACTCTTGCTTGTTCCACCACAATAAGGCTCTCTATCACTGACTGCTGAAATTTCACAAATGTAATCTTTGACTCTGGAGACTTATCCTTAAACACAATAAAAGCATTAAAAGTTGCCAAGTGGAAGAGGTGAATTGCTAACTTCTTATACCAAACATAAGACTTACGAATAGCAGTATAGGGTTCAAACCTCTGATCAACTCTATCTACACCTCCCATGTGCTTATTACAATCTAAAATGCACACAGGTTTGCGCACTTCGGCAACCTGGCCCCAAACAGTCACAGGGGAAGTACTCTCATCATGGAAGGTACTTAGCATGTAGACACCCCTCCTGTCTGAAAATTTCAAAGCTAGCAGCTCATCATTCCGCAAGGCACTGCACTGTCCCCTCTCAAGTTTTCTACAGACAAGCTCCCTTGGATAGCCTTTCCAGTTACAACGAATTGTGCCACAAGCAACAGTATCCACTCTAAACAATTCCTTGAACAACTGCACTCCAGTGTAGAAGCTATCTACATACAAATGGTGACCTTTGTTAAACAGTTGTCTTCCAAGTTCGCACACAATTTTCTCAGTAACTCCAAAAGTGGGAGGGCAACCAGGGGGATCAATACTGGAATCCCTACCAGTGTAGATCCGGAAATTATACACACATCCTGTACTACTTTCAGATAGCTTATACAATTTAATTCCATATCGTGCCCTCTTGCTAGGAATGTACTGTCTAAAAACCAAACGACCCTTGAACAGGTCCAAAGACTCGTCCACAGCTATTTCTTTGCCTGGAACATAGACTTCTGAAAAACGAGCTACAAAATGATCAAGGACAGGCCTAATCTTAAAAAGACGGTCAGAATCAGGGTGATCTTGTGGCAAGGCTAAAGCATTGTCAACAAAGTGCAGCATCCTAAGAAGAAGCAAATATTGATTACGACTCATGGTTGCGGGAAATATAGCTGTTGCCATCAAGGGACTAGTAGACCAATAAGAAGCCAGTGATGGCTTCCTTATTAACCCAGTCAAACCCAAAAACCTTTTCATCTTCTCCAAATTTGTGGGAATCCACTGGGTAGCTCTAGAGTGTGGCCTAAGTCTAGTAACGTTTTCCCTCAAATACTGCTCCACATACAAATTAGACTGCTCAACAATCTCTTCCAAAAACACAACATCCATAAATAACTCAAAGAAATTGACAGGCAAAAAGTTCCCTGTATTGACTCTACAACCCGGGAGACCAGTGAAGGCAGCCAACTCTTGCTGCTCCATGTTTGGGGGAACCCAGAGTTCAGGTCTTCTAACGGGAAACCTTTCAGCCCCAGGTTGCTGCACTAATGGCACATCAGTGTCCTCCTCTAAAACAGGCCCTTCATCTGCACTGAGAGTGGCTTCCTCATCAGAAGATTCCTCTCCGACAGAAACTTCACTGCAGAATCTCTCACTTCCTCCTCTGCCTCAGATGCAGAGTTAGTCTCATAATCATGATCAGACAATGACTCAAAAAGCATACTAACAACCTGCTGAGCGGTCATCTTGCGGCTAGCCATGATTCTTCCTACGAAAAGTAACTGGACAAATGCACCACCAACAACCAGCACTGTGTAAGATAAGTAATAAACAAAGTGTGGCTTTATATAAAGAGTTATGTACTGAAAACGCTACCACTCACTTGCCGGAAAAACCTATTCACCAGCAACTACTCTGCACAGACACAATGATATCCCACTAAAAAGAAAGAAAGAAAATCAAATTAGAAATAAGACAACACAAATATTATTGTGCACAAATCTAAGGACAATTTCACACACAATCCTGCATTTAGTACACCACCTACAAACATGTCACTCATGCATGGCAACAATACTCCTTTGGAGTAAATTGTTTTTACTTACCAAAAACATTCAACTATGCAAACCACAGGTCAACCACCGCCAAAACCGCAAGGAGTCACAGCAAAGAAAGCAAAAGCTTTGAACTAGAACAAAAAGGAGAATTTTTTTAAATCACAAATGCAAATATTTCACCAGTTGATAAACACCCCACCATCAAGCATTTAGAACTTGGTGCCTGAGTGGATTCTGTCCCCAATAGGGGCAGATGGTCCTACTAAAAAATAGGCAGAAAATACTTTTAGTAGTATGTCCCCATGGGGAGCGACCCTTGCCCAAGGGGCCACCCCTGAACAAAAAAAAACACACACACACTATCCCTAGTTCCTAAGTGGCTTCTGCCCCCCTTGGGGGCAATGGGCCTACAAAAAATAGGCTGGGGGCAGAAATGGCCAACGGTTTTATGCCCCCCCCACAGAAATACACAAATAAAAAACATCCCTGAAGTTCCAGTGGTTTCTGCCCCCCTTGGGGGCAGATCAGCCTAAACATAATAGCCCGCTCTGGTCCCAAGGGGGGCAGAAATGGCCATAAGTAATATGCCCCCCTAAGGGGAGCGACCCTTGCCCAAGGGGCCACCCCCATCCTATAACCACACACACATATTATCCATGGTGCCTAAGTGGCTTCTGCTCCCCTTGGGGGCAGATGGGCCCAAAGAAATAGGCCGATCTGCCCCCAAGGGGAGCAGAAATGACCAACAGGTCTATGCCCCCCATGGAAATAAACAAATAAAAAACATCTCTGCCATTCCGGTGGTTTCTGCCCCCCTTGGGGACAGATCAGCCTAAAAATAATAGGCTGAGAAATGGCCATAAAACATGTGCCCCCCAAAGGGGAGAGACCCTTGCCTAAGGGGCCGCTCCCCGACACACAAACAGCACATTAAAACAAAAAAAAGAAAATCCCTGGCATCTGGTGGGCCTTCCAGCTGCCCGATCGCAGTGCGATCGGGCAGCAGGAATGCTCAAAGAGACATCGGGGAGAAGGAAAACCCTTTCCTTTCCCCCGAAGCCTCTTTGTTTGAAACCCCTCCACCTGTCGGATGAGAAACTTACCTGTTTCTTCGTGATCGCGCTGGAAGCAAATGGCTTCCAGCGCGACCGTCACCCTGTAATGATATCAGCGAGCGATCGTGCGCTGACGTCATTAGGGGGGTTGAGTGGTTCGGGGGTGGAAGGGGAAGGGCTTCCCCTTCCATCCCTGCCTTGGGGGGGTGGAAGGGAAGCCAACTGAGGGAGCGTTCCCTCCGAGCTCATGTCCGAGGACGTAATGGTTACATCCTCGGCACAGGAGCACTGTGCCGTCAGACGTAACCATTACGTCCCCGGCACAGAAGGGGTTAAAAAGTCACTGACATGGTGTCCACCACAACGTGGTGTATGTGAAAATAATTATGTCTAATGAAAATTTATTTTGTTTAATCATAATTAAATGTACTGGTAAAATATGATAATTAATATGAATTACAAAACGCATAGTTTGAAATTATTATTCAACTGTTTTATTTTCTTCTTGTTTAGCATTAGTTAAAAGGCCTACGTTTTAGTATTTTCTAGAAGCACGATGTTTAAAGGTTGCCTACTTCACTGAAATGTTTGTAAGTAGTTTATTAAACATCCTGTGTGACTATCACAGAGGAAAATCTATGTTCTGTTCTTACTTTACTTGATGTAGTTCCTTGAAATAATAATTGTAATTTTAAAAAATGGGCTCCAGTGCTCAATGTCATGTTTTATGTTGTATTTTAAAAATGTAATGTTTCTAAGGAAGCTGTCGACCAGAGAAGAGCATAAGAAGAATGGAAAGAGACACATCTGAAGCACAGATGAAAGTTTATTAGCTGCATACTAAACCACCTTATAATCTTGTCCAATAGAAGCCTAGCTAGTCACTTTTTGGGACTGTAATTTAGCAAGCTTTAGGAAATGCAAGTCAGTTTGAGATTCATTTTAGTTTAGTTTGTTTTGATGGCTATTGGTTTTTAGTGTTTAATTGGGTGATTTCTTACTCCTGTCTGAGTCAAAAGATTTAAGTCGACCTCTGAGGGTAGTAGATGTCACTGCCCTTTTATGTAACACCTTATAATAATATAAAATAATATAAGGTCACATGCCCACATGGTCTCCAACCAACCACTACTAAAAAACCACTTTCCAACAACCATGGGGTAATTACGAGCTGGGCGGTCCCAGGACCGCCATATTGGTGGTTGCGGTCATACCGCCAACAGGCTGGCGGAGAAGCCTGCCAAATTATGACTTTGGCTGTATTCCCTACGGAATACAGCTAATGCACCACTCGCACCGCCATTGTGTTCAGACCACCACGGATGACTGAAGGCACCTACAGGCCTTCGGAGACCATGTTTCCGCCGGACATATTATGAGGCTGCACACCACCAAGATTTCCGATGCCGTTGCACCACCATGGAAACCCAGGCAGAAACGAACTCCATAAAAGGGGATTCTCACCTTCAGGAAGCCATACTCGTCCGAAGCCACCATGGAACCAGAACTAGACATCATCCTGCTGCTCCTGCTTGCCGAAGGACTTCGGAATCCTTGCCGCCGCCGCTGACAGAACTATAAGTACACACACACTTACCTGTTACTGTTGTCTAATGTTGATTTTTGTACACTTAACAACATACCATCGGGAAGGGGGTGCAATGGCGATACTCACACGCAACTGTACACTGATACACACACTCACATACAGCCACACAGACAACCACACATACACAGTACACACATTAAAGCCAGCACACATGTCAAAAACACACACCAACGCTCGGAAACAAAGCACAGGCCCAGTCTCACACAATAACACACAACACCGCATCACGGCACAACAACACCACAATCGCACAATTGTCAACACATTGGTAAGCACTCACAGTAGACACTACCCAGGGACACATCACATATACAACACAACTTACAACCAACAGGGAACAAACACACACAATTGCACAATCATACAACTTACCAATTGACACACACAGCACATTGTGCCCATCAAACCACGCACAAAACAGGCACACTCACCTAATCAAAGCACACAAAGTCAGACAGCACAGCAACAAACACATGTCAACACAAACACCACACAATACAATGACAACAACATGTCTGCTACATACACATGCCCATCACACAACACACACTCTATCCCTGGGGGACAAAAGCACTGCACACACCCACACATACTGGCAATACAATACAGGAAGCACAAGCACCACACACAAACACAAATACTGACACACAACCAATGTCAGCCAGGAACAACTCTTACCTAGTAAAAGAAATGCAGGACAAAGATATAACCAGGAAACCAACACCTGGTTGGTCTGAATATATTTTCAGGACAAATAAGAATAAAGTCAAAGGCCATAAGCCAGTCCATTGTCCAATGAATTAGTAACAAAGGCACAAATTGGTGCCTCAAACGTGACTCCTGACTGCCATGTAACCTTCACACATAGGGGAATCAAGGGGGCAGGCAGGCATCTCAGGGATTATCTGGTGGGGTGGTGGCGGAGGAGGGGTTTGAGCTTATGCTTGGGAGGGGGCTTTGGGATTTGGCTTGGGAGAAGGGGTTTAGGTTTGAGCTTGGGGAGGTTTGGGTCTTCATGAGAGGGGTAGACTTCTTGGTGGGGAGAGGAGCATGGGTACTTGCAGGGGGGCTAGAGGAGGCCTTGGAGGTGCAAAGGATGGACTTGGGGAGGGAAACAGCATGTTTAGAGGTTTCACTGGGGAGAGGAATAGGGAAAAGGGCAAACTTAGAAATGAAAGCTTTTTTACACACATGGGGATGGCAATAGCAAAAGGGTTTGGGTGTGGAGGGTGAGGGAGTGGTTGCATGAGGTGTTGGTGTGGATGTCTTGGGTGCATGTTTGTGGGACGTATGCTTGTGGGTGGTGGGTGTCTGTTGGGTGGGTCAGTGAGGGCGTATATGTGTTTTGGGCCAAGGGGGGTGGAGGTGCTGGGGATGCTGTGGTAAGTGTGTGGCTGTCTGTTGGGGTGGTGACTGCAGGTATGGTGGATGTGCTGCATGTAGGAGTGTCAGAGGTTGTGGTATCGGTGGGTGTGGTGACTGGGGTGACTGGGGCAGATGTCTGAGGGTTTGCTGTGGTGCTGTCTATGGGTAGGACAGGTGTAGTGGCTAGATCTGCGAATGTTGGTATGGTGTCTGCAGGGGTGTCAGGTGTGCTGTCTGTGATTCTAGGAGTGGTGTGGGTGTCCGGGCAGATTGTGACTGTTGCTGTGTGTGCATCTTAATGTTGCTTGTGTGTATGCCGGTGGTCTGTCCTGTGGTGCTTTTGTTTGTCTGAACTACCCTTGGATGTTGAGGTGGATGCATGTCTGTCTGTTCGTGTTCTTTGGCTGGGTCAGGGAAGACGGTTTTGGGATTGGGAAGAGGAAGAGGAAGGTGGTGACTGGCTGCCATCAGTGTGGAGGCCAGAGATTGAAAGGATCTTTGCAGGCCAGTCAGTGCACTGTGAATGCCATCCAGGAACGCATTACTTTATTGGATTTTAGTTGCAAGTCCCTGGATGGCATTCACAATGGTCGCCTGACCCACAGAGATGGACCTCAAAAGGTCAATAGCCTCCTCACTGAGGGCAGCAGGGCTATCAGGTGCTGGGGCAGAGGTGCCTGCTACAAAGGAGACACCCATCCTCTTGGGTGAGCGGGCACGGTCAACTGGGTGGGGTGCTACAGGGAGGGCAGTGATAGAAAGGGAGTTGGCGGACAGAGATGGTACTGGGATGATCCCAGATGGGTCCCCCACCGCCAGGGAGTGTCCACCGGAGGAGGATTCCGAAGATGATGAGGTGCATCTTGACTCCCCCCTGGCATTCCCTTCACCCTCTAGGCCACTGGGTCCCTCGATATTCTCATGACCTGAGCCCTGTCTCCTTCACCTGCTGATGCTGGAAAACAGAAAGAGAGGTAGGGTCATCACATTCTTTTCATACACTAACATCACACCGTACACATCATTTACATTACATCTAGTTGTACTACATCCCCAGGTACACCAGATTAGTGGCAACATCATTTCACAACAAAAGATAATCTACACCCTTATATGGCAACAATGTCACACACCAGCTAAACCACTTATCTCACACCTACAATACAATTCTGGGTCCCTATCCACAGCAACATAGTCAACCAACAACCAAGCTATGGGAAATAGTGGTAACATTTCTTTCCACATATCGCATACACAAAATCTACACCTATAATATTAACTGACATCATGTACCAGAAAAGGAACCTTATCATGTGCTAAACACAAGACAGCATGTTGCATACATGCCAAAAACATTCCATGTCACATAATCCACAACCTTCACAATTAAAATTTGCAAACATGCACAACTATATTTGGCATATCCAAATCTGGAGTATGATAGAGTCTAAAGACGTCACCAACACATGTACCAATAGTGATGTAGGAAAGGATGATACATACTTTGTTGACCTAGTCACCTTAGTCATTCTCCACTTTTAACCATAGTCTTGCATACTCATAGGGGCCTATTTAGCCTATAGCATTTGCCCACAGACAACTACAGGTAGCAGAACTACTCCTTAAATACAATGGACACCTGTCATATGCATAACGGCCACTTACAGTTCAATGTATCATGATGAGAGGCAACATCAATAGCCCAATGTTTGAGTGGCGACATCACTATCCACACTTCAGACACGAGTAGTCTTACATTTGTATAGGAAAATGTCTACGAAACAAATCACATCTGAGTATACCATGATAGAGAAATACACCTTGAGGCAAGCCAAATGACACTACATATAACATTCCACCCACACGTGAATGTGAACTACCACACCTGCACCACAATGTAGTCAGTGCAAACAATAGGTTTCCATACTAAAAGCATTCAAACTATATCCAAAATAGCAAAAATATATGTGTATGACACATTACAATGTTAATTTATGACAGAACCTTACAATGTACACATGGTGTTAGAAAAAAACAGTGAAGAATGTTACTGCTTATAAGATGTCTTGGCCTTTTTAGCATGCCCACAACACAATCACTAAGGAAATGGTTGGGTAGCCACTTACCAGCCAAAGAACAGGTACATGGTACTAACATTCAGAGCTCTGATATCAATGTATGTATTGCAATAGTAGTCTAGTAATACCTCCATGGTTTCCAACATGTAGGCTGTCCACTCAGATGAGGCATTACAGGGGCCAATGTACAGCCCTTACTTACCAAATAGGTTCACCTCCTAAAAGCTCTAAGTAAGTTTAGCAAGTATGACATGTGAAATGTCAGCTGGACATCAATGCCTCACATGAAGTTGTCACTCATTAGAAACCTCAGGAAAATTAGGAATGACTTAAAATTGTCAGACTCTATGTCGCACATAGACAAGGGTTAAGGGTCATTGGTATAGACAGAGGGCAAAGACCTGAACAACTTAACCTCATAATATTGGGAGTATGGGCCTGTAGGTGGCAAGGAACAACCGTCAGGGTATATAAAGCAGTATAATGGTACACATATGAGACATTCCAATGGGCATCATCATATGTTTTTGGTCAGAAGGATAACATGAGAGAGTAATATATCCCTATACTCAATAGAATGTGCACACCTGTGTACCAATGTTGAGGACTGTACATCTATGTGTTCCCTGGCGACCTTTGACACTTTGCACTTACCACATTGTCACAGCTTAGATTCCATGACTTCATACACTGACCTGGCATAGGGATGAAAATGTGTTAAGTCAGTACTTATCCCCTTGTGGCTGCTGTGCTGGCTTCAAATGCCCATCCAACTCAGGATAGGCCACTTCCAATATGCAGGCCATTAGGGGAGTCAGGGTTCGACGGCCACCGCTTCTTCCTTGGGAGGACATTCCCAGATGGGCCCAGCGTCTCAGGTCCTCCCACCGCTTCCTACAGTGGGTGCTCCGCCAGCTGTGGACCACATGGTCCACACTTTCTTGGTGATGGCACATCAGATCCCCTTTTTCTGGTGGGTGTTGACCTGCATGGATGACACAGACAAGAGGAGAAAGTCATGACTACATGCACCATCCCAAAACAAGAAGGGTGAAACAAAAGTTAATGCAAGTAGCCATACATAAATTTCCTCCAACATCCCGTTCTATGTGAAATGACCATCTCAGGCCATGTGTGAAGTGGAGTCAAGCATACAACATGCATATCCAGTACTAGGTGTTGGCTAGAAACATATGACCAGACCACAAGCATGTCTTTAAACATTCAACTATTTCTAACACCACCTACAATTATAATGTTATACAGTATTTAGGTGGGCCATGATACATATCTCACATATTCCTTTCTATGTATCAGGGCTCAAAACTATCTAAGCACATGTACCCATGTCTGTCTACCCACACATATTATCCCAATCCTTCATTCCACCACATTTAATCAACATCATCATATACTAAACATGTCACACATTGGTATTGCATTGCACTTACCTGCTCCTCTGGTGTACCATAGAGCTGTCCATACAGCTCTATGGTGCACCAGATCTCCTCCACAAGTGTATCCAGCTCATCAGGCGGAAAGGCAGGGGTCCTACCACGTGTAGGACGTGGCATGATTGCTCCCAGAGGCAGAACACAGCAGCTCAGGTCGTGGAGGTTTTGCCAGCAGCAATGTCAGAAGTCAAGTGAGACATGAAGTATGAGATGGTGGTCAATTCTGCCACATACAGGACCGTCACCACGAGTGGACACCATCATTGGCCCAAGTTCACAAATGGCAGCAATGTGTTCCATTGGCAATATCCATCATGGTTTTGACCACCTAACGCCATGACAACATCCTCTGGCGGGGTTAGGTCACTTCCTGATGTCCAGTGCAGTAGGTCAGGCAGCTGCATTTTAAGGTTCGTACATGTACGTTAAGATTATGAAAGGTGTGTCATTGACTAAGATCGTATTTATGACAATGTGTTAAATGCTGGCTTTACGCAAATATGTGGCAATGTTAATGTAATATGAAGAGGATGTGAAAATGATGTATCCTAAGTCATGTACATGAAACAGTATTTTCAGCAGTATATTGGCAATCTGAACATAGTATAGGTGTTCCAAATATGTTTCACATGTTAAGTAAGTTGATGTCACTTTTACTGTCAGTGACATGTCTCTCCATTTAAAGAGCATGCTAGGGGATCTGACTACAGTATTTAGACAAATGTTGCCTAGGTATGTCCTGAGTACAACTTTATCACTGTTTCATGTGAGATAATATTGCTTTATCTGTGACGTTGGTGTGATCATGGTTAAGATGTATAGATTGCACCATACACTTACATTCTGGTGCTGTCCCACATAGTTACCCTGGCATGAGAAGAGCAAGACAACCTCCAGTGTTCCGTCCACTAGCGGGCCTGCACACAATGGAGGGACGACATGTCATCCAAATATACCGCTGGGATAGGCAGACAATCATGGATCTTTGTTGTCAGTTGGAGCCAGATCTGATGCCTACCATTTGTAATCCCAATTGCATACCTCCCATTGTCCAAGTCATGTCAGATCTACACTTCCTGGCCACTGGGTCCTTTCAAAATACAGTTGCCCTAACTGCGGGGATGTCTCAGCCCATGTTCAGTCTAGTTTTGAATGCTGTACTCTCTGCATTGTTGAATCACCTTGACAGCTACATCGGATTTCCCCAGTGTGAGGATTTGGCCCATGTAAAGGCTGATTTTTATGCTTTGGGACACATTCCACATGTGGTTGGAGCCATAAATGGCACCCTTATAGCTTTGGATCCCCCAAGTACCAATAAGTAGGTATATACAAACAGGTAAAACTTTCACTCCATCAACGTCCAAGTGGTCTGTTTGGCTGACCTCTACATTTCACAGTTTTGTGCAAAGTATCCTGGGTCAGTCCATGATTCCTTCATCATGCGGACCAGCAATATCCCACTGCTAATAACACAACTATACATAGAGAGGGCCTGGCTGGTTGGTAAGTCATATATGTCATGTGTGTCTGTACCTTTTATCTGCTGCCTCATATGTGAATGTCCAAGACTAATGTTTGGATTGTTGTAACTATATCTTACAGAGGACTCTGGAAAACCAAATCATCCTTGGTTGTTGACACCGGTGAGGTACCCAACCACGCCAGGTGAAGTCAGCTTCAATGAGGCCCACAGAATGACAGGGCTTATCGTGGAGTGGACTTTTGGGCTCCTGAAGGCAAGATTTCCAAGCATTGATAAGTCTGGAGGAGCCCTCTTCTACTCATTCAAGAAGGATTGTCAAATTATTGTTGCCTGCTGCATGCTCTACAACATCGCCCTGAGACGTAAAATACCATTCATACCAGATGAGGGGGAGCCAGCAGATCCTGTGGGTGGAAATACAGATTTGCCAAGTAAGGATGAGCATGATGTGGATGAAGCTGGAGACAACAGGGCTGATCTCATCAATCAGTACTTCAACTGACTCAAGGTATGTGATGTGATGTAACAAAAGTGATTCAGTGGGGTATTGGTAAGATTAGGAATTCCAGATAAGCGTGGCTCCAAAGCCCATGACTCAGAAATGTATGCAGATTGTTACTTGGAGTTGTGTACAGAACTAATATGTACATAGTCTAATGTTTTCACAATGCACAATTAAAGTCACATTTTTACATATGATTTGGCAGTGTAATGTACATGTATCAATGTGGCCTATACCTTATGTTTGTCAATTACAGATTGGAGATTGACTGTTTGACTCATCTTCATGTGGCAATATCAGACAGTGTCACAGGCAGATGGGATTTGCAGACTAACATGTGAAGTGAACATGGTTTAAACCAAGTACTGTCTGGCATGAGAATTGTGGTATATGAATTATGTGCCCAGACTGTCAGGACAGTGGGGTGGTAGTGTCCTTTCCACACTAAAGACCTGTTTGATATTGGAGGTGTGGCCAATGGTGCCATGTGTGTGTTTATTTGACTCTGACATGTCATAATGTGGTATCCAGACCCTCTAACTGTTTGTGTTGGAACTAACTTGTACATAGCTGTCAGTGTGCTTCCACTTTGCAGACCAATGTGTATGTGTCTAAAGACTAACATAGGTGAGTGGCAAGCCTACAGATACCTGACCATGGTAAGTGGAAGATTCCATGACTGGGGACATTATTAGTGACCTCTGTTTCATGGGGTATGGTCATTTGGGAGTTATGGTATGGATAGGTGATAAGGCTTTAGATGATGATACTTTGAACCAATCTGTTTGCCTCCTGGGATACTGAAAGGCTGACATGTCCTTAACCTCAGAAGTCTGTGGGTTGGTACGGTTAGCAGCAGTACTTCACTATGTGGTAATTGGCATTCTCCAAATAAATATGTGAGAATGTACAATACAGTTGATTTGTGTTATGTGTATAAGACATTGTGAATGCAATATGTATCCTGGTTACACAGTACATGTGTAATGGCCATGACAAATGTTTTACATTAGAGAGGAACATTTACAAGACTTGTCATACATGACAGATGTATATGGTTGATACTCCCACATGATCTGTGGTTAAGTGGTATTTATTGGGGAGTGCACAGCAAAATGAGTGATACAGAAATAACAAAAACAAAACAGTGAAGAGTTCAGTCATGGTGGATAAAATCATCAGGGTAGCTGCTACACCATTTGGAAAGTCCAGTGTCCTTGTACCACAGGAAAATCGAGATATGTTTCAGAACATTCAACATGGTGTATATATGACACACAAGGTGAACCAATCAGTAGAGGTTCACTTCCTGGCAGTGGGTATAGTCTTGGCATCTGCTACTCTTGTTGTCTGGGTGGACGTCCACATTTGCGGGGAGTTCTTCTGCTACAAAGGGTGGGGTGTCTGAGGCATTCACTTACCCTGGCAGGGCCTCCATTCCATTAGCAGCCACAAGTGTAGAGGGGCCTGATTTTTCATTGCTACTGAAAGAGGCATGATTTTGGGTACAAAACCGACTCAGGATGTTATTCATGTGCCTCAACACCCCAGCAATGGAAGCCAAGATGGCATTTTGGGCCTGCCACTGCTGCATGGCTTCCTGGTGGTTGTCCCTCTGCAGCTGTTGGATCACTCCCATCATGGTCAGTATCTGGCCCATCATGCCTTGGGAATGTTGGTAGGCTTCCAAGACTTGGGAGTTAGTGTCCTGGTTAGTTCTGTCCCTTGGAACCCCCATCCTCTGGCCCACACCATCCCTCCCACGTACACTACCCACAGGTACCTGTGCCCCTGGCACAGTGTGCCCACTCCCACTGGTGGCAGGACCATCATTGTCAAGGGTGTACCTGTATTGAGGGCACACAATGGAAGACAGTGTCCTTGGGACACAGCTTTGGGGGCGAATGGTTGCCTGTGACATGGATGCAACAGGGCTGGGAGGAGTCGATGTGAGTAGGTTGAGGCTCACAGTTGTTGACTGACCAGGTGTCCATGATGGGCCAGCTTCGTCCTCAGTGTCCAAACATCCAGGGGTGTTTTCAACACTGGGGCCTTCATCCAGACATGTAGTGGCAGTATCTGGTGCCCTCTCCATGTTGAGAATGGCAAGGTTACCTGTAGGAGAAGTGGAACACACAGTTGCTGTAAATGATGCAACAAGTGATGTTTAACTTTGACAAGTAGACTTGTTATATGACCTGTACATACTGCCTTTACATGATCCCCTGATATGACAATGACAGCTGCTCCCAAATCTCGGTTAGAGCAATGTGGTACACAGAGATTTACAATTGCATACACCATGGTCCAAGCTCTTGGAGTATGTTGGTGTTTAGATCACTGTTGACACCCTCATATCTTGTCTGAGTAAAGACATGACAATGCACATTTATCTCCTAGTAAGGTGTATGGCATAATTGATTCAACTAACAGCTGTACAATGCACAATGGTGAAAGAGCTGGCAAACAGTATGGGAGTTACCATTTGACCTGGGCCTCTGTATGGATGTGCTGCAAGTACATCCATTTTCCTATACAATTTCCCCCAGGTGAGTATACAACATTGTTAGGAATGTTTTCTCAAAGGTAAGTTTGGTAGGGGACATAGTTGTAGCTGTGTTTTGCTTGTAATCGTACTCGAAGTGGGCAATAGCATTGCTGTCATTGCTAGGAACTGTTAAAAATTGGTGCATTCAGGAGGGTCTACATCGATTGTTAGTTTCACATGCAAGAAATTTTGAAATGTACTACACTGTTCTGGTTTTCTTACAAGTGAAAAAGTGCCTGCTGGGATCTGTAGTGCTGTCAGTGCCTGTAGTTCACATGCCATACACAAACACTGTGGCCCCAGGTGAGTTTAGTTGGCATACTGTATGCCAGCGAGGGGTACTTAGACATTTGAACACAAGGGTGGTGGGTGGTTTGGTCATTGAGATGGGGAAAGGTGATCAGTGAGCATGAAAGACAAAACTTTTTGGTGACATGAATGGTGACCAGACTCCACTACCCCAGGTATTCCTGTCAGGCCCTCAGGATTCACGATGTCCAAGTCCTTCTCCTCCAATGATGTGAAAGTAGGGGGAGGAGCTGGTCCACCGCCTTTCTTGCAGACCGCCAGCTGGTGCCTGGCAGCCATTAAATGCACATTGAGATCGTTCCACCTCTTTCGGATGTCCTCCCTTGTGCGTGGGTAACTGCCTACAGAAATCACCCTCTCGACTATCCTTTGCCACAACTCCATTTTCCTGGCGATTGATGTTTGCGGGACCTCTGCTCCTATTGTTTGTTTTGCTATATCTTTAATTGTTGGCTTGTCTCTGGCTGTGTGTGGCATTCTGGTTGCAAAGGATTGTAGGTTGTGTAGGGGTGTCTTATATAGTGCAATGCATAGGTGTGTCGGGTGTGTGGATGTGTGTCAGGTCTGGGGTACTCAAACTATCCAATGGGGTGTAGTGTTCTGACTGATGTTACTTCGGACCGCCGCAGTTCGCACCGCCAATGGTTTTCCACCATGAAAGAATCCCTCTTGTGATTTGTGGACTGTAATATGATCGGAGACTTTTTGGCAGGCTGGCGGTGCTGGTGGTCGAACCACCTATTTTCCATCCTCCAGTGTCCTGGCAGTTTCGGAAATGTGGCTGTGTTTTGGCAGACTGAGCTCTGTGACTCTTAATACGGCGGTCAGATCGCCACCAACATGGATGTATTTGGTGACCACCACCACAGCGGTCTTGCCAAAAGACCACCAAACTCATAATGAGGCCCTTAGTCCCATTTTTATACTCTGTTTGTGCCGGATTTGCGTCATTTATTTTGGCGCAAATTTGGCGCAAACCTAAATCCATATTTATGCTTTGGCGCTAGACCCGTCTAGTACCAAAGTTATGGAGTGTATGCCATTTTTTGTACGTGAAAACCTACCTTGCGCTAATGACATGCAAGGTAGGTGTGCCCATGCAAAAAATGACTCTAAGGCATGGGCGCCTTATTTATCCCCCGGCGTCAAAATGACGCACAGGAGTAGGCGGTCCTTAAAACATGGTGCCAAGCTGGATTTGTGCAGTTTTTTAATGCCTGGGTCAGGGCAGGCGTTAGGGGACCTGTGGGCTCATTTCCATGGTGGGAGACCATGGATGCAGTCCACAGGTGTCCTTACCTATACCCAGGGACACCCCCTGCCACCCTCACTCACCCTGGAGGACACCAATAGATGAGGGGACCCATCTATGGTGAGCACAGGTAAGTGCATGTAAGTATTTTTTTAATGTTTTTTTAAGTGGCATGGGGGGCCTAACTTGGGCCCCCCTACATGCCACTGTGCCCAAAGGCCATGCCCAGGGGACAGAGGTCCCCTGGGCATGGCCATTGGGCAGGGGGGCATGACTCCTGTCTTTGCTAAGACAGGAGTCATTTCCATGGGGGTAGTGCGTCAAAAAATTGCGCTAGTCAGGTTAGAGCCAGTATTTCTTACTCTAACCTGACTCGCACCATTCTTTGGCGCACAACCCCCAGTCTTCCCTTCGCCTCCGCTGCCCGGTTACCATCATTTATTTTGACGCTAACCATACCGCAGTGCCGGCTACCGTCATTCCATAAATAAGGCGCCCGGATGGCGTGTTGGAATAGCAGTAGCCGGAGGTAAACTTTTTGACGCAAACCTGTACTAGCACAGATTTGCATCAAAAAGTATAAATATGGGCCTTAGTCTCTAAAAGAAGAAGCAGTTTTGAAAATCATGCTTTTTGGCTATCGGCTGGGAATTTCTGATGAATCGGTTTCAGCATCTCCAAGATAACATATCTGGTACAAATTACATTGATGAAGCATTACACGGATCAATTCACATGCCTGACCAATGGGAGTGCTGTCTCCACTGGTAAGAACGCTAAAGATGTTAAGAATGGAATTTACCATGACAAAGAAACACTCTTCGATGCACCCACTAATTCAAACAATCATTCTTTCATCTACAGTGTATTCTGTGTTAATCGGTTGGCTATATAGCAAAAAGAAAATCATGGGATCAAGAATAAATGGCAGAGGAAGAAGTATAAGCAGTGAAACAATTACCTTTCAAGGTAACTCTAATCTGAAAGCTAAGATTCCCAAATCCCTTTTTAAATATAAACCAATATTTTAATTCTACATATCAGAATCATTTTACTCTAGGGGTGGATCAAATTAAACGTTGGTCTTTGATGACTGGAAAAGGCAAAGCTCCTGGGCTTCGCATCAGACAAAAGCCCTCATTTGGGAAGGAGTGAAACAACACCACGACTTGTTTGTTGTGTGAAAAAGGCCGATTTAATGGAACAGGTGCACCTAATCATTAAACCTTGGCCTGTGCCTCACAAAACTAAATCCTCACTAGACATGGAAAACACCTATCCAATTTCCTTCCCCTCCCCTACTCCACCTTCCCCCTCCCTATAATCTCATCCTGCCTTCCCTTTAACCACTCTCATCTACCTAATTTTCCCATCCTATCCGCTTCTTCTGATCCTGTCCGCTAATGTCAAGCTCCCTGTCGCTACCTAATGCTCCTCCCCCCCTATAATACCTGAATTGCCCTGTCATCTACGTCCTCCGCACAAGTTTCATTATCTGCCATGAAGCTCTCACCGCCACCAGAAAAAGGCCCTGCCTTTTTCTGCCCCCCCCCCAAGCTAGTCCTCCTTCAACATTGCTTTCAGGCACTCCTTAAGCTGCAGAAGATATAGCTCCATCTCCATGAACGATAGATGCACCCCATCGTCTCAAAAAAATTCTGCATCTTCAAAGCACAAATCCGTGTATTCCAAATATGTCAAACCTTTCTCAATGCAGAAACACCTCATTTCCTTATTCAACTTACACCACGCCCTCTCTATAGCCCCCGGCTTCTTGGCCCCCCTCCAAACCTGATGCAGGACAAAAGTCGTAAAAATGACATGGCAACCCCTCCACTGCATCACAATAACCTGCAAATCCCGCTTCATGGTTTTCATGATATTAAGCCCCGTCGTAGCTACTAGATCATTTCCCCCTAAATAGATGCGCAACACATCTGGGCCCTGCCACGCACTGCTGCACTTTGCAAACGAGGCAAGAGTTCGTCCCAACGCATCCCCCCTTTGCCAAACTAGCGCACTTGATAACGGGCTGGGTCAAAACCTAACTTTTCCCCGATAACAGTCCTCCGGGCCTGGCGCTGAGCCCATTTTACGAAGGAATGTCCGACCAACCAAATGGAAATGTACGCTTGCTCAGGACCCAGCACCACACCTGTAAAAGAAAAGAAAATGAATACACATATACTTACTTAAGGTACACAGAATATCCTGTTATACCCAATACTCCCTCCCCCTCACGTAGCACTTAAAGCAATCTGACCTCCATCTCCCCAATGACATCAAATCTTCCCTGCCCCACCCTTTCCTCCCAGCTTCCGTAGCGACCCTGATCCGAAAAGAATGAGTACCAAACTGCTCTGCATCTAAACCCTAGGTCGCCAACCCTTTGCGCATGATTGCCAGCAACTGGGGCGCCGTCATTCTGCCCCCATCGTTGTGAGGAAACACCGACTGCCTTCTTCAACTGTCCACCCAAAACCCCTGGACAAATCGACAAATCAGGATATCAGCGAAGCAAAACCACCGCATGTACCCCTTTCTGGTCAGTCTTGGAACTCCTTATCTGCAACACCACGCCCTTGCCACTAAGGTGCACCTCGTGCAATTAGATGCCCAGGTTTCCTGCCAAACCCAATAATTTGGATACCCACAGTGCCCCAAAAAACAGCCATGACATTAGCGTTTGGAAAATGAATGCCTCCCCTGCATTAAAAAAAATCACTCCTAAGACAGCTCACAGCCTCTTTAATAAACTCAGCAACAACGGCCGCCTAATGTGACCCCCCTGCCCCTTTTCTTTTGCCCACCCTTCCAAAACCCTTTGACCCAGCTCCCCCGCTGATGGTGGGTAGCCCCCAAAAAGCTTACCCATAAATCCCAACGCCGCTAGCTTGCCTGCAATTGTAACCCTGGACTGACCTTTGTCAATCAGAGCCATAATGAATTGTACCACATCCTCAACCGTGTCCTCCAGTCTTACCCATCTCCGCGCCCCGGATCCCACAAACTCCTCCCAAGCCTTCGCATAAGCCTGTCTGGTGGATGGCGCTAATGAATTTAACACCAGCCATTGCATCCTCTATGCCTATTTTCCAGAGCTCTCCCGGCATAGCTGTCCTGCGCAGGTCCGTGCCCATGACTAACCCATGGAACCGATCCCACTGAGAACGAGACAAAGCATCAGCTTTGTCATTGTTCACCCCCGGAACATGCAGCGCTCTAAAAAAGATGTCATTCTGTAGGCAGCGCAGCACAAAAACCCGCAGGAGCTGTAAAACCTGCACGTCTTGCGCCAATTGCTGATTCACCAACTGCACCACCGCCAAGTTGTCCACCCGAAACAGTACACATTTATGCCATAGTGGGCTGCCCCACAGGCACACAGCTACCGCCAGTGGAAAAAGCTCCAAGAACGCTATACTGCGGCCACCATTCTTCCATTCAGTCAGCCATTCCTCCGCACACCATCGCCCCTCCCAATAGATCCCAAAACCCGCTGCCCCTGCTTCATCCCAAAATATCTGTACATCCCACTCGCAGTCCTGCCAGGCTTTCAAAGAAATTCCATTAAAGGTGTCCAAAAATGTGTTCCACATCTGCAAATCCTCACGCACACCCACTTTCAGCCGCACATGATGATGTGGGAGTGAATGCCCTGCCAGCGACAAAGCCAACCTCCTACAAAAGGTCCTCCCCACTCTCACCACTCGACAGGCAAAGTTTAAGTGTCCCAGCAGCACCTGAATGTCGTGCACCGTGACCTTACTTTTCTTCAACATGTCATAAATTCTCTGCATCATGTCAAGCTTCTTGTCATCCAGCAGTCCAGCTGTTCCCGTTACCGTATCCAGTTCAATACCCAGAAATGACAGCGCCGTACAAGGCCCCACTGTCTTTTAGGGAGCCAAGGGCACACCAAGGTCTCCCATGATCTCCTCAAACTGTCCCAGCACCGCTGCACAACACGTGCTGCCCACCGGAGCCACAAAGAAAAAGTCATCCAAATAATGCGTCACCTGCTTGAGTCCCGCAAACCGCGTGAATATCCATTGTAAAGCAGTACTAAAGCACTCAAAAAGCTCACAAGAACTGGAGCAGCCCAATGGGAGCGCTTTGTCCACATACCAGGACCCCTGAAACTGGATCCCCAGCAGCTCAAAATCATCAGTGTGGACAGGCAGCAGTCGAAAATCTAACTTGATGTCTGTCCTTGCCATCAATGCTCCTTGCCCAAGCTGTTCCACCATGTCGATTGCTACATCCACTGACGCGTAGGACACTTTGCCACATCATTTGGAATGAAATCATTGACCGACAACCCCTCCGGCCACGACAGATGGTGGATCAACCTAAATTGCCCATGTTCCTTCTTGGGCACTACACTAATTAGAGACACTATGAGATTCTGCATCGGCCAATCTGAAAAAGGGCCAGCCACGCGACCTTCTCTCACTTCTTTCTCCAACTTTTGACGCACCACCTCTTCTTTACCTCGCACTGACTGAAGGTTCTCCACCCACCGCCGCACCCTCGGTCCTGCGTATCCCAAGCGAAAACCGTATCCGAAACTCCATATCAGCAAGTCAGCGTCCGCGAGTTTGTCATACCCCGCTAAGCAAAACGCTAGTCTGTCCACATCAACCGGAGTAACCGCTTTTCCCCACAACGCCTTGTCTAAATCTCTGTCCATCCCAACCCCCGTAGCCAGTTGACTGCCCCCGCTAACAGCCTGTCCTTGTGCCTCTCCCAAGGTTGAGGCACTTTGTGGCCCTGTGCAATGTATGAGGGGGGTGACGGCCAACGCACTTGGAGTATTCATTCTGAAATTTGCAATATTCGCAGGAACATATTCGCTTGTTGTAATCCCAGCATGCGCCGGATCGTCCCGTACCGGTAGTGCTTGAGCTAGTGTGGCTAGTTCCCCGGTCCACACCCCTTGGGTGGGGTGCTCCGGAAAAGGCCGATAAGTGATAGGCAAACCACTGGCCGTAAAAACAGTCTTTCCGAACTTCGCCAGACCCATGGTGTGCTGCCATAAATCAGAATCTATCTCTCCCCACTTAACCTCCAGATCCGCGGCCATGTGAGCCCTAAACTCCTCATCATATTGCCGCCAGGCATAACCACCATAATTGAGGTGGGCCTTAAGTATGATGTCTATGTACTTAGATAACGCCACGGCCCTCCCCAAAAAAGCGCTCACAATAGACGCTAGCAAAACTCAAAAAGGCCGCTGTCCAATTTTCAATATTGACAGGTACCTTGGGCCTCTTTGTAAGCTCCCATTCTTCTTTTTTGGAGCCCTCCTTCGCCCGGACCTCCCGGTGTAGCAACTTCAAAACGTCTATATACTCGCCCTTCCAAATGTTGTCTTTTGTTGCCTGCATGAAATGAGCCCCCAGCGGTTTTGCGGTTCCCATGTACGCTAACTTAACCCTTTTTGGGGCCGGCTCCTCCTCCTTTCCCCCTGTCGCGGAGTCCGTCATCTGCGTCGCCTTTGGGCTGTCGCTATTCATTTGTCCGTCTGTCTTGGCGACCACCTTAAGTCCATCCTCTGAGCCGCTTTTTACTTCCCCACTCTCAGTTGCCACCCCCGCGTCCTGCACATACATGCCCTTCAACAAACACACCACATCCTCTCTCACCTCTGTCGCCACTGAAACAATCAAGCTTGTCAACCCCTTACCTGGAGATAATAACGGGGCCACTCCTGAGCCGTCTGCTTCTCCACCCGAGGTCCATCTCTCCCCCGTCCAGCAGACCGCACCTGCAACTGCTTTCCACCCTGTAACAACTGAATCACATCATCAGCGACCCCAACCCTTACCACACTCCCACCACTCTTGCTCATCACTACCTTCCACCAGCTCCCCTTTCTCGACGCTACTCCCTTCTGACCCTTCCGCCCTCCAAAATTCCTGCTCAGTCTCGACGTCCCTGCCAAAACCACCACATACAGCACAGCCGTCAGAAAATTCCTCTCTTGCCCTCTGTGTACCTGATGGGCCCGGACGTTGCTCCCCCTCGGCGCCGGTGGGCGCAAAACCCAGACCACCACACCGCCCAGCGGAAGCGTCGCACACCTGCTGATGCCATCCAGCAGGCCGCCTCGGGCCCCGCCTTCTCTTCCCGCCAGGGTTTCCGAGCCGCAATCTGCTCGCCTGGTTCTGTGTCGTCGAAATCCAAAACCTCCTGCCAACAAAGGTCCGATGTGCCGGGTTGTAAAAAGGCCTCCTCACATACCCCCTCTGACGACCCCCCAGGTCCTCCTGCCCCTTCCCCTTTGAACGGTACCTACCACATCCCTCCACCTCGCCTACCTGCCTGTGCCCCGTAAACTCGCGTGGGCACCTTAATGGTAAAACTAGTTGGTGGGTCCTCCTCTTCCTGCCCCTCATCCTCTCTTATCACACCATCCTTCTCCTCACTCCCACTCCACTGTAAAATGGTGGCCCATTCTTTTTAAACTGGCACCTTAGGGTTCTTTTCCTGGACCTGGCCACCTCTATCTAGCTCCAACTCCCTGCTTGGCTCCTGCCCAACCGTGCCTTTTTCTGGTGGCACTGGAAAATCCCTTGTGTGAAAATCCTCTGTGGTCCCCGCCCCCCCCCCCGTAGGCACTCCCCCAACCCCATCCTGCGGTCCTCACCCTTTGCAGCACCTTTTTGTGAGGGCTGGCAGGCTGTTCCCCTCTTTCCCGAGCCTCTCTGGCCCGTCCCCCCTCCCCTAGCACTGTCCGGGCGTGCCGCCCAGGCCGCGCCCGGCTCATTTCCCTTCACCCCGCCCCACTTCTCTAGCACGCTGCATGAACCCTCCGCCCGTCGGGATTCCCTTTCGGGCCTGCCCAGGCCAGCCCCACCTTTCTCGCGCCTCCCGCCGCCCAGGCCGCACCCTTCCTCCCAGGCCCTCCCTTGTCCCGCCCGCCCCTCCTCACCTGTGAGACTGTCCTGGCGGCACGCGGCGGCGAACACGCCATGACTGCTGCCGCAACTCCCACACACGCTCTGCGCACCGGGCGCAGCGGCCCCAACACCGCCGGCTGCACTAGATCCATGCAACCGGCCTGCTTCAGCAGAGCCAACGCTTTCCGGACCTTGTCTTCTGCCATCTGCTCCCAGGTAACCTCGAACCCCTATACCTTGCCTGCCTGATTTGGGGGGTACTCACCGCCCGGCGGAAGATATTTTATGATAGATCTCACTTCTTCTCCTTTATGTTTTCCTTTCTGCACTCTCTCTTTTTTTTTTCTTTTTTACCAAAACATACACTACTTGAAAAAACGGCCAAAAAACACTAACGCCCTGCTGAAAACGCTCCGGCCACCGGGTCACCTTCAACAAAATGGTGGCCGTGAGCGAAAAATGTTTGAATATATATCCCCCTACCCATCCCACCAAAATGACGCCCAAGAAGCCCAACCGCGTTGCGGGCCGTACCACCCATCCCAAAGACCCTAGGGGGGAAACTCCTCGTTCCTCCTCCCCCCCTGGGACCCCATTGCAAGAAACTAGTGCATCGCTCATGATACGCCAATTTGCTTGCGTAGCCCTCCACCCCTCTAACGACACCGTGGTATCGCTGTATCTACCATACAGTGCACCTGGCACTCATTAGCACAGCTACATTAGAATTTCTGGCACAGTTGGGGTGCTTTGCTGGACCAGTGTCAAAAATGTGATGCTAGTGCAGCAAAGCACAGGGAGGCCCATAGAACAAAGCACAGCATCACTTTAACGCCTGCCCTGAGCAGGCATCAAAAAATGATGCTAGAATGAATCAGTGAAATCTTTTAGATTTTACTGCGGCATTCCTAAGGGCCTTTTTGCTGGGGAAAGGCTCCCTCACATGCATTACAAACTGGCGCAATGGTCCCATTGCACCAGTTTGTAAATACGCTGCAGGGTTGGGGACTGTTCTACGCCACCGTACCATAAAACAAGCATTTTAAATGCAACGCGTCT
This sequence comes from Pleurodeles waltl, assembly GCF_031143425.1. NCBI lineage: Eukaryota > Metazoa > Chordata > Amphibia > Caudata > Salamandridae > Pleurodeles > Pleurodeles waltl. The sequence goes on from NC_090440.1 coordinate 1,710,641,516, forward strand.
CGCATTTGTTTGAGATAGAGCTATTAGCGTTGTAAAGCAAAAACAAAAGCAGCGCGATCGCGCTATGTAAAATGCAGCGCGATCACGCTGGGTGGAAAATAAACAGATAAAGTAGTCCGGACTCCAGGCTGAAAACATGGAGCCTCCTATGTTTTTGGTACTTTACCGGTGCTGTGTAGGTTGGCTAAACACCGGAAAAGGCATGACGTATGCATGCCTTTCACAAATGAAAGCAAGCAGATTTTAAAAGGCAAGCCCACGAACCAATGTAAGTGACTAACGTGGCATGGGCGTGGTTTCAAGCCCAAAGAGAGATTACAGAATGGACGGAGCACTTTGTGATCGCCCATAAAAAATGATGCTACGGTGGCCCAAGGGACTTGTAAATGAGCCCCAAAGTTTAGCTGTGCTCCACACTCCTTTTTTGACGTCCCCCACCCTCAGCCCTCCTACAAAGATTTGCCACAGAAGTCAAGTGCAAAAGGCACTTCAAATAAGCACTGCCAGAGACAAGCTAAAATGAGTGTATTACGACGGTTTCAAATTCAGGATAAAAATTATACTCACCTTTACTTCACAAGACTCCTTGTCAGTTACGCAGCAATTGTTCAAGGCTCCGTGCATCTGCCTTCAAGAATCATCTAGTAGAAGTAATATTAAGAACAACTGTGGTGAAAGGCGAATCACCCCAGAACGCTAACTAAGTAATTTTACAACAAGATACAATATGAAATAAGCTTAAAGTTGTCTACCTTGACGTAGAGGTCAGTAAAAAAAAAGCTGTGAAGGTAGCATTAGAGAACAAAGCAATTGGGCAGAGGCCTACAAATTATGGTGTTCGTGGCTTCCCCGAATATAAACCAATCACCAGCCCTTCGCTTCTCCACATGCAGTTCTACGTCCTTGTCACAACTTTGGAATTTCCCTACATCTTCACCTAGTGCCCCCAAAAACGTACTGTGTTCATCTTCCAATAGGATGCCTGGTCTACAAAGAATTCTGCAGACTTCCTACTAGGTCGTTTGTTGTAATTGTTGAAAGATGAATTCTTACACAAGTTGCTGATAAGCCATTTATTCAATCAGAGGTAATCCAAAACACAACCAGCACTAGGCACAGCGAGCGACCTATCGCATTGTTCAAAAGCATGAAATACCTACACGTCATAATGCACTTTACATGAACATCCTCCCCTCCCCAAGTCATTGGCTACAAATATCCCCAAGCTCATCACAACATCGTTGAATCTGAAAGGCCAGTAGCGGAGAGGACAAGTCCATCTCATTTCAAGTGAAAGGAATTGCCTCTGAGGACTACACAATGAAAATCAACTTGGTCAGGGAATGTCACTGTTTCACTTGTGATTCTCTGTCCTCTCTCCTCTTCTTGCACCTATCCAGCTCCATAGTCTGTAACTCCTTCAAGTGCAGTATGTTGTATCCTAACGTAGTACATAGCATTCGCCTTATCATCTCCCATCCTGTCTCTGATATGTTGCCTTCCAACATCTGTGCAAAGTGCTTTTAGGTGTCAAGCATACACTAAATAAATGACAAATGCTGATAAATAAACTAGATGTGAGGTGGAACATTCTCAGACTTCAGTCAGAGAGACCATGGGTGTCCTCCCATGATGAAACCTCATTCAATAAACATGCGAAGGTTCAATAGCTGCATCCATCCTTCACTGTCTCATACTCGGGGTCAGACAATGCTCTGGGGTTCATCTGAGAGTCTACCCAGTCTATGAAATCCCAAACTAACAAAGAGCGTAGTTGTGTTATGAATAATGGTCCACACTCGACATAGTATTCTATTATTAGAGTTTATTGCAAGTAAAATAAGGAGCAGACAGGCAAGCATCTTTCACAGCTCACCTATCTCATTAACTGTCACTATGCTTAGTAATTAGGGGCCATATGTACGAACACTTTTTCCCATAGACACAGAATGGGTAAAAACCTTTGCTACATCTGGCCCGACAGGAGCATATTGTCTGTGTCATCACACTCTGTTATCAGATTCTAATATATTAAAGAGACCCACAACACATCCCCCTTTCTAAACAAAATAAGTATCATAACATTAATTCACTAAGGGGGTCATTACGACCTTGGCGGTCTTTTCGCAAGACCGCCGAGGTACCGCCATGCTGAAGACCGCCAGTGGTGGCAGTCTTCCGAGCCGCGTATTATGACCGCTGGCAGCCCACCGTCCATTTTCGTACGGAAAGCCGCCAGCAGCCATACTGGCGGACGGCGGGAAAGTGTAGGTTGCTCAACCTCCACCGCCATGTCAACAGAACACCGCCCACTGAATACCGTCCCATGATTCGGTGTGGCGGTGTTCTGGTGACGGTGTGCTTGTGGCGGAGCTGCCCCCATGGATCCCGTCCCTTCCCGGAGGATCAACGGACAAGGTAAGTTGATCGTCCGTTAGGGAAGGGGGTGGGGGGGTGTTGTGTGTTGTGTGAGTGCATGGGGTGTGCATGTGAGAGTGTAGAGGGGGTGAGTGAGTGTATGCGTGCAGGGGTATTGTGTGTATGGGAAATGTGCGTGGGTCGGACGGTGTGCATGTCTGTTTGTATGTGTGTGGGTATGTGTTGTCGGGGTGTATGTGTGCGTGTAGGGGTGTGTATATGTGCATGTTGGGGGGGGTGCGTGTAGGGGTGTGCATATGTACAAGGTTCGGGGTAGGAGTGGGGAGGGGGGTTGTGCAACCCTTGGGGGTGACAAAGGAGTGGGGGTGGGGAGAGGATTCGTAGGGGGTAGCGGGGTGGGGGAGACCCCTATCTGTGCCAGGGAAGGAATTCCCTGGCACTGATAGTGCCTACCGCCATGGATCTCATGGCGGTTCCCAACCACCCGAGATCCATGGCGGTATGTAGGGTCCTGATACCGTCGGCGGTCTAGTGACGACCACCGGGCTGTAGACCGCAATCTCCAGCCCAGCGGTCTTCACCGCCATGGCGGTCGGAATGGTGAAGTGGCGGGTGACCGCGGCGGTAACCGCCCCGGTCATAATTCCAGTTTTTTTCTGCCACTTTACCACCGACCGCCAGGGTCATAATGACCCCCAAAGTATCATAATATTAAATTACTAAACTATTTTAAGTGATCCTGAAGCGTTTGTCTTTTTCCCCAAAAATAAAAATTAAACAGAAACTCTAGAAAATAAGACAAAATGTATATATTAAAATTTAAAAAGGAAATTTTTCAGAGATGTAATCCTTTAGCCAGAATGGAGGTTTCTTGTGACACTTAGGGGGTCATTCTAAGTTTGGCTGCCAAATGACCGCTCCGCGGTCACAAGACCTCGGGGGCCATTCAGACTTTCCCGCTGGGCCGGCGGGCGCCCGCCAAGAGAGCGCCCGCCGGCCCAGCGGGAAAGGCCCTGCAACACAGAAGCCGGCTCCGAATGGAGCCGGCGGTGTTGCAGGGGTGCGACGGGTGCAGTTGCACCCGTCGCGATTTTCACTGTCTGCTATGCAGACAGTGAAAATCATGCTGGGGCCCTGTTAGGGGGCCCCACGACACCCGTTCCTGCCATCCTGTTCCTGGCGGTAAAAACCGCCAGAAACAGGCTGGCGGGAAAGGGGTCGGCCATGGAGGTTCAGCCCAGCCAGGGGAAATCCGGCGGGAAACCGCTGGATCCCCTTTTCTGACCGCGGCTTTACCGCCGCGGTCAGAATGGGCAGGAAAGCACCGCCAGCCTGTTGGCGGTGCTTTCCGTCGTTCACGGCCCTGGCGGGTTTTACCGCCAGGGTCGGAATGACCCCCTTAGTGTCCTTGGATCTTTCATCATTTAAGTCATTGTTGTTATCTTCGTGTTCCCTATTCTCATTCTACTGTGTCACTGAGGTTTCATCACGTGCAATGTCAACCCCTGAAGTGCTACTTCCATTAGTAACATTTGCCTTGTCAACATTGTTGTCATTTTAACTCTCACTACTATCTACCATGACATCATCTAATCCATCACAAGTGGACTCAGAATGAATTGTAGTAGGACTGAGTGGAAAGCATTTTGCAATTCTCTTAAGGTTCCAGATCTTCCCATCTGACAAACATACTGCATTTTTCAACACTTCTACAACTTCCATTGGTTCATAAAATTAACTTTCACCTTTAGGAACTTTGTTAGGCATCTTAACTTGCAACCATTGACGCACACTAAGCTGACGTTCATTAGTGCCATGTTTTACATCATACCATTTTTCTTTTTAACTGTGTAGACACCATCCTATTATGTTCTTCTTCCTTTGACCATTGTACAACCTTAGATTTAAATAGCCATCCCGGATTATACTTAGTCCTAGGATTTCTTCCTTGCATAAGAAAAAGTGGTGAATATCCTATTTTTCACAATTGGTCACCCTATATGTCCACACTGTTTTTTTCAACTGAGGTTCCCAGTCACAGCCTCCTAAAACAGACAGTTGGATGGCATTTTTGATTCCTCTATTGAAGCGTTCCACAACAGCATTACTATTCAAGTTGTACAGTGACGTTATTCTGCGTGTAATTGCTAGTCGATCAAAATACTCTTTTGGTTTGTTGGACATAAACTGTACCCCATTGTCACTTAATACATTTGTAGATATCCCCTCCATCGAACAAATGTCATATATGAAACTCAGTACAGCATCAGTATCCACTTTATGCACTACCTTGGTCACTGGCCACCTAGAGAACATGTCCATTAGTACTATAACAAATGTTCCCATGTCTCCTATAGGACCCATTATATCAATTGCCACAGACTCCCAGGGTGCTTTTGGGACTGAAAACATTCTCATTGGAGGATTCAATATCATCAAAGTTGAATCTGCACTTTTACATTTGGAACATTCACGTACATACCTCTTAATGCCAACATCCATCACAGGCCACCAAAATGAGCTTTTGACCCTTTACTTTATTCTTATTATTCCAAAGTGACCTTTATGAAAAAGGTCTTCGATTAATTCATACAAAGCATGGTATACCACGTTCACCTCTCCAAATGTGACCCTCTTGCATACACAAATCCATTCTAACCTCCCAAAAAGATTTACATTGCTTCTCCAATTTAGATTTATGTGGCCATCCATTTTGCAAATACAATGTTCCATTCATTAACATATTATCCTCTTTGTATGCAAGGTCCCATACTTATTTCTTAATGCAAGTATTCTCTGAATTGTTTACATATGCATTTTGAAGATCATTCCAAACTTCATCCTCACATTCAACTGATTGTTTGGGCATACGGGACAGAAAATCAGCAATCACATTTACTTTCAGTTGTAGGTGTTCCACTTGGTAGGTGTAATTTTGTCATTTTACAGAGAGTGTAGCTAATCTAGCAGAAAATTGATAGTACCTTCTGTTGTTAAAATCCTAACCAAGGGTTTGTGGTCACACCTCAATGTAAAACACCTTCCCCACACAAAGGTCCTAAATTGGTCAACCGCCCGTGCACATGCAAGAGATTCTTTTTCTATCACAGAAGATCTTTCTTCTGAAAAAAATCTAGATGCATACACAATTACATATTCTTTACTGTTGTGCTTCATCAGGTTAATTACAAACCCCATCCACTTACAACTTGCATTATTGGTGAATATCCAAGGAATATTGGGATCAAAACATTTGAGTGATGCCACATTAGCAATGCAATTTTTCACTGTTTGAAAATCCATCTCACATTCAACAGTCCACTCAAATTTACATTTAGCTTTCACTAATTGTTTGATATTACGGGGCAAATTTAACAGCCCTTTGCGCCATCTAACAACACATTAGCATATTTTCTTTTATGCCAGTGTGGTGTTGGATGGCCAAAAACTCCACACCAGATTTGAAAAGTGGCGCAATGCATGCATTGCGCTACATGCATGCACCACGCCTTATGTATGTAAAAGGGCAGTCTCCCAATTTGGGGGCTGAAAAAATGGCACAAAGAAATCTAAGAGATTTCTTTATGTCATTATTTTTGGCACTTTTAATGCCTGCTCAAAGCAGGGGTTGAAAGGAGGCACAACAATATTCATAATGGGCCTCAATGGGCTTTGCAGGATTAACGTCAACATTTATGACACTAATCCTGTAAAGCTCCAAACTAGCATCAAAAACTTTGACGCTAGTTCCCTAACTACCCCCATGGTGGTATTAGGGGCCATGGTGGTGTTAGGGTGGCGCTAAGGTGTGCAAGAAAAGTGGTGCTGTACTGGGTGCAGTGCGACTTTTCTTAAATCTGGTCCGATAAAAGATCTCACTTCCTCCTTATTTGGGGGTGCTGGTGCATTCGGTATAGCATCCACCAAAGATGGTTTAGATCTGATTCCCTCACAATCTATTATGTGCCCCAAATATGTACCACTAGTTTCTGCAGATGAGGATTTTGAATATTCAATTCTCAACCCATGATCCTAAAATCCTCAGCACCTCCTCCAAAAACTGGTCATGTTCAGCCTTATCCCTTCCATAGATCAAAATATCATCTTGAAAAGAATCTAACAAATTTAAATTTCCCAAATAGATGATGCATTAAGCACTGAAACACAGCTGCTGCCTATGCCAAACCAAAAAGCATTCTTTTAAATTGGTAACAACTATGTGGCATGATAAACACTGTAAGATCTTTGCTATCCTCAGATAAAGAAATTTGATGGTATGCTGCTGAAAGATCAATGGTAGAAATCCATTTAGCGCTATTCAGCATAGATAACCTTTCAATTATTTTTGGAAAGGGGAATTGATCCACTATTATGCTACCGTTAAGATGTCGTAAATCCACACATAATAATTTACCATTAGATTGACGTGCTACCACCAGAGGTGAAATCCATGCTGAAGAGTCTATAGGCTCAATTGTATCAGCAACCAGTATATTGTATAGAAACAGGAAGAATGTTTTTGACTTTGTGAATTTTGGGCACTGCACATTCCTTAAGTCTTATTTTGCATTCAAGCCCTTGTAGATTGCCAATAGATTTGCTGAATAACTTAGGAAATTTCTTTACCATTCTCTCACTTATTTTCACTCCTTCATTCACCACTAGTACTTGTTCTTTAATGTTGGGATCCAAAATATTATGGAGATTTTTTTGTTCCTGCCACACTAATACTGATGGTCCATTTTTTTGCAAAATACAGTTTACTATATGCTTGTCTATTTTTTAATCACATTTGAACCATCGAAAACCAATAATATCTATCTTTTCACCTCCATAACCTTCAGGTTGTATATCCATTGCAAATAATTTTGTTTCTACTTTACTTACAAATGTTTTCTTCCAAACCTCTACAGTAATAATAGTATAAGGTGTCCCTAAATCTGTAAAGATTTTCAGGGGTAAACCTCCAATTTTCATCCTACAGTCAGGCCTATTACCTATTAACAAACGGCCATCTTTGATATTTAAAATAAGTTTCTCCTGAAGTTTATTAACATACTTCACTGTATCTTCCTCATTTTCTGTAGAATCACCCCCTTCCAATTCACACTAATTTATATATTTAACATTGGTGGATTTCCTATGACACACCTTGGCTTAATGGCCCACCACACCACAGTTTGTACATTTTACTTTCTTAGCGGGGCATGATCTTGCAAGTGGTCAAGTCTATTACATTTAAAGCATCTTGGGCATCCTTAGAAGAGTTTCCTGATTTTGAACTCTACCACTAACATGTTTGTAGTTTCTACTAATTTTTGATACAATATCAGGTGCTTTTGCTTTACTCTTTAAAGCAATAGCACACCTGCTGGAAGTTTCTGCTTTGTGAACAATAGCTAGCACATCATTCAAAAATGTGTCTCCATTCATCCACAGTCTTAATTGAATACCTGGATTGCATGTGTGCATAACTATTTGGTCTCTTATTAGGTCTTCTAACAGAACCCCAAATGCACAATCATTAGCCAACTTTCTTAATTCACTAACATAATCATCAATTAATTCATGTTTCAATTGGTGTTTTTTAATTTGTTAATTTGTACCTTGTTACTCCAATGCATACTTTTGGAGCAAAGTGCTTATCCAAATTTTCAATAGCTAAATAAAACACATTAGAATCTCCATTACCCATCACAGACATATGCATTTGATTATAGCTTTTCAACCCCTGAGGACCTAAGGAATGCAATAAAATAATTTTTTAGTGCTCCAGTGACATCTTTCCTTAAACATCCACCGTTCCAATGCAATTCAGAGTTTGTTGACTCATAGTGTGTGGATGTGGAATTGTTCACTGTCCTTACTTCACTGCCCAAACTTCACCACTCCTCACACTCAGCTTTGTATCGTGATAGATGCCTCACACTTGTGCAGGTAACTCAAGGTTTTTGTGACGCCGCACATGCTTCTAACGCCCAACTTGACTCATGCTGCCGACTAGATAAATGGATTTTATTTTGCCGATAATTGCACTGCTATGAATACCTTCAGCTGGTGTGACTTCTCTGAAGTCGCCAGTCAGTAAACAGCTGAAAGGTTGACACAAATCTTCCTTTTTACTCGCACGGACAATGTATAATTATTTATGTTCTTTTCTGCTGCACTCTGTCTGCTCCTCACAACAGTTCCATCTCGTCGCAAAATTTTATTATTTCACCAAGCTACTCAAAGGCATCATTTATTTTTTTGTAAATCACACTGTGGCCACAACAGGTTTGCCCTACTATGTTTCAAACTACACAGCACAATGAAAGTGGATATCAACCAGACATTAAACTATAATCCACAAGTGATCCAGGATTACATTTATGGAGCATTACTGGTGAGTTGGATACCGTGCCACTCTGCTGGGACAAGAATTAAGGTCACTTAACATGGAGGGTCACTGTGGGTCATCTTCTAGTCTTCGCACGTGAGGTCCATTTCTTTTTTTTTTTTTACAAACTTTTTATTGAATTTTTAACTGAGGTGAGTCAGTAACACAAAAGTCCATGCCTTTGGCCCATACCACAACCAATGGGGCAACCACCTCTTTCCAGGACTTTGCAATATCACTCTTGGCTACTATGAGGCCCAACCATAGGAGTACCATCTGGTATTGTGGGCCTCCCAACTTGTCTGTTATCTAAAGTAACCAATGTGGGATCGTTTGCGATGATCAGGTCCAGCACTCTCTCTAACTTCCCCAATACTCCCTCCCAGAAAGAAGAAAGACTGGGCAGTGCCAAAACATATGGGACAGGTGCTCCAGGGAGCATCCGCACCTTAAACACCCTCCATTTGATATCAATCCCATGTGGCAGAGTCTGACCCTAGAGTAGTATACCTGGTGAAGCAGTTTCAACTGTTTATGTCTAAACTGGGAAGCTATAGCTGCCTCTCAGGGATCCTCTTGGGCCTCTCTCCAATAATCATCATTAAGTTCTCCTATCCCTTGCTCCCACACCCTGTCTACCATCACCATATGGTCTGGGACATTCCTCAACAGCATCTTATATGTCTGTGATAGCTAATGTTCTTTTATACTTGCGAGGAGGAACTTAGCCTCAAGTGATGAGAACTCTGGCACCTCAGTTGTGTCCTGAAACACTGGCAGCAGTGCATGCTGGTGTTGCAGATACCGGAGGAACTATGAGCAGTGTATATCGTATTCCTCCTTTAACTCTTGAAAGGATTTCAACAAGCCATTGTATAGAACATCCCACAAGGTTGAGATTCTGATATTATCCCATGCCATGAAGCCTCGCAAGGCCACAACCTGTAAAAAATATGTGCCTCTCGATAGCGACGTTTCTGATGTTAGCCTGTCAGACCAGCCAGTAGTCTTGTTAGCCATCACCCATACCCCGAGCACCACCCTGGAAGCCGGTGGAAGAGAATCAGGCACACCGGCCCAAATAGCAGATGTGCCCAATCTGATGGGGGCTGCATAGCTCAATTAATTAATAGTTGGGTGGTGGGTTGTGGGTGGATGAATTCGGGTGACCAAGCTTCCCGGATTTTCGAGGAGAGTCCTGTTTTTCACTGTTGTGGCAGATTTCAGTAAGTGTAGCACGTGTCCCGGTTTTCAGAGTGGGTAGACTGAAAAACAGAGGGAGGCGCATTTATATGTGGTCCGGGGAAAGGTGCGTTACAGCTCTTTTCTTGAAGCAATTTAATTAAAATGTATGATATTAGATTTAAAATTGCATTTAATTTAGTGCCTCCTTGTCTGCATGTCTGTGATGATGAGCGCTGTCATATAAGTTATTCTGTGCCTTTTGCTTGATTTAAAATTGTAGTACTTTTTCTATGTTTGTTAAATGTCCACTTTTTTTGTTTTCAAATTCTGGTCACTCTAGGATGAATTACATTAAAACGGATGACAATGGATAAATACTTTTAGCTACACGGAGCCAAAGGTCTCACTGTTCTAAATAAGGGTATGTGAATTGCACAACGTGAAACCGGGAAAACTTGCATTTATCCTGGCTTCCTCTTGACCACATTGTGCTATCCCAGGCAATTGCTTTTTTCACAGTGCCTTCTTTTCCTTTATACTAACATGGCAGCACCTTGCAATACATCAGTTTGGGGTTTGTGCTGCATAAAAGCAGAAGTCTATAATGTTACTCCATCTATAGTAACACTCGAGGCCACACAAAACACAGTTGACTTTCTTCTTGGTTCACTAGTAGCATTGTTGTCAGGGCAGTGGTGGTGGGGACATAGCCGTTTCTGAGTTTGTGATTAAAATGTATCAATTCTAACAATAGTAACTCAATGCAGTGATACAGTTTAATATTATAAACTGAGCAAACAGCACATCCCCACCCCTCTCTCCACCAAAGGCATGAAGGTCATCACTGCTTCAGGTTACCCTGCAGGAGGCAGAGCCCACTCAAATGCAACAACAAATGGTTTTGAAGTGTGCGTGGTCTGGCTGAGTGAATTATAAATGAACCATGAAAAACAAATCATTTAAAAAAGTGCCAAAGTGCTGCAGGCAGGAAATGAGGCCGGCTGAACACCAGCAACAAAACTGTACCTCACCAGCAGTGAAACCGGCCCCCACCCTAGAAGCCCATGAGGAAAAGTCCTGGTGCCCCATAGCGCCTGTTTGTGCCTGCTCAGACAAACTGGGCTGTTGTGAAAAATAGTAAACATACTTTATACTTAAGTTTATGTGGTCCAGCCAGGACCGGATATGCTATAATCTGGGGAGTATAGAGACACCTTTCATACCCTCTAAGAATAAACCAACCCAACCTCTACAGTCCTTCAAACAAATATCCCAGGATGAATTTATGGATTTGGTCAAAGCAAGCAGACCTTCTGGTTGCCCTTCTGACCCTTGCCCACAAAAAATCTTCAAGAACATTCTTCTATCTACTTCTGCTGCCACACCTGTAAGAAGAATCATCAACAACTCTTTCACTTCAGGAACTTTTCCTGTAGACCTGAAAAAGGCATACATACGACCTTTATTAAAGAAAACAAACCTAGACCCCCAAGACCCCAACAACTACAGACCAATCACAAATGGACCTTTCCTGGGCAAATTGATAGAAAGAACAGCATTCGCCCAGAAGTCACAATTCATTGAAGACAATTCTATACTTTCAGACTTCCAAACTGGATTCCGCCCAGGAAGAAGCACTGAATCAGCACTTATAGCAATCTGGGATGATCTTAAAAACACAGTCGACCGAAATGGAGTTGCTGCACTACTTCTCTTGGACCTCTCAGCTTCCTTTAATACGGTTGACCATGACACCCTAATTCAAAGACTCCACGAAGCCGGCATACAAGGGATTGCTCTTGACTGGATTACTTCCTATCTTAAAAAAAGATCTATTATCATCCACTCACCCCCCTTCTCGTCCGAACCCTACCTCACAAAAGCAGGGGTCCCCCAAGGATCAATCATCTCACCTTTGCTTTTCAACATCTACATGATATCTTTACCAGAACTGATCAATAATTTCCATCTCACATGCTACAACTTTGCAGATGACACACAAATACTACTTAAATTAGAATGCCCCAAAAATATTGAAAACTCAGAAATCTTCTGTTGCCTCAGAGCTGTTGATCAGTGGATGACCTGGAGCCATCTCAAACGAAATACCTCCACAACAGAAATACTCATATGTGGTGACTGGAAAAATTATGACCCTCTGTGCGTCTGGCCTGATGATCTCGGACCACCTCCTCAATTATCCAAGGAAGTTAAAAACCTAGGAATCACCATGGATTCCAAGTTAACTATGAATGCCCAAGTGGACAAATTAGCACGAACAAGCTTCATCACCTTGAAGACTTTACGACGCATCTTCCCCCACCTCGGATTTCCACACAAGGTGCAAGCTACTATCTCGCTTGTACTATTCAAACTGGATTATGCCAATGGCCTCTACCATGGATCATCTCGATCTATTATGAAAAAACTACAACTTATCCAGAATTCCGCAGCCAGGCTACTATTACATGTAAAGCCGCAAGCCCACATCTCCCCTGCCTTGAGAGCACTACACTGGTTACCCGTTGCCAGAAGATGCACTTTCAAGCTGCTTTGTATCACCCACAAAGCTATACATGGAAAAGGACTGCTTTTTATCAGAAACAAAATAACCAAATACATCCAACAAAGAAACCTCCGCTCAAGATTGGCACCCCGCCTTAGAACACCACCATTCAAGAAAAAGATTATAGGTGGTACATCCTTCTCCGTTCAAGCAGCCAAACTATGGAATTCATTACCCTCAACTATAAGAGCCACAGATAACTTTCTTGTCTTCAGAAAACTACTCAAGAGTTGGCTCTTCCCTTCAGAACCACCATATTCAAACAACTATGGACTGCATATGCCTACTTTGCTAAATATTTTTTTCAGATTTTGTGTATATTTCTAGTTATGTATAGTTTCTTTAGAAAATGTGTATTGCTACTATGTCATAACAATAAAATACACACACACTCTTTAAATCTGTTTGACTAAGTATATTTTACCCATGGTTCTAATTATGTATTGTATGTGCATATGTGTGTGTATTCATGTGTGTTTTTATGTGTGTGTGTGTATGTGTGTATGTATATATATGTATGTATGTATGTGTATTTGTTGTTTCTGTGCTTGGCATGTTCGTGGATCATTGCATGGCTCCTGGGTGGGTTGTTATACTAGATATCTATGAATTCCTGCTCTCATCTTATCACATTTATCTACCCATCATCATATGTCATGTCTCTATCAAACTATCCTCCATTCTCACTCTGACTCATCCCAAATCCTTTCTACTACTTTCATCTCCTAAATAACTCTGCCTAAGCTCTTCCCTCCGCTTCCACATCTAACTCCCCAGGGGCCAGATGTAGCAAAGGGTTTTACCCATTTTGTGTCTATGGGAAAATGAGTTCGTACATATGGCCCCAAACCTCACTCTACTACCGTGACCTCCCACACAACCCTATTAAATTCTCCTGCATTTATCTCACCCTGCTACTATGCTCTCCCTAACCCTTCCACATACTCTTCCCTCATCCATCCCCCTTTCCTCATCCCAACCCTTTGGGTTGAGTAAATTAAGGATATACTCCCAATTAACACTTCTGGATTTCTTTCCTCCTCCACCCCTCCATTACTCCAGTCAATCTAACTAACAAACTCTCATATCCGCGGCTCAAATTAACTCATAATAATACTAAAACTGTACTAATTATTTCCCGTTACTAATCAATCTTTAATTCGTGTTGGGTTCCAGAGTAGCGTGCTACTCACCGAAAAGCGCTTCGACGCCTCGTCAGGGTAGTAAGCGCTATATAAATACGATTACAATACAATACAATACAATACAATACAATAAGAGACACATATACTTGATGAACTAAGGACCACAGCCCACTTGGGCAAGGAACGCAAATATATAGGCTCAATAACAGAGTTGAATGCCTTCTGAAAATCAACTGACATTAAGACTCTCTGTTCCTCCACCGACCCGCTCAAGGAAATCGCGTTATGCGCCTCCTTCTCCACCAAGCTTCACGCTATCCGTCATCGCACTTCAGCAAGAGCCAGCGCTCCGCAGGCGTCATTGGCCTCACCATCTTCTGGCCTGGGTCTTCATCTTGGCTCCACCCTCCTCCTCTCATCAGCTTTGTGGGCCCAGCATCGAGGGGAGCAGCAATCTGGGTGTACTTCACACAGGGGGCCCCCTACAAAAGTGAAGGCCTCTGTCGATACTCTGTCGGGTTCAGGCAGCCTACCCCTTTTCCTCCTCTTTGACTGCTGCGTGGTCATTCTCCGTAGCTGGGACCGGCACAAGGAGCGGTACATCCTGGCCCACCGCCCAATCATTGGCTGATTTGGCCCCTGTGGCTCAGGGCACCCAGGGAGCGGTGGTATTAATCAGATGGCCTGTCCGGTGGTGGAGCACTATCACAGAGCAACCGCCATGTTAGCCTGTGAGGTCGATTTCTTAATTAACCTGCGGGTCAACAGCACATCCATGGTGCCTGCTTGAGAGATACTCTTGAACGTATCTCCTGTTTCAGTGTAGAAGCACCAACTAAGATGTGCAAAGGTTTTCCATTCATCTGTGAAGTCCGAATGCTTCACCTTTGCTAAGGCAAGCAAAGTCTCTCAACTTCAATGAGGACAAGTTCAACCCACCTGCAAACTGGTCAAAGGGCTGTTTTCAGATGCACGAAGTCCCACCCATGAAGGAGGCGCTTACTGTTATTGAGAACAGTTGTAGAGATATGACAGAGAATGGCACAGGGGTAGGCAAGGGGATGAGGTAGAAAGTTAGGACATTTAAGGCCTGGGCATATCAAACAAAGGAACTTTGCCTGGAAGGAATAATAAAAGGGGGCTAGCTCAAAGGGAGAGGTGCCAGGGGCAGATGCTTACATAAGAAACCTGCCACTGATCTAATAGGCAAAAATAACAAGTTGATGGATGGAATGCTAGCATTATTTCTAAAAACTGGCAATCGTTCGGGCTGAATCCCAATCCATCATTTATTTGCCCTCCCCACCACCTCAGTTTGGACCAAGCAGTATGCAAATCAGTCTTGACTGTGTTCCTCATGGGAACGGTCCATCCTGAACTGCCAGGCAAGGTCCTACGTGAACTGGAAAACAAGCAATCTAGGTCCAGTTCCACCCTAGTTAGGACTCTTCAGCCAGGTATAGCTAGGTTGCAGTGGCACAGTGAGTCCGGGACCCATGTCTGGGCATACTTGCCACACTTAGGGCAGCTAATGCAAAAACAACAAGGTGAGAGATGGAATGCTTAAACTAATCTCAGCCACTAGCAACCGCTCAGGGTCGCATCCCAATCCATTGTTTTTTGCCCACCATGTCAGCTGAAGTTTTTGATTGTGATGTAGACTGTATCATCACTCAATAGGAGGGCACTGATGGATTAGTAATTGCTAGAAATGGGATCTTTGGTTGGCAGTCAGGTTACGCCCTGCCCAAGCAAGGACCCTCACTCTAGTCAGGGTAAAGAAAAATCACCCCCAGTTAACCCCCGCTTACCCCGTTGGTAGCCTGACACGAGTAGGAAGGCTTAATCTCAGAAGCAATGTGTAAAGTATTTGTTCCAACACACACAGTAACTCAGTGAAAACACTACAAAATGACACAACACAGGTTTAGAAAAATAGGTCATATTTATCTAAACAAAACAAGACCAAAATGATAAAACTCCCATATACACAAATCAAGTTATGAATTTTAAAAAGAATAAGAGTCTTAATCCTTAGAAAACAGTGAGAATGCTGTTATTGCAAAAAAAGTACCTGGGTAGCGTCAAAATAAAGCCGCACGGGCGAGCGTGCATTGTAAAAGGCCAGTGATGCGTTGATTTCTTACAGCAAGCATGAACGTGTGTCATTCCTCCTCCGGTCTGGTCAGCGGGCGTCGTTTCTTCTCTCCTGCAAGAGAGCGATGCGTCGATCCGGACAGGCACCTCAGGTCCGGGCAGGCTTTGTGTTCATTTTCCGCACCCAGCGATGTTACGTTGAAATCTGGTCACACGTTGTCAAGCCTCGCTGCGTGGGAACTTGCATCGTTAACTGCAGCCGCTCCGGGTGTTGCATGCCGTTTCTTCAGCCACGTTACATCCATGCAGGTGGAGCTTTCATTCTAGCCGCAAGGCCGGCAGCGCATTGTTTAGCAGCCAGGAAGCGGGTGGTGCATCAAATGTTTCTCTGTAGGGTGGTCTTTATGTGGATTTCTCTTCTTTTCTGTTCTTTTTCACAAGCTGCACCGTTCAAGAGCGTGTTAGGGCACCACTTGGCAGGCAGAACTCTCAGAAGAAGGCCAAAGTGCTGGCATAGGGAAGTCTTTGTTGTCCCTGAGACTTCAACCACAGGAGGCAAGCTCAGTTCGGGCCCTTGGAAATTCTTCATCAGTCGGAAGTCACACAAAAGTCAGTCTTTGTCCTCTCTCAGGTAGAAGCAGCTACTGCAGGCAAACCCAGCAAAGCACAGTCACAGGCAAAGGGGCAGTACTCCTCCTCCAGCTTCTTCAGCTCATCTCCTTGGCAGAGGTTCCTCTTGGTTCCAGATGTAAACTGATTTTCAGGGGTTAGGGTGCTCTTCTTATACCTCTTTTTACCTTTCAAGTAGGCCTACTTCGAGGAGAAGCCTCTGTTGTTTTCAAGATCCTGCCTTGCCCAGGCCAGGCCCCAGACACACACCAGGGGGTTGGAGACTGCATTGTGGGAGGGCAGGCACAGCCCTTTCAGGCGTAAGTGACCACTCTTCCCCTCTCTCCCAGCACAGATGGCTTATCAGGGTATGCAGGCTACACCCCAGCTCCCTTTGTGTCATTGTCTAGAGAACAGGTGCAAACAGCCCAAATATCAAACTGACCCAGACAGGCAATCCACACACAGGCAGAGTCACAGAATGGTTTAAGCAAGAAAATGCTTTCTTTCTGAAAGTGACATTTTCACACACAATATCCAAAAAACAACTTCACTAAAAGATGTATTTTCAAATTGTGAATTTGGAGACCCTAAACTTCATATTTCTATCTGCTCCCAAAGGGAATTTGCGCTTTCATAGTATTTAAAGGCAGCCCCATGTTAACCCACGATAGAGATATGCCTTGCACCAGTGAAAACCGAATTTGGCAGTATTTCTCTGTTAGGACATGTAAAAGTACATGTCCCACCTCTAACATACACTGCACCATGGCCCTAGGGCTACCTAGGGCCTATCTTAGGGGTGCCTTACATGTATAAAAAGGGAAGGCTTTGGCCTGGAAAGTGGGTGCACTTGCCAAGTCGAATTGGCAGTTTAAAACTGTCCACACAGACACTGCGTTGGCAGGGCTGAGCCATGTTTACAGGGCTACTAATGTGGGTAGCACAACCAGTGCTGCAGGCCCACTAGTAGCATTTGATTTACTGGCCCTGGGCCCTCTAGTGCACTTTACCAAGGACTTACTAGTAAATCAAATATGTTGGTCATGGATAAGCCAAAGTATGCATACAATTCATACAGGGAACACTTACATTTTAGCACTGGTCAGCAGTGGTAAAGTGTCCAGAGCAAACAAAAACAGCGAAAACAGAGTCCAGCACCTAGACGCCACCTGGGAAGTAGAGGCACAAAATTAGGGGAGACCATGCCAATGATGCCAAGTCTAACAGTAATCAACCTTCTAATCGAAAAGATTGCAAATATAACTTAGATTAATGCAGACAGGTTATGTGTGCTTGTCTGTGTGCACTATAAATGATTGTTCCATTGTTGTTTATTTGTACATATTCACTTATTGTTACTCTGCACAAGTATTTTCGTGTCAATTTTTCTCATTACAGAGCAACCATTGTAATCTGGAATTACTGTATATGTTACAGAGCATTAATTTATATGACAGTTTTGCATATACCCGTGGCTCTGGTGTTGTTCTTCGCTTCTTTTTTGCCATTAGTTAAGCTATGAGTAATTTGTTTGCTCTTTGGGACTTTGTTTATTTATGCGTAAGTTATTCTTTGCTTTATCCAAGTAGGACTCTTTGTTGCTTGTACTAGATTGTGCCCAGGTCCTACAGTGCATTGGGTTACCGCATTATGTTGTAATGGTGTATATGAACAAAGGCCTACAGTACAAATGAGAAATACATCTCAGAAGAAAACATTAACATTTGTGCATCCCACAAGACCCATTTCTATCGCTGATACTTTCAAAATGTGTGTACGGCGCAGAGACACACAGATGTCCAATATTCCTACAGCCAAACCACTGGCCAGTATATAAAAATAACACATTATAATGCTAACAGCGGGTACAGATGGATGCTTAAAAATCATACTCAACTGCCTCAAAAACAGCGCACAAAAATACAGTACCTATAACTGAAATAATGCCAATAAGTGCATAATGCAATAGAAATTAGAGATCGCTTGATTCATGATAAATCAATGACTGAAGGTCAAGTTTTCCTAATACAAAATGGAGACAAGACTGTAGGCATCAGTAGCACTTAAACTAGTAAAACTCTAAATAATAAAGCAAATGACCCTCTTTAAAGCACACACAGGCACTCTAGGAACTCTCCCAAATTAGGGGGTGCTTTATCTTATTATCTGTGAATATTGGTCAGTGGAGCACTGAGGACCTCATATACAAGCCCCTAGCGGCATCCTGCGCCACCAAAGCATAATTTTTTTTTGACGCTCCAGTGGCGCAGTCTGCCCGCACACATTCACAAGGCCAAGCAGAGCTATTTTGCGTGGCTTTTCATGGCCTTGTAAATATGGCCCCCTTTCACGCATAACTCTGTGTAAAAGGGAAGTTCCAGGGGTGTTGCTGTGGGTGTTTCCACGCATTTTACAGCACACATAGAGAGAGGAAAATGCCATTAATGACAACCTACACCCTTACACCACGGCGCAAGGCTGCCTGCATAGGCGCTAGCAGCAGTGTGTGTGCCAGCGCAGAGGAAAGTACAGGGTTGCATCTTATTTCTGGAAATACGAAGCATCCTTGTACTTTCAAAATGATGCAGCGCGGTGCAGAAAGCTGGCTTGCAGTGCCACGCTACCTCATTTCTTTGTAATTGAGCCCCTGAGCTTCTGACAGCTTGAGCTCGGTTCCTCTGATGCGCTTGGAGAGGTGGAAGGCGGTCAGTCCCATTTGATAAAGGATTCATGATTTATGATGTAACGCTCGTCGTCCTCGGAGTGTGATGGTCACATGTTGGAGCAAGCCCGGGACAGGCTCATGTGATTCTTCGGATGAACAGGCCTCGATTGGTTGCTATTAATGTATGCCCATTGCTAACAGGCCTCTTATTACATGCTGGTCACGGGTGGTGGCTGGGAGATGGCGAGGGAAGAATACAAAACTCTGTTACTCCAGAGTCTTTGAAGTATTTTAAGGAGCCCTCAGGGTGTTCATGTATTTTTTAGAACTGACCACAGTTATGTAAAAATCGTAAAAAGGGGAATGGTGGACTTGCCCTTTCCAAACTTGCCTGTTATACAGTAGTTAAAGGATTAGATTTGCAGGCTAGTTTCAGGTTCCCTCTTCCCGCTGTCATTCAGATAGGCTCTGAACAAATAGCGAGAGAAGCACGTACATATTCATATATTCACAAATAACAAGGTTAGAGGGAGGATATGCTAGCCTTGGTTATAGAATTTAACTTTTTTTTTAAAGTAATATTCACCTAAAACACACTTTGGATAAGTTATAGTTAGAAATTAAAATGAAAAATCAAGAAGTTTTTTTGTTACCTTCTATCTTCCATAGAGTAGAGAAGTTGGAGGCAAACCCTGCACCCAACCCTCTGCAGGTGACAAACACCTGTTGTGCGTGGCTAAAGGCCACCCACAGCGGGGGTTCGCCGCAGGGCTTGGTCAAACATCCACTTACAAAACAGAGGAGCAGAAATGTGTTACTGTGGGTATCAGTTTCCTTTGTCCCCAGACAAATTAGTAGTCACTTGGGACAGTCCTGGACTCCATTGAAAGTGATTGGTGTAGCAGATCTGGAATTGCAGCCCATATTCAAATTCACTTACATTATTGTAAACCTTGGGTAAACCTACATATGTCTGTGAGCCCTTGTTGGACTGTGTTGAAGGACAGGGTACTCGATCCACAAACATTATGAGAGGTCTAGCATGGGTCCAGGAGCCCTTGTTCAGTTTTCACGGACCCCAAGTCAGGATGGGTTTACCTTTGGACATTCACACACCCAGCTTCAAAGTCCTCCTACCTTGCACCTCAAATGACTCTTTTGTTAATTTTGACATAGAGGTCCTTTTATACCCCACATTACCTGTGCCAGGGGTCAGTGGTTGCTCAGCCTGCTCCCCTTATGTTTCTGTTCATTTTGTTTTCAGGTCTCAGGCACCAAGGTCAGGGTTCTGTAATGGTTGCTGCAACAGTTTTTTCTCTGATACAACCAGAGAGATGTTTTTTCTGATGCAAGCTGAGAGAGAGCTTCAGGTCTGCTGGCCTGACATTTGGTTTTCAGACCCCAAATAGTTGGTGGGAGGAAAATCGAAATTGAGTATTGTCTCAAATTTGTGTCATCAGATGGTCCACAACATGAGTTCCTTAGACCATCGGTGGGCTAATCGTCCAGATATTTTAAATTTGATTATCAAGTCACATGAATTTCAGGACTTACAAAGACACTTTTCTAATGCTAATTTCTCAAAAACTGCTGAACGGATTGACACCAAACCAAGCAAATGCACTTTCCTGAGTAAAGTTTTACTTTCATATCAAGTTTTGTGTGATATATGTTTTTCTGTTGCAGAGAGCAAAGATTTATATGGAAGTTAAAATTGCAAATGTCACGTTTTTATCTTCTCGCCTCCTTATTTGCCATCCTTACTTAATGGATATGCTTCAAACATGCCATGCCATGTCGAACCTAAATCTTTTGAAAGTTTCTCAAAACTACAGAATGGATTTACACCAACCCAAGCAAACCTACACTGAGTAAAGTTTTAGGGGTCATTATGAGTTTGGCAGACGGTTTTTACCCAGGCAACCTTCCCACCGCCCCCATTAAGAGTTTAGGTAGGTGTGTTATCATATGATCTAAATTACAGGTGTTGTACGTTGTGAAGTGTATATTTTGTGTTTGAAAAAAATGTCATTTTGAAGCAAGTATTCTGGAGTTGGAGTTGAAGTTAAGGCAGCACTTTAGCTTCTGAATTTCATGACTAGTTTTTACTGGTGAAACATTGTTTATACATTCCATTTCAAGTATAGTTCCTTCAGGGAATTTTATTCCATTTTATAGAAAGTAATGTTCTTGTTCATTAACTTTGTTTTTTTGTCATTTTTATGTAGGACAGGTTTAGAAGTTTAACCTACATCAACATAGATTGTAATTGGTTAAATGTTTTAAAAGTATTGTTGTGCTCATAATGTTAATGTAATTTTATTAGCCAAACATATTGTTTTATAATAGCTATCAAAGTGTTGCTAAGACTTGCTTTCTTTATTATATTTCTGTGTTTATTTAATAATCAGGAATAATTATCCAATCAACTTTAGGTACATTGTCAAATTATGGATGACATATATCTGTAAACTTTCATATTTTTTTGCAAAACAGGTCAATGTGTTTAGATGTAATCTCTTCAAGTAGTCAGTAGCTGCGTGAGTTTTTTTTAACCAATCACTGTTAACTGTTTGTAACTGTGGGGAATTTGACTTTTTCCTAAAAATGTTTCTAATAATTCTTTCCATTTTTCCTGGAGCTTTCCAAGGTCCTCCCAATGTCTGGAATTGTGGAGATTACTAGGACTACTGGTCAGAGAAATATACTCATCAGAATAATTTGAAGACAGATTTGGGTTGTGCAGGAGCTATGGTATCATCAATAAGATTTTATGGCATGAGATGGAGAGTGGTGGTTCCAATGTTACAGAACGTATCTGGTAGTTTGCAGATCACCAATTCCTCTGTATTTTTTATGGCACCATGGATTTGACGCTCAGGATCTTCCACAGTGCCTTCAGACATGCTGCTTACTCATCATCATCATCATAAGTAACACATCCTAGCCACTAGAAGTAGTGCATCTCTTTGAAATACAATCATTAATATTGTGAATGTTTCTTAACGCTCATGGGCATTAAATTACTGTTTGTGAATATTAGGTAGAAAATACTAATTTCTTTACAATTGTTTGATGGAAAGTTCTCTGCATGGTAATAAATGCGTACTCCTGCCCTGAGTGCCCAACTGTACTGATGTCTGGATCCTTAATGCAGACTTTTTGTCATAGGCAAACATGGATCATGCATGTGCACCATGACAAAGGCCTGCCTCATGGATTGCAGCTTTATTGGGCTAGGTGGTGTGCCAACAGCACCACGCTCTTAGTGGTAGAAGGATACCACCTTCACCAAGAGTTAAACAGCACAAGCACGGTGGTGGCAGCATACACTGTAGTGATCAGTAGTAGTGACCAGGTCCCTTTCACACTGTTTCACTGGAATAAAGCCTGCACTTAACTTTTTAAAGTCCCATAGTTGTGTGCTTTTACTGACCCCTGACCTACATCAGGTAGATGGAGACTGAGTAGCATAGGAGTAGTGTCTCTGTGCTGTATATATGTGTGCCTGGGAATGGTACAGTCCAAAGGTAGAGCAGTACTGTGTAGTATATGTGTGGTTAGTGCATGTGCTTGGTGTATGTATGCCTGCGAGGAATACATTAAATTAGAGATGTAGTGCTTTGCAGTGCATGTGCAATAAAAACATGTGCTGGGTGTATGTGTGCTTGTGAAACCAATAATATATGAAGGGTGAACTATGGTGTAGAGCACATGGTGAATGTGTGTGTTTGCAAACAACACAACCTGGTACAATACAGAAAAGCTACAGTACAAAGCAGTGCATGCAGACTGAATATGAGTGCTGAATGTATGTGTATCTGTAATGGCGGTAAAAATACTGGAGAGTGTATGTGCTGTAAAATTACATAGAATGTAGTTGTGTCTGTAATGGTCTATTACCTGGATGACCCTTGGTTCCATTTTGGGAAGCCCAGGGCTGCTTGGTGAAGACATGAGGAGTAGAGGAATGCCCCTATACAGATTTGTATATTGCTGCATTTCTGTGAGCTGGATGGGACACGCTGTCATGGTCCCAGCTGTGAGCAGGGCTAGTCATGCCTTATTCAAGCCTTATTCCCCCCTTATGAGTAACATCACAAATGTTATTTTCTTTTCATCACAGTACCAGTTTGAATCACGTTATGCCTTTGAAACCTTGTGTAGCTTGACAACTCAGCTATTAACATATTGGCAATGTCTAAAGCAGATCTAGACCAATGCTTGTTGTCAAGATAACTAAACAACTGGGTCTCACTCCGGTAATCCAGGAAGCACGTGCCAACTGTTGACAACTGGTGAGTCTTTAATTGATCCTCCTAATGGAAAAAAGACAGTTGAGAAACATATGCAATTACAATGATAACTAACGAGTTCCTCTGTTTTCCTCATGTGTTTCCTTGCACCTGATTTGGGCCAGCTATAAAAGCCGGCATTTCAGACTAAATTCTGCTTAGCTTCATTTAATTTGGAAGTGAATCTTACCTGTCTCCAGTCTTCAGCAGCCTTCCCTTCACAATGGCAGTACTCTCTTTGCAGCGGCATCCACACCTTCACAGTGACAGGCTTCAACTCGCAGCGACATGCTTCCTGAGTTCCGACCTACTATTTCCGATGTACTCCGCAGCTACCACAGTACCTGTAAAAGGTGGGAAGCTGGCAATTCATCTCTCACATCACTCTTGCACTGGCAGAAAGATACAATTCATCCCAAATAAGGTAACACAAGTTTTTCTGTTTAATTTGGGATCTTCATCAGCACAGATTATTCAAACGTATCTAAAGCCAGCAAAATTATTCAGATCAATCTCATGACTGAAAAGACATTAGAGAAAAGTTGTATTTCTTGTAATAGCTATGCCTTCTTGGACTTCTGCTCATTGTTGGTTTTCAATCTGTGTTACCTTGATCAGATTCTGATGTTGGTGTTCAAAAGACTTTTGGGACAATTGAGAACTATAATCTGACTGCCATTGCATATTTGCATATGAACCTTGAACTCTTGAGATTCTTAAACTACTGAAGAATTTGAAGTAGTTTTGTTGTGATTAACTCGATTATTTTCCCTCAATGGAAATCCTTGTACATGATAATTACATTTCATGTTAATTCCTGGATAATTCTTGAATCACACTGGGGAATGTTTCTAGTGTGAATTATTGGAATGTTGATTCAACGTTAATTAATGCCAAAGATCTGTTTAGGTTTTCCTGTTTTAAAATCTGGTTTCATTACAGGGAAAACCGAGTCCAGACCCTTGTAACTGAATTATCCTGATTGCCAGTACTCTGAATCCAGAACCAGAATCCAGATATCCTTGACCCCAGCAGTGCCCGGAGTAGAGAAATCCGAATATGCAGAAGTCCTGGTATTTCTCTCTTTCTCTCTCATCCCAAGCCCCCTCCCCCTTGGAAACTCCTAGGGATGCAGTGTGTCCTTCATTGCTGCCCTGTCAGTTCTCATTCGGATTTGGGGATTATCATCGCCCCATCGGAACCACCTGGAGTTCAGGTGAGTAGCTTGCAACACATGCACTGGAGGAAGGGAGAAAAAGGCTCCTTCTTTTTTAGACTTCAGAAGGATGCTCTTTAATTCAGTGATAGATCACAAGGAAGGGGCCTGGTCCCATCTCAGAAAGGTGATGGGGCTGATAAGCAAATCAATCATAGGGTGTGCACCAATTGGGTTGTTGCCCATGTGCAGGATTGTTTTTGGTGACCTCATATGCTGAGAGGACTGTGGTAGACTGAGTGTTGTATGGGGAGCACCATGCCTCTAATGCCTTGTTGCAGTGACCCCATTTTCCGGGGGGCCTAGTGTTGAAGTAATCATGTGAGCAGTGTATCTGGACTTACGGAACCCTTAGGGGTGACTCTGTGTGCCTGGAAGGGCTGCCCTGGTGTTAGCAATCGCACCTGAGGAGTCTATGTTGTGTCCTGAGATACGCAGCAATCCCCTATGTTGCCCTAAAGTGAAAACTGGCTTACAGCGTCTTCACAAGCTGGAAGCTGCTCCGATCATTAGGGAGAGCCAGCAGTGGCACTCGAAAGAGGGAGCCTGCACCTTCTGGGTGTTGCTGCATGTACCATGAGCAGCTCAACGTTTCTGAGCAGCATCAGAACTCTTGAATGCCCATGCTCCGCATCCGTGCTGCAGGAGCAGGTAAGACTTGAATTGGGCCATTGGGCTCCCAAGGAACTCGCTTCTGAAGGTGCCACAGCATTATAGACACTTTTGACTAATTCCTAAGACTCAAAGGGAAAATCTTAGTACAGCCTACTAGTGAGAATTCCCTGGATGCAGCCACCAGTAAATGGGGATTAACCCCAACCACATTATGAGGAAGAGCTTGGGACAGGAATTTGCCTGTCAAACACAAGAACCCCAGCCTCAAGGGAATTTTGTAAATGCTTCTGAATGTCATTATACCTTTATTGTGTAGAGTCTGAAACAAAATACTTATTTTTCTTATAAAAGCAAGTATTTGAATTACACAATGTTGTATTGACAGTATTGTGTGCACTTCGAGTTATGAGTCATGTTTACTTACCTGTACTTCCACCCCACCCAAAGGAGCCTCTGACTACTCGTCCACAACTACCACTGAGAGTCAAGATCTTAAGGGGTACTTGGCCCATTTGCGCATGGTCCATAGTAGGTCAGGCCCTGGGACATCAGGAGTGAAAGGCTTCAACCACCATGTTTGGGCCTAGTAGCCCCTGTGTGTCTGTGACCCTCTAAAATGGGTTCTGACAAAAATAGTATAATATACTTTTAGAACTTTTGGCAGCTAAAAGGCCTGTAGAAAGGGTGCTAAATAATGAGAAGTACATAATATATGACAATAAAAAAGGCAGCAAAGCATGCAAGATATTACTAGCGAACCATTGTTTAACGACATCCCCTACAATAATTGTGAGTGACAAACTGCCATTCCTCCCTCTTTGTACACCACATTAAATAGGGATCACAAAGAAAAAACATAGGATGCCAAAAAATCTTGTTTCCTCTTGGTACTGGCACAGGATAAGAAGAGACTGTCTTTGGGGGTTGTGCTGCTGATGGTCTATCTAAACTACAAACACCTGAGTCCAAGAATTCACCACTTTGGTTTTCAAACACACACTGTGGTTGAGGTGACTCAACTGCTTCTCTCTACTGGGTTGGGTTTTCATTGATACCAAAGGTTCTCTGTAGGACGGTTTCAGCAAGCAATGCTGTTATAGAACAATGTTCAGACGTATCTTATCTCTGAGGTAATACCAACACTGTAACTCTAATATAAAATTTCATGTTTGAGAACATCACCACATTGTCAGCAGCTTACACCTTCCGCATATTTCCATTCCACACCTCAAAGAATTCAATGAATGTCCTTACACAATAATTAAAGGGTCTAGGACAAACAACCACCTAGGCTTCTCTCAATAGTGGTCATTTTTGAATACCACTTCATGTTGCCTACCCTATGCACATTCACCACTTTTAAACATCATTCAATGTTAAGCTTAAATCTAAGTTACCCTTTTCTTGCTGCCTCTATCTGTCATGTTATTGTGTCTGTTTGGAAAAGTAGCAGTGTTTGTTTGGTGCTAGTTGAAGTATACTCTCCTCTTTTCCATGTAAACTTTCAGGGCCTGATTCACAAAGGTAAACTTACACTTTCATGCAAGTTTACGATAGTTTGCTATTCAAAAATGGATTTACAATCCCCTTTGTGAATAGCAGACAAGCGTAAACTTACACGAAAGTGTAAGTTTGTCTTTGTAAATCAGGCCCAGAGTCTGTAACATTCCATTGCTATTTTTTGAATGGGTAATGGAAGGCGTTTCTCTCAAATTGTACTTTTTGTATATGCAATGTACATATAAAAGTAAAAATGTGTGTTATATATTTTTTAACTTCATAAAATAATAATGGTTAATAATATCACGCTTTATACGTGTGTAAAGTGCACGCCATGTTATTATTGCCATTCAAAATTACATTTATATGTTAAGTGCTATTACTTTAAGAAAATGTTTTCTGTCTATAGCGTTTGAAGTTATTTCTTACATATTTAGCGAATTCCTCAAACGCCTAGCAAGTCATTTTATTGAGCAGATTCATCTGCTTTTCAGAGCCATCTTGAGTGAATCAGTAAAGGACTTTGACTATGGCCAAGCCTTCAGGAAGCGTGCACCCTGAAAACCTGAGGGGCAAAGAAGTTAGAATGAATCGCCCAATAGCCGCAGATAGAGATGCAGAACCTGCAGCACTATTGCCATTTTATATACAAGCATTTGCAATGCAATAGGTCTCGCATTTGCTTGAGTTAGAGCAATTGTTGTTGTAAATGCATAGCTGGACTTTTTTTTGCCACATAAATTGGTGAAATCTGCCGCATAATTTGGTCCTCTCTGTCATATAATTCCAGTGGCCCTGCTTACAACTAAGGCACTTCCATTTACCTTCTTCCTCTATCTGCAGCAAAAAAAAAAAATATTGCCATTATTATTTATTTATATTATTATTTTGTTCCCACCAGGAAGAAGGCTATTAACACTTGCAAAGGCAGAACAACTCCGATGCTTTCACATTAATTTGCTTTATGGTGGTGTCGCGTAGGCTCTCATTATTCTAATGAGCCTACAGGATTTTGAGCGGCAGAATCGCCCGCGGTGTGGGTGATTAAGTCTAACCCACTGCGGATGACATTTGTTGCTCCAATCCGGGTTTGCTCCGGCTAACTAGCAGTGCCTCATCTCCACCAAAGGATAGTGATGACTGGGCAGCTGAGCACATGACATATTTGGCTTCTCAGGGAAGTAGTGGTCACTCAGGTCTCATCCGGTTCTCTCATTTACAATTTGGTCTGATATATAAATGACATACAGAAGCAGTATGTCGCTCATTACAACATTGGCGGTAAATCCCAATTACCACCGTGCAGAAGACCGCCAACACACCGCCGCGGCTGCGGAATTCCGCAACAGCTATTACGACCCACAGCTCGGAATCGCCCAAAATCTAGACACCCACACAAGTCCGCTACACCAAAGGTCAGTGATAAACTGGTGATACCAAAGCCTCCACCGTCACGCCAACAGGAATACGCCCACACTATCACGACCCACGAATCCACGTGGCGGTCTTTCAACCACGGTATTCCGTTGGCGGTACACACTGCCGCGCTCAAAATACACACACATTTACAAAACACTACCACATTGGACAAATCGAAATACACACACCTGATACACATACACACACCACTCCCACACACCCAATACAATATAAAACACACACCCACGTTACCCACAAACCCTTACAACGAAAAATTTGGAAGAAGCAGAGAGACAGAAAAGCAAAGACCACACCAGCATACAGAGGCACACAACACCATCACTCATACACATCCACGCACAAAACACCACACACCCCTAAACATCACCCCACACATCTCAACACACACCACCTCACACATCACCCACACCACCCCATGGCACCGCAAAGACACCCCAGGTTTTCTGAGGAGGAGCTCAGGGTCATGGTGGAGGAAATCATCTGGGTAGAGCCACAGCTATTCGGATCACAGGTGCAGCACACCTCCATAGCTAGGAAGATGGAGCTATGGCGCAGAATCGTGGACAGGGTCAACACAGTGGGACAGCACCCAAGAACACAGGATGACATCAGGAAGAGGTGGAACGACCTACTGGGGAAGGTGCGTTCCGTGGTCTCAAGACACCACATTGCGGTTCAGAGGACTGGCGGCGGACCCCCACCTCCTCCACCACAACTAACAACATGGGAGGAGCAGGTCTTGGCTATACTGCATCCCGAGGGCCTCGCAAGAGTAGCTGGAGGAATGGACTCTGGTAAGTCAAATCTTTAACTACCATATACCCCACCCTACCTGCATGCTATCACATATCCCCACCCTCACCCTCAGAGCCCCATCACTCCAACTCCTCACATATGTCCCACTATCACAAACCACACATCCCAACACCAAGCCCTGCATGCAACAACAGAGCATGGACACCCATCACCAATGCATGTCCACTACACATACCCACAGAGATCCCCAAACTAAATATCACACAAGGTCCTACACAAAAATGTAAGCACTGGGGTACAGCGTCACCCACCCATTGCACACCATGGCACACACAGATGCAATAATCATGCCTTTACACCCCTGCAGGACCCCGACCTAACATCACCGGACAGGAGGTTCCAGACATGTCCACTCCCCCCACAGAAGAGGCCTACAGTGATGACAGCAGCTCTGTCCAACTGGATCTAGATGACCAGCCCGGCCCATCTGGGACCTCGGGACAGTCGGTTCCCCTGACACACTCACAGGCCACCACAGAGCCTCCCCTCTCAGGAAACACCAGCACAGCACCCACCCAGCGGGACCATACCTCTGTCCCGAGGACATGTCAAGCAGCAGTGTGCCCACCACTACAGGGACCCCAGGCAAACCCACCACCCCAAGAACAGCAGGGACCTGGGGGCGGTGGGCACACGGTTCAGGGGACAGAGGCCCAGGAAAACCAGGGAACAGGGAAGTCTGCTGTGCAACAGGGGGAGGACAGGCCCAGGGAACCCACTCTCCACAAGGCCCTCTCCAACATCATGGGAGCGTACCATTATTCCTAGGAGACGATGGCAAAGGTACTGGCCAACTTTCAGGAGACCCAGCAGCTGCAGGAGGAACTGTATTTGGGGTTCAGTGAGGAACTCAAGTCCATCAACACCACCCTGGGCACCATTGTAGGGGTGCTGAAGGACCTTGTGAACACCAGGAGGGACACTGTTGCACAACAAGGGGCCCCTGGCACTAGCCTGGACGATGAACTGCCCACCACCTCTGCCGGCGCTAGTGGACAGGAGGCACCGCCACAGGACCACGACACCAGCATCCCACCCCCTGCAGATGGAGAACCACCCCGCAAGCGGTCCCTGAGATCCAGGACAAAGACAGAGAACAATGCCAAGACCCCCGCCAAGAAATGAGACTACCCTGAATGTCATCCTTCTGTCCCACTTTGTCACCCTGTCCATCCTTAAACTGCCCTAGCTCCACTTTCTATGCCCCTTTGGACAATGCACCTGTGAGACGAATAGACTGGACTCTGCCATGGACATTCCTCCACCATCACCCCTGCCCATTTTACAACCCCCCTCCACTATTTTGCACTTAAATAAACACCCTTGAATCACAAAATAAGCTGGAGTCAGTCTGTCATATCACAATTGTGTATTTGCAATAACTGAGGAAAAACCCAATGTCCATTCTAATGTCTACATATCTATGTCACACAGCTCTAGTCCATGAGGTAACATAGCAGAGGTCACACAGTGGGACCCACATCTGTGAAATTGAAAGGCAAAGTGATAAATCAGGGTCCATACACTGGGTGAAAGTGACAGACAGACAATAGGTCTAACAATTTTATCAGATGTAGGAGGCAGTGATGTCTTCTTACCTGTGTCTCACTGGAAGTATTGCTGGATCACAGTTTTTCTGTTGTCTATGTCCTCTTTTTCTGCCTCCTCTTCTTCACTGTCCACAGGCTCCACAGCTGCCACAAGACCTCCTTCTGGACCACCCTCCGGCAGAAAAGGCACCTGTCGTCGCAAAGCCAAGTTGTGCAGCATACAGCTGGCCACGATGATCTGGCACACCTTCTTTGGTGAGTAGTATAGGGAACCACCTGCCATATGGAGGCACCTGAACCTGGCCTTCAGGAGGCCCAAGGTTCTTTCAATAATCCTCCTAGTTCGCCCATGTGCCTCATTGTAGCGTTCCTCTGCCCTTGTCCTGCGATTTCTCACTGGGGTCAGTAGCCATGACAGGTTGGGGTACCCAGAGTCACCTGCAAATGTCGAGGGACAACTGTTAGACACAAACTAACCCTTAGTGACAACCCCAGACCCACAAAACTATTCACACGGTATAGGGTCCTTGTCCTCACCTAATATCCACACACAGTGCCTCTGGAGTTGCCCCATCACATAAGGGATGCTGCTATTCAGCAGAATGTAAGCGTCATGCACTGAGCCAGAAAACTTGGCGTTCACATGGGAGATGTACTGGTCAGCCAAACACACCATCTGCACATTCATAGAATGGTAGCTCTTCCGGTTTCTGTACACCTGTTCACTCCTGCGGGGGGCACCAAGGCCACATGTGTACCATCAATGGCACCTATGATGTTGGGGATATGTCCCAGCGCATAGAAGTCACCTTTCACTGTAGGCAAATCCTCCACCTGAGGGAACACAATGTAGCTGCACATGTGTTTCAGCAGGGCAGACAACACTCTGGACAACACGTTGGAGAACATAGGCTGGGACATCCCTGATGCAATGGCCACTGTTGTACGCACCGCCACGAACGTGACCGCCATTTTCTCTCTGTTCACTCACTTGATACCTGATCTTCGACAGGAGAGGACCTACACTGCAAGTGCTGCTGTGACCTCAGTCTGGAAGCGATGATGGCTCATGTGTCTGGGGAAAGGGCCCCTGCCTTCACATCGGAGGAGTTCGATAAACTAGTGGATGGGGTCCGCCCCCAGTACACGCTACTCTACGGTCCTCCAGACAAACAGGTGAGTACACTGTGAGCATGCTGTATGGGCAATGCCTGTTTGGAGTGGTGTGGATGGAAGAGACGGGGGGGAGATGAGGCCTCCATGATCGGACGGTGAGTGTATGTGCGTCAGGGCATGGGTGGGAACGTGGGACAATGACTGTGATGGTCCGGACGGTAAAAGTGTTACATTTTCCCCTGTACTATTCCTCTAGGTCAGCGCCCACCAGAAGAAGGATATTTGGCGTGCCATCGTTAAGGACGTCCGGACCCTGGGAGTCCACCACAGACGGAACACCCACTGCCGTAAAAGATGGGAGGACCTTCGCCGCTGGAGCAAGAAGACGGTGGAGGCCCAGCTGGGGATGGCCTCCCAATGTGGGAGGGGTGCCCGTCGTACCATGACCACCCTGATGTTCCGGATCCTGGCGGTGGTGTATCCGGAGTTGGATGGGCGCTTGAGGGCATCACAGCAGCCACCAGGGGGTGAGTACACTCACATTCAGCTGACTCTGCGCGCATTGGAGGTGTCTGGGTGGGGGAGTTGGGCAGTGGGTTCCCCTAGGCTAGGGCGAGCTTTGTAGGACCCTTTGTGAGGCAGTCTAAGTGGCACCCCATCCCCACCAGTGGTAAGAGCCATCTACACCTAGTCAGGCTCCTGTGACTTCCATGTGTGCAGCAATCGGGCATAGGCCATGTACTCCATGTCCCTGTAATTAATTAGGGAACTCCAAGTGCATGGTGTAGTGCAGAGGGCTGCTGTGTCTGTAGTGTCCCCCGACGATAGCGGTATTGTATGCACTGAACATGTCTTTCTTCTTTCTTCCCCCCTCCTTTTTGTGGTCTCCCTGTTCTTGTGTGCATTAGCATCATCAGGCAGAGGAGCTGTGCCACCGGAGCAGGAGGGAGCTGCATCCCACATGGCTCTGGAGGGCCAGACAATGGAGTCTGAATTCACCAGTCGGACAGAGGGCGAGGGGAGCTCCAAGGCGGGGACAGGAGCTGAGACCAGCAACACTGACTCTTCATCTGATGGGAGCTACCTTGCGGTGGTGGGCCCCTCTGTGCCCACCGCATCTACAGGTACAGCCGCCACACCCCCACCAGCACCGCCCTCCCAGCAGCCCCTCAGCGTGTGTCCCGTGGGCGCTCACCCAGGAGGGTGGGCATCTCCTTCGCCCCAGGCACCTCAGGCCCTGCCCCAGTCAGCCCTGCTGCCCTCAGTGAGGAGGCTATTGACCTCCTGAGATCCCTCACTGTTGGGCAGTCTACCATTCTGAATGCCATCCAGGGTGTAGAGAGGCAGTTGCAACAGACAAATGCATTACTGGAGGGCATTCATTCTGGCCAGGCAGCCCAACAGCAAGCATTTCAGGCTCTGGCCTCAGCACTGATGGCAGCCATTGTCCCTGTGTCCAGCCTCCCCCTCCAACATCCTCCACCCAGACCCAATCCCCAGTATCTCAGCATATTCCAAGCACACCATCAGACTAGCATGCACACACCTCAACACACAAGGGTGGCTCTGGCAAACATAAGCGCCAAACATCCCACAAGCACTCACACAAGCATCATACCCATGCACACATACCAACATCCACTGCCTCCACTGTGTCCCCATCCTCCACGTCTCCCTTCTCCCTCCCTGTCACATCTTCACTCACACCTGCATGCACTACATCTTCAGCCACTAACTCCATCACCAGCACGCCCATCACCACACACCGCTCACGTGCACTCACCACCCCCACTACCATTCACACATCCCCAGTGTTCTCTCCCAGTGTGTCTGTGAGCCCTCCTCCCAAACTACACAAACGCAGTCACACACCCACCCAACAGCCATCCACCTCACGACAGCCTCCAGCCCATGCACCTTCACCCAAAGTCAGCAAACGAACACCTCCTACAACCACTACCTCTTCCTCCACTCCCAAACCCACTCCATCTACCCGTCCCAGTGTGTCAAAAAAACTTTTCCTCTTAAATGTTGACCTCTTCCCTACACCTCCCCCCCGTACGTCCCCTAGGGCCCACCTTTCTAGGTCCCAACCCAGCACCTCTGCCACCTCATCACCGAGCACAGTGGTGCCAGCAATACCCGGTTTTTGGAGTGCGCCAAGGAACAGGGCTGCCAGTGTCCCAAGGAGCAAGGCCAAGGACATTCCCCCACCTCCAAAACAGAAGAAGTTGCCCACATCCCGGAGGGAGAAGGCCAAAACACCTGCCACCAAGGGCTCAGCCAAGACAAGTGTGGGGAGTGGCAAGACAGCTGCGCCAGCATCCAAGGTGGGGAAGGGCCTGAAGCAGAAAGGCAAGTCAACGTCGCCGCCAACCTGTACGGTGGACAAGACTGCCACCGGCACCGCCACATGCACCGCCGCCAAGAACACCGCCGCCAGCAGCCCAGATACAGAGCCCTTCAGCAGCACCGCAGTCAGTGAGCCCGCCACCAGCACCGCTGCTACTGATACCGCCGCCAGCACCGCCATTACTGACACCACCGCCAGCACCGCGGTCAGTGAGCCAGCCACCAGCACCGCCATTACAGACACCGCCACCAGCACCGCGGTCAGTGAGCCAGCCACCAGCACGGCAGTCAGTGAGCCAGCCACCAGCAGCACCGCAGTCAGTGAGCCAGCCACCAGCACCGCAGTCAGTGAGGCCGCCACCAGCACCGCCGCCACAATGACCGCTGCAAGCACCGCCACCACAATGACCGCCACAAGCACTGCCGCTAATGACACCGCCGTCAGCCCCGCCAGCGGCCCCGCGATAACCTGAGCCAGTGGCACCACCGCAGACATGGCTACCATCCCCAGTGGTCATCCGTACGTGGCTTGTGGTCAGTTCCAGGGGCCTGGACAGCTTCCATGTTGCCCCACCGTCAGTGGAGTATCACATCCACTACCTCAGTCCTTGGCAGGATGAAGCACTCTGGGCAGAAAGCCCCCTCCAGAACCAGTGGAGAAAGGCATCCACTACCTGAGTCATTGGCAGGATGAAGCACTCTGGGCACAAAGCCCCCTCCAGAACCAGTGGAGACTGTTATCCACTTGAGAAACTGTGGCTTTGCACTCCCCAGGATAAAGCAGTGGGCAACCCACCCACTGGAGAGACTTGAGAGACTGCGGCTTTGCACTCCCCAGGATAATGCAGTGGGCATCCCATCCACTGGAGAGACTTGAGAGACTGTGGCTTTGCACTCCCCAGGATAAAGCAGTGGGCAACCCACCCACTGGAAAGACTTGAGAGACTATGGGGGTCATTCCGACCCTGGCGGTCAAAGACCGCCAGGGCCGCGAATGGAGGAAGCACCGCCAACAGGCTGGCGGTGCTTCCCTGCCCATTCTGACCGCGGCGGTAAAGCCGCGGTCAGAAAACCGGGTCCGGCGGTTTCCCGCCGGATTTCCCCCGGCTAGGCAAATCCGCCAGGGCAGCGCTGCAAGCAGCGCTGCCCAGGGGATTCTGACCCCCTTCCCGCCAGCCTGTTTCTGGCGGTTTACACCGCCAGGAAGAGGCTGGTGGGAACGGGTGTCCTGGGGCCCCCTAACAGGGCCCCATTAAGCTTTTCACTGTCTGCCTAGCAGACAGTGAAAAGCGCGACGGGTGCAACTGCACCCGTCGCACCCCCGCAACACCGCCGGCTCCATTCGGAGCCGGCTTCTGTGTTGCAGGGCTCCTTCCCGCTGGGCCGGCGGGCGCTACCTTGGGTAGCGTCCGCCGGCACAGCGGGAAGGTCTGAATGGCACCAGCGGTCTTTTGACCGCAGTGCGGCCAAATGGCGGTAACCGCCGCCCGCCGGGGTCAGAATGACCCCCTATGGCTTTGCACACACCAGGACCAATCAGTGGGCAACCCACCCACTTGAGAGACTTGAAAGACTGTGGCTTTGCACTCCCCAGGATAAAGTAGTGGGAAACCCACTCACTGGAGAGACTTGAGAGACTGTGGCTTTGCACTCCCCAGGACCAATCAGTAGGCAACCCACCCACTTTAGAGACTTGAGAGACTGTGGCTTTGCTCTCCCCAGGATAAAGCAGTGGGCAACCCACCCACTTGAGAGACTTGAGAGACTGTGGCTTTGCACTCCCCAGGATAAAGCAGTGGGCAGCCCACCCACTGTAGAGACTTGAGAGACTGTGGCTTTGCACTCCCCAGGATACATCAATGGGCATGGAGCCCCCTCATGGAGCTGGCATCGTGCACTCATCCGGCTGAGGTGCCCCCCCTTCCTTCCCCCTGAGGTGCCTGTTTTATTTCGATCTGATGCCCCTGCAGTATTCTCTCCGTTTCGATCGGGTATCTTGTGTGGGCCTCACCCATGCATTTTGGGCCCAGTGGTCCACGGACTATATAGGTGCAGTACCTGGACTTGAATTCTTGGTGTTCATATTTGTTTATAGTGTATATACATTTTGATGTTTATTGAGTACAATGGTTACAATCATTTCCTTTTGTCCTTGCGTTCTTCCAGGGGGGATTGGGGGTCTAAGTGTAATGTTTCAGCATGTATTGGTGTGTGTGTTGTTGTAGGTGAGGGTGGGGTGGGGATGTTGCGTGTTGCGTGTGTGTGTCACTCTCTTTTCCCTCCCCCCCTCCCCTGTGTCGTAGGTGCTGTACTCACCGTGGTCGTCGCCGCCGTCGGTCGTGCTCCTGGTAGAGGAGCAGGAAGACAATCACAGGGAGTATTTGGAGTTCAGGCTCCATGGCGCCCTGCTTCCTCGTGGGGTGTGTAGAGGTGAGCGTTTTCCCTTCCAAGTCCTGTTTCCGGCGTGTTTTTGTTTGCGTTGAATCTGCCCCAGAAAAGGTGGCGGATTGGCCTGTCATAATAGTGTGGACGGTACATTGTCTTCTGCCTGTCTGTTGGCGGTGATCGCCATGCTGTTTGTTTGTACCGCCATGGCGGTCGGAGTGTTAAAGTGGCTGTCTATGTTGGCAGTTTCCGCCATGGTCATAATTCCATTTTTTTTACTGCCGGCCTGTTGGCAGTTTTACCGCCGCTTTACCACCGACCGCCAGCTTTGTTATGAGGGCCTATGGATGTCATTCTGACCCTGGCGGTAATTACCGCCATGGCGGAGGTCGGCGGTAGCACCGCCAACAGGCTTGCAGTGCACCGCTGGGCATTCTGACCGCGGCGGTTCAGCCGCGGCCAGAAACGGAAAGTCGGCGGTGTACCGCCGACTTCCCGCTGCCCTTGAGAATCCTCCATGGCGGCAGAGCGCGCTCCGCCGCCATGGGGATTCTGACACCCCCTACCGCCATCCGGTTCCTGGCGGTTCTCCCGCCAGGAACAGGATGGCGGTAGGGGGTGCCGCGGGGCCCCTGGGGGCCCCTGCAGTGCCCATGCCAATGGCATGGGCACTGCAGGGGCCCCCTTAAGAGGGCCCCACGAAGAATTTCAGTGTCTGCTTTGCAGGCACTGAAATTCGCGACGGGTGCAACTGCACCCGTCGCACCTTCCCACTCCGCCGGCTCCATTCTGAGCCGGCGTCCTCGTGGGAAGGGTGTTTCCCGCTGGGCTGGCGGGCGGACTTTCGGCGGTCGCCCGCCGGCCCAGTGGGAAAGCCAGAATGACCGCCGCGGTCTTTTGACCGCGGAGCGGTCTTTCGGCGGGAACCGCTTGGCGGGCGGCGACCGCCGTCCACCGCGGTCAGAATCACCCCCTATGTGTCTTAATAATGAATTTAATAAAACAACTGCATCTTAGATAGCAAAGCATGAGCTGCAATAACCAGGATGACACAACATGACAGTATTAAAATTGTGATGAGAAGAGTGAAGCATAAAAACAACGCTATCATATTGTCACTATAATCGATGGACTAATCCATACCTAGGTTATGATCGAACACAGCATGTTAAGCTCTAATTCTTCCCTTCTGGTTCCCCTGGGAAGACATCAGCCCCCATACCTGAGCAAAGGCCTGCGGTCTGCTTTAGCATCTGTAGTGATGCATTCGGCAATCAGCATACAGTCGTGGTTCACTGGCTGGAATCTCCCTCTAACGTGTAAGGGATATGGAAGTGTTTTTATAACAACACAAGCGATGTTCTGAGAAAATGTCCCTACGTAAGGATGTGTATTTTCTACGAATGTTGGAGGGTAAACTTCTACCACATTCAGCGGCAATGTAGCCTTGGAAGAAGCACAGAGTGATCAAGAATGTCTTGTTTGAGAACAGAGTGCTGGCCTAGGCAAAAACAGATAGAGAGACGGAAATAAAACAAGACCGTAAAAATGGTTATTGTAACAATAATAGGATGTAGCTGAATAAAATATATCTAGGTTAAAGTGCACAGTGGCCTAGTGTGTTAAAATAACGTGCATGGAGCTATAACTAAAATGGCTACACAACAGTGGTAAAAGGGGCAGGGATAGAAAGTCTGTGAATTAACAGTAATGTAGCCACTCATCTATGAATGAATTGGTGCATTTCCAGATAATTATATAACTGTTGTCATCCTGCTGCATGTTTTTGGCAATGTTATAACACAACGTGTTTTACATGGTTTTGTAAATGTGGTATAGTTTATAGAAAATGCCTGGAAAAAAGAATTTCTCATTGAAACTAAAAGGCATTAAAATGCGTTGTGCTAACACGCCACCAACAACGTAACGGAAGTACAAACCCGATTAATGTTATTGCAGCATTGTAAATGTCGTATAAATAGGTCCTATTTTTAGTGGCACGTGGGAGACCACACGGCGTGGCGTGTCTTGGTGGTGGACCAACGACAAAGACAACACTGCGCACTGCGTTAGGTTGTGCCAGACAAGGACCATGAGGGCCGTCAATATATTTTATAGACTCTCCAGGCCTGTAATGTCACGCTTGTTGCTCTAATCATGCACACATTAATGAACAGGAGACACATGGTTGTTAACATATGGCGGTGGCGGCTGGCGTGTTCTCTGCATATCGCTCAGTGTCCAAGAGAGCGCGCCTGCTGTCCTTGCTCTTTTTATTTGTTCAACCCACGTGACCCGAAGGTCACTCACACACAGCAGAATATGGCAGGGGTGTGTGCTCCTAAGCTCTTCACATTCACCTTTGCAATGGTTGTGCCTGCGCTTGTTGCGTCACAAGCGCAACACTACATCCCTCCCAAAAATCATAAATAGAAACATCAACAAATGGCACGGAGAGCAACTCTGAGTCTAGAATATCAGCACCTATGATGAAGATAGATATGACTCTGAATACAGACAGTGTCCCAAAAGGTGTCTCCTACCAATCACAACAGGTGATCTTTCAGTCTAGTTGAAGGTGCAGGATTACTCTGCAACTCATACCTGGAGCAGTTGTGCAGTTTACCAGCAGTGGAGGCTCACGGGGATTGACAACAGATCCATTAACCTATTCTGGTGACTCACCACCATGGTCAGACTCAGCCCACAGCCTCAACAACCCTTCTGACTGGCCATCTTCGGACAGTTCCTCCACACTTGGGTCGACTGAA
Organism: Pleurodeles waltl; assembly: GCF_031143425.1. NCBI lineage: Eukaryota > Metazoa > Chordata > Amphibia > Caudata > Salamandridae > Pleurodeles > Pleurodeles waltl. Next base: position 1,710,680,600 of record NC_090440.1, read on the forward strand.
ATGAATCTATTCTCTGTCTCTGTTGCAGGGTCAGGGGTCTGAAGTCGCTTGAACCAGGAGGTGTTGCACGCAATCCTCTCTGTTCCTCTACTCGCTACCATCAGGGATCCTTGACGTCTGATGATGGTCCAGAGGCAGACCTCAAACGGTAACCGGAACTTACTGCCTGGAAAACAATTTTTTACTAACACCTGGTCACTTACTTGCAAATCAGAATGTCTTGCTCTCCGATGGAGGCTTGCCCTGTCATTGGAGTTCTTCCGTTTGAGATATTCATGCCTCTCATCTCCGGGTGCTGATGTCCAAGATTTGTGGTGGGGAATGACATCCGTAACTACATGACCCATGGACAGGTGATTGGCGCGATCCGGTGGTGGAGTGTGGAGTATGGTGGTAATCTTGGAGAAATGAATATACTGCCATCTCAGGCCCTTCCTTCTTGGCAGACCGATCCTTATGACCTTGTTTAGTGTCCTAATGAACCGTTCTACCTCTCCACTCACTTGAGGCCATCTAGGGGTTATCTTCTTATGCCAGATGCTGAGGGACTTTAGACAGTCAGCAAATGCTCTACCTTGAAAAGGAGGACCGTTGTCTGTCTGGATCTCTTGGATCATTCCATGGGTAGCAAGTATTTTTTCTAATTTTGGTATTACTTCAGTCACAATCAGTGAGGTGACTATTTCCACTTCCGGATACCATGAAAAATCATCAATCAGTACTAGCATATGGCAGCCATCTGGCAGGCTCCCAAAATCAACACTGGTGGAGATCCAGGGTTTCTAGGGTCGTTTTTGAGTTATGATGGGGACTGGCACATTCGATTCCCCTGTCACTTGAAATCAGTGGCATGAGCGCACCAAATGTCTCAACTTCTCATCCATCACTGGGACCTAGACTTTGGTCCGTAATCTACTTTTCATCTTTACCATGCCTTGATGGTCCGCATTAGCCAGTTGCACTGATCTGTCTGCGAGGCTGGCATGGGCTACTAGTCTGTGCCCTCTGAGGAGGAATCCATCACCGCTGACCTTTAGTTTGTGGCAGACATGATGTAAGCTCTCCATGGACTGTCTAGCTTGGGTGAGGTGATGCCATTGCTTCGGTATGCCATGCCATTGATTTGTGTGCACTGCCTGTATGACTCTTTGTAGGACTTCATCTTCTTTGGTGGCCTGCTGGATGATCTCTAATGAGATGGGCAGGGGCCGCTATCTTTCGACTACACACCTCACATATTCTTCTGTCTCTTGTGCCTCGTCAGCTTCTGCTACGGTGGCTAGCTCGGATGTCCTGAGAGGTAGTCTGCAGGATTATTCGATCCTGGGAGATACTCTACTCTGCAGTTGTATTTTTACAGTTACAGCATTCATTTGTCTAATCTGGGTGGCGGCTTGGAGGCTGTGCTGTTGAATAGGGGAATGAGCGGTTTGTGATCCGTAGTAACGGTGAACGGGTGTCCATAGACATATAAATGGAAATGTTTGCACCCCAGTGAATTGCAATGGCTTCTCTCTCAATTCGCGAGTATTTCTTCTCTGTCTGGGTAAGGGAGCGGCTAGCAGAAGCCACTGGGGACCATTCTTCGGCTAGCAACTTTTGCATCAGAACTGCTCCTAACCCTGTGGGGCTGGCATCAACCACAATTGTGGTGTCTTTCTTGGGGTCAAAGTATCGCAGAGCGATGTTGGCTGATAGTGCGTCCTTGGTCACTTGAAATGCACTCATCTAGACCGGGCCCCATGACCATATGTTTGTGGCTTTGGTCAAGTGTCGGAAGGGTTGTGTTAGGAGTGTGAGGTCCTTAATAAACCGCCCACATTAATTTACCATCCCCAGGAAACTACGGACCTCTGTTACGCTTGTGGGTGGGGCCGCAGTCTTGATGTCCTTCACCTTTTGCTGAGAATGAATATCCAAAAAACTGTATCTTCTCTCTATGACTGTCTTAATTGGGTATGGTGTTCTGGTATGGTTCCTGCATAGATTAAGATGTTGTCACTGACGTTGATGGTGCCGGGGAGGTCTATTAGGAACTCACGTTTTGTGTTCTGAAACACCTCTGCCGCGCTGGAGATGCCAAAGTTGAGTCTCCGGTAGTAGCGAAGCCCCACATGGGTCGAGAAGGTGGTAATGTATCTTGGCTCTTAGGCAAGGACTAATTGGTGATACCCGGACTGTAGGTCTAGCTTCGAGAACCATCTAGCTTCACCCAGTTCTCCGATGAGGTCATCTATCGTGGGGGTGAGGTGTTGTTCTCTTTTTATCGCCGCGTTGGGTAGTCGCATGTCCACACAGATTCTGATCCCTCCAGGTTGTTTCGTTTTCTTGCTACCACAATTGGCGAAACCCATGATGTTGGACTTTCTGCCTTCCCGATAATGCCAGCAGCTTTGAGTTTCTCTAACTCTCGCTCCACGAGAGGTTTCAGGTGGAAGGCTATCTGTCTGTGTCAGAGGGCGGCTGGTTGCACTGACCGGTCTGTGTGGATGGTGACTTTCTTGTATTTGAGGCTTCCTACACCTTCAAACACCCCCGGGAAAGCCTCTATGATGTGATCCAGAGACTCAAGTTGAACTTCGAAAGTGAAGGTCACGATGCCTAGCGCTTCTGCGGTGTGGCACCCTAACAGGGTGCGTTGGCCTTCTTCGGCAACATACATATGTGCTTCTACCTCATTGGATCCATAGCGAATGTGAGTCTGGACCTTGATCCGTGCTGGCATCAGGAGGAGGTGGTGGCTGAAGGCCTTGGTAGGTGGTATTCGACATGACATTAATGGACACTCCCGTTTCAACGATGGCGAGGACAGGACAGTCTCCTACCACCACTTTGCATTTCGGTATCTTTCAGCTCTCCTGAGTGGCAGTGTGTGAGAAAGTAGCCTCTTTCTAGCCTTGTTACCCCCACTTATGGCCTGTTTGTGAGTGTATGTCAGGGTGTTTTCACTGTCTCACTGGTATCCTGCTAGCCAGGGCCCAGAGCTCATAGTGAAAACCCTATGTTTTCAGTATGTTTGTTATGTGTCACTGGGACCCTGCTAGTCAGGACCCCAGTGCTCATAAGTTTGTGACCTATAGGTATGTGTTCCCTGTGTGATGCCTAACTGTCTCACTGAGGCTCTGCTAACCAGAACCTCAGTGGTTATGCTCTCTCTTTACAAATTGTCACTAACAGGCTAGTGACCAATTTTACCAATTTACATTAGCATACTGGAACACACTTATAATTCCCTAGTATATGGAACTGAGGTACCCAGGGTATTGGGGTTCCAGGAGATCCCTATGGGCTGCAGCATTTCTTTTGCCACCCATAGGGAGCTCTGACAATTCTTACACAGGCCTGCCACTGCAGCCTGAGTGAAATAACGTCCACGTTATTTCACAGCCATTTTACACTGCACTTAAGTAACTTATAAGTCACCTATATGTCTAACCTTTACCTGGTAAAGGTTGGGTGCTAAGTTACTTAGTGTGTGGGCACCCTGGCACTAGCCAAGGTGCCCCTACATTGTTCAGGGCCAATTCCCCTGACTTTGTGAGTGCGGGGACACCATTACACGCGTGCACTACATATAGGTCACTACCTATGTGTAGCTTCACAATGGTAACTCCGAATATGGCCATGTAACATGTCTAAGATCATGGAATTGCTCCCTCTATGCCATCCTGGCATTGTTGGTACAATCCCATGATCCAACGGGTCTGTAGCACAGACCCGGGTACTGCCAAACTGCCTTTTCAGGGGTTTCACTGCAGCTGCTGCTGCTGCTAACCCCTCAGACAGGTTTCTGCCCCCCTGGGGTCCAGCCAGGCTTGGCCCAGGAAGGCAGAACAAAGGACTTCCTCAGAGAGAGGGTGTTACACCCTCTCCCTTTGGAAAATGGTGTGAAGGCAGGGGAGGGGTAGCCTCCCCCAGCCTCTGGAAATGCTTTCATGGGCACACATGGTGCCCATTTCTGCATAAGCCAGTCTACACCGGTTCAGGGACCCCTCAGCCCTGCTCTGGCGTGAAACTGGACAAAGGAAAGGGGAGTGACCACTCCCCTGGCCTGCACCTCCCCTGGGAGGTGCCCAGAGCTCCTCCAGTGTGCTCCAGACCTCTGCCACCTTGGAAACAGATGTGCTGCTGGCACACTGGACTGCTCTGAGTGGCCAGGGCCAGCAGGTGACGTCAGAGACTCCTTCTGATAGGCTCCTTCAGGTGTTGCTAGCCTATCTTCTCTCCTAAGTAGCCAAACCCTCTTTTCTGGCTATTTAGGGTCTCTGCTTTGGGGATTTCCTGAGATAACGAATGCAAGAGCTCATCCGAGTTCCTCTGCATCTCTCTCTTCACCTTCTGCCAAGGAATCGACTGCTGACCGCGCTGGAAGCCTGAAAAACTGCAACAAAGTAGCAAAGACTACTACTGCAACTCTGTAACGCTGATCCTGCCGCCTTCTCAACTGCTTTCCTGGTGGTGCATGCTGTGGGGGTAGTCTGCCTCCTCTCTGCACTAGAAGCTCCGAAGAAATCTCCTGTGGGTCGACGGAATCGTCCCTCTGCAACCACAGGCACCAAAGAACTGCATCACTGGTACCCTGGGTCTCCTCTCAGCACGACGAGCGAGGTCCCTTGAATCCAGCAACTCTGTCCAAGTGACTCCCACAGTCCAGTGACTCTTCAGTCCAAGTTTGGTGGAGGTAAGTCCTTGCCTCCCCACGCCAGACTGCATTGCTGGGAACCGTGACTTTTGCAGCTACTCCGGCCTCCGTGCACTTCCGGCAGAAATCCTTTGTGCACAGCCAAGCCTGTGTCTACGGCACTCTAACCTGCATTGCACAACTTTCTAAGTTGTCCTCCGGCGACGTGGGACTCCTTTGTGCAACTTCGGGTGAGCACCGTTTCACTCCACTTCGTAGTGCCTGATCTGGCACTTCTGCAGATGCTGCCTGCTTCTGAGAGGGCTCATTGTCTTGCTCGACGCCCCCTCTGTCCCCAGACGTAATTGGCAACATCCTGGTCCCTCCTGGGCCACAGCAGTATCCAAAAACCCTAACCGCACGATTTGCAGCTAGCAAGGCTTGTTTGTGGTCTTTCTTCAGGAAAACACTTCTGCACGACTCTCCACGGCGTGGGGGATCCGTCCTCCAAAGGGGAAGTCTCTAGCCCTTGTCGTTCCTGCAGAATCTTCAGCTTCTACTGTCCAGTAGTAGCTTCTTTGCACCCACAGCTGGCATTTCCTGGGCATCTGCCCATCTCCGACTTGCTTGTGACTTTTGGACTTGGTCCCCTTGTTCCACAGGTACCCTCGTTTGGAAATCCATCGTTGTTGCATTGCTGATTTGTGTCTTTCCTGCAGAATCCCCCTATCACGACTTCTAAGTCCTTTGGGGAACTTTAGTGCACTTTGCACTCACTTTTCAGGGCCTTGGGGTTGGCTATTTTTCTAACCCTAACTGTTTTCTTACAGTCCCAGCGACCCTCTACAAGGTCACATAGGTTTGGGGTCCATTCGTGGTTCGCATTCCACTTTTGGAGTATATGGTTTGTGTTGCCCCTATCCCTATGTGTCCCCATTGCATCCTATTGTAACTATACATTGTTTGCACTGTTTTCTAATACTATTACTGCATATTTTGGTATTGTGTACATATATCTTGTGTATATTTGCTATCCTCATACTGAGGGTACTCACTGAGATACTTTTGGCATATTGTCATAAAAATAAAGTACCTTTATTTTTAGTATATCTGTGTATTGTGTTTTCTTATGATATTGTGCATATGACACTAGTGGTACTGTAGGAGCTTCACTCGTCTCCTAGTTCAGCCTAAGCTGCTCTGCTAAGCTACCATTATCTATCAGCCTAAGCTGCTAGACACCCTATACACTAATAAGGGATAACTGGGCCTGGTGCAAGTACCCCTTGGTACTCACTACAAGCCAGTCCAGCCTCCTACATTGGTTGTGCAGTGGTGGGATAAGTGCTTGAGACTACTTACCACTCTTGTCATTGTACTTTTCATAAGAGAAAAATATACAAAACAAGGTCAGTGTATATACACATAGCCAAAAAGTTTTGCATTTCCTCTTTTCACTCTTTTCTAAGTGCTGAAAAGTACCTCTAAACTTTCAAAAAGTTCTTAAAAGTTTAAAAAGTTTTTTCTGTCTTTCCAAAAAAAGTTCTGAAAACTTTTTTCTCTTTTTCTATCACTTTAACTGTCTCTAAAAAATGTCTGGCACAGGCCAAAGTGTTGATCTGTCCAAACTTGCATATGACAACCTTAGCTGGAAAAGAGCAAGGAGTCTCTGTATAGAGAGAGGTTTGAGTGTAGGGAAAAATCCTTCCTTGGAACTGTTACTTAATATGCTTAGAGAACAGGATAAGGCCATAGGTGCCCCATCTGTTGAAAAAGTACCTAATAGTTCCCAATCTGATTCAGGGACTCCCCCAGGAAAAGATTCAGGAAAGAAACTTCCTAGCCTGCCCATTACTAGACAATCTAGCATAGATGGTAATGATGATGAGCCACACCAAATAAATAGTGTTGTCTCACATCATAGCAAAAGCATTTATTCTCACCATACTGGTAGTAATGTTTCTGTAAACCAAGCTGTTAGGGTGCCTTCTGTAAGGGACAGGTCTCCTTCTGTTCATTCCCATCATAGCTCTGTTTCTAGAAATGTCCCTCCCACCAACCCTGATGACAGAATGTTAGAGAGGGAACTCAATAAGTTGAGGGTGGAACAAACCAGACTGAAGCTTAAAAAGCAACAGCTGGATTTGGATAGACAGTCTTTTGAATTAGAGAAGGAAAGACAGAAGTTGGGTTTAGATACCCATGGTGGCAGCAGCAGTATTCCCCATAGTCATCCTGCAAAAGAGCATGATTCCAGGAATCTGCACAAGATAGTTCCCCCTTATAAGGAGGGGGATGACATTAACAAGTGGTTTGCTGCACTTAAGAGGGCCTGTGTTGTACAGGATGTCCCTCAAAGGCAGTGGGCTGCTATCCTATGGCTATCATTTAGTGGAAAAGGTAGGGATAGGCTCCTTACTGTGAAAGAAAATGATGCTAATAATTTCCAAGTTCTTAAGAATGCATTCCTGGATGGTTATGGCTTAACCACTGAACAGTACAGGATAAAGTTCAGAGAGACCAAAAAGGAGTCTTCACAAGACTGGGTTGATTTTATTGACCAGGCAGTGAAGGCCTTGGAGGGGTGTTTTACATGGCAGTAAAGTTACTGATTATGACAGCCTGTATAACTTGATCCTGAGAGAGCATATTCTTAATAATTGTGTGTCTGATTTGTTGCACCAGTACTTGGTGGACTCTGATCTGACCTCTCCCCAAGAATTGGGAAAGAAGGCAGACAAATGGGTCAGAACAAGAGTGAACAGAAAAGTTCATACAGGTGGTGACAAGGATGGCAAGAAGAAAGATGGTGAAAAATCTCAAGATAAGCATGGGGATAAGGGTAAAACCAAGGATCCCACTTCAAATCCTAAACACTCTTCAGAGGGTGGGGATAAAACAAATTCTTCACCTTCTTCTCAACCCACACACATTAAAAAGCCTTGGTGCTTTGTGTGTAAAAACAGAGGCCATAGGCCAGGGGATAAGTCCTGTCCAAGTAAACCCCCTGAGCCTACCACCACTAATACATCAAGCTCTAGTGCCCCTAGCAGTAGTGGTACTAGTGGTGGGACTGCTGGCAACAGTCAAGTTAAGGGTGTAGTTGGGTTCACTTATGGGTCCATAATAGAAACTGGGGTAGTCAGTCCCAAGACAGTTTCTGTCACACCTAGTGGCATTGGCCTTGCCACACTGGCTGCTTGTCCCCTTACAATGGATAAGTACAGGCAGACAGTTTCAATAAATGGTGTTGAGGCCTTGGCCTACAGGGACACAGGTGCCAGTATCACTTTGGTGACTGAAAACCTAGTGGTTCCTGAACAACACATCATTGGACAACAGTATAAAATTATTGATGTCCATAACTCCACTAAGTTTCTTCCCTTAGCTATAATTCAGTTTAGTTGGGGTGGAGTTACTTGCCCTAAGCTGGTGGTGGTATCACCTAGCTTACCTGTAGACTGTCTCTTAGGTAATGACCTAGAGGCCTCAGGTTGGGCTGATGTAGAGTTTTATGCCCATGCAGCCATGCTGGGCATCCCAGAGGAATTATTCCCTCTCATTTTTTCTGAAATGAAAAAGCAAAGGAGAGAAGGCCTGAAAACTCAGGATCCCTCTCCATCAACAGGTAAAAAGGGTATCACCGTATCCCCTAACCACCCTGCCATTCAGGATACCATTCCTGTAGTGGGAGAAACCTCTCCTGGGGTGGCACCTGTTCTAAGGGAAGCATCAGCTGGCAAAGCTGTACTCCCTGAGGTAGAAGTACCTCTCTGTGGCATAACTAACATTGGTGAGAAAAAGACCACCATTTTACTTAACATGGAGCATCCCTCCAACCCTCCCAGAGAAACTTTAGTGCAGAAAGTCTGCACTGCCTCACAACACTTAGGACAGCATCCCTGCCCTAGTGTGGAGCTCATAGGACAGCATCCCTGCCCTGCTCCAACCCAAGAGAAACAGCATCCCTGTTCTCTCTTCCAGCCATATGGACAAAGTTTTTGCCCAGCTATGGCTTTTCTGAGACAGCATCCCTGTCTGGCATTTCCATCACTACAAATAGGTTCAGTGGACAATTCCCATTGCTCTCAACTAAAACTTACTGATAAAAACTCTGAAAATACATCTTCACATTGTTGCTTAGCTAAAAAACTTCAAACAGGGTGGTTTACATCCCCACAGGGAAGTAACCATATAGTGGATGATAAAGGGAGTAACCAGTCTATTGCAGAGCTACTGTCTACTTATCACCACTTAGACAATAAAGTCTCAACTGGCCAAGGTTAGCCTTATTGTCCTTCATTTGGGGGGGGGGGTTGTGTGAGAAAGTAGCCTCTTTCTAGCCTTGTTACCCCCACTTTTGGCCTGTTTGTGAGTGTATGTCAGGGTGTTTTCACTGTCTCACTGGTATCCTGCTAGCCAGGGCCCAGTGCTCATAGTGAAAACCCTATGTTTTCAGTATGTTTGTTATGTGTCACTGGGACCCTGCTAGTCAGGACCCCAGTGCTCATAAGTTTGTGACCTATAGGTATGTGTTCCCTGTGTGATGCCTAACTGTCTCACTGAGGCTCTGCTAACCAGAACCTCAGTGGTAATCCTCTCTCTTTACAAATTGTCACTAACAGGCTAGTGACCAATTTTACCAATTTACATTGGCATACTGGAACACACTTATAATTCCCTAGTATATGGTACTGAGGTACCCAGGGTATTGGGGTTCCAGGAGATCCCTATGGGCTGCAGCATTTCTTTTGCCACCCATAGGGAGCTCTGACAATTCTTACACAGGCCTGCCACTGCAGCCTGAGTGAAATAACATCCACGTTATTTCACAGCCATTTTACACTACACTTAAGTGACTTATAAGTCACCTATATGTCTAACCTTTACCTGGTAAAGATTGGGTGCTAAGTTACTTAGTGTGTGGGCACCCTGGCACTAGTCAAGGTGCCCCCACATTGTTCAGGGCCAATTCCCCGGACTTTGTGAGTGCGGGGACACCATTACACGCGTGCACTACATATAGGTCACTACCTATGTGTAGCTTCACAATGGTAACTCCGAATATGGCCATGTAACATGTCTAAGATCATGGAATTGTTCCCTCTATGCCATCCTGGCATTGTTGGTATAATCCCATGATCCCACGGGTCTGTAGCACAGGCCCGGGTACTGCCAAACTGCCTTTTCAGGGGTTTCACTGCAGCTGCTGCTGCTGCTAACCCCTCAGACAGGTTTCTGCCCCCCTGGGGTCCAGCCAGGCTTGGCCCAGGAAGGCAGAACAAAGGACTTCCTCAGAGAGAGGGTGTTACACCCTCTCCCTTTGGAAAATGGTGTGAAGGCAGGGGAGGAGTAGCCTCCCCCAGCCTCTGGAAATGCTTTCATGGGCACACACGGTGCCCATTTCTGCATAAGCCAGTCTACACCGGTTCCCGGACCCCTCAGCCCTGCTCTGGCGCGAAACTGGACAAAGGAAAGGGGAGTGACCACTCCCCTGACCTGCACCTCCCCTGGGAGGTGCCCAGAGCTCCTCCAGTGTGCTCCAGACCTCTGCCATCTTGGAAACAGAGGTGCTGCTGGCACACTGGACTGCTCTGAGTGGCCAGGGCCAGAAGGTGACGTCAGAGACTCCTTCTTATAGGCTCTTTCAGGTGTTGCTAGCCTATCTTCTCTCCTAAGTAGCCAAACCCTCTTTTCTGGCTATTTAGGGTCTCTGCTTTGGGGATTTCCTGAGATAACGAATGCAAGAGCTCATCCGAGTTCCTCTGCAGCTCTCTCTTCAGCTTCTGCCAAGGAATCGACTGCTGACCGCGCTGGAAGCCTGCAAAACTGCAACAATGTAGCAAAGACGACTACTGCAACTCTGTAACGCTGATCCCGCCGCCTTCTCGACTGCTTTCCTGGTGGTGCATGCTGTGGGGGTAGTCTGCCTCCTCTCTGCACTAGAAGCTCCGAAGAAATCTCCCGTGGGTCGACGGAATCGTCCCCCTGCAACCACAGGCACCAAAGAACTGCATCACTGGTACCCTGGGTCTCCTCTCAGCACAACGAGCGAGGTCCCTTGAATCCAGCAACTCTGTCCAAGTGACTCCCACAGTCCAGTGAATCTTCAGTCCAAGTTTGGTGGAGGTAAGTCCTTGCTTCCCCACGCCAGACTGCATTGCTGGGAACCGCGACTTTTGCAGCTACTCCAGCCTCTGTGCATTTCCGGCAGAAATCCTTTGTGCACAGCCAAGCCTGGGTCCACAGCACTCTAACCTGCATTGCACGACTTTCTAAGTTGTCCTCCGGCGACGTGGGACTCCTTTGTGCAACTTCGGGTGAGCACTGTTTCACTACACTTCATAGTGCCTGTTCTGGCACTTCTGCGGGTGCTGCCTGCTTCTGAGAGGGCTCCTTGTCTTGCTCGACGCTCCTTCTGTCCCGAGACGCAATTGACGACATCCTGGTACCTCCTGGGCCACAGCAGCATCCAAAAACCCTAACCGCACAATTTGCAGCTAGCAAGGCTTGTTGGCGGTCTTTCTTCAGGAAAATACTTCTGCACAACTCTCCACGGCGTGGGGGATCCATCCTCCAAAGGGGAAGTCTCTAGCCCTTGTCGTTCCTGCAGAATCTTCAGCTTCTACTGTCCAGTAGTAGCTTCTTTGCACCCACAGCTGGCATTTCCTGGGCATCTGCCCATCTCCGACTTGCTTGTGACTTTTGGACTTGGTCCCCTTGTTCCACAGGTACCCTCGTTTGGAAATCCATCATTGTTGCCTTGCTGACTTGTGTCTTTCCTGCAGAATTCCCCTATCACGACTTCTAAGTCCTTTGGGGAACTTTAGTGCACTTTGCACTCACTTTTCAGGGTCTTGGGGTGGGCTATTTTTCTAACCCTAACTGTTTTCTTACAGTCCCAGCGACCCTCTACAAGGTCACATAGGTTTGGGGTCCATTCGTGGTTCGCATTCCACTTTTGGAGTATATGGTTTGTGTTGACCCTATCCCTATGTGTCCCCATTGCATCCTATTGTAACTATACATTGTTTGCACTGTTTTCTAATACTATTACTGCATATTTTGGTATTGTGTACATATATCTTGTGTATATTTGCTATCCTCATACTGAGGGTACTCACTGAGATACTTTTGGCATATTGTCATAAAAATAAAGTACCTTTATTTTTAGTATATCTGTGTATTGTGTTTTCTTATGATATTGTGCATATGACACTAGTGGTACTGTAGGAGCTTCACTCGTCTCCTAGTTCAGCCTAAGCTGCTCTGCTAAGCTACCATTATCTATCAGCCTAAGCTGCTAGACACCCTATACACTAATAAGGGATATCTGGGCCTGGTGCAAGGTGTAAGTACCCCTTGGTACTCACTACAAGCCAGTCCAGCCTCCTACACAGTGCTGAGGGTGAAAATGGAGTGTACGGTTTGTGTTTCCTCTACATCGTCGTCCATGTCACTGTTTAGAGCGTGGACCTCAGTAGCCGAGTTCACGGTGGCCGGAGTTGCCCTGCCTCTCGATGATCTGCACACGCGTGCATAATGATTGAGTTTGCCACAACTGGCACATCTCTTCATGCATTGGGACGGCCCTCCACAGCGACCGCACATTCTTGGTGCCTGCGCTGTTTTTCAAGGTTGCGGTTTGTTTGGGATAGGCACCACCGCAGCGACCAGCTCTGCTTTGATTGGGTTCTGAAGCGCTGCTTCCATGTTGGAGGCTCTCACTTTTGACAATTCTTTTGTCCTCCCCATGGGTAGTATGTCCACTAGGGACTGTCCTAATTCTTCCAGGATGCGTTCCCTGAGTTTTGATGATGCACACCCTTGGATGATCTGCCCTCTGATTTCCTCATTTTCATTGTGGATGTCACACATGCTGGCTAGCTCCTTGAGTCTCATGTAGAAAGTGTCAATGGACTCTTCGGGGAGTTATCGTGCCTGCTTAAATACGAATGTCTCGTAATCAGTGTTGGCCATGGGTTCAAAGAGTGTTCTTAGGGCTGCAATGAGGGTAAGGTGTGTCTTGGTTCTGCTTCAACAATTGTTTTAGATATGCGGTGGATGTCTTTCACTCCCAAATGCAGTATCATTGCTCTCTTCTACGCATTTTCAATTTTCATAGCTTTACAAAATAGCATGACTCTCTCCACACAGTCCTTCCAGCGGGAGGCCTGTGCTGATGGCGTGCCTTCCACTATGAATGGCTCAACTGGGGTATGGAGTTCATGGTGGTGATGTGATCCTGTGTTCAAATGGAGGTTATATAACTTTATTGGTCTTAGAAAAGCTTTTTTTTTGTGATTAATGTCTTTTGGGGAAAGTGCTGAAAGCAATCAATGACAGGTAAACTTGGGTGATCTTGGCTGGAGGGGCGTCGTGAGCAGGAGTGTTTGGCTAGTGCTGTGCCTTTAAGAGGCTTCCATCGGTGCAGGCAGGGGGCATAGCCTGTGTAGACTCACCGGGTCTGAGAAGCTGGGTCACTTTCCTCCGGACCTTTCTTGGGGGACGTTGGCGTGTGGGGAGAGGCGTGCTGGGACACACCGCTGAGGCAGCAGCAATGATCGAGTGGGCTCTGATCCAACGCGCGTCAAGGTTGGTGAGATGCAGCACGAGCACCTCTTGCCTCATGTTCAGGTGCGCGGCTGCCGTGTCAGGGTAGCATACGTACGTCTTGCACTTGTTGTCCGTTTAATGTTGCACTTGTTGCTCTGATCTTGCGCGCATTAATGACCAGGAGACATATGGTTGATAACATATGGCGGTGACGGCTGGCGTGTTCTCTGCATATCACTCAGTGTCCAAAAGAGCATGCCCGTCGTCCATTCCCTTTTTATATGTTGAACCCACGTGACAGAGGGTCGCTCACACACAGAAGAATATGGCAAGGGTGTGCGCTCCTAAGCTCTTCTCATTCACCTTTGCAATGGTAGTGCCTGCGCTTGTTGCATCACAAGCGCAACACTACAGGGCCGAAGCCCGGCCTCACAGCCGAGATTCAGCAAAGTATAGAAGAGCCCAGGTGGCTCTCTACACAATTATCATTTAAAATTATTACCCACCTGAAGTTTTTACTACTTAAGTAAATTGTCTGCATGTGTTTGAAAGGGGGTAGGGGCTTAGATCACCAGTTTCGAGAACTTTGCTGTGTGCTTGTTTACATGGGGGCAGGTTGAAATACGCCTACTTCTGAGAGACAAAACATTGGGGGTTATTCTAACTTTGGAGGAGTGTTAATCCGTCCCAAAAGTGACGGTAAAGTGACGGATATACCACCAGCCGTATTACGAGTTCCATAGGATATAATGGACTCGTAATACGGCTGGTGGTAAATCCGTCACTTTTCCGTCACTTTTGGGACGGATTAACACCTCCTCCAAAGTTAGAATAACCCCCATTGTCTGCCTGCACTATACTTGTGGCCTGTAGCTGCATCTTTGGTTCTCATTGGCCCACCCACCAACCCTCTGATATCTAATCACTACAAGCTCTGCCCCATCACTCTGAACCTTTCTATGCTGCACCCTCTCGCCTGTGCCACGCCTCCCTCTTTTCTCACTTGGTGTGGTGTATCATGCTGGCTGCGGTATAAGGTCAGCAACGATTCTTAGCACATTTTGGGGGTCATTATGAACCCGGCGGTCAGCGCTAATGTGGCGGTAGTACCGTGACATTATGACATTGGAGGGTTGGCTGAAGCCAGCCCACCAATGTATTACTCCTACCGCCATGGCTGTAGCAGCCGCCGGGCTGGAGATAACCATCTCCAGCCCAGGGCCGCCATTGTGGCACTGGCGGTATTATGTCCCTGCCTACCACCATGGTGGTAGGCCCTATCAGTGACAGGGAATTCCTTCCCTGTCACCGCTAGGAGGCCCCCTCCTCCATACCTCTCCAAACACACCTCCCTACATCCACGCCCCCCATTCACACACACACACACACACACACGCAGACACACACTCATTCACACAGACATACATGCATGCATTCATCCATTCATGCACACATCCGCACACACATCAAAACATACACGCAGACATGCATTCCAATTTCCATACATAAACACACTCACTCTTCCATACATACATGCACTCTCACTTCCATACATACATGAACGCAAACAACAATAAACACACACTCGCATTCATGCACACACTCACACATACATGCACACACCCCCACACACACACAACACTCCCCACCCCCTCCTGTCGGAGAGCCGACTTACCTGGATCCATGGGGTCTTCCGGCAGGAGATGGGATGGGGCGCTGCTACCTCCAGCAGCGCCCACCAGCAGAACACCGCCAGTCGTATTATCTTTCATAATACGGCTGGCGGTGGTCTACTGGCGTGACGCTGCTGGTGGAGGAGGCGCTACCTTACTGCCATCCGCCAATAT
Source organism: Pleurodeles waltl (assembly GCF_031143425.1). Taxonomy (NCBI): domain Eukaryota; kingdom Metazoa; phylum Chordata; class Amphibia; order Caudata; family Salamandridae; genus Pleurodeles; species Pleurodeles waltl. The sequence continues at coordinate 1,710,695,624 of NC_090440.1, forward strand.
GGCCACAGCTGGATTTCTGCTTTTCTTGTGGCGGAAATCTGTCTGTGGTCATAATATAGCAGACAAACGGTAGCCGCGGCGACGGTCTTTTGGCGGCCGGCGCCACAGCAGTAGACGGTTTTTCCTGCCAATGTCATTATGAGAGCCTTTATTTGGAATTTGAGAAATGGTTTAGTGGAATTGCAAAATCTACAAATCATAATGTTCAAAGTCCATAATTGGATTGTCCATTGTACTGTCAGGGTACACAATATGTGGACACACGTCATCTTCAGATTCACCACCAACGTATTTTGATTGGATATGCTTTGGAATTGATAGGATCTTCTCAGGATTACAGTGTAATAGAGCCTCATTGATTTCCTCCAATTGTATTGCAGGTCCTTTTATCAAATTATCAAGTTTTTGTATATTTGAATGATTTAAATTGAAAGCATTTTAATGCAATGAAATGGAATTACACCTATCATTTTTATGCCAGCCTAAACTATGGTCTTGTAGCTGTGTAATATTTTGAAATGGGAAGTTTTCCTAGGTTTGCAAAGTCTAATTCTTCCTTGCAATTTATGTAAATAGTAATAAAATGTTGTAGTTTTTCCATAGATTTTGTCTCAGTCTTGCTTATCGAAGTGCAATTCCATTGGTAAATCAAATGTTTAGTTGTTTTTTCCTCTAAACCCTGTTTTCAGTGCTCTTTTACTTTTTTCACTCTTTTTTCATACCTTATGACAGAGTCAGGCATAACTTCGTAGCAATGTCCATCACTGTTTACAGATAGCACGCAATTAGTGTATGTATGGTAACATTCTTTCTGAAAGTATGGTTCAGTACTGGATGCGTGTCTCCCCCAACCTTCAAATATATTAGATAAGTTTAACCCATTCAGTGTTTTTTTCTTAACATATAGAATTTACAATTTAAGACTAAATGTGTCAATGTTTTCATGCGATTTATTGTTAAAATAAATTCTTTTTATAGCAAAGGGTTTTTCAACTGAACATATTGTTTATGTTTCAGTTTTGCAGTATGGTTTTTGCACATGGGATAAGTTTTTAATAAATTGCCAAGTACTCAGTTTTTACACTGTTTACATTTAATATTTCTAATAGACTCCCTCCTTGTAAGTGTACAAAAGAGAGCAATTCACCTGTTTTATTTTGGAGGGTGTGTTCTCTAGACCTATTGGCATTTGTGCAAATTAGTTTTCCATGCAGAAGCATATTATCAGCGCAAACTCCTTTCTCACTTTGCAAACATGCAGTTATACTCTTACTATTTTCCTTTTTTGAAGGTCCAGTTTGTCCTTCTGTAGGTGTTAGTCTTTATCGTTCATATTTTTACAGTAGATTTTCATTTTCATTTTTTTCTGGTAATATTTGGAAGGCATCAGGGTAACTGTAGCTATGCCTGTATATGAAAATAGAAAAAAGCAGCAGTACTATTAGTAATAATTACACTGAAGTTTAATTCGAAAATTCCCTGAACATCTAATATATTTTGTTTGTAAAATGTTATGCAAATTTATTTACATTCATCTTTTGTACAAGTCAATTGTGTTATTCTTTTCCTGACAATACAACACCATCAAAGAAATAGGTGTATTTCCAAGCTTTACTTGAACTACAGTTCTAATACAGCAATTCAAGTAATGTGAGATTGTAACATAAGCCAAGTAGTATTGGGCTATGTTTGTAGCCTAGTGGTAATTGAAATACAATAGCAGTGTTACATCAAAATGGTATTTATAACAAACCATGGGCCAGATGTAGCAAAAATAAAAATTGCGACTCGCATTTTGCGAGTTGATGCGACTCGCAAAATGCGAGTCGCAAATTGGAATGCCAGAAAAAAAAGCGATCCGATTTTGCGACTCGCAGCCGGACTCGCAACGCTGTGTGCGAGTCCGCAGTTTGCGAGGTCGCTGTTTGCGAGTGTGCAAAAACGAACTCGCAATTAGCGAGTGGGTGTCGCAAATTGCGAATACCTTCAAAATTGCTTGCAGATGCAGCAGAACACTCCAGAAAACATACCAGAACACCCTGGAAACACTTCCTGGCACATGATGATGACATCACAGCCAGGAAGTTAACAAATACACCTGGGAGGAGGGCTCAACAGTGAGCAGTGTCTCTGCCACTCACAGTAGGGTGCTGAGGAGTGGTAGGCACAGCACCATGGACGCAGCAGGGACCAGCCAGGCTGGCAGGAGGGGCAGGAGATCATAGATAACAGCCAGGACAGATTCATGTGGCACATGGCGTTAATGTGCCACATGACTGGTTGGCATTTTCCTGCCCATGGACAATTTCAACTTGTATATAGTTTCTTCATGACATTAATAAAACAGTTATTTTTGTTCCACTTAACAAATGGTTAATAGGTGAGTATGGTGGGAGTTGACACGTACCGTCCAGAATATTGCGTTGCAATGTGGTCCCGTCTCAGTCTGCCTTGATTAGCTAGACTCCTATCCCCATGATGGCGATGTGGTTGTTCTTGCTCTTCATCATCAGGATCTGGGTCTGCAGGGGTGAGAGGTAGCCCACGTCGGGTGGCTATGTTGTGGAGGATGGCGCATGCGACCACAATTTTGAAAGCGGTAATGGGGGTGTATTGGAGGGCGCCTCCGCTGCGGTGGAGGCATCGGAATCTTTCCTTCAGGAGTCCGAAGGTGCGCTCTATGAGGTTCCTGGTCCTCTTATACGCACTGTTGTATTGCCTCTCTGAATCATTGCTGGGTGTTAAAAATGGAGTCATGATCCATGGCCTTAGAGCATATGCACTGTCACCTGTTGGGCACAAAAGTACACTGTTAGTAAGTCCAGATAGTCGTGCACAGTGACCTGTGTGTATGTCTGCAAGGTGTACGCAGCTCTACCTAGGAGGTATCCGTCTCCAAACTCCCCACGTTCCAGGCGTTGATGTATCCCACTATGTCTAAAAATGTATGAGTCATGGGTACTGCCTGGAAACTTAGCTACGATGTCCGTGATGACGTAATGGGCATCACAAACAACCTGTATGTTGAGTGAGTGGGTACACTTTCTGTTGTGGAAAATATGTTCCAGATTAGCGGGGGGCATATTTGAATGTGTGTCCCATCTACACATCCAATGACATGGGGGAAGTGGGCAATGCGGTAAAAGTCCAGCTTCGTGCTGTTAATTTCTGCCTCATTCCTTGGTAAGTATATGAACTGAGACCTGTGCGCTACTAAGGCATCTAGGAATGCCCTGAGGAACCTTGACACTGCACTTTGGGATACCCCACCTGCCACGGCAATGACCCCCTGATAGCTCCCTGAGGCCAAGAGGTGCAGTGCGCATAGTACTTGCACATGCGTAGGGATGGCGCAGCCACGCAGAGTCTTGTGTTCTAGCTGTGGTTTTAGTAAATCTATTAATTCTAGAATGGCAGCGCTGCTAAGGCGGTATTTATCATAGATCTCCTCTTCAGTTTGCTGGAAAAGGGTCTGCCTTGTTCTATATATCTTCTCCTGTCTGTGGCCCCTCCTCCTCCTCTGCTGGGCTGCGTAGACTCTCCTCCTCACTGCTATCAGGTATATGTCCGCCATCTTGAGTGACCCAGATGCCTTCTGGGCCTCCTTTTATACTTTGGTAATGGTTACCACCTGCTCTGAGTTAGTGGTAAATGTGACTTGCAAACTGGGCTTTTTGCGACTAGTCGCAATTTGCGAGTTGCAATTGCATACGGTTTGCGACTCGCAAATTGCGACTTGCAATTTGCGGGTCGCAAAATGGGTTTGGAACGGATGCGACTCGCAAACGGGTCCCATCGCTTTTTGCGAGCCGGAAATGGGCTTTTTGCATCCCATTTCCGATTTTGCACTGTCGCAAATTGCGAATCGGCCCGTTTGCGAGTCGCAAACGTTTGCTACATCTGGCCCCATATTATTGGTTATTTTTCTTATGTGATTAAAGTTAGTCTGTATTTCACATGTTTTTTTTAAATAAATCAACAAGAGATGAATGTTGGGTTATCCCTGTAATACTACAGATTTGGTTTGCACGGCCATATGACCTTCCGTTTTGCTGAAATAGTTATAGATGCACTCTACTATTTGTAAAGTATTCACTCTAGTCTTTTAGGATTGAATGTGCTCTCTAGTACTGTTTGGGCTATGTTAGCAGCCCAATCTCACATATGAAATTAGGATGTTTCTTTCATGAACATAATATTTTACATACAATGTAATTGGACAGTGTTGTACACCAGTATACCCATGTTTAACTTTACTACATTCAGTCGGTGTTTCATGAAGTGTTTTTGTAGTATTGAAAGAAGATGGTTTGTATGTGGGTAATTGGCCACAGTTACATCTTTTGGGCAGGAGAGTATGCCAAGAAGATAGAAATTGAGCATAATTTAGGTATGACACATGTTGACTTCATATAGGTAGCTTAAAGAGGTTTAAGGTGGACTAGCATCCTACGTCTTATTTCAGCTCTTACTGCTTATCAGCATCCTCTTTTTATAATTATTCATTGTTAAAAGCAATGATATTGGTCACCTCGGTGTACGAATTGAAATAGAGATGAAAGCTACTTTTACATCTTTAATGACCTTATGTCCGCACACCTTTTTTTATGGTTTCAAATATTTGCCAAAGCATAAAATAGAAGTACTCAGTAGCCTATGCAGGAAAGTATGAAAAAATGTGCAGACATATCAACAAAACAGGTGTCTGCCTTCTTAAGCGATCACACCACGTCTTCCATATATGACCTCAACATTACATGTTCCAAATCTTATCTATATCATTCAGATGGTATACATTTTACCACAAGTGGCAATAATCTCTTCATTAATATCATCTGCTAACTCCTGCTGAACTATCTCTAAATCGAAAGCACTCACATGTAATAAAAGGCTCTTTTAAGTGCCAACCTAACAGGAGAATGAGTAAATGTGATAATCTATGGGTTGTTTAAAAAAAAAAAAACTTTTACGGCACTGTATTATTCTCTTGAGACTAACCCAAAAGTACTGTGGTACTCCATAATTTAAAAAAAGTCATTTATACTTTTCCAAGCATTATTCCTTATATATCACTCAAATACTTACCTAATTATAATTACAAGTAGAAGTCTGAACTTCTTTTGAAAGACATTTTTATAGTGAATTGCAAAATACACACAAACTGCATATAAAAACAACATGGCTGTCTTTTGGTTTTAGAAAAGTGCACATTAGCCAATCAGACAATTCCTTGTCAGTGCTAGATACAAAGGTTGTACCACAATACTACTGTGATGACAGATATACCTAACAAAATACCTTATAACTTAACATTTAGTTAGTCTACTTAGCTGTGCTACCACCCCAGACTCATCTACACCTCCTAATATGTAAAACTGCCTAATTTTTAAAAGATCCAGTTATTTTTTGCAAATGTAAAAGTCAATGGAAAATACATAGGATTCTGAGGGATAAATATTCACCAACAGTCCAAAGCATGTGGCGGCCGGCACCAGAACGCCAGTTGTGCACGCCTGTACCCCTGTGTCCAAGCATATTAACATCAACAATCCTGTACCATGGTTTTTTTTTTTCCAAGAGCAAGTGCGCCATTCCTGGCGATGGAAAATTGGATAGTTTCTTAAAAAATAATCTGCAAAAAAACCAGAAAGACGTCATCTCGTCTTGGCCCTGACATTCCTTTTTCACAATGCCGGCTTCACATGGGCATATCAGCTTTAAAGAAAACTTCCACCGTAACAACAACATCAACAAAGGACTAAGCATAGCTCAATGTTGTGGTCGCCATATGTAACTGGTGCACAAACATTAATTTTACAATTAAATGCTTCAAATACATTTTCTACATATCTACCAAATAAACCACTTGATAGATGACTAACTATTTATTCATTGCTGTGTTGTAATTAATCCAACCTAGGATCATAAATTTTGAACTTCGTATGATAATGAAACATGTTTGCCCTTTCACCAGACCGCCGAGGCTGCGGGAGCCAGAATACCGCCAGTGCCGGCGGTATTTCTGGCTCCCTATTATGACTTTTCTGCTGCGCCAGCGGATGGTAGCAGTGTTACCGTCCGCTGGCTCAGCGGAAAAGTCACAGCAACATTGCTGCTGGCTCGTAATAGAGCCGGCAGCAATGCTGATGTGTAGTGGGTGCAGTAGCACCCGTCGCGCATTTCACTGCCCGAAATTCGGGCAGTGAAATGCGCGACGGGGCTATGCCTGTGGGCCCCCGCACTGCCCATGCCATGTGCATGGGCAGTGCAGGGCCCCCAGGAGCACCCCAGGTCCCCCCTTACCCTCAGCCTTTCCATGGTGGTGTTTACCGCCGTGGCCAGGCTGGCGGTCGGGGACTCACAATCCCCAGAGCAGCGGTGCTTGCACCGCTTCCCTGGGGATGTGGAGGGTCCGGCGGTATGGCCGTGGCTATAGTGCCATGGTCATAATAGCTGGCGGAGCAACACCAGCCTGTTGGCGGTGTTACCGCCAGCTTACTGCCGGCCGCCATGGTCATAATGAGGCCCTTTATCTTTGAGGGCTCTGCCTATATGTTCCCGACCCATTTGTTATTTGAAGATGGTTAGCCTCCCTCTTAAGGCATTTAAACTCAATACGTGCTCATTGTATAATTCACACAAAATCGTGCATTTCATACTCAGCATCAGTAATCAAAAGTGAAAACACCATTGATGACAAGTAGTGTTATACAGGTTATATGTACAATTGGAAGAGCAATTTTTTTCTTAATGAATACTACACACATGCCCTCATGTTCATGGGTGACAACCCTGATACCACAAAATACAATTAAATACAAAATGAAAAAATATCAAATAAAAATGTACAAAACGTATGTGTTATATTTTTCTGCTCATCAGACTTCCAGGCTAACAATATTGATTCTCATATTTATGCAAACAATTAAGCCGTAGTAGGCACATTTGCAAATATCAAGCCTTACTGGACAAACAATTCAAGTGGAAAATTCTCATCTGAGCCCGGTCAAACAATATTAATTTCCCTGTAACCCAAATGATTAAGCCAAAGTAGGCAATGGCTTCAATTTCTATTCATAATTTTGCAATTATGAATAATAGCAATAGTAACAAACAGTTGCCCTCTGTGCACTTCCCTTCCATGCAGTCTGTCTATCTTCTTTAATTGTAAAATTATCCTTCCAAGCTGTCTACACCTATTTTCTGTCCTCCTGCAAGTATAAACACAAAACACAACATACACTACAAAAAAACTCACCGAAAAGTTCTTGCAATAAAAACATTTATAAATGAGTGTAATGCTCCTCATCAATGTTAAGATCCTTCGGCTCCTTTGTATTGAACTTTAAGATGAATCTGGATTCTAATCTCCTCAATTCTAGTTCTCTGTTACCTCTGGATGATTTTGGGATGCAGTCCAGTACACAAGGTCGGCTTCATAGAGTCTGCCTGGTGAAATGACTTAAAGTGTTGGGCTGTGGAGTGAGTTTCAATAAAGTTTTTGATGGCTCTAATGTGTTGTAGTACACTTTTGTGTATCAGAAGTACTGTACTTCCAATATACATCTTCGGACAGAAAGAGAAAAGGACATAAACTTCAAATGCTGTTTTGCAGGTCAGTGTGTGTTTCAACCTGAAGCGCTCCCTTTCATTTATTTACAATTCCTTCAGGTTGACCCCTTGTTCACAAGCCTTACACCTTTTACATCTGGTGAAACCTGGCTTAGGTCTCAACCAATGCTTCTTCTTTCGGTCAACCATATTACTGACTAGCCCATCCCTCATAGACACTGCTCTCCTGAATGTCATCTGTGGTTTCCTCCCCATCTCTGTGCCAACAGTGGGATCTTTGAAACAATTCATTGCTCAAGGGAAACATGTTATATGTCAAGCACCATTTGAACACGTTCAATAACACTACATTGTGTGCAAAAAACCGTATAGGTCTAACTTTCAAAAAGTGGGCCACAGCTTTTAGTCCATCAACATGCCATATGCTGGTACAAAATGAGGAAACATGAAGACACATCATTAACATATTGTCCTCCCATTGCACATCAAACACTCGCTTCATAAAATCAGAGGTGTCCTGAATAAAATATGGTAGATTACTGACCAATGGTTGTAAGAAACGGTCTATGTATTTTGAAACTTTTTCAAAGAAACAGCCTATTGTAGATATTATGGGCCTTCCTAGGGTTGTTCCTATTCTTGTGAATTTTTGGTATTAAAAATAACACTGGTAGCTTTGGGCAATCTAAGCCAACATTCATCTTCACTTACTAAACCTCATTGTACCACTGTTTCAATTCCTCAAAAAACTCTCTTTCACTGTCTAATACTCAGCTGCAGTGATTCAGTAACATCATTCAGTTGTGACCAAGTGTCAGTCAAGAATATATCTAGTCCCCATAGGACAACATTCCCTCCTTTTCTGATGCTCGTACTACACAATCTTTTTCACTATTTCACTTCTCGACTACATCATTGAATTCTCTTTGTTACATCTCACATCTTATTCTGCCGAACCATAGTTCTCATTCCCTTCAACTCAACCACCACATCTTCTGTAAATTAATTTATATCATCATGAGCATTTGCTGGTACATATTTTGATTTAGGTTTGTAGTCAGTATCATCTCCTGCTACACCTTCTATCTCTTGCTTAAACAATAGTTCCTGGTCTGTCCACACCTTAGCTTCACTGTGTTCTTCCAATTGTAATAACTCTCTCATCACTTCAACATCTGAAACTTTAAGGTTATTATGATGTAGGGTACCACTCACATCACGTTTTTTTTTCCTTCGGGTGTCCAGTTTTATAAAATTTTAACACCTTCAGCTTCTGTATAAATTTAAAGCAGTCAATCCTACACATAATCAAAGTGGGCAGAGAAACAAAAGGAGAGCCCAAGAGAAAGGATTTCTATGCCCTTCTTCGTAAGCTCTTCTGAGGTGAGATGGATTACTGTGTTTGTGTCCCTCAATATCTTGCAGTGCTGCACATTGTCATTCCATGCTGTTTTTCCTTTTCTTCTCCTGCCTTGGCCCTTCACCTCTCTTTTCTGCTCCTTTTCTTTGTTGTCTCGGCCTGTGGTTCATCATTCTGCCTAACAGTAAAAAACAAAATTAATCTTGGATTGATGTTGGACCTGCTATTGATTTATTACTGTCCCTCTCTGATTCTGATCAAGTATCTGAGCTGAAGTTACTAAGTGAAGCATTTTGTCGCACTATGTTTGTTTTTCCCAGGCACTGTCTTCAAATGTTATCAAATGTTTTGGCAAAAGTGTAAATATGTCCTCTTTCATAATCCATTCTGTCTCGCTGAAACTTGTGAGCTTTTTTTCTGTTTGGTTAGCTCCTCATATTTATTCATCTGGTCTTTCATCTTTCTTCTGACGCGTTGTACTAATTATTTGTTCTCATCAGACCTGATGGCCTCATTAATTTCCTTAATTTGTTCTAAAATCTTCTCTCTGTCAATGTCAGCATTCTTTTTAAAAAAATATTCTTTATTGCTTTTTTCCTTATAACACATATGTAACAACAATTAAATGTCAGGCAGTACAATAAGTAGTCTATAAGACTTTACACAGTTATGTTCATCATATTTGAGTGTCTGACTCTTAAAGGAAGGAGCCTCACAGTCATGTTGTGGCTCCGTCGGGAGGGCAGTCTAAAACTGGTGTTATAATATCTTCCATCACATCTAACCCATAGTATTCTCACTACCAACCTTCCACTTTATAACATTTCCGGGGGCATCCCCTGCTGCGGTAGGCTACCTTTTTCGGCGACCATGCAGCAGTCCATCCACCTTTGCTATTCATTTTTAGTGGTCTTTGGCACCCTAGTGCCTGGCCACATCTCTCTTGGCCACCACCAAGGCGAGGGAACACAATAGAAGCATGGCATGTCAACTTTGCTTGGGGTCCCCAGTAAGATAAACCTCGGGTCAGTGGATAGTGGGGTCCCAATGATCCTTGAGAGTTCGGTGATAATGGCATCCCAGTAGTGCCTTATGGGGGCATTCCCAGAGTGTGTGTATTAATGTTCCGATTGCCGCACAGCAGCATAAGCAGTGTGGCGTTGGTGCCCGACCCATCTGTGTAATCTATAGCAGTCGTAGCACACCCTATGCAGTATTTGTATTGTATCAGCCTGAGCCTTGACTTGATGGCTACTTCTTGTGGGTGCACCAAAGCAACCTCCTAGTCTATGTCCTCTATGTCACCGAGATCTCAATGCCGTAGGTCCCTTAAAGGGCCTTAGTTTTCTGGTATGTTGTTATTGATTGTGGGGTATATGGCGGAGACCGCCCCTCATCCCAGCTCCTTCATGAGTACACGACCTTCCAGTGGAGCATAGTCTCGCACATCTCTCCCTTGTATTCCCTCTGCCTGGCAGGCATGTTTCAGGTGAGCATACTGAAGAAACTGTGTGTGATGAAGGCGGTATTCTGACTCCACTGATGAAAATGACATTAATTCTCTCCACTGCAGGATATCAGCGAGCATGGAGATGCCTATGGCATCCTGACACTCAAAACCAATTAATTTGGTAATCTATTGAAGTCAGCTGCCTTCCCAGAGGCATGTTTCTCTAGTGGCTTTGCGGTGCCACCCTGTGGCTTTAATGGTTTTATGCCAGGCCTCCAGAACTGTCCTACTAGCTGGCAGGAGGCATTGGGTCCCGTTACCCCCATACAGGTAATGTAGATATCACTTTGGGGAGAATAGGGCCCTTTCCAGGTGATATGTGGGGTGGTCTTGGGGTGCGTGAATCCATTAATTTATAGAAATTATGTGGGAGGCCCGGCAATATCCTTCAATGTCTGGGAGGGCCAGGCCCTCGTCATATGGGTTACGTTGAAGTGCCCTTATGATATTCTTGAATGCTGGCCATTCCATAGTAGGGTCTGCAGGACCTCGTTTAGTTTGACAAAATCGTCTGAGGGGACAGGGTGGTGCTTGTTTTGGAGCATGTATAGAGATTTTGGAAGGGTGATCATTTTGACCATGGCTGACCTACCCATCAGTGTCAGGGGTAGGGTTCTCCACCTGCCCGTGTCATCTTTGAAGTTGTGGAGGACTAGTCTGGCATTATGGTGCATCCTAAGCTCAGGCGAGGTAGTGATAAATATTCCTAGGTATCTGAACCCTTCTGTCACCACCCCAGACCTGATGGAAGTGTGGGTGGGTCTTTCAGGCCTGTTGAGACATATAGCAAGGATTTGTCCCAGTGTATGGTATATCCTGAGTACGTGCCATATTCCCCCATCATCCGGAGGAGAATTGGGACTGTGCTGTCAGGGTTGGTGATAAAAAGCAAAATGTCATCTGCATATAGCGAGAGTCTTTCATCTGTTTCATCCACTTCTGAAATGCGGAAGCCGGTTATCTTGAGCTGGTGTCTAATGGCACATGCCAGGGGATCTAGGGCTAAGCCAGAGAGGAGAGGGGGCAGGGGCCAGCCCTGTCTCTTGCCCCTGCCTATCAGGAACACTGTTGATGTTGTTCCATTCACTCTGACTTCAGCCATGGGGTTTTATAAAGTAGTGCTATCCACTTCATAAAAAATGGGCCAAAGCCCAGTTTGAGAAGTACCTGTTAAAGAAAGGGCCAATGGACCGTGTCAAATGTCTTTTCAGCGTCCAAGGAAAGGAAATAAAGGGGGCGGGTGGCATGGAACCTGAGATTAAGTTATGTGGACCTACCGGGCATAAAGCCTGTCTGGTCCCAGTGAATCAGTGGGGAGATAACCTGTATGAGTCTGGCAGTTAGGGCCAGCGCCAATATCTTGGTCCCCACATTAATCAATGATATTGGGCAGTATGAGCTGCATCTGTCTTTGGGCTTGCCATCTTTAGAGATAACCACTATGGTTGCTTTTCAGAGGTCTGGGGGAAGTACCCCATATGCGAGAGCGTGCGTGTAAAGGCGAGGAAGATGAGGGCCCGGCAGGCTAGCATAGCATTTAAAAAGCTCAGCTGGGAGCCCGCTGGGCCCTGGGATTTTCCAAAGGCGTAGTTTAGCAATCGCTGCACCTATTTCATTGAAGGTCAGCTCCTTCTCTAGGAGTTCTGGGCCGCCTCTTATAAAGCAGATGTGGGAATGCCATCCAAGTAGTGCGCAATGGCCACGTTATTGCAGAGCTTTCGGGCTCTGTAGAGTTCTTTATAGTACAATGCACATTTGCCTGCAATGAGGGTATCATCAGTGAAAGTGTCTCACGCTGGTCGCTGTAGCGACCCCACCCATCTTGCCTCCCTCTCCCTTTTATTCAGCCAGGCCAGGAGTATTCCATCTTTTTCCCCTACCTCGTACAAATGTTATATGGTTGCTTCCGTCTGTTTCTTGGCCTTCTCCTGGGCCAGGTCCCTATATTCTGTTTGGAGCGCCGCAATGCGACGGACAAGCAGTGGATCTCACTGCCAGGAGAGCCCTCTAGTTCTAGGATGGTCCTTTCCAGTTTTTCAATTTCTGCTGTCTCTGTCTTCTTATATGCTACCCTGTTTTGCACCCTGTCTCGGAGTACTGTTTTGAAGGCCTCCCATCACCTTGGACTCTACTGTACCCTGGTTTTCTTGAAAGTAGAGCTATATGTCAGTTCTAAGGCCTTTGCCTACGCTTTGATCTTGCAGTTCCTATGTGGCTAGTCTCCATACAGATTGTTTCCGGACCTGAGTGTGCCCTAATTTGACCAAAAGAGGGGAGTGGTTGGATTAACCCCTGGCCAGGTATTCAGCCTCTCTCACAGTTCGCACCTCTCCTCTTGGCACGAAGATGTAGTCTGACCTTGAATAGGCTCGGTGGGCTCTGGAGTAGTAAGAGTATTTACCGGCACCTGGGTGTGCTTGTCCCCAGAGGTTTGTTTCATGTAGCCTCCCCTCATGTGTCCCCAATCCATCTAGAGTGGGATTCATCACGTTGTTGAAGTCCCCATCTATTATATGAACTGTGGCTATGGATTCTAACAGTATATCTGATACTCCTGTCAGTGTACGGGTTTGTAGTCCAGAAGGGGCATATACGCTAATTAGTGTCATATCAGGGTGGCCCATGCGCCCCGGACCCCGACATATCGGCCTCCCAGATCCATTCATATGTGGGACAGTTGAAATGGAATGTGTTTTCTAATCAATATGGCCACCCTCTTGTGCCCCAGGAGAAACCTGCATGTGCCAAGATAGTGTATATGCCGCAGCCCAAGAACCTGCAGTGGGATCGTATCAAATGAGCTTCCTGGAGGAAAACGATATCGGGGTGAGCGCGCTTTAGGTATTGGATCACTGGCCCTCACTTGATCTTATTATCTAGACCATTCACATTCCAGGATAAATTCAAAAGGGGGGGTTCTTCTCCATAGCTCTTGAGTCCATGACGGGGCCGGTGATGTAAAACTGTTGATGTATCCCCACATGTCAACCTGGTGATTCAGCCTGAACCTTGCGTAAACATGAACTAGCCAACTGGTATTCAAGAACAAAACTAACCCCAACTGGTATTCCCATCCCCCCAGCCCACCCCCTATGGAACCTCCCGTGCAACAGCACATTGTAGATGACTATGTCGACGAGAGGTCTGCAGCCCAACCCCGTACAATCGAGTTGAAATTTCTACAATAATGATTAACAAACTGTCCACCTCAAGGCAATCGGAGCAAAAGGGAAGAGAAGGGGAAGAAGGATGAAAGAGGGAAAGAAGGGGGAGAAAAAGGTCGGGAGGGCATGGGAGCGAGCGTGGAAAGGGGCAAAGACTGGGGTAGGCTGAGCTAAGTACTTATGGCCAGATTTAAGAGGGCCTAGCACCTCCTTGCACCACATTAGCATCATTTTTTATGCTAATGTGGCCCAATGAGGCCAAAATCACAGAGCCATGTTACTTTGTAACCCCTGGCACCACAATATGCCTGCGCCAGGCATAATGTATGCAAGGGGGCATTCCTCTGTTAGGTGGGCTGAAAAAATGGTGCAATGAAATCTAAAAAATTTATTTGCACCATTTTTAGTGATATTTTTAATGCCTGCACAGAGCAGGCTTTAAAAGGAGGCACACCAGTGTTTTCAATGGGCCTCAATGTGCTTTGCAGGATTAGCATCACCATTTTTTACACTAATCCTGCAAAGTGCCAGACTAGTCTCAAACATGTTGATGCTAGTTCACTAACCACTGCCATGGTGTGCAATATGTTAAATACGGCGCACACATTGTGTCATTATGGGAGGTGCTAAGGGGTGCAAGAAAAGTGGCGCTGCATTAGATTCAGCGCCACTTTTCTTAAATTAGGCCCTTAGACCCCGATTCCCCCTCCATCTGGGGTCTGTGGTACACATCAGCTGTTAGCCTCAGGGTTCATCAGCAGTTCTTATTTCTTTAGCGCTGGGGGGATGATTTCGTCTGGCGCTGTACTTTCCAGACATGAGACCTCTCTGATTAGAGGGTGAGATATGTCAGAGTCTATGAAATGATTGTCGTCCACCCGGTCCGGACAATTTCCACTCTGTTTTGGGCTGGGTCAGTGTTTTAGAACTGTAGGAAGTGTTTCATCCTCCATGCCAGGGGGAGATTTGTCATCTGTGGTGCGATACGGTGTACTCCGTGGCATCCGTCTGGTGCCCATACCGCCCCTCCACCCCCGCTTCAGTGAAGTGGAGCAGGAGGCCACAGCCGAGTCTCCCCTCCTGGCTTGAAGCTAGCTTGCAAGGAGGTCCCATTTAGGTGCCTTGGAGGGAGGGCGTTCTTCTAGCCAGCCCCATGCCTCTTCTGGAGTTAAAAAGAAATAAATTTTTCCCTCAAAGATGACCTTTAATTTGGCACGGAACAATAGCATGTAATCCATGCGAAGGGCTCTCAAATTGGTCTTGACGGAGTCAAAGGTTCGGCGCTGGGCCTGAACTTCACATGAATAGTCTGTAAAGAACATAATTTTGATGTTTTCATGACATATCTCCCTTTTACGTCACATCTTTTTGAGGATCAGGTCTCTGGCCGTAAAGTTGAGTAGGTGTGCTATCAGGGGTCAGAGGGCAGCACCAGGCAGGGGCCTAGCCAGCAATGCTCTGTATGCCAGTTCGATCATGAAACATGGGGAGAATTGTATCTCCGGGAGAGCGGCCTGCAGCCACTTGGTCAGAAAGGCCCTCGCATCTGATTCCTCTGCACCCTCTGGAAGCCCACAAAGCGGAGATTGTTCCTTCTGGTGCAATTTTCTGCATCTTCCACCCTCCAATGCAGATCTTTGGTCAGTGTCTGGAGTCTTCAAACCTCTTAGCAAAGGGAAACTATAGAGTCCTCCACCTCTAATATCCTTGTTTTGGTTGCAGTGATCCTCTCTGAAACCTTGCACAAGTTGTGGTGAAGCAGAGACACCTCTGATCGCATCTCCCCGATTCCAACTTCTAATGTCTCTCTGAAGGCCTGTATGGCCTATAGTGATGCCGCATTGTCTGGCATGCTGGGGCCCACGGGTTCAGACGAGGATGCGGGGATGGTCGCATATTTGTCTATTTTGCCCTGTTTAGTGTTTTTAATCTTTCTATCCTTGGCCATAGTGGGGTTAAATTATTGGACCAGGAGAAAGAGCTTCTGTTCGGTGCCACTCCCCAGTATTGCAACCTTTAGGGGAACTTGTCACTGGCGGGCATGCTGTAGCACTGTCTTGTGGGGCTCTCCGGTGCTGGTGCTCGATATGGAGCTGAGGGGGGCCTGAATCACCAGAGCAGGGCACATCCCTCCGCTACCCCTGTCGCCCAGGAACCCAGGTCACCATCTGCTTGTCACTTTCTTCAGCGCCGGCCACCACCCTAGGGAGCACCCGCAAAGGGCCTCCCAGTTGCAGGCCCCGTCTGGCCTCGCAAGCGGGCCCCCAGCCTGCAAAAAAGGAGGTGTAAAACGTTGTGAGAAGGAGAGCCTGGGCCCAGCTCAGGCCGTGATGATCAGGAAGGCCACCATCCAACCAAGGCCTCCCTCCAGCAACAGCCCTCTGGCCGCAAGGGCCTCTGTCGTTCAAGGACATGGCAGCACAGGGATCTCCAGTCTGCCTCTTCCCTGCGCACCACAGCCCCAGCAGGCACTCAGGGGGCGGGGGGGGTGAGTGGGAGATCCCACACTATCTTGCAGGTCCGCCCTCTCTCTCCCTCAGATCACAGGGGCATCACTGCGCCCGACCCAACTGCTGGCCATCAGTCGCGGCGAGTCCCCCGCTTGCTGATCGTCGGCTTCGGTCCTCAGGGCCCCGGATGCCAGCACATCTTCCCAACTCCCTTTCGTGCCAAACACCAGGCCACTGCCAGCTCGTCATCCCTTCAGAGCAGGTTCATCACCAGGAGGGCAGCCTCTGCGGATTCATGCATCCTCTCTCCTCACCGCTCGCTGCGTCTCAGGCGGCCCTGCACAGTTCTGTGGCCCTCGTGTGTGATCGCCTTCGGGCTTGTCTCGTCGCTGCACTGCGTCAGTTGCTTTTTTCTGTGGCAGCTAATCAGGGCAGGGCAAACTGATCTGCTTTTCCATGCCTCCCCATCTTGCAGGTTACGACCCTCACGAAGTTGGGTCAAGGGAGTGCTGATGTGGACAGATTAAGTAGGATTAACGTGGGAATCTCGGTGGATCTTAATTAGAGAGTGTCCGCCATGTTGGCCGTCGAAGCCACACCCCCCCAATTTTAGTATGATTGACCAATAGTTGCATGATCCGCCTCAAAATTTCCATACTTAATTGTGACATATCTTTCATTAGCTCCGGCTTTGGATTCTCATACGTGGGTGTTATCATAATGCATATTCCTCTCTGTACTTAACCTACTTCCATATACTTTCTCAGTGACTGCACTTCCCATCATTTGGAGAGCTACCAAATTAAAAGCTTTTACACCTTGTGCAACATATTGAGTGTTAGGATCTTTATTTTGTGTATCACCTTCCACCGCCTGAGCATACACCCCAGCCGGACCTGTCTCTGAGAACAGCCCTTCTGATACTTTTAGTCTTGCAGTAATCTCCTCATCTGCCGCTGTACAGTTTGTGATATTGCTGTAATTTCCACCCTGTAATTGGGACACTGTTTTGAGTCCTGTGTTACTCCAGCTCCTGTAGTCCTGAAATCTCTCTCACCAGTGCTACCCGTGGTTTTGAGAGCATCCTCCAACTCTCCCAATGCCCCACTCACCCTTAGCAGATTAGTAGTCATTTACAGGGGGCAATGCTGACTTTAACATTCACCAACAGTCCAACAATTGTGTGCATTTCATTGTAAAATTAATGTTTATGCACCAGTTAATTATGGTGACCACAACATTGAGCTGTGCTTAGTCCTTTGTTGATGTTGATGTTATTTACGGTGGAACTCACTTTAAAACTGGTATGCTCATGTAAATATATATAAATATATATATATATATATGTATATATATATATATATATATATACTGTATATGTATCATTCAAGACGTTGTTCAAACACCACAAGGAATTTATCCTGGGGTAGAAAAGCAACGAGCCGTGACTCAATGCAGAAGCATGTTTAATAACTAAACAACAAAAGAAATCCTGACGCATTTCGGAGCGCCAGCTCCTTGTTCACAGATCAAACAGAAATTAAATCGTTACACATATTTAAGCATTCTTCCAACTACAACTAACGACATAGACAACAGACTTATACTGATCTCTAACTTTGTGCTGTAAGAGTGTCGGCCATTTTGGAATGGTGTTCTCACTTTATACAACATATTATTATTAAACGTCTCACATTGCATTATTAGTTCATACTTCAACCAAAAAAGATCAAAATATTTATTTTCTCTGCAATTATGCCTTGCAATGTTATCTGTAAACCTAGCTAGAGATGTTTGCATCCTTTTTTTTTTTTTAGAGCACAATATCTCATGTAGTGAGTGTGACAAGTAGGTTCTTTCTTGTCATCTGTTGCTGAGACCATGAGATTGTGTCCTCCCTTTTAAAAACTACAAGTATGTAAAACGGCCTAGAAGCCCCGCCCTTTTGGATCCACCCCATATACATTAGTTGTATGCCACCATTTTCCCAGGATGATGGACAACTTACAAAAAGGACACCCCGAGTGCATTGTCCCCTGATTTTAGAGACATGTTGTAGACACAGGAATATGATTATGAGAGATGTTGGAGACACAGGAATATGATTACATCTCCATAAAACAAAGAAACACTTTATGAGTGGCATAGGGTTGGGTGGTTATAGGGGGTAGGCAGCTGTGCCTGGCCATAGGCTAGGCCCTACGGTCAATTCCCACTGCACATGGCCAAAGGTCGTGTGTGGCATGTGGTTGGGTGGTGGCTGCAGGGCCGAAGGCTGTGCATGGGATGGAGTTGGGTGTTTATAGGGGTTAGGCCATCAGGCTTGGCTATGAGCCAGGCCCTGCGGTCAATCCCTGCCACACACTGACAAAGGATGTGTGTGGCACGGGGTTGGGTGGTTATAGGGGTTTGGCTGCAGGCCATGCAGCCAACGTTTGTTGCGCATGGGCAAAGGCTGTGCATGGCAGAGGTTGGATTAACATAAAGTAATAAAAATTACTTAGGCCCTCATTATGAACTTGACGGTAATCATAGCCGAGCGCTGTGCTGACGGTGAACAAAAGACTGCCAGTGGCGGTGGACTGCACACCGCTAAATAATGATGCCAAATACACAAACTGCCAAAATATTGACAACTTCCACACACCGCCAGGGCCAACTACAGGGGAAAGGCAGGACAGAGCACCCCGCCACCGCCATTCCTACAAACCCCCACCCACTAAATAATGATGCACAAGTCAGCATGGCAGACAGTGTATGCCGAACGACCACCACAGTCAGAAATGGGAACCGCGAACAACAGAAGCACACATTAGCAAATTTGAAAAGCACACACCTGACAAACATCCACACCACTACAAAACATACTCACACACAACCCACAATCCTTTTCCACACCAACAGCACCACAGAAATCGACATCACAACAAACATACACACAAACAACCACCACACAAGTCACACACACATCACAACACACCACCCACAACACACACCATGGCACCCCCTAGGCACCCCCGCTTCACCGACAGGGAGCTGAGGACCATGGTGGATGAAATACTCAGGGTCGAACCGCAGCTACTGGGGCACAGGTGCAGCACACACCCTTGGCCAAGAAGATAGAGGCATGGCAGAGGATTGTCAACCAGGTCAACGTTTGGGAGTTCATCCATGCACAAGGGATGATATCAGGAAGAGATGGAACGACCTGCGGGGGAAGGTGCGTTACACAGCATCACAATACAACATCGCTGTACAGAAGACTGGAGGTGGTCCTCCACCTCCTCCCCCGAATACACTGACTGGGAGTGGAGGGTCTTTGCTATCATGCACCGGAGGGGCTCACTGGAGTCCCTGGAGGACTGGACTTGGGTCAGTCAACTACACCTGCAATGCATGTATCACCCCATTCCTCTCACTACCACCATGCCATCATCCCCTACCTAGCCCACAACACCCACACACTCTGCCCCATGTCCCCTGCGTGCCCACAACCCCTCATACAAATCACTATCCAGCCCCCTGTGCACAGTCACCAACCCATGCAATAAATGGCAGGAGCACCACAACACCCAGAATGCACCACCCCCTCACTAAATGCATCCAAAAGCACACCAAGGAACCCTGCATGCTACCACATGGGAATGCAACCACCAATAACTCGTAAGCAGTGCTGCAAGGGACAAGAAAGTGCAGGACACCCACATCACTCATCCCTCACACACAGGCACCATCACCCATGCCACCCGGACGGAGACGTCAAGGAGTGCCAGTCCTCTACCTGAAGACGAAGGCCCCACTCAGGAGAGTGCAGAAGGATGTCTGGACACAGAGAAAAGCCCATCCCATAGTCCTGGACAGTCACCCCACAGAAGCCCCACCCAGGATACCACTGACACCCCTAGCACTCAATCACCACCATCAGCTCTGGCACAACGCCCCCACACCAGTGTCTCCGGGCCACTGTTTGGCTGCCCACAAGTACAGAGGACCGAGTCTCCACCCATCACCAGGCAGGATGATGAAGGGCCCAGTGCAAGTGGGACTGCCAGACCTGTGCAGGGAACACAGGTATAGGGGGCTAGGACCAGTGGGACAGGAGCAGTGGGTCTGGGGGTGGCCCAAGGAGGGATGCTGCTGCCCAGGAGGCCACTGCTCAGGTCCTGGGAGAGGATGGGACAGATCCTGGCCAACCTGGAGGAGAATCAGAGGCTGCAGGTAGCACACCATCACGAGGCCATGGAGCAATTAAAACAGCTCAATGCTACCATGGCCACCATTGCAGAGGTGCTGCAGCACCAGTACCACAGCCAGCCTGAGGCCCCTGCAGGCCCCTTCCACTAGCCAGGACAATGCCTTGCCATCCATATCTGCAGCTGCCAGTGGACTGGTGGCACTGCCAGAGGACTCACAGGACACCAGCACCCCTTCCCCTGCAGCCCAGCTTCCCACTCGCAAATGTGGCCTCAGACCCAGACATCCCTGTGAAATACCAGCCAAGACCAACCCCACCGCCAGGAAATGACTCTGCCTTGTACTTTCTCCCTTGTGTGCCACTGCGCCACATTGTCGACATGCCACTGCTATTTCACCATCTTCCAATGGCCCCATGGACTATGCCCCTGTGCTACCAACAGCTGTGGAAATGTACCAGAGTATATTGTTCACCATGTGCCCACTCCCTTCACTGTCCAATCACTCATGGATGTCTTGTCTTACAATAAATACACTTGTACACTCAAAATATCTGTCCTTCATTAATATGAGCAATCAAATGGAAATGTGAATATATTAGGCTATTACAATCATAATGTGGTTTTATTGCATGAGGGGGTCTAACAGACTGCAGTGTTCGAATTATGTCACACTGTACATTCCTTTGCTGTGACACACATCTCCTTCTTCATACATGAAGTCTACACCTCACTGGCAAGGGACACCACAGCACTTTGCACATATGTCACCATGAAACAATGCAGTGAACACATTGGCATCATAGAACAGTACCTGAGAGTCACTGGATGTGTAGCCGGATTAGCTGGGTTCTGGAGTTGATGTCTTCCCCCTCCTCTTCCTCATCACTCTCATCCATCCTCTGAGGTGGCAGGGGTGGTTGGACAGCATCCACCTCATCCAGTAGTGGGATTGTTTTCATCAGAGCCAAGTTGTGCAACATGCAGCAGGCCACCACTATCTGACACACCTTGTTAGGGTCATAGCACAGGGATCGTAGCACAGGGATCGTCCAGAGAAGTGGAGGCAGCAAAATCTTGCCTTCAGGAGTCCTATGGTCCTCTCAATCACCCTCCTAATGCGGCCATGTGCCTCATTATAATGGATTTCTGCATCTGTCCTGGGATTCCTCACATCACAGGTGTCAGGAGCCATTGCATGTTTGGGTAGCCAGAATCCCCTGGAAAAGTGGGCAAAGAGGGGTGAAACACACAATAACTACTTGCATACAGCCTCCCTGTCAGCTATGTAACTGATCCAGTGTCATAAGCACTTACCTAAGAGCCAAGCTCTGTCCCCCTATAGTTGTCCCATCATGTGAGGCACACTGCTGTTTTTCAAGACAAAGGAGTCATGGACTGATCCTGGGAACTTTGCATTGACATGAGTAATGGACTGATCAGCAGTACACAACAATTGGACAGTAATGGAGTGAAAGCTTTTACAATTTCTGTACACCTGTTCATTTACTCTTGGGGGGATGAGGGTTATGTGAGTACCAACAATGGCACCTATCACATGGGGGATATTTGCTAAAGCATAGATTCCAGATTTGATGGAGGTGAGTTGAGCCCTTTTGGGAAATTGGACATAACTTTGCAGGTGTTGCACAAAGGAATCCAGAAATTTGGACAGGATGAGGCTGAACATTGGCTGAGACACACGGGCTGCCATGCCCACTGTCACTTGGAATGAGCCTGTGGCCAGAAAATGTAGCACTGTTAGTACCTGCACAGTTGTAGGGATGGCATGGGGATTCCTATTAGCTGGCATCAGAACAGGCTCCATTTGTGCACAGAGTTCAAGGATAGTGGTTCGATTCAGGCAGTAAGTGATGATGATGTGATGTTCCTACATGGTGGCTAGATCAACCAGGGGTCTGTAAACAGATGGGGCCCTCCCTCGCCACATGGGTCTGTACCTATGGGGGGGAATAGAGACAAATTGAGCTGCCACAAACACTTCAATCACATTATTCCACAACTCATCTTGTACATGCAACACTATTGTCCCTCACACATACGCCGGGAACTTGGTAATCCTGTCAGGGTAATGACTGTTGTGGTGTGTGTATTGCATTGCATCACAGTGTAGGCACACTTCCCGCCATGATTCCATAAGGAGGATCACTGATCATACCATCTCTCGACGTAGGGGAAAGGGAATGGAGCCCTTGATTGGGACCCCGGAGACTATGAAGGCCTGGTGTATGCAAAATGACAGCCCCCTCCCCTACAGGTAGTGTAGTGTAGGAAATGAATTCTTTCCACTGGTGTAGTCGTCATGGCGGTAGGCGGTGTTCACCGCTGTGCACCTCATCATTGGACAACATTGGGGTCTATGGGGAAGCAGGGCCAATCACGATCACCGCCGGCGATGACGGTGCACACCGCCGCGGTAAATACCACCATTTTGCTGTGCCGTTGCCACTTAACTCCTGCACCTCGACAGGAACGAAACTCCACTGCATGAGCTGCTGTGTCCTGACTCGGGCCCTTAGAATGGCATGTGTCACAGGGGAACGGGCCCCAGCCTACACTGCGAAGGAGCTTGAGAAGCTGGTGGATGGGGTCCTACCCCTGTATGCGAAGCTGTATGGGACGACCAGAGGCTCAGGTAAGTTGCTATTTGTCCTCCATGAACGTGTGAGAATTTAGCGGTTGCCTGTAGGCGTTTTTGTTGGCCTGTTTGAATGCTTACCCGTAATGTGTCTGGCAGTTGTTGTCTTGGCTATTGTCAATATGTGTGTCTCCATGGGCCATGTGGGGTCGAACTGGCATGACATTTGTGTATGGGGCACCCACACTGACGTCTGTTTCTTTACTCTGTGTGTCCCATCAGAAGAAAGGATTGTGGCAAGCCATTGCCAAGGAAGTGCGGACCCTGGGTGTCTACAACTGGCAGAGCACCCACTGCAGGAAGCTGTGGGAGGACCTGCGTTGCTGGACCCAGATGACCGGAGAGGCCCAGCTGGGGATGGGTGCCTGTCAGACCCTGACCCCCCTAATGGCCTGCATAATGGCAGTGTCCTATCCCGATTTGGATGGGTGCGTGAAGGCAGCACAGCAGTCACAAGGGGCTGAGTACCTACACTAATGTGATGCTACTATGCTGAGTGTAGTTAGGTGCCATGGGGTGCATGCAGTGTAGTGCCAAGCCCATAGACAGGTGTGCCCCTGCAGTCCTGCCCCTGTCTACATCCGTGGGATGGTGTCCTAAGGTAGATATGGCTGGGAATGTAGGCCTTTGAGGGGTCCCCTGTTTGGGCTATTGGTTTAGATGTAGTCTCATGGATTAGCAGATTTGTTGTCTTGCCATCGTCTCTCATTGTATCCCATTGCAAAGGGTATCAGAGTAGAGGGCCAGGATGGTCATGTAGTGTACTGTGGGATCTTGCCTAACAGTCAGGGGCACATTCAGGTGGATTATTCTGTCTGCTGGGGGTTAGTGCCTGAGATGGGTGGGGGTGTATGTGTGCCAACAGGTAGGTGTGATCTAGATTTGACCTCCTTCTTTCTTGTTTTGTCCCCCTGTGCTTTTGTGTCCTTGTGTGCTTTAGCATCATCTGGTGAGGGAGCTGAGGCACCGGTGAGTGGGGATGCTGCAGCCCACAGTTCCTAGGAGGCAGAGTCCACCGACGCCAATGGGACCAGTGGGTTGGAGGGCGAGGGGAGTACCACGAGGGAGGCAACTACCACTGGAGGTAGTGACTCCGACACCTCCTCCGAAGCAGCTGGTGGGCCCTGGTGGTGGCGGACACTAGTGGGCCCAGTCATTCTTTGTCATCTTCCACCACCCCCATACCATCACCGCTCTCCCAGAAGTTCCCCAGCGTGTAGCCCGTGCCCACTCACCCAGGATGGTGGGTGTCTCCTTCACCACAGGCACCTCATCCCCTGCCCCCGTTAGCCTAGCTGTCCTCACTGAGGAGGCTATTGACCTCCTGAGAAGCATCTCTGTCGATCGGACAACCATTGTGAAAGCCATCCAGGGGCTGGCATCTCAGATGCAAAAATGCAATGCATTCCTGGAAGGCATTCACGGTGCCATGTCTGGCCTCCAGATATCTTTTCAGGCTCTGGCCCCCTCTTTGAAGGCAGCCAGTGTCCCTGGTCTTTCCTTCCCCCCTACTAACACCTCTACCCCTTCCAGCACCCCACTCCCTTCTCCCATCCCAAGCACACATACAGAGAGCCATGTACCCAAATCAACACCCAATAAGCAGACAGACAAACAGAAGCACCACACGTCCCACCACATGCAGGCACACACCCAACATTCCAAAGCAGACACAGCAACATCCACCTCCCCCACTGTGTCCACCCCCCTCCTCCCAGGACACAGAAACACTCCCAGACTTCCACTCCACACTCATCCACCAAACATGGGCATACTGCACAAACACCTGCATCCAAGCAGAGCAACCATACATCTCATACCTCCACTCCGTCATCCTCCACTCCCAAACCTGTCTCTAAAACCCCTCCAGCTGCACCTCGAAAGCTTTCCCTCTCCCATGTTGACCTGTTCGAACCCACTGGCCCACCCCGTCTTGTCCCTAAACGTTCCCTTGGCCTCCAGAAACCCACTCATTCCTCATCCAAGTCCTCCCCAGTCTGCCCTACCCATTCCAGTGCCCCTTCCTCAGTGAAGAAGAAGGCCTGCGTTGCCCCTGGTCCCTCTGCCACCCCCCAGTCCAGGCCCACTCCTCCTCCTCCCCAGGGGCAAGCCAAAAACCTCTCCACCTCCAGAACCTACGCCCAAGACCCCCCTTCCAAATCTGAGTCCCCACCTCAACTCCCCCTGCTCCTGAACCCTGAGGTGCCTCTCTGCCCCATTAATGCCCCTCTTCAGTGGAGTTTTCCTTTCCATCGTGGGAGTCAATTGTGGGCTATATTTGTCCTACCGGGACTTTGGACTGGCCAATGGCCTTTTGTGAATAGTTTTTATTTTAAAAATTAAAATGTGTTGCCCAGCAGTCCCGTTGGTGCAAATCTGAGCCGTTGTGCAGCGTTTCACTGTGTGGGGTGGTGTGCATGGGTATGTGCATTGGTGCAGGTATTTGTTGGCTTGTGTCTGGTAAGTACATTTTGTTAGGGTGTGTATGGCTTGGGGTGGTGGGAGTGGTTGGGTGCGCGTTGCGGTGTGGGTGGGGTGGGTGCATGTGTAATTGTGCCCTTTCCTCCCTTGTGTGCTAGGCTGCGGTACTTACTGACGTCGTCTTCGTCGCCGGTCACAGTCCTCAAGGTATATGGCAAGGAGAAGCACTGGCATTATTTCCAACTTTCGCTCCTTGTCGGCATCAGCATGTTCTGTGTACCTCCGGTGAGTCTTTCCGTTTATATGAGTTGTTTCCGCCAGGCTTTGAGTGGCGGTGGTTCCCGCCCCGGAACTGATGGCGGTGTGGTGTTCATAATATGGTGGTCGGGTTGGGCCTTTCCACCGGCCTGAAGATGCCCTCCGCCATCGTCGGCGGGGCTTCCAAGATGGCGGTGGGTGGATGGGCCGCTGCCTGTTTCTCCTCTGCTTCATTATTTGGCGGTCTGCACCATTGGCCTGTTGGCAGTAGTTACCGCCGCCGGTGCCGTGATTACCACATGTTCATAATGATCACCTTAATGTTAAAAAACATAGAAATTCACTGAAAAACGCAAAGATTACAGGGATGTTATAGTTAGGTTCTGAATTTACTTGTACAAAACACAAAAATTCAGCAGTTATATAGTTAATTCATAATATCAGCGTAACATTTCCAATAAAATTACTGAGGACAAAACTGTGCATGGCGGGAGTGTGAGTTATAGTTCCCTTAGGGCAAAAGTTATAGTTACTTCAGCTAACTATAACTGCTGAATTTTTCTGGTTTTCTGCAATTCAATTCAGAACCTAACTATAATGTCCCTGTAACCTTTGATTTTTAAGTGAATACACATGGATTAATATATCCAACTACTGGCAATAGCCAGTTGGCAGTTATAGTTAGAACCAACTTTTTGCATAACAGAGTGTTCATTGACTAACACGACAGTCAGTTCAGCTGCTGTGTTGAAAATTTCAGGGTGATTCGTCAAGCGATGGCCGAGAAAAAGGGGGAGTCCCAAAACACTTTGTCCCCATTCTGTCTCTTTGGGGATTTTGCATTCTTTAGACACTGCTACAACCCGAACTGCTGAATGGAACTACACCAAATTTGGCAGGAAGTTAGATCTTTTCGACCCATCCATTGTGGAGAAGTGTGGCTCAATGGTTAGAGCGGCAGACCCTGAAGCAGAGATCTGGCTCAAGACCAGGGTTCAAGTCCCGCTTCGGCAGGTCTTGGGCTCAATTCCCCTTGACCAGATAATTCTCGCCTCGGTGCCTAATCTAATTCATGGGTCCCACTCTGCAACTCTGGGCAATAGCTTGCTTAATCTCCACAACGGCCCCAACAGCGCTAGGATGCCTGGCTTCACCCTGGGGGTGCTCAGGAGTGGGCGCCTCACAGGGAAAAGCCAGGAGGGGTTCCATAGCGGTATGAGTACAGCGCCTTGAGACCCTAACGGGTGAGTAGTGCGCTATACAAGTGCTAATTTACATTTACATTTACATCCACAGTGGAATGGGGTAGATAAATTGACAACCTCTTCATTATTTGGACTGGTAATGTGGAGTCCGGTAAGGTGTTTCTCTCCATACTGAATGATAACACCGTTAATTTACAATTCTCTGGGGAGATGAGTACAGAGAGAGTGGATTTTTGGGATCTTTAGGTATTTGTGTTGGAAAACATATTATGGTGGTCATTATGAACCTGGCGGTGTGGCCCGCCATGCTGGCGGTGGCGGGCCACACGCCACATAGTGAACCCCATGAGGGCCGCCATTGGCAGCCCTCACTCACTGCCAGGCT
The DNA here is from genome assembly GCF_031143425.1 of Pleurodeles waltl. NCBI lineage: Eukaryota > Metazoa > Chordata > Amphibia > Caudata > Salamandridae > Pleurodeles > Pleurodeles waltl. The sequence goes on from NC_090440.1 coordinate 1,710,722,801, forward strand.
GCCTCCGTCAGGCAGCCTGGCGGTGGTCGGGAACATTATTCGACAGGGCAGCGGTGTTGCCACTCGGATAATGTTTCCTCAGCCACCAGCCTTTCCCTGGTGGGTTTCCCCACCAGGTAAAGGCTGGCGGAAGGGGTGCCCCGGGGCACCCCGGGGGCCCCTGCACTGCCCATGCACTTGGCATGGGCAGTGCAGGGGCCCCGGTACAGTGCCACTTTGCGCAGGTCCAGCAGTGATCTGCGTGACGGGTGCAGCTGTCCCGGCAATGACGTCGTCAATGTCCCGGCCAGGCCTTCTTGTGGGCCGGCGGGCAGAAACAATGATCCGGGGACGCTGGCGGTCAGTGTTTTGACCGCCAGCATGAACACCGCTGTGTTCATAATGAGGGCCTATGTACTACTTTATTTAGGAAAGTGACAGTTGGGAACTCTCTCCTCCATGCTAAAAACGGTAATCCAGAGAATTTAAAGAGTATCCCCTAAGAGGAACTCCGTAGAGTTAGAAGGAATTGCACTGAAGAGGAGGACTTCCGGATAGCAGCTTCAGACATGATACAAAGATTTTTGGGAAGAGGTTGCCCCAAGAGAATACTTGACATGGTTATGAAAAAAGTAGAGACCAAAAATAGACAAGATCTTCTAAAAGATAATGAGAAGCAGGAACAATTGGAAATGAAATTGAGAGTAATTACAAGCTTCTCAAGTGATTCTAAGAGGGTCAACGAGAAATTACGAAAAAATTGGTCAATTTTTAAATCAGACAATGTGAATGGGCCTGATTTACCAGACAAGCCAATGGTAACTTACAGGAGAGATAGGTCCATTAAGGAACAGATTGTGTCCAATCATCTCTCACATGAAATTAGAAGTATCACTTTTACAGCAGTTCAGGGTTTTTTCCCCTGTAGGAGATGTAAAGCGTGTAAACACAGTGAAATGGTTTTGTTGTACACTGTCCCAGGTTGTAAAATACCTAGAAAGACAACTAAGTTTTTGAACTGTAACACTACCTTTAAGATTTATTGCCTCACATGTCAATGTGGCTTGAAATATATTGGTAGTACTAAACATCCTTCGAAAAAGCACATATTAGAACATAAGATGGCAATTATAACTCACGATCCAGCATACCCAGTCGCTATACATTTTGAGATGTATCATCAAAGTGTCAGTAACCTTTTAAAGTTCTTCTGTATTGATTGGGTACCCTGGGGTGAGAGAGAAGGGGACAGAGTTTTATGCCTAAAGCGTTTGGAATCGTTATATAATAGACTTACAGACCAAAGAACCTTTTAGTCTGAATAAGGATGAAGACATTGCAGTACATTTGTAAAGAAATGTAGAACTAGTAATTGACCTTCTTTCCCGCAGAGATGGAGTTACAATTAGTTTTCTTGGTTTATTTGTTGGCATTCTTGTATTGATTTTGCACATTCAGTGAATGATTGTTTACGGTTCAGGGATTGATTGCACAAAACGGAATGTGCATTGCAGTTCTATTTAATTAAGCTTTGTTGGAATACTAATGAATTAATGCGTGTAATGAAAAAGGAGTCCAAAATGTAATATAAGAAGCACAAGATTTTCATTACAGAGGTCATTCTAAAACGGCGTTCATCGTATTATCACGCCTGGGTGTGAAACCAACGACATTTCGTTTATCAGTGTATAGTAGTTTTATTCATTTAGATTTGTTGCAATACTAATGAATTAATGTTTGCAATGAAAAACGAGTTCGAAATTTAATGTAAGAAGCATACGGTTTTCGTTAGAGAGGTTATTCTAAAATGGTGATTATGGTACTATTAGGTTTGGGTGTGAAACCAAATGCAGTATGTCCATCAATACATAGCAGTTTAACTTAATCAGCAGTTTAACTTAATCAAGATTTGCTACAATACTAATGAATTAATGTTTGTAATGGAAAATGAGTCCAAATTTAATGTAAGAAGCACAAGATTTTAGTTACAGAGGACATTTTAATATGGTGATCATGATACCATTAGGTTCGGATGTGAAACTAAATGCAGTCCGTTGATCATTTCACTGAATGCCAATAGCCAAATGAATTGTGCTATTTAACCTTGTGTAGGCCGGCAGTAATTGGCGCTGAAGAAGGTTTTTTCTAAAACGCATCTGTTTTCTCTGTGAAGAATTAAACTTTGATTTATTTTTCCCTGAGTGCCGACTTCTCCCTCACGTGTCACGCACCCGCTCGAGCTGCTTTTGGTGCCTTGGAGCTGTGATATCTATCTATCTATCTATCTATCTATCTATCTATCTATCTATCTATCTATCTATCTATCTATCTATCTATCTATCTATCTATCTATCTATCTATCTATCTATCTATCTATCGATCGATCTATAGAAGCCAACCGGTCATCAAAGAATGTAAATTCACACACCCTGTGTAAAGAGGCAACACTGTGCATAGTAGGGTCTGGTGAGTGACTGGCCTCTCTGCAAAGACCTTTGTACAGTGTAAAGTCTTTGTGTAGTAGGAATTGGTGATGTACAGCCCTCTATTCTAAGACCTCTCTATAGAGTAAATGCTATGTGGAGGAGGGTTTGATTAGGGACTGGTTATTCCATGAAGAGCTCCATACAGTGCAAAGACTGTGTGGAACAGGTGTGTGAGGTATTGACCTCTCCATGAAGACCTCTGAACAGGTTGAAGACTGTACGTAGTGGGATTTGGTGAGGGACTAGTCTCTTCCCAAAGACCGCCGTACAGGATGAAAACTGTGCATAGTAGAGTTTAGTGATGGGCTAGCCTGTCCGTAAAGACCTCTGTGCAGGAAGAAGGTTGTGCATAGCAGGGAATGGTGTGAGACTGGCCTCTCCGCAAAGACAGGTAGGCAGATCGAAGGCTGTGCATAGTAGAATTTTGTGAGGGTCTGGTCTGTCCACAAAGACTTCTGTACAGGGTGATGACTTCAGTGTAGCTCTTATTGTGGGTCTGGCATATCTGTCAAGACCTCAGAACTAGGTGAAAGCTGTGTGTAGTAGAGCTTTATGATGAACTAGCCATTTCACAAGAACATTTCTACAGATCAAAGGTTGTGCCTAGTAGGGTTTTCTGCAGGTGGACCTTGCTCCCAAAGACCTCTGTGCAGGGTGAAGTTCTGCGTAGTAGGGTCTTCCTATGCAAGTTACAACAGCCCAATTAAAGGGGGTGCCATTTTAAATAAGGCAGGCCTGCTGGCGTTGTCAAGGCATCACCACATTTATATGTAAATGCCAATCCTATTGGCTTTGTTAAGTGATCAATACCATAATAAAAGAGTAATCAAATGTTAGGCTTAAACGTTAAAACCAATAAAATCCCAAAACGTTCATTATTTTACAAAAAACATTCCAATGTTTAACAATAAACATTTAATAAAGCATTTGTGATCAAAATCAAAGAAACATTAAATAAGTGACAGAGTCTTTCTTTTGCATTCTTCAAGCCACATAATGCAGTCATAGAACAAGGCACAACTGGTCCTTGCAATCGTCAACTGAAGAACAAATCCTCCAGCTCTAGGAACACTTCAAAGAAGCATGCATTTTTCTTGAGCTCACCCTCTGTAGGCCCAAGGAAACATTGGGTTACTTTTAATAAATAATTTCTGGAGGAGCTCCACACACTCTGAGAATGTTGGTGGTGCCTCTGCCCAGGTAGAGGCACCACAAAGCAGAAAACAAATTTAGAAATAAGCCCACAAAGGGCATTATGAGACACTCCTAGCCAAAAGCTGTGAATAATGAGGGCTCGGCTCAGCCACTCAATCATTATTATTTTTTTGTTGCTGTATTCCTTATTTTATTTTTGTGTGCTCTGGTTCCAACCAAAATATAGTAAAAAAGGATAACTCTAAAATCCAGACTGAAAACTGGTCAACTAGTTATATTAATACAATGATCCTGTGGGCCAAATTCAACCAAAGTTCTACCCATCCAAGTCATCAATTGCATCGGGGTGTAGTAGTATGATATTAAATGATTCAATGGCCCTCTGATCAAATCCAAAAGCAGTGAATTATTCAGGCATCATACTACAATGTGCATTACACACAAGTGCAGATTGCACAAGGTGCATTAAGTGCTCTGTACATACCATTTATTTATATAATTACATATACACAAACCCCCTTGGGGTGTCATAGTAGTTTACATCATTGTCATTAAGGCTTCTACTTATGCACTCCTAGTTTGACACAATTTTCAAGGACTACCACAAAGATTTATCGACCCTTGTGGATTTAATCTGTGGGTCTTTTCGGGGCAGCACTGTCTAATACCCTGTAGACTGAGAAAACAGGACCCTATCCAGATTCCTCTTGAAATGCCCAAAATTGCCACATACCTCAGTTGAAGATCAATGCTTCTAATGCTTCTGACTAAGCAAGTCCATGCCACCATGCATTACTCTGATCTACAAACAATACATACAGGGCCTGATTTAGATCCTGATGGAGGGGGGTTACTCCGTCAAAAACATGACGGATATCCCCTCTGCCATATTACGATCCGATTATAGCCTATGGGGATTGTAATATGGCAGACGGTTTATCTGTCACATTTGTGACGGAGTATTCCCTTCACCTGGATCTAAATAAGGACCACAGTCTTATAGGGGCCAACCATTAAGTCCTATGCCTTGACAAAATGTGACACTCAACAGAATCCATGCTTGAACATAGTGAATCATGGAAGAAATAAGATGTGGGGTTGCGCCTTTTACCAAATCAAACCACCACGTCGTGTCTACCATTGGCCTGGAATCACTTGTGTACGAGACACCATAGTCCAGTATGCTGTAACTGTGACTGTATACTCACAGGCCTATTTTTTCACAGTCCTTGCACCTAGTAATCTATCCTGACCTGTTTTCAGGTATGGAAGACTACTGGAAAGAGGCTCACAAGGAACCAAATAAACCAATGGTAGGGAGTGATGGAAGAAACACATTGCTATACTCAGCAGAGGGCTTGGTTTTGTCATTACAAGTAGACCTGATTTTTTACACTATTAAAACTCATCTTTTCTAATTATTAGAAATATCTGGTTACACGCATTGGTTAAGGAAAAAACTCCCAGACCCCTACAGAAGGGACAGTTCTCCTTCCTTCCTCCACCTTCTTTCTCACATCACATATCATGCCCCCAGATGTATTGGCTTTTGAAAATTGGGTATTTGGACTGATAAGTGAATTTGAAAAACAGAACACATATACTGCATTAATGTATGAATGGCAGAGACAACAGGCTTCATTTCTTTATGCAGTAATTATGAGATCACAATAAAGCTTGCACACAAGGGGTGCCACTGAAATTCAGGATACTGATCAACATGAAAAAGAAACTAGTAGACAATTAAGTAATGAATTACACTGCAGAAAACTGCTGGGTTTCCATACAGAGACATGAGACATCACAGATATTGGGCTGAGCATACGTATCAATGAAAAAGAATATGAATTCTTGAATATAATATACCCTAGGACGCCAGTGTTCTGTATGCTACCAAAATATATAAGGACCTTAGCAAACCCCCTGGAAGGCCAATTGGGTTCAGCTGTGGTTCGTTATTACTACAGCACTGATTCCAAGTTTAACTGTAATCATAGAAACATTGAGATAAATTTGTTGTTCCACTGGTGAAACACTAAGATAGTAACTTAAGTACAACTCTATACCGCAAACCTACAGATAAGAATTCTTTATTGCTGTTAAACAGCCACCATCCTAGGGCATTAAGAAACAATTTACCCCATAGACAGGTTCTACACATATGCAGGATCTTCAGAAACAAAAAACACTGTTTCAATGATGCTTTGATCTTAAAAAAACAAGCTTCTAGAGAGGGGCTATCCCAAGAGAATCATAGGAACTGCCCACATGTGGAGAAAAACAACCAGAAATGGAATGTTTAATTATGGTGGCCATCTTTAACCTGTTTACTAACCAGACCCAGGAGATATTAGACAGACACTGGTGTTTACTAGAGGACATTAATAATACAGTTTCCTAGACACTGTCTAAATTAATAGGAAGACCATATGGTCAGGGCACATAAAAAAGCACCAAGGACAGAGAGTGTCACCAAACACTGGATTTTGCCACCAATCATGGGCCATTTCAAATGTGGGATTTCCCCAGTATGCAGGTTCACATATAGCACCAAAATTCTAGAAGTAGGTAATGGGATTGGTTGGAGCTTTTTCATCCTCTGCAGGAATCAGTGCTCATCTGAGGTAATTGTTAATACATTTCTCTTAGTATAAAGTGGAACTGCCTTTCCCTATTAATGCACATGTGTTTAAACCATTAATCACTAGAATTTCAATATCATTTCAATACAGACTATTGATTTACAGGCTAAATCACATCATAATATCAGTTTAATCCTTCAAACATTTAATTTAAGGTTTATAATACAGGGGTTTAGACATCTAGTCTAGAATGAATGCACACAAACACGACTTCTCAGTGCATCACATTACAGCAAACTATTAGTGCTGCGGTTGACATAAGGCATAATCTGTCATATAGAGGTGATCACTATGACATGAGGGACAGTACTAAGATTTCTTCTACATCCATCTCCTTTGATGGCGAATCAATCCATCACAAAATACTCCAACTCTCATTTCTGTTACATCAGATCTATGCAGGGAAAGACAGTTCATTCTAACTGTAACACTAAGAATGTCATATATGTGATCATGTTTTCATGCAATTGGTTGTACATAGGCCAATCAACACAAATGGGTAAATAGCGCATCAGCTAAACTCAGGGTTGGATCTTATGTAGAGTGGAGAGAGCCCTTCTGGAAAACACTATCTGGACTGTGGACATTGTGTGGATGAAATAAAGTGACAAGTGTAGGAAGCAATAAAGTTAGACGCACACAGAAGAAACATCAACACACTACTGACAACTAGCTAACGCCAGTAGATAGACTACATGAAAAGAACTGAACTGGGATTGAATGATGAGGATGAACTAAGAAATGTGTCTATACTTGCACAGATCTAAGTGGGTTCTAACCACCGCCTTGTCAGTTATATATCACTGGACTTATTACTGATGCTCAGAGATTCGAATGAAATGCATATTACTAGTTCATTAATTACTGTAATATCTTGACTTGTCCATAATGCATGAAAATGGATTGCAACCCTGTGGGACTGATATGTAAACTCAATGGCAAATGCTGTTATATTGTACACCTGATTTTATATATGGAAGAATACTGTAATCCCGAAGGGGTAATTTGATAGACACTCAGATGTACTCATACGGTATTACACTGTACATACAAATTTACATGGGTCTTCAAAGCATTTCAATCAGACTTTACATCGTATGATGATTTATTCACTTTAAGATGGCGGCTTAGGTTAGCCTTCTAGTTTTTCGCCACTCAGAGGAGATAGATACTAGCAAGAAGGGATGCTTAGGTGAATATTACCGCGCATCCCACTGTGGATCACTCTAATACACTTGAACTTGCAGTGCCTGACGACCAGCTATACACATGGATGTGCTGTTCTTCAATATTAGGTAGAAGTATGAAAATAATTTCTTCCAACCCCGTAGAAGCACCTTATAGTATAAATTCTAACTATGGGTGTGGCTTCTCATATAGCATCTACTCTCTCATAATTTTCCCTCACTGTACTCGGTTTGCTCCCACAGCTTTTGGTTATCTCCGTGGTATGGAAGCAAATACACATTTGGTTACACTGGTTACCACACAAATTATCGCATGCTGTGTTGGGCGAGTACTTCCAGGTACAGTACACATACCACTAGCTTTTGAGACAGTGGAGTCTCTGACTGTGTTAAATACAAGAGTGATACCTGGACAATGGAAGACACGGTCTGGTGGTTTTATTTTGTTAAAGGGGCTCTGTCACATCTTATTTGTGTCATGATTCAATTTGTTTAAGCATGGATACACTTGAATGTCACATTTTGCGAAGGCATAGAATCTGATGGTTGGCCCCCGTAATACTGTATTGTATGTAGATCTGCACCAGGAGTAATGTTTGATGGTATACACTGGCTCAGTCAGAAGCATTGATTCTCATCTGAGGTATGGAAAACTTTTGGGACTCTTAGTAATATTGAGCATTTCTAGAGTAGACTGGATACTAAGCGCTCTGTTTTTTCAATCTACAGGCTAATAAGCAGTCTGAGCTGTCAGGAAGAGGCCTGTGGTTTCTAATCACTAGGGTTAAAACGTCCAGATATCCTTGTGGTTGTCCTTGATAACTGTGTCAAACTAGGATTCCAGAACTAGACACTTTAATTAGATTGGTGTAAATTAGTATGACACCACTACGGGGTGTATATATGTAATTATGTAAGTAATCGTTATACACAGGGCATTTTATGAACCTTGCGCTGTCTGCACTATTTTGTAACACACATTTTATCATGATGTACGAATAATACACTGCTCAGTGGTCCATTGAATCATTTATTGTCATACTACTACACCACAACTTGATTAATGACTTAGGGCCTGATTTAGATCTTGGTGGTAACGCTCTCATTACTGGTTTCCCAACTGAAAACCTGCTTCCCATCATGACTGTAGGCCCACTGTATTTAGATGATAGGGGGTTCATAGGCGAAAGACTGACGACGGTCCTCTACCACCACCAAGAATCAAGGCCCTTGTCGATGGCACCATTGTCAAATGTGGCTTACAGAGGGACTCCAGCCTCTTTTACCGCCGAGCCAATCATCATGTGCAGTTGCCTATGTAACTGTGGTGGCTAAACCTCCACATCTGAGATGGCAGATTGGGAGCAATAAAAGGATGAAACTCACCTTTTTTTTTACCCTTTTCCTCTGTCCTGCCGACATGAACCCAATAGTCGCAATGATACCCCTGCTGCTGGGCCAAGATGAAAACCGATGCTGTTGTTACCGGAACCAGAGGTAAGTCATCGTATTATCTGTCATCCACGGACATTGTATAGTACAACAGCACAGGACTCAATTTCCTCACCCAGGGGCCTCAGATAACAGTATAATGATATACAATGTATATGCCTGCAGTGGCGCCCTAAGAAAGTGTTTATAAAACACACCTGAGATGTCTGTAGTACCCACTAATCTGGTACTAACTGACTTCATGGCACTGGACATCTGTACCATAAGGCACAGAAACCCCAAATAAAATTGTGATCATACAGGTGTGTGCAATAATCTCCTTAAACAATAGACCCAGATATAAATAGTTCCCCCTATAGGAATTACTCTACACCATGACACTGTGAACTGCAATACACGAAACTACATGGGAGTGTATACAGAATTTAGAACCAATTTTACCTATAAACTGCAAACATTGCAGAGATCTTGGAAGCTCACATGTGCCCTTGGTGTGAGTAGATGATATTAAACCCCAAAGTGTCATGTCCCCTGAGTAATGCATATGTGTATATCATTACCACAGCGTTACAATATCAGAAGGACATATACGTTTGGTGTAACTGTCCAGTAACATGATGAATGCTTGCACCAAATGATCATGTCCATCATTAATGTACAATACTTATGTATACATTTAGAAAAAAAGTCAAAGATGTAACATGTGTTTGTCACTCTCACAGAGAAGAAGTGCATGGCTCACACTTTAGCAGAAATAACACCATCAGCAAGCAATCATTAACAATCATCAAGAAGGCTAGGACAAATGTTGGTTCAAAATTAAAAGATGTTTTATGACTAAGGGCCAGATGTAGCAAATTTTAAATTTGCGAGGTGCAAAGTGCGAGTCCATGTGACTCGCACTTTGCACCTCGCAAATTGGTATGCAGTACGGTGTCTCAGACACCGACTGCAACTCGCTATGGGGGTCGCAATGACCCACCTCATGAATATTCATGAGGTGGGTCGCAAATTGCGGCCCCATAGCGAGTATAGGCACTCGCAAACATGGAGGCCTGCTGTCGTCAGCAGACCTCCATGTTCGTGACTGCTTTTAAATAAAGCAGTTTTTTTTTTTTTTAAGTGTAGCCCGTTTTCCTTACAGGAAAACGAGCTGCACTTAAAAAAAAAACGAAACCTTTAGTTTCGGTATTTTTTCAGGGCAGGGAGTGGTCCCTTGGACCACTCCCTGCCCTGAAAAAATATTTGTGGGTCCAGTCACAAAGTGGAAGGGGTCCCATGGGGACCCCTTCCAATTTGCGAGTGGGTTACCATCCACTTCAAGTGGATGGTAACTGCGATGCCATTTGCGACCGCCTACGCGGTCGCAAATGGTATTGCATACCACTCAGACTCGCAAATAGGAAGGGAACACCCCTTCCTATTTGCGAGTCGGAAATGCATATTGCGAGTCGGTACCGACTCGCAATATGCATTTCTGCATAGCAAAGAGGCATTTGCACCTCGCAAACGGCGATTTTCGCCGTTTGCGACGTGCAAATACTTTGCTACATCTGGCCCTAAATGGGATACTTCTCTCCAAATAGTTAAATAAAATATGAATGCTCCACAAATAAGAACTATGCACATTTTCTAAATATAAACAGTCCATGTGGGCCACAGTGGCTGTCAAGCCACATTTTCCTCCTCTGGAAGGGACGTCTATAGGGCAGAGAGAGAAGGCACCTCAAGTATGTCTCTGGGGGTGTCCTTTGGTTTGGGAGGGGTGGCTTTGGGTTTAGTAGGGGCAGAATTGGATTTGGAAGAGTTAGTGTGGGATGTGGAAAGGGTGGTTTGGGGTGTGGAAGGGGTAACTTGGGATTTGGAAAGGGTCTGAAGACATCAGGTGGTGTGGTCTGATGTTTGGGAGGCGTGGTCTGGGGTGTGGTAAGGATCAGGACCAGGACAAACAGGACATCCTCCTTAGGGGAAAGGGCAGGGTGAGCGAGAGGGAGTTCGGGTTGGGAGGTAGAAATAGTGGCTGTGGCTGCTGTGTATGTTTCTGTCAAAGGTGCGGGTGTCTGAGGGTCTGGTGTATGTACTGTATGTTTTAATTATGCCCCTTACTGATTGTCGTTGGGTGTGTGAGTGTGAGTGTTTGGGTTCAGTATGTGTGTGTGGATGTGTGTGTTGTGGTGTCTGAAACTGGTGTCTGTGAGTGAGCTGGTGCGTGCATGTGTGGTGGTGGTTGCACTGACTGGGGATGTACCTATGGTGTGTGGGGGTTTTTGTTTCATGGTGGGTGCGCTGACTGGGGTGAGCTGGTGGTATGTGTGGGAGTTTGTGTCATGGTGGGTGCACTAATTGTGGGTGTGCTGTTGTTTATGTGGGTGTTGCTGTAGAGGTGGGTGTGAAGACTAGGGGTGTTCTGGTGGTGTGTGGGTGTAAGTGTGTAGTGATTGGTGTTATATCTGTGTGGATGTTTTGGGTAGTGGTGGTAGAAGTGGTGGTGATGGGGTGTGTGATGCCTGCATGTGTGTGTCTGTTTTTGTGGTTTGGACTTCAGTGTGAGGATGTGCTGCTTATAGCTGGTGTAGTTGGTGCATTCATATGTTTGTGTGTGCTTTGGATGGGGCAGGGTTGAGGGATTTAGGATTGGGAAGGGGTGGGAGTGTGGGCACGAGGCTTCTGCACCCAGTAGGAGGCCAGAGCCTGAAATGATCGCTGTAGGCCAGACAGGGCATTGTGAATGCCACAGGGTAAGCCAGCGTCTGGGTGATCTGGCCAGCCAACCCCTGGATGGCATTCAGAAGTGTCGCCTGCCCTACAGCGATCATCTGTAAAAGGTCTACAGCCTCCTAACTGAGCACTGCCTGGGACAACGGAGCAGGGGCAGTGGTGCCTGCAGCAAAAGTGACACCGTCTTTGTTAGGGGCATGGCTCCAGCCAACTTGGGGGAGTAAAAGGGCAGATGAAGACGCAAGTGTCACAGTCACTCCAGGGTCAGGTCCTCATTGGAGGCCTCCGAGGAAGACGCTGAATCACTCGTGGCCTCCTGGCCAGCTTCATGGTCTCCGATGTGGCCGCTTCACCTTGCCCAATTGATACTGAAAGCACAGATACAACAGGATTTGTAAGAATACAATTGGATATCAATGTACATTACACAACGTTTGTGCTAAACTCAGTAATCCTCTATCCCAGCTTCCATATCTTATGCCTTTGTCACTTATACATTTGTAATCCACTCCATGACAAAGGGTTGCAACCACATGAGTAAACACAAAGACTTGGAGACACCTCAGAACCACTGCAGTAAAGAGCTAATATTGATTCACTTTTCCCAAAGGGCAAGGTGTTGGGATGGAAATTGACTGCTCAAGATGGGACACCACAACATCTATGTGATGTAACCTTCTACATGCAAATGTCTCTTTCAGTATCACATTGCTCTCCATCATCAGTTTCTCCTCTGGGCAGAACTAAGGTCACAAAAATGTTGTCTGTGGGACGTACAACTCTCTCACCAATGGGGACCCATTCTAGTCTGTTGCAATCAACAGAGTTAGGTAGACAAATGCATGTTGGTAATCACAGACTGGCATACATGCACATTTATGAAGGACTAAGGACTCAGGTCAACCTGCTACTGTCCACATGAACTTACTAGACGTTTGCTGGACAAACTACTTTCAAATGTGTGTCAGCTAACAAATGATGCCACTGTACACAGAATTCCAATATATTTGGTACAGATGCACATTCTCATATTGCAATTGAACCAATTTACCAATGCAAAGTCTGGTATATCAGTTGCATTATAATTGCACAGTTTGTCACAGTTACCAGTAATAGGGCCTACATTCACCACACACATTTGTAACGTACCACCACACCTGACCCAATCATGGCATGTTTTGTGAAACTGTATCTCATGTCATTGAAACAAAATGCTGGAATTTGCACATCATGAAAAAAAGGGAATAAAATGTAAATTATTATGTGATGTTAGTGTACATTTATTACCCAATGACATTCCTACTGTTATCAAGAATTCAAATGTGTGTGGACATTAAAAGTGTGATGCGACCATTCCAGCTGATATTTTGTTTCCATACATACAGACGTCTGAACCCAGACATGTGTATGAGGCAACAGCCTAAGGTGTTCTGGCTCTTTCCAGACCTTGCCACCATAGAGGATAGGGACGTCATCAAGAAATTACGACTAACTAGGCAAACTATCCTGGATTTGTGTCAGCAGTTGGAGCCTGATCTCTTGCCTTACAATAGGAATCCAACAACCAGATCACCAATAGTGAAACTCATGGCAGTACTGCATTTTGTGGCCATTAGCACTTTTCAATACACTGTGGCAGTATCTGGGGGCATGTCCCAGCCATCTTCCAGTGGTGTACTACAGGAAGTCCTTGTTTTCTTACTCAGACACATCAACAGATACATCCAATTCTCATGTCCACAGAATTTGGCCACCTTTAAGGGAGATTTTTATGTTTTGGGTGCTGTGAGAAAACAGGACTGCTTGCAGAGGCCCCCTTACATTTTGCGCACATTTTTCACTTTCTGCTGGTGTTTTCCTGACTTTGAGGGTGCCCTGGGTACTGCTAACCAGTCACAGGGCCTGTGATCTGTGTAAAAGGAGTATGCAAATTAGGCTAATTATAATTGGCCATGTCAACCTACCTATAAGTCCCTAGTATATGGTAGGGCATGTAGGTCTAGGGACCCCAGAAAAATCAACATTGGAATTAAAAGTACTTTCAAAGTCTTAAACTACCTTATTTTTACATATAAATCACCCCTAAGGTATACCCTAAGTGCCCCTAGGCTTGGGGTGTCATGTAACTATAAGCAGAGACCTTATAAAATATGTTTTATAAGCCCTGGTGTGGTAAAATAGCCACATTTGTTTTTCCCCCACTGTAGTGAATGGTCTACATAGGCTAAAACGGGGAGACTTTATTTTAATTAACAAAGTCCCCACAAGAGACAGATACCTTGAGTTTCGTATCAAATTAATTGTCATAAATCAATCCCACAACTTGCCATTGTTGGATTTAATATAACTAGTTCAGGTAAAGAGTTTTAAAACTCTACCTGAAAGTTGCCAACTTCAGCTCTGTAGTGCCCTTCTCTGACTGGCCAGCTTCTGGCAGCCTGAACACAAAGGATGTGCTTGGGGGAGGAGATCTGCCTCAGTAGACGGTGAAACAGGATGGGGGGATAGCAGCCAGACTGGTCTTCAGAGGCAGGGAAGGACATTTGGGCAGCTCAAGACCTCCCCCATTTCCTGCAACCCCAGACAATTACGTGCTCTCTCGATTTGATTAGGAGAGGGCAGGAGAGGCGTGTGTTTAGCATTTTTAGCCACAACAGTGGGTGGGCTCAGCCAGATCTAACCTCAAAAAATCAGTTTCAGCCATGATTAATTTTTGAAGAATGTTGCTCTCTGGGATTGATTTTTGGCACACTTCCCAGGAAATGGTAATCAAAGGGGGAAGGAGCCTGTCTGTGACTGGACAGTCAGGCCCCCCTGCTTTCCATCCCAGGAGCAAGGATAAATATGGCAGAGATGCACCCAAACCTCGAATCCCTACAGGGAACAAGACAAGGAAGAAAGGGACTGCCCTGCTGGACTCCTGACATACACCTGGACATTGCACTCTGAAGGACTGCACTAGCTGCACACTTGGGCTTCACCACTAAAAGGACTTTGCCTGTCTTCTACTGTTTCAAGAAAGGTCTCCCAGTTTTCTACAGGTATAAAGGAGCTGCCCAGAGTCCCCTGCATCAAGTCCTGCAAGCGTAGCCCAGCTGACCAGTGTCCAGTGGCCATTTGAGGATTCTGACCAGGTGCATTCTGGGAATTGTAGTCCCAACATTCAAGGAGCAACTCAGAGCTTCTGCGACCTTGGATCAAGTTGTGTACACTTCAAGGACCCAAAAAGGACCTCTGGAAGAAGATCCAGACATTTGGAGACATCTGGAGCAACTCTATATGCTGAAGAGATGCATTGTGGAAATTGTAGTACCAGACCCTAAGAGGCAAACCAGAGCCTATGAACCCTTGGCTGGTGCTGTGGACCACTTTCCTGAATCAAGAAACACTTCTGAATGTAATTGCAACAGTGTTACCTCGTCGGTGGCCGAAACTCTGGACTTTGTCCCTGTCTTTTTTTAATCCTTTGAGGGCTAGTTTCTTCTATGCGCTAGAAAACATTAAGGCCCTCATTACAACCCTGGAAGTGGGTGTTAAAGGGGCGGTAATACCGCCAAGAGGCCGGCGGATAAAAAAATGGAATCACGAGCATGGCGGAAACCGCCAACATAGACAGCCACTTTAACACTCCGACCGCCACAGCGGTAGAAACAAACACCGCAGCGGTAACCGTCAACACACAGGCGGAAGACAATGTACTGCCCACTGTATTACAAGGCACCAATCCGCCACCTTTTCCGGGGCGGTACCAACGCCATCAAAAGCACGGCGGAAACAGTCTTTGGAACGGAAACCACTCACCTCTCGACACCCAACGAGGAACCAGGACGCCATGGAGCCCAAGTTATAGGTCCTGCCCATGTTGGTTTGCAACCTCTTCTACCAGGAGCAGCAGAGACGCCGACGACGACCATGGTAAGTACTACACCTAGCACACAGGGGAGGAGGAGGGGAAGAGAGTGACACACACACGCAACATGCAACACCCCCACCCTCACCCACAACAACATCCACACAAACACATGCAGCAACTTGACATTTACACCCCATAAACCTCTGGAAGAACGCATGGACAAAATGAAATGATTGTAACAAGTGTAATCATCAAAAAATCTAATAGGCCAAAATTTAAATCATCAGTATATACAAATATGTACACCAACTACACAAGTCCGGATAGTAATGCAATCATTGGCCTTGGACCAGTGGTCCCAAAATGCATGGGCGAAGCCCACACATGATACCTGACTCGAAACGGAGAGAACACTGCTGGAGCATCAGATCGAAAAAAAACAGGCCCCTCAGGGGGAGGAGGGGCACCTCAGCCGGATGAATGAACGACGCCACTACTCCACGAGGGGGCTCCATGTCCACAGTTTGGTCCTGGAGAGTGCAAAGCCACAGTCTCTCAAGTCTCTCCAGTGGTTGGTTTGCCCACTGCTTTATCCTGGGGACTGCAAAGTCACAGTCTCACAAGTCTCTCAAGTGGGTGGGTTGCCCACTGATTGGTCCTGGGGAGTGCAAAGCCACAGTCTCTCAAGTCTCTCTAGTGGGTGGTTTGCCCACTGCTTTATCCAGGGGAGTGCAAAGCCACAGTTTCTCAAGTCTCTCAGGTGGGTGGTTTGGCCAATGCTTGGTCCTGAGGAGTGCAAAGCCACATTCTCTCAAGTCTCTCCAGTGGGTGGTTTGCCCACTGCTTTATCCTGGGGAGTGCAAAGCCACAGTCTCTCAAGTCTCTCCAGTGGGTGGTTTGCCCACTGCTTTATCTTGGGGAGTGCAAAGCCACAGTCTCTCAAGTCTCTCAAGTGGGTGGTCTGCCCACTGCTTTATCCTGGGGAATGCAAAGGCACAGTTTCTCAAGTCTCTCCAGTGGGTGGTTTGCCCACTGCTTTATCCTGGGGAGTGCAAAGCCACAGTCTCTCAAGTGGATGTCATTCTCCACTGGTTCTGGAGGGGGCTTTGTGCCCAGAGTGCTTCATCCTGCCAAGGACTGTGTGAGTGGATGCTTTTCAACACTGGTTCTGGAGGGGGCTTTGTGCCCAGAGTGTTTTATCCTGCCAAGGATTGAGGTTGTGGATGCTTTTCTCCACTGGTTCTGGAGGGGGCTTTGTGCCCAGAGTGCTTTATCCTGCCAGGGACTGTGTGAGTGGATGCTTTTCTCCACTGGTTCTGGAGGGGGCTTTGTGCCCAGAGTGCTTCATCCTGCCAAGGACTGTGTGAGTGGATGCGTTTCTCCACTGGTTCTGGAGGGGGCTTTGTGCCCAGAGTGCTTCATCCTGCCAAGGATTGGGGTTGTGGATGCTTTTCTCCGCTGGTTCTGGAGGGGGCTTTGTGCCCAGAGTGCTTCACATGCAGTGTGCCAGGTCCCTTTCCCTCACCTTGGTGTGTGTGCCACGAGTTTGCCTGGGAACAGGTAGCATGATATTCCATGGAGGCAGAGACACACTTCACACTGCTGCGACTTCGCCTGCCACCTGCAGGTACAAACAGTGCCTCATGTATGCTGTGCAGGGTCCAGGACGTCTCCTGCAGCCTCGGACGGCTGCCCACTGGGGATAATAGCCATGTCAGCTGTGGTGGCACTGTCTGAGCACGTCGTGGGGCTGGTGGCGGTGGTTGCGGCGGTGTCTGTGGCAGAGATGCTGCCGGTGGTGAATATGTCAGCACCTGTGGAGGGACACAGTAGGACGTCTCCTACAGCCTCGGATGGCTGCCCACTGGGGATGATGCTGGGGACTGTTGCTGAGGCAGCAGACGTGCAGGTGGCGGTGGAGGTGGCGGTGTCCGTACAGGTTGCTGTTCTGGTTGCCAGAAGGGGTAACTCTGGTCCCTCAGCCGGAGGCTCCGTGCCCTGTCCTGACTTCCCCTTCGCCTTGTGTCCCTTCCCCACCTTTGATGTTGCTGCTGGTCCCTTGGCATTGTACCCTTTAGGCTTGGAGGAGCCCTTGCTGGGTGGTTGGTGCGGCTTTTCCCTACAGCATGTGGGCACCTTCTTCACCTTGGCAGGTGGCAAAATGGGCTGATCCTTGGCCTCACTAGGTGGCACACTGGCAGCCCTGACGAGTGCAGCCCGCAATGTGACCGGACTTGCTGAGACCACAGTGCTGGAGGATTTGGTGGCTGAGGTTCTGGGCTGGGCCTGGACATCCTGGCCCTAGGGGAAGGACGGGGGGAGGTGTAGGGAAGAGGTCAATGTTAGCCAGGAAGAGTTTCTTAGACACACTGGGACGGGAAGATGGAGGGGATTTGGGAGTGGAGGAAGAGGTAGTGGTTGTAGGAGGGATGTCTGGTGCTTATGTTTGCCATGTCCACTCTTATGTGTTGATGAGTGTGCATACTGGTCTGAAGGTGTGCTTGGGATAGGCTGAGGTACAGGGGATTGGGTGTGGGTAGAAGAAGTTGGAGGGGGGAGGCTGGACACAGGGACAATGGCTGCCATCAGTGCAGAGGCCAGCGCCTGAAATGCTCTCTGTTTGGCCGCCACACCAGAATGAGTGCCCTCCAGGTATGCATTTGTTTGCTGCAAATGCCTCTCGACACCTTGGATGGCATTCAAACTGGTTGACTGCCCAACAGTGAGGGATCTCAGGAGGTCAATAGCCTCCTCACTGAGGGCAGCAGGGCTGACTGGGGCAGGGCCTGAGGTGCCTGGGGCGAAAGAGATGCCCACCCTCCTGGGTGAGCGGGCACGGAAACTCGATGAGGGGCTGCTGGGAGAGCAGTGCTGGTAGGGAGGGTGGCGGCTGTACCTGTTGTTGCAGTGGGCACAGAAGTGCCCGTCACCGCAAGGGAGCTCCCATCAGAGGAGGAGTCACTGTTGCTGGTGTCTGCTCCTGTCCCCGTCGTGGAGCTCCCCTTGCCCTCCGTCCCACTGGTGCCTTCAGACTCCGTAAATTCACCCTCCAGGGCCATGTGGGTTGCAGCTCCCTCCTGCTCCGGTGCCAAAGTTCCTCCGCCAGATGATGCTAATGCACACAAGGACAGGGTGACAAAACAAAAAGGGGGGAAAGACAAGGAGACACATGGTCAATGCCTGCAACACCACTACCGTTGGCGGACACAACACACAGGGAGCAGCCCCATGCACTAACAGTACAGGGGAAAAGCACATGCCCATGGGGCACTCTGTCTAGACCCTTTTCATGTACAACTGGAACCCATAGGAGCCTGTCTAGGTATAGAGGGCAACTACCACCTTTGGGGTTGGAGTGGGACTGAGCCTGCTACACAATGGATCTACCTTGGCACGTCTGCCCTGGCCTAGGGGAACCCACAGCCCACCTCCCCCACCCAGACATCTCATCAAGCGCGCAGTCAGTTGAATGAGACTGTACTCACCCCCTTGTGGCTGCTGTGATGCCCTCAAGCGTCCATCAAACTCAGGATATGCCACCGCCAGGATCCGGTACATCAGGGGGGTCATGGTGCAACAGGCACCCCTTCCACGCTGGGCCTCCGCCGTCTTCATGCTCCAGCGGCACAGGTCCTCCCATCTTTTATGGCAGTGGGTGCTCCGTCTTTGGTAGACCCCCAGGGTCCGCACTTCCTTGGCGATGGCACGCCAAATACCCTACTTCTGGTGGGCGCTGACCTAGATGAGTAGGGAAGTAAAAAAGGGTGTTACTCCCCCGTGCAGTTCTTCTCACACACTGGCCACAAACCTCCCACCCTGGCCCAGAATAACATACACTCACCATCATCACATGCTGGTCTGCCCCCCGTCTTTTCCATCCACGACACTCCATACAATCATGTCCCATCCACCATGCACACAGTTTACTCACCTGTTTGTCTGGATGACCGTAGAGTAGTGTGTACTGGGGGAGGACCCCATCCACCATTTTCTCCAACTCCTCTGCAGTGAAGGCAGGGGCCCTTTCCCCAGACACTGTAGCCATTGTCGCTTCCAGGCGCAGGTCACAGCTTCACTTGGAGTGCAGGTCCTCTCCTGTTGAAGGTCAGGTATCAAGTGAGGGAATTGATAGAAAATGGCGGTCACGTCCACGTTGTGCATACCGTCACCTCCGGCGTACATCGTCATAGGCTCCTCGAACCCATAGGACCCAATGATAACCGATGCTGAATTGGGCCGCGGTCTTCGACCGCCTACCACGATGCTGCACAACGCCAACGCAGTTACCTCATTTCCCCTTGTCCCTCCTTACAGGTCAGGCAGCCGCCATTTCAGGGGGCCATATGGCAGGCCAACTAACTGCGTCACAGCAATTTTGGCCAGGAATACGGACAGACAAAGGCACACAAAGATTATTTCACGGTTGTGCTAAACAGCCTTGTGAAACCTATGTGGTGTATGACCCTCTGCTCACCCTTCTCCTCCATCGGTCAGGTCCGCAGGAGCAGGTGATGAGATAGCGGCATCCTCCTGTGTACAGACCCCTGGTGGACCTGTCGACAATGGAAGAAAGACACATCATTATCACTTACAGACTTGATCGTGCCACAATCCAGGAACTGTGTGCCCAATTGGAACCAGACCTGATGTCAGCTATCCGCCATCCTACTGGAATCCTCCCTCTAGTGCAGGTCCTGTCAGTGCTCCATTTCCTGGCAAGTGGGTCCTTTCAAACAACAGTTGCCATGGCATCAGGGATGTCACAGCCAATGTTCTCTAACGTGTTGTCCACAGTGTTATCTGCCCTGCTGAAACACATGCGCAGCTACATCGTTTTCGCTCAGGTGGAGGATTTACCCACAGTGAAAGGTGACTTCTATGCCCTAGGACATATCCCCAACATCATTGGTGCCATTGATGGTACACATGTGGCATTTGTTCCCCCCGCAGGAATGAAAAGGTGTACAGAAACCGGAAAAGCTACCATTCAATGAATGTGCAGATGGTGTGTTTGGCAGACCAGTACATCTCCCATGTGAATGCCAAGTATCCTGGCTCAGTGCATGATGCTTACATTTTGAGGAATAGCAGCACCCCCTATGTGATGGGGCAACTCCAGAGGCACCGTGTGTGGCTGATAGGTGAGCCCAAGGTCCCCACACAGTTTAAATAGGTGTCTGGGTATGGGAGCTTCCCTAATGGTTGGAGGATGTCTAACAGTTGTCCCTCGATATTTGCAGGTGACTCTGGTTACCCCAACCTGTCATGGCTACTGACCCCAGTGAGGAATCCCAGGACAAGGGCAGAGGAACGCTACAATGAGGCACATGGGCAAACTAGGAGGATAATAGAGCGCACCTATGGCCTCCTGAAGGCCAGATTACGGTCCCCCCATCTGACATGTGGCTCCCTATACTACACACCGAAGAAGGTGTGCCAGATCATCGTGGCATGCTGTGTGTTGCACAACCTGGCTTTGCGACGCCAGGTGCCTTTTCTGCAGCAGGATGGGCCTGATGCTGGTCTTGTGGCAGCTGTGGAGCCTGTGGACAGTGAAGAAGAGGAGGCAGAAGAAGAAGACATAGACAACCGAAACAACATCATTATGCAATACTTCCAGTGAGACACAGGTAAGATGGATGGCACTGCTTCTCACATCTCATACTACTGTAGGACATAGCATAAATCCGCCTTTTTACCTCTGTGTATGGACCCTGACATGTCACTTTGGCTTTCCATTTCACAGATCTGGGTCCCGGTTTGTGCCCTCTGCTATGTTTACTGCTGCCTAACAACTGTATAACCATGGTATGTGAACATGAACATTGACATTGCTAGATTTCCGAAAGTTTGCAATTACACATTTGTGAAAGTACAGACCTACTCCAGATTAATTTGTGATTCAAAGGTGTTTATTTCTCTGCTAATAAGTGGAGGGGGATATGCAATGGGCTGGGGTGATGGTGGTGGAATGTCCATGGTAGAGTTCAGTTTCTTGGGCTCACAGGTGCATTGTCCTTGGGGGCATAGGAAGTGGAGCAATGGCAGTTTAAGGTGGACAGGGTGACAAAGTGGGACAGAAGGGTGACAATCAGGAGGGTCTTATTTCCTGGCGGGGTCTTGGCAATGTTCTCTGTCTTGTTCCTGGATCTCAGGGACCATTTGGGGCGTGGTTCTCCTTCTGCAGGGGGTGGGGTGCTGGTGGCCTGTTGTTCATGTCGCGGGACCTCCTGTCCACTAGCACCGGCAGAGGTGGAGGGCTGTTCATCGTCCAGGCTAGTGTCAGGGGCCAGTTTGTGTGCCACTGTGTCCCTCATGGTGTTGGCCAGGTCTGCCAGCACCCCTGCAATGGGTGTGTTGATGTCCTTCAATCCCTCCCTGATCCCCAGGTAGTGTTCCTCCTGCAGCCGCTGGGTCTCCTGAAACTTGCCCAGTACCGTGTCAATGGTCTCCTGGGAATGGTGGTATGCTCCCATGATGTTGGAGAGTGCCTCGTGGAGAGTGTGTTCCCTGTGCCTGTCCTCCCCCTGTCGCACAGCAGTCCTCTCAGCTTCCCTGTTATCCTGTACCTCTGTCCCCTGAACCGTGTGCCCACTGCCACTGACCCCAGGTCCCTGATTGTCTTGGGTTGGTGGGTTTGCCTGGTGTCCCTGTAGTGGTGGACACACTGCTGATTGACGTGTCCTGGGGACAGTGGCATGGGCCCGCTGGGTGGGTGCTGTGGTGGTGTTTCCTGAGGGGGGAGGGTCTGTGGTGGCTTGTGACTGTGACAGGGGAACCAACTGTCCAGAGGTCCCTGATGGGCCGGGCTAGTCGTCTTGATCCAGGCGTGCAGAGCTGCTGTCATCACTGTGGGCCTCTTCTGTGGGGGCACTGGATATGTCTGGAGCCCCCTGTCCGGTGACGTTGGGTATGGGTCCTGTTGGGGTGTAAATGCATAGTTTTAGTGTCTGTGTGTGCTATCTTGTGCATTGGGTGAGTTACCGTCTACTCCTGTGCTTGCCTTGTTGTGTTTACCATTGTGTGATTAGTGTTTTGGGGTCTGTGTGGGTATCTGTACTGGACATGCTTTGGCAATGGGTGTCCATGCTTTGGTGTTGCATGCAGGGCTTGGTATTGGGATGGGTGGGCTGTGATAGTGGAGCATATGTGAGGTGTTGGAGTGATGGGGGTGAGGGGGTGGGTGGAGGTATGTCATGGCATGCAGGTAGGGTTGGGGGATAAATCAGTACAGCTTTACCTTACCAGAGTCCAGTCCTCCTGCTACTCCTGCGAGGCCCTAAGGATGCAGTATTGCCAAGACTTACTCCTCCCATGCTGTTAGTTGTGGGGAAGGAGGTTGGGGTCCACCGCCAGTCCTCTGTACAGCAATCTGGTGTCTGGATACCACTGAACGCACCTTCCCCTGTTGGTTGTTCCACCTCTTCCTGATGTCATCCCATGTTCTTGGATGCTGTCCCACTGTGTTGACCCTGTCGACGATTCTCCGCCATAGCTCCATCTTCCTAGCAATGGAGGTGTGCTGCACCTGTGATCCGAATAGCTGTGGCTCTACCCGGATGATTTCCTCCACCATGGCCCTGAGCTCCTCCTCAGAAAACCTGGGGTGTCTTTGAGGGTCCATGATGTGGTGTGGGTGATGTGTGAGGTGATGTTTGTTGTGATGTGTGAAATGTTGTGTTGCTGTGTGTTGTTTGAGGTCCTTGATTGTTGTATGAGTAATGGTGTTGTGTGCTTGTGGATGCTGGTGTAGTGTTGGCTATTCTCTCTCTCTGTGCTTTTTTGCCAAAGTGTAATTGTAAGGGTTTGTGGGTAATGTGGGTGTGTGTTTTATAGTGTTGTGGGTGTGTGGGTGTGATGTGTGTATGTGTAACAGGTGTGTGTATTTCTAATTGTCCAATGTAATTGTGTTTTGTAAATGTGTGTGTATTTTGAGGGCAGCAGTGTGTACCGCCAATGGATTACCGTGGTTGAAAGACCACCGTGTTGATTCATGGGTCGTGATAATGTGGGTGTATTCTTGTTGGAGTGACGGTGTGGGTTTTGCTATCGCCAGTTTATCACTGACCTTTGGTGTGGCGGACTTGTGTGGGTGTCTGTATTGTGGCGGATTACGAGATGTGGGTCGTAATACCTGTAGCAGATTTCCGCCGCGGCCACGGTATGTTGGCTTCCTTCAGCACGGCGGTAAGCTGGATTTACCTCCAGGGTTGTAATGAGGGCCTAATTCTTTAAAAATTCATATCTCTGGTTCCCCTTATCCGATTTTAATCATTTTGGTGTCATTTAAGATAAAAAATATAATCTATGTTCATAAATTGGTGTTGGATTTTTATTGTCTTGTGTCTTACTTTTTTACTGTTTTGTGATTTTTACATGCTTTACACACTTGTCTCCTAAGTTAAGTATTGTCGCTCGTTGCGAAGCTACCAAGGGTTCAGCTGGGTTTAATTTATTGAGACCTAACTAGACCTAAGTGGGGGTTAATGGCCTATTGCTAAGTGTAGGTATTCACCTGCCCTTACCAGTAATCCACTTTCCAACAGGTGGACTACCACACGTGGTTGGAGCCGTAGATGGCAAGCATATTGCCTTGGTGCCATGCAAGGGAACAGGTCTACCACAGTCGGAAGAACTTCCATTCCATCAATGTGCAAGTTGTCTGCTTACCAGATTTAAACATCTCAAGTGTGTGTGCCTGCTTCCATGTGGGAACACGTGATTCTTTTGGACTATGGAACAGCACCATACCCATGCAGATGTCACAACGTGGACCAGAGAGGACCTGGCTTGTTGGTAAATACAATATGACTTGATAATCTTTTGTCTGATTCCTACTTTAGGAACGGACAATGTCTTGGTATGTAAGTAATCTGTTGATGTGTTCCTTCCATGTAGGAGACTCACCGTATCCTAACCAACTGTGGTTATTAGCACCACTGAGGAATCCAACAACGGCATTGGAAGTCCATTTCAATGAGGCCCATTGAAGAACACAGAGGCCAGCGTAGCAGGCTTTTGGGCTTCTGAAGGCCAGGCTTAGGTGCCTGGACAAGGCCGGTGGAGCCTCGCTCTACTTACTCAATAAGGTATGCCAAATGACAGTTGCCTGCTGCATTCTTGCAGAGGAACATCCCTGTAATTGAAAAGGAGACCTTGATGACCAAATGGATAAGTATTTTGAAAAGCCCAATGAAGATGACAGTGGTGGAGAAGAAGGAGATGATTTACATCAAGATGTGATTGACCACTTCTTCACCTGAGAGTAAGTTTACCTCTTCAAATTGTAACCTCCAATGTCAGAACAACTTGTGAGATAGGGAACAAATCAGTCTGCAATTGTAATGTGGTAGGAATGGTCATTGCATGAAGGTTCAGTGCATAGATGTTAGTGGATCAGAGTTTCCCTACATTGAGTACTGTTTCATTGACAGAGGTTAACTTTGCCTGTGCTAATTATGTGTGTCCTCATAACTTGTCATTTGAGTCATGTTGAATATGTCAAATCATTCATTATCCCTTGTTGATCTGTTTCAGGGTATTTCACCATGTCATCTTCATCTGGACATTTCAAAATTGTGACTTTTGCAGTGGTATGTTGCTGGTGGAAAGTGCAAATTGAACAGGTGTTGATCTTCGGACAGACACCCACTTGGGATGGACAAATCTCATACAGAGGCAACTTGTACTATGATAGTATGGAATTCAGAAGATTATATCAGATCTGTTTTCTGTGTGATAGCGCCATCAATGGAAAATGTGCCACTTCACTTGCTGAAGCCACATGTGTATGTCAAGCCCTAGCATACGGAAAACGTCCTCAACAACAACTCCAGAACAACAATTAAGCGAGCAACGCAAGGGTAACCACGCTTGCCACAACAACGACTGCCTTTTTCTCTGCCTTAACCACATATGTGCTGAACAACACATATGCATGGTTAAGGCAGAGTGGATCGGGAGAGTATGCAGTCAGGTAACTGGGGTTGGGGAGTAGTTTTTAGGGGTGGGGTGGATTAAGGGCTTGGGGCAAGGGTGGGGGGATCAGAATAGTTCCGTTTTTTAGGGGTGTGTGGGGGATCGGGGTAGTTCTGTTTTTTAGGAGCGGCATGGGGGAATCAGGGTAGTTCTGTTTTTATGGGTGGGGGTTGGGGTAGCTTTGTTTTTTGGGGTGGGGATCGTGGTTGTTTTGTTTTTGGGGTGGGGTATGAGATAGTTTTATTTTTAGGGGTGGGGTGGGGGTGGGGGATCGGGGTAGTTTTGTTTTTAGGGATGGGGCTTGGGGTCAGGGTAGTTCTGATTTTAGGGGTGGGGGATCGGTGTAGTTTGGTTTTTAGGGGCGGGGTGGGGGGTCGAGGTAGTTTTGCTTTTGGGCAGGGGTAGAGGGTTGGGGTAGTTCGGTTTTTAAGGGAGAGGTGTGGGAATCGGGGTAGTTTTCTTTTTAGGGGTGGGGCGGGGAGTTGGGGTAGTTTGGTTTTTAGGGGCAGGTGGGGGAGTCAGGGTAGTTCTGTTTTTAGGAGCTGGGGTAAAAAGTCGGGGTAGTTTGTTTTTTAGGAGCGAGGTGGGGGGTCGGGGTAGTTTGGTTTTTAGGGGCTGGGGTGGGGGGATCGGGGGTAGTTATGTTTTTAGGGGTGGGGCTCGGGTAGTTTTGTTTTTGGGGTGGGGATGGGGGGATCAGAGTAGTTTTGTTTTTGGGGTGGGGTGGGGTAGTTTTGTTTTTGGGGTGGGGATGGAGGGATCAGTGTAGTTTTGTTTTTGGGGTGGGGCTGGGGTAGTTTTTTCTTTTGGGGGTTGGCCGTCAAGTAGTTTTGTTTTTGGGGTGGGGTGGGGGGTTTGGGGTAGTTTTGTTTTTGGGGTGGGGTGGGGGTTAGGGGTAGTTTTGTTTTTAGGGGCGGGGTGGGGGATCGGGGTCATTTTGGGGGTCATTCTGACTCCCGCCGGCCGCGGTATCCCCAGGGCCGGCGGGAGCCGCCAGAATACCGCTGCGCGGTCACAAGACCGCCGCAGGTATTCTGGGTTTCCCGCTGGGCTGGCGGGCGACCGCCAGAAGGCCGCCCGCCAGCCCAGCGGGAAACACCCTTCCACAAGGATGCCGGCTCCGAATGCAGTTGCACCCGTCGCGATTTTCAGTGTCTGCATGGCAGACACTGAAAATCATGGTGGGGCCCTGTTACGGGGGCCCCTGCAGTGCCCATGCCATTGGCATGGGCACTGCAGGGGCCCCCAGGGGCCCCACGACACCCCATACCGCCATCCTGTTCCTGGCGGCCAAAGCCGCCAGGAACAGGATGGCGGTATGGGGGTCGGAATCCCCATGGCGGCGCAGCAAGCTGCGCCGCTATGGAGGATTCCCCAGGGCAGCGGGAAACTGGCAGTACTCCGCCGGTTTTCCGTTTCTGACCGCGGCTGTACCTCCGCGGTCAGAATGCCCTTGGGAGCACCGCCAGCCTGTTGGCGGTGCTCCCGCGGTCCCCGGCCCTGGCGGTCCATGACCGCCAGGGTCGGAATGACCGCCTTTGTTTTTACGGGTGGGGAGTCGCAGTAGTTCTGTTTTTTGGGGCGGGGTAGTTTTGTTTTTGGGGGTGGGAGTCGAGGTAGTTTTATTTTTAGGGGTGGAGGATCGGGGTTGTTTTGTTTTTAGGGGCGGGTGGGGAGATTGGGTTGTTTTGTGTTTAGGGCTGAGGTGGGGGGTCGGATAGATTTGTTTTTAGGGGCGGGTGGGGGGTCGATTGTTTTTAGGGCGGGTGGTGGAGGTTCAGGAAGGTTCTAGGGCTCTGGGTGGGAGGTATACAGGGTAGTTTTGTTCTTAGGGGTGGGGTTTGGGATAGTTATAGTGTTAATGGTGGGGTACTTCTGGGCCTTTGGGCAGGTGGTGGAAGGCATGCTTGAACATATGTGGTAAAGGCATTCGTGGTAACAACACGGCTGTTGTTCCGACCGTGTTGTTCAGGCATTTGTAGTTCCAGGATTTGTTGTTCCATCATACATTCCTAGCATACTGTCCTTCATATTGGCTAAATCTTCAGTTTCTGAACAGTGGAAATAGCTGGTGATGTGTCTCCTCATAGTTGATAAAACTTTTTGTTTGCACACTACTGAATGGTGAATGTGTCATTGCACCAGATATTGCCACAGTGCCCTGTATTGGTCATGTGGCCTCAAATGTTGTTACTGCCATGATATAGACTACAGGTGTTATTGATCTAGGATTCCTGTTGTTGGAGCAGGGTGTATGGCTCCAACTGAGGTCATGCATCAATAATAGTCTGTCTATTTAATTTGATCCCCTCGAATATTCCTTTTCCACCATGGTGTCAAGATTGTGGATCATATAATCCTGAATGGCATAGACTGTAGGGGTTAGGCTTGGTTACTGAACCCAGATTTCATTTCTTCAAGGTCTTGCTGGCAACATACATATGTTCCAAATACATAATGATTTGTGTATGTTCCATTTAAATAAAATGGATAACACTTTACATCCCTGTCCTTAGAAGTTGTGTTTGGCAAATAAATGTTCAGAAAAAAGTGACTACATGAAGGTAGAAGACTGACATTTCAGAAGAAAGTCCACAAAATACAACAATAATCTTGTAGTCTGTGTCCATATCATTTATTAGCATGACACAAAAAACAGCATTGTAAATCAAAAAATGTTTAATTGAAACAAATAAGTTTATCATGTTGGATAAAAGTATGGTAGTAGAGTCAAAAACTGTTTGGAATCCATTGTGCAAAATACAACTGTCATCAGAAAAGGTAAATGTGTCTCTGAAATAGTCCACAGTGTGAATCCTAGACACACACTGGAGGAAATTAGGATGTGTGTCTCTTGGAGATGGTGGTGGCAGTCTCTCTATCCTCTCCTGGTGGTCCAGATGACTGTCCCCTCCACGGAGAAGGGTAAGGGACAGATGCAGGGACTGGGGTTGGAAAAGCAGGCTCCTCATGTGGCAGGACTGCCCTGTCTGTGGCTGGCAGTGGTGTATTAGTGTCAGATTTAGAGTGCACATAGATAGGGACAGATGAAATAGGAAAACTGCTGCTCACATGGTGGTATATGTCATAAAGCACTGCAGTCAGGGAGCTCATATTTTCATTATGATTACGTATTTACGATATGAGCTCTGTCTGCACCTCCTTGATTTCCCTGAGCTCAGTAGCTACCTGGCCCATCATGTCTTGGGACTGTTGTACTGCTTCCAAGACTTGGTTAATGGTGGTCTGGCTGACAAAGACCCCAGTGGCCTCACCTGGCTGACTCATAGATTCCCTCTCATGACCACTACCCCCACTACCCTGAGCCCTTAAAGCAGTGTGCCCTATCCCACTGGTTCCTGGCAGAACTGGAGGCGGTGTTGGTGTGTTCTCAACAGCAGCCATGACTGGGGTGCACACGATTGGTGTGATGTTCCTTTGGACACAGGAAATAGAGGTATCCATTGGCTGAGGTGTTATTACAGCTGGGGCGGAAGGTGTAGGTGAGGGGTGAGTGCAACTACCTGGAGTTGTTTGCCCAGACTGACCAGATCGACCAGGTTGTTTCTGATCATCTGGACTTGCAGGAGTGGTGTCCTCATTGAAGGCTTGCTCCTGGTCTGGAGTTGAGGTGTCTTGGGTGGTAGTCACTGTTCCACTGGTCCAGGGTGTTAGCCCGGAGAAGGATACAGAGGATATGTAATTAATGTCTAGTTAGTGCATTTTATGTGTCTTTAGGTACAAATGGGGCAACCTGAAAAAGTAAAATCAGATTAATAGAATTATTAGGCCTTTGAGTGATTTTCATTGCTTTACAAGCTGATTTACACAGATGCAAACTCCAGTGATGACGTTGTAGAGGTGTCCTGAAATGCAAAGGTGGTGTTATTTCAGCACTGTACATTACATGTAGTAGACTTTCAACATAATGCAGTGGTGAGTAGATTACAGTGCTGGGCCATTCCAAGGCCTAGAAGGCTATAGGACGTTAGAAGCAATGTGGATCAACTTCAAAATGTAACTGTCATTGGTCAACAATGAACAGTGCAATGTCAATTGTGTGAGAAGGCTACTTTTATACAACATGCCACATCACAATGTAGGAAAACTTGGATGCACAGGATTATGAAATATGTGAGCATTTCTATTACTTCAATGTAGCTATGAAAAGGTGTCAGCTTGCTTGAGATATACAACAACTGACAGTTTAAACAATAGCTTGAAATGGTGACTGGATCATGCACAATCTTGGATGCAGAGGACTATGAAATATGTGAGCATTTCCATTTCTTCAATGTAGCTATGAGAAAGTGTCCGATTGCTTGAGATACACAACAAACTGACAGTTTAAACCATAGCTTGACATGGTGACTTGGTCATGCACAATTTGTTGAGGTATGTTCACATATGGAAGTTAAGGAAAGTGGAGCAATATTACACAGCACTATAGTTTTGCAGATACAAAAAACAGGGCATCATGGTAGTTGTAGTCATCTGTTCACACCATAGACAATACTTGTTTGATATGAGTTGCACATATCTGTTTCAATGACTATAGTGGAGATGAAAACACATTTACAACGTATACACACATATCAGTATGATGTAAATAGGTGAGAATAACACTCACAGATACTACACTTTCCTGTGCAAATGGATGGAGTTTAAGGCCTATTTTGGGGAGAACAACATATATTGATAGTACACAAGGGACTGAACAACTGCAAGGGATGATCTATGGGGGCCAACACACAATCTGACTTCACATATTGTACATTGTTAATGAGAGAGGTTCAACAACGAGGCTAATCATTGGTATGAAGGAAGTTATATTTTGTAGTCAAGTTAAGTTGTGTCTGTTTTCCTAAGGGTGTTGAACCATTCTAAATGCCTAACCTAAGGACAGAACTCCATTTGTGATTGTAGAGTCATTGCTAAGTGCAACTTACCAGAATTCACTTGACCAGGAATTCCAGTCAAGCCTTCAGGATAATGATCTTCAAGATCTTCTCCTTTCAGGGAAATAGTTCTAAAGGAGGGCCGGGAGAACTGCCACCATTCCTCAGGTCTTCAGGTGACACTTTCCCCTGTAGGCCATTCCACTTCTTTCTAATTTCCTCCTGTGTGAGCAGAATTTTAGCTACTGCATTCACTCAGTCCGCTATTCTGGACCACATTTGCCTTTTCTGATAAATAGTAGTATTTTGTACTTGTGCTCCAAACAATTGTGGCTCTAGTCTAATTATTTCATCCACCATGACAACCAGATCTCGCTCTGTGAAATGGGTATTTCTCCTCCATGCCATTGTGAATATTTACCAAAAGAAAGGTATATTGTACCGAAGAATTAGAGTAATGAAATTAAGTCAAATTGAACAAAAAATAACAGAGGAAAATTTCCTGTGCCTGAATGGTCTTCTGCAGTGGAATGGGAAAGGATTATGGTCTGCAGTGGCATGTGTAGTTGCCACATGGTAGGGGGAGTCTGGTGTGTCCAGGGTGGTACTGCTGGGTGTGGACTGACCTGTCGTCCCAGATGGGCCAAGCAAGTTGTCACTGTCCAGACATCCACTGGGGCCTTCATCCTGGGGAGAGCTATCTGACCCTGGCATCTGCTGGCGGTTGGCAGTGGCAGTCGGACCTGTGGATGGTAAGGGAGAGAGTTACATTTTTTAGATGAACTTGTTGGTCACATCATGTGATGCATGGTGTAGCCTGACTTGCTTACCGGTGATGGCAATGACAGCTGCATTACTGCTGACATTTTTTGGTGGATGCAGATTGTGCAGTTGTTTCCGTGTGCCATTGAGGGTTGAGGATAGTAGATTGCATTGCTGTCATTGCCATGTGTTGGAACGCAGTCTAGGCAACCAGCTACTGTGACATGTGGTATGGTTTTCCATGCAGGTGTTCTACTGTGAAGTGGGACTGTGATCCTCTAATGTGTATGGGAGTGAGGCATTTTGGAGGTTGTGGTGCTTGGTATTGTGCTTGGTATCTGTGCAATAGGGGGTGACTGTGTGGGGACGGTGGCAGGGGTTGGTGTGGCATGCAGGGGAGGGTGCGGAAGTGTGGGATAAGGTGGATTGAGGAGTGGTGGGGACGCATGCTGGGCAGGAGTGGTTGGTGCCTGGGGGGTGCTGTTGACTTCCCAGAGTTGAGCCCTCCGATGATTCCAGTCAGGACCTCAGGATGTTGATGTCCAAGATCTTCTCCTCCCAGGATGTTAACTCAAGGGGTGGAGATGGGGGCCCACTGCCAGTCTTGTTCAGGGCAATCTGGTGCCTGGACGCCATGGAATGCACCTTCCCCCGTAGGTCATTCCACCTCTTCCTGATGTCCTCCCTTGTGTGTGGATGTGTGCCCACTGAGTTGACCCTGTCAACGATCCTCTGCCATAACTCCATGTTATTTTGGGCAAAACAATCATCCTTCATATGCTTCTGTTTCAGGTAGATGAAGACTGTGACACATAATTATTTTTCCTCGTGTGTGCACCACAGGCAGCACATTAGTGTTGACGTTCCTTAAATTAAAGAATGGCTTGAGGTTATTCAGACAATTTGGGAGAATATTGTTGTGCGTCTTATCTAGTTATCAATAGCACTTATTTTTGGATGTTCAAAACTTTTGTAGGCCTGAACATAGTTAACCCCTTGTGCGCATTAAACAGCTTGAAGCCATCCGTGCAAACGGTGGGAGTGTGCAGAGGAAAGCTCCAACTTATCCTCACACCCACCCATGGGGGAAGCACTGGTGCTTCCCTAGTGGGCCACCCCACAATGTGGCCACTCCAGGGATGGCAGCTGAAGTGCTTCCGCTGCCATCTCTGCGCCCTTCCTCAGTGATCTGATGACATCTGCATGCACACCACAAACTGGTGTCTTCAGATCAAGGCGGAGGCACTGAGTGGATGAAGGAAGTACGTTTTCATCCTGGGAGGGGAGGGGGAGTACAAAGATGCACCAACAGTAAAGGAGGTTTTTCTTTCCCAAAATGTCTCTTTCCAGTGCATTCCTGCTGCACAATTTCAACGCCAGAGTCACAATTATGCAGCAGGGAGTGCCCAAAAGCACCAGGGATGTTTTGATTAGGTGAGGAACCACTTTGGCAAGGATTGCGCCCAATGTAATGGGCATATTGGGGGCATTTTCTGCCCCCCCTACCCCTGAGGGCAGATCAGCCATATTTGTAGGCCCATCTGCGTCCAAGGAGACAGAAAGTCAATAGCAACAGGGATTTTATTTATGTATATGTTTCAGGAGCGGGCTCTTGGGCAAGGGTCACTCCCATTGTGGGAATATATTTTTTGGGCATATTTTTTGCCATTTTCTGCCCTCCCTATTTTTAGGCCCAGGGCAGAAAGCCACTAGGCACCAGGGATTTTATTTATGTGTATGTCTGGAGTGGCCCGATGGGCAAGGGTTGCTCCCCATTATGGGGCAATATTTTGCCAATATTTCTGCCCTCTTGGGGGCAGATCAGCCATATTGTTAGGCCCATCGGCCCCGAAAGGGGCGGAAAGCCACCAGACCCCAGGAATTTTCTTTCTTATATGTTGGGGAGCAGCCCCTTGAGCAAGGGTTGCTCACCATAATGAGGACAATCTTTTGGCTGTTTTTCTGTCCCCCTCCCTTGGTGGCAGAGTGTCCATATTTTTAGGCTCATCTGCCCCCAAGAGAGGCACAAAACCACTAGGCACCAGGGAAAGTTTCTGTGTGTTTGTGTGTGAACTGGATTTCAGCTGACAGTCTGTGTATACTGGCTTTTGGATGACTGTGTGAGTACTTATTTTTGGCTGGTGGTGTGTGCAGAGTAAAACACAAATGCTGTGGGATACTGTAACTGGATGGATGGAATGCAGAACCAATCAAACATTCACCCCCAGTCACAGATCTGGGTTTAATCCATCCATTATTTTGCTCACCATGCCACCCCAGTTTGAACCCAGCCATATGCAAACCAGTCTTGACTCTGTTCCTCATGGGAACAGTCCAGCCCAAACTGCCAGGCCAGGTTCTCCCTGGACCGGAAACAAGCATCCTGAGACCGGTTTCGGGGTTTCACACCTCATCAGCCAGGCTAGCTTGAATCCAGTGGCACAGTGAGCCCGGGACCCACACCTGGGCATACCCGGCACACTTAGGGCAGCAAAAGCAAAGCAAAACACAAACGCTGTGGGATAGAGTAACTGGATGGACGGAATGCGGAACCAATCAAACATTCACGCCCAGTCACAGACCTGGGTTTAATCCATTCATTATTTTGCTCACCATGCCACTCCAGTTTGAACCCAGCCATATGCAAATCAGTCTTGACCCTGTTCCTCATGGGAACAGTCCAGCCCAAACTGCCAGGCCAGGTTCTCTCTGGACGGAAACAAGCATCCTGGGACCGGTATCGGGGTTTCACCCCTCATCTGCCAGGCTAGGTTGAATCCAGTGGCACAGTGAGCCCGGGACCCACGTCTGGGCATACTCGGCGCACTTAGGGCGGCAAAAGCAAAGCAAAACACAAACGTTGTGGGATAGCGTAACTGGATGGACGAAATGCGGAACCAATCAAACATTCACCCCCAGTCACAGATCTGGGTTTAATCCATCCATTATTTTGCTCACCATGCCACCCCAGTTTGAACCCAGCCATATGCAAATCAGTCTTGATCCTGTTCCTCATGGGAACAGTCCAGCCCGAACTGCCAAGCCAGGTTCTCCCTGGATGGAAACAAGCATCCTGGGACCGGTTTCGGGGTGTCACCCCTCATCAGCCAGGCTAGCTTGAATCCAGTGGTATAGTGAGCCCGGGACCCACGTCTGGGCATACCCGGCGCACTTAGGGCGGCAAAAGCAAAGCAAAACACAAACGCTGTGGGATGGCGTAACTGGATGGATGGAATGCGGAACCAATCAAAAATTCACCTCCAGTCACAGATCTGGGTTTAATCCATCCATTATTTTGCTCACCATGCCACCCCAGTTTGAACCCAGCCATATGCTAATCAG
This sequence comes from Pleurodeles waltl, assembly GCF_031143425.1. NCBI lineage: Eukaryota > Metazoa > Chordata > Amphibia > Caudata > Salamandridae > Pleurodeles > Pleurodeles waltl. The sequence continues at coordinate 1,710,757,253 of NC_090440.1, forward strand.
TCTTGACCCTGTTCCTCATGGGAACAGTCCAGCCCGAACTGCCAAGCCAGGTTCTCCCTGGACGGAAACAAGCATCCTGGGACCGGTTTCGGGGTGTCACCCCTCATCAGCCAGGCTAGCTTGAATCCAGTGGTATAGTGAGCCCGGGACCCACGTCTGGGCATACCCGGCGCACTTAGGGCAGCAAAAGCAAAGCAAAACACAAACGCTGTGGGATAGCGTAACTGGATGGACGGAATGCGGAACCAATCAAACATTCACCCCCAGTCACACATCTGGGTTTAATCCATCCATTATTTTGCTCACCATGCCAGCCCAGTTTGAACCCAGCCATATGCAAATCAGTCTTGACCCTGTTCCTCATGGGAACAGTCCAGCCCGAACTGCCAGGCCAGGTTCTCCCTGGACTGGAAACAAGCATCCTGGGACCGGTTTCAGGGTTTCACCCCTCATCAGCCAGGTTAGCTTGAATCCAGTGGCACAGTGAGCCCCGGACCCACGTCTGGGCATACCTGGCACACTTAGGGAGGCAAAAGCAAAGCAAAACACAAACGCTGTGGGATAGCGTAACTGGAGAGTAAACTGGTGGTTGGCTTGGCAGTGTGTGTGAACTGGTGCTTGCCTGGCGTTGTGTATAGACTTTCTCTTGCCTGGTGGTGTGTGTGGATAGGCGCTTGGCTGGTGGTGTTTGTGGACTGGTGCTTGGCTGGCAGTCTGTGTGGAATGGTGCTAGACTGGGAGTGTGTCTGGACTGGGGTTTTTCTGTGGTCTGCCGGGAGTTGCATTTAGCTGGAGGTGTGTGTAAACGGGTACTTGGCTGTCAGTGTGCATGGACTGGCGCTCCGCTGGCAGTATATATGGACTGGTAGTTGGCTGGTAGTGTGCGCGGACTTAAGCTTGGCTGGTGATGTTTGTGGGAATGCGTTTGACTAATGGTGTGTTTGAACTGTGGATTTTGCTGGTGGTCTGTGTCGACTGGCTTCTGGCTGATGGTGTGTTTTGACAGGTTTCTGGATACTGATTTGTGTGGCTGGCATTTGGATGATGATGGGTATACTTCATAGTGGTTTATGATGTTAATTGACGTCAGTGCTTAATTTGTAAATAAAAACGTGCCGGTGCCCAAAGCTCTCCTCTGAAGCACGCAGCTGCTGCAATTAAATGTGTGACAAAGAATACTGAGGCAGCGTAATCCTGAAGCTATCTCAGGCCTCTTTAATCCATTTACAGCCACTCCCTGCCTCCCTCCCCCTTCAGCTCACTCCTGCAGCTTTCTGATCTCTCCCTTTGTGATTTTTTTTTGTTTGTTTTTCTCTTCCTCCGTTTTTTTTACCATATGTGTCTTTTGCTCTCAGTAAAAACTTGAGGCAGAAAAATAAGTGCCAGCGCTCAAACATAAGTGCTAGTAGCCCGCACCAGAAACCACTGGTTCAAATTAAAGTAGATCAGAGGCAGGAGCTTTATACTGCTGTTCATCAGACACACAACCTTCAATGCTTTTGTTGTATTCAAGGATTGTCCTCCAGATTCGAAGATGACTTTTGTTCAGCTTCAGCAGTCTGTGATAGGCAGCCTTGTTGCAGTGGAGTAGGCAAGTGTTCCTAGAGTTGGAGTGGTGGAGGATGTGGTTAGATTAAAAGATCCCCATGTTCCTGATTACATTCCTTCCATGCCCCAAAAAATCTTTCCTATAGGAGAAGTAGAGTTTGTGTCCGAAGCGGTGTGCAATAAGGAGTCATAGGTACTGCCCCAGTGTCCTTCTAAACCTGGGCTATGTGTGCCCGCATATTTTCAATTGAACCACACGCAACTGCATTATTGGGAGCAACTGTGAGCGTAAAAGTGAACTGACTGGTCTTTGTATATGTTGTATTTTTTGTTCAGATTTCATGGTTGCATTACTGTGATGTATTTAGTTAGAGTTGTTGTGTTTGTAGTTTTTCATCTACTTCCAATTGGTTTGTGGTTTCTGTTTTATGAAAAAAATGTGATGTGCTGTGTGTCGATTGGCACTTGGCTGGCATTTTGCATGAACTGGCATGTGGCTGGTGGTATGCATAAACTGGCGCTTGGCTGGTGGTTGGTGGTGTGCATGGACTGGTGCTTGGTTGGCGGTGTGTGTGAACTGCCATTTGGCTGGTGGTGTGTGGACTGGATCTTGGCCGGCGATACACATGGACTGCCACTTTTCTTGCAGCGTACAAGAACTGGCGCTTGGCTGGCGGTTTGCAGGGACTGGCGCTTGGCTGGCCGTGTGCATGGGATGGTGCTTGTCTGGCGGTGTGTGTGAGCTGGCATTTTGCTGGCGGTGTGTGACTAGTGACTTGCTGTTGGTCACCACACACACTGTTAGCCAAACCAGAGTCTACGCACCCTGTCAGTTGCCAGCCGGTGTGACTGCTGTGACAGTCATGTGGGCGCATGTTGGAAAGTGGGATATTAGTAGTGATAAGTAGGAACCTACCACTAGGCCACAATCACAATATGAAGTCCAGTCGAGGTCTTAGTAAATGAATCCCTCGTCAACCCCTGGTGGCTGCCAACGAGTAGGCAGGCTTAACTTAGGAGACAGGCGTGTAAAGCATTTAAAAACATCAATACATTAAATAAGTAAGACACAACACCAGGCAAAGTCCTTAGAGCTGTAGTTCCTCAGTGTTAACCAGGTGCATTCATGCAGAGTGCAGTCCTTTGGGGTGCAGGTCAGGCTTCCAGCAGGGCAGTCCTTCTTCTCCTTTTAGTTCAGGTAGTGTTCTGAGTTGCTGGGCATCTCTTCCATATTTATCCACTATTCCAAGGTTGGCAATGCGGCGGGGCACCCCTGACCAATGGGGTGCAGGGTGCCACCATTTGGGATAACCACTTCCTGTGAAGTGACGCAAAAATCAATCCCAGTACGCACTATTCCTTCTAAATCCAAGATGGAGAAAATCTCTCTTTGAGGTCAGGATCTGGCTAAGTCATCCCACTGGTGTGACCTAATCTCCCTAACACTCCCTTTCCAGCACCCTCACTAATCTATTCACATGGGCTACCATGTGCCTGAGGTGGCATTACTCTGGGGCTCATTCTGAGCCCGGCGGGCGGCGGGAGGCGCCCGCCTGGAGGGAGCCGCCAAATGGCTTTCCCGCTGGGCTGGCGGGCGACCGCCAGACGGCCGCCCGCCAGCCCAGCGGGAAACCCCTCCCCACGAGGAAGCCGGCTCCGAATGGAGCCGGCGGAGTGGGTATGTGCGACGGGTGCAGTGGCACCCGTCGCGTATTTCAGTGTCTGCAAAGCAGACACTGAAATACAAAGTGGGGCCCTCTTACGGGGGCCCCTGAAGTGCCCATGCCATTGGCATGGGCACTGCAGGGGCCCCCAGGGGCCCCATGACGCCCCTCACCGCCATCCTGTTCCTGGCGGTCGGAGCCGCCAGGAACAGGATGGCGGTGAGGGGGTCGAAATCCCCCATGGCGGCGCAGCAAGCTGCACCGCCATGGGGGATTCCCAGGGCAGCGGAAAACCGGCGGGAGACCGCCGGTTTTCCTTGTCTGACCGCGGCCAAACCACCGCGGTCAGAATGCCCTGCGGGGCACCGCCAGCCTGTTGGCGGTGCTCCCGCATCCCCGGCCCCGGCGGTCCTTGACCGCCGGGGTCGGAATGACCCCCTCTGTGTCCTGTCCTGTCATTCCCCCTTTGAAGACCAGTTTGGCTACACAGGCCCCTTCCTGCCTTTTACTCTGCAGCTTGCAGAGCTGCACCCACCAGATGTCCTATTGCCTCAATGCGGGCCACTTCACACCTCATTAAGTAAGCTTAGCTCAGCCTGACAGAGGAGGGCTGCTGGAAGGCTGGAATTTTATTTGTAGAAATAAAACATTACATAATTTATTTTCTGTGATTATTATAATACATCTAACAGGGGCAATTTGTTGGGTTTATTCTAATATTTTAGGTCCAAGAAGGACATTTTTAGTTCTTTTCTATCAATAGTTATACTTTAATAAAGTATTCCTACGTTAGCCTATGGAGTTAATGTACAACAATAGCGAAAAATTAAATTGGCCTTTTTCACTTACCAGGACATAGAAAACATCTTTTATCATATCCCTACTTATAGTTACAAGGCACACTACCGCTGGGGCACTTAGGGGAAACTTTAAGGGTGACATATGTAATAATAAAGTAGCTGGAGACTTTGGAAGTACCTTTAATTCGAAAGTCGAATTTGTATATGAATTATTTTTAAAAGCAGCCTGCAAAGCAGGCACTAAAGAACTGCACACTAGAGTGCATTAATTCCACTGGGCCTGTAATTCTCCAAGCCCTATTATATAATAGGGACTTATAGGTAGACTGTCATAGCCAATTATAATTGTACCTAATTTGCATACACTTTTAATTAGAGCACAAGACCTGGGCCTGGTTAGCAGAGCCCAGTGCACTCTCATGGTCAGAAAGCCAGCATATAGGGAGCACAAATAGGGCAGAAAGTGAGGGGGGCACTGCAAAAAGACCTGGTTTCTCAATACCCGCACCCCCCCAACCCTCTCCCCCAGCCAACAGCTCAGGAGACTCAGTCCCAACCCTGGGAGAGTTTCCCTGGTCTGTCAGGAGAGGCAGGAAGTGAAGAAATTAGGCTGTACAATTGCAGGGCCTTCTCTGTCTTACATCCTCCTGCTAAGGTCAAATCCTTCTGGAAGCTGACCAATCTCCACAGTTACAGGACCCATTTTAAAATGGAACCTCATCACAGCTGTTTCATTTCCTTCCTCCCTTTTTAGTTTGGGTAGTGAGATGTCCACCTCCTCTATCCCTAACTTTGCTAGGGGGGGCACCTAGTTTACGCACAGAGGTTACCGAACACTTGAGCAACCCCACAATGACCAATATGGTCAAGGGGCCTAACTTACTTTTGGCCATGCAGTCTGCCTCCTATGCCAAGTACAGTGCTGCTTGAAGGCCAGCAACCGGCAGAGGCTACTTACAGCTGTCAGAATCCTGAACCATACCGTAGGCTCATCACTCATATGTGGGTGAGCTACTTTAGGGACAAATGTGGGTTTCTGTAACCTCTCATGCTGTTCATAGTGGGAGCCTACCACATCCTGTGGCAGACACCCTACTTCTACTCTCCCTTCAGTCAGTGCAGGGATGGCACCCTGCTACTGAACAGCTGCCCGACTACTCTGGACTTCCTTGGGGTAAAGTGAAACCTTATCAGTACCAACTTTGGGTTCCTTCCTTACTGGGGCAAAGATTATTGGCCCACTGGAACTCTCTTTTAGAGTAGCGTAACCTTCTTCTTCTATTTCCCTTTTTTTTGGGACCCCAATCTCCTAACTGGCTCCCTAGGATATTTGTTTGGAGGGGGCGACCACCCCTTCTGGGATCAGACCAACCACTGGGAGGTAATTTCCTAGAATACAGTCTAAGGGTAGTTCAGAACGACTATCACCTTATACCAGCTAAGGGTACCCTTCCTCTCCAGGGGCATTATGGCTACAGGTTTAGTTGTGACCTCACCTGGGGCTACCCTTACCCTCCTTGTTTCTCCAGGCGTATACTGGTCTGGGGACACAAACCTGTCACTCTCCATGGTGTGACTGGCACATGTGTCTTTCAGGCCAGTGGTAGAGATCCCATTCACCTGAATGGAGCGGAAGTGCCTACTTCTACCCTCAGGGATTACCAGCTTACCATCTGCACAATGCTATTAGAACCTCATAATTTGAGGAGTCCTCCTCTATGGCTACACTGCATAGCTCAGTGCAAACCACCTTTTTGGGACAGGTGGGGTCATCCCTGAAGTGACCTGATTGCTGACAGTCAAAACACACTGTGTTGTCCAAGTAATTTTTAAGCTTTGAGTCCCCCTGCTTCTGCTTATCAGTAATAGGGTGGGATCTACTCTCCTCCTTTTTAGGGTTCTTCAGTACTGAGGCAGTCTTTGTGGTGGGCTTTACACCTACCTCCTTAGGTTTTTGTGGGCCTAACCCCCACTTTCTGGAGTCTCCTCCCTGGTGCTGATGGGCAACCCGGCCTCTCACCCATTCATTCATTGTCTCTCCCAATTTCCTGGGACCAGAGAACTTTGGGTCCACTAAATACTGACGTAACTCTCTTGCACACAATGAGTCAGGACGTGCTCTTTAAGAATTAAACTATACAGCCCCTCATACATACTCACTTCATTACCTTTAATCCAGCCCTCTAGTGCCTTCACTGACACATCTAAAAAGTCCACCCAGGACGGTGTGTGTCTTTTGGGTGTCCCTGCCCTCATTACCCTCTAGGTTCAGGAGCCTATTCCTCCCAGCTATTGGAATCAAATTCCACAAGAGTGACCACCATTACTTCAAGTGGGCCCTTTCAAATGCAGCCAGCCATTTGTCAATGTCGTTCTCCTCTACATACATGGGAACTATTCACTTGGGAAGCCTGGGATCAAACCCATCACCCCTGGACATCTTAGTACCTTCCTATTCATTGCTGCCACTGTTCCTTTTGTCTTCCACCCTTGCCCACTTCTTCTTCTCTAGTTCCAGTTTCTCCCTCTCTGTAGCTAGGGCTGCTAACTGAGCCTGAAGCTCTCTCGTCAAGGGACAGTTGTGGTTCCTCTGTGTGGGAGTTTCCCCTCCCACCCCTAACTTGAAGTATGAACCTGGTACTAGATGTAATGGACAGTTTGTCATTCTCTTCCTGATGGAGGTTGTTGGAGGGGTCATCATCCCAATGCCCTTCACTCTCTGGAGATAACTGTCCCCAGGCCTTGAGAGACTTATGCCCCCATTATAACCCTGGCGGTTAGTGATAAAGTGGTGGTAATACCACCAACAGGCTGGTGGTAAGTACCACCAAATTATGACCATGGCGGTGATAACTCCCATAGACAGCCAATGTACCACACCAACCGCCAGGGCGGAAACAACACTCACCACGGCGGTATCCGCCAATAGCCAGGCGGAAGACAAAGTACCGCCCACCATATTTTGACCCTGCAATCTGACACCTTTTCCAGGGAAGTGCCAATGCCATCAAAAGCCTAGCATAAAAACAATAACACAGAAGAGAAAGCACTCACCATGGGAGACACAGGGAAGAACAACGCTGCCATAGAGCCCAAACTTTAAGTTTTCCCGATGATCTTCTACGTTATGCTCCACTGGAACACCAACGCCGATGAAGATGACAACGGTGAGTACAGCAGCCTAGCACACAAGGAAGGGTGGGAGGAAAACGAGAGTGACACACATATGCACGACACACACCCCACACACACACACACACCATACACACAACCAGCTGCACACGAAAAACAATTTGTCCCCGAAACACGTCAGAATAATGCAAGGACAACAGGAATGGATGAAAGTGATTGTAATCAGGTCAAATTCAAAATCAAAAATTTGATTTGTCAATGAAACAGATATGTACACATGTACACAAAGGGCCACTGCCCAATCCAATGTTCAAAGGGCCTACATGGCCACAGGGCACAGTCTAAGGCCCAACTGTAATCCTGACCACAACCGGATAGTACACTGCAGGGGCATCAGTTTGCAAATAGGCAGGCACCTCAGGGGGTGGGGGGACACCTCAACCGGATGCGGAAAAAAGCCAGGCCACAGTCTCTGGAGTGGGTGACTTTCCCACTGGCTCTGGAGGGGAGAACATGCCCATTGCTCTGTCCTGGGGAGTGCAAGGCCACAGTCTCTGGAGTGGGTGACTTTCCCACTGGTTCAGGAGGGGGCAACATGCCCATTGCTCTGTCCTGGGGAGTGCAAAGCCACAATCTCTCAGGTGGGTGACATTCCCACTGGTTCTGGAGGGGGCAACATGTCCATTGCTCTGTCCTGGGGAGTGCAAGGCCACAGTCTCTGGGGTGGGTGAATATCCCACTGGTTCTGGAGGGGGCAACATGCCCATTGCTCTGTCCTGGGGAGTGCAGGGCCACAGTCTCTGGAGTGGGTGACTTTCCCACTGGTTCTGGATGGGGCAACGTGCCCATTGCTCTGTCCTGGGGAGTGCAATGCCACAGTCTGTGGAGTGGGTGAATACCCCACTGGTTCTGGAGAGGGCAACATGTCCATTGCTCTGTCCTGGGGAGCGCAAGGCCACAATCTCTGGATTGGGTGACTTTCCCACTGGTTCTGGAGGGAGTAACTCGTACAGCAGCCCCTGGAGTGGGGCCTATATGGCATCTGCTGGTGGTGATGGCTGCAGTGTGGTGGTGGATGTAGGAGCCTCCTGGGCAGCCTCTGCACTGTCTGGTGGCTGCAGTGTGGTGGTAGATGGAGGAGTCTCCTCTGCAGCCTCTGTACTTTCTGATGGCTGCAGTGTGGTGGTGGATGGAGGAGCCTCCCGGGCAGCCTCCGCACTTTCTGATGGCTGCAATTCATCAGCTGGCAGTGGGGGCCCTGTGACAGCTGGTGGTGGTGGAGGTGTCACCCTGACAGCCTCTGTTGGAGTAGAGGGCTTTGTCTCCTCCAGTACATGGGGCATTGATCCCCTTCCCTTCCTGGCAGGGGTGGATGGGCTCTTCCCCTTCTTTCCTGGTGGTGCAGGCTCCTTCCTCTTCTTTCCTGGTGGTGCAGGCTCCTTCCCCTTCTTTCCTGGTGGTGATGGTTCCTATCCCTTCTTCGATGCAGGAGTGGTATCCCTACCATCACGAGTAGGTGGTGCTACCACTGTTCCTGTGGACTGTGTGGCTGAGGTGCTGGGCTGTGTCCGTGGTACTCTGCTCATACGGGCAGGATGGGGGGAGGGGTAGGGAAGAGGTCAATTTGGTAAGGGACAAGCTTTTAAGGGACGTTAGGGCGGGAGGAGGGAGTTGTAATGGGAGGGGAGGTTGAGGGTGTGGTTGTTGGAGGTGTATGTCTGCTGGACTTGGGTGAAGGTGCCTGGGCAGTATGCTGATGTGTGGTGGATGGCTGTTGGGTGTGTGAGTACTTGTGTTTGTGTCCTTTAGGAGGGGGTGACAGACAGGGTGGAAGTAGACAGAGGGGACGAGTGCATGGCTGTTGTGGAGGTGTCTTCCAATGAGGTGTGTGTCCTTCTTGGTATGGTGATGCTGGTAGTGGATGTTGATGTAGTGCATGCAGGTGTGAGTGTGGACATGACTGGGAGGGAGGTGGAGGAGGAGGGGAGGCAGTGGAAGCAGTGGATGTGTCTGCAACTGTATGGTGTTTGCGTGAGTGCTTGTGGGATGAAGTGCGGTGCTTGTGTTTGCCTGTGCCACTCTTGGGTGTTGTCTTGTGTGCATGCTCGTTTGTATGTGTGCTTGAGATGGGTTGGAGTTGAGGAGAATGGGACTGGGAACTGGGAGTTGGAGGGGGGAACGGTAGAAACAGAGACAATGGCTACCATCAGAGAGGAGGTCAGAGCCTGAATCGATTTCTGTTGGGCTGCCAATCCACTGTGGATGCCCTCCAGGAATGCATTGCATTGCTGCATCTGTAATGTGGGTGGGTGTTTTATAGTGCTGTGGGTGGGTGGGTGTGCAGTGTGTGTATGAATGTCAGGTCTGTGTTTAGTATTAGCCAATGTGGTGTTGATTTGTATGTGGATGTCCATTCTGAGTGCAGCGGTATGTACCGTCAATGGTTTACCGTCATAGAATGTCCGCTGTGGTGATTCGTGTGTCATAATGTGGTAGGCTTTGTTTTGCTGGCATAACGGTATGGGTGTTGGGTCCACCACTTTTGCACTGACCTTTGGTCTGGCGGATTTGTGTTTGTGGCTGTATTCTGTCGGATTGGTGCGTGTGTGTCATAATATGGTGAATGGATATTCGCCACTGCGGTGGTATGTTGGCGGCCGCCAGCATGGCGGTTGGCCGCATTTACCGCTAATGTCATGATGAGGGCCATAATCATTTCTGCTTTCCTGATCCTATTAGAAGATAGCCCACTGTACCCTAAGCTCAGTTACTGTGAGTTTGGACAGGTTAGCCAGATCCAGCTCCATGGTATCCTTAGTTTTGGGTCACAACAAAAACTTTGGCACCAGTTGAACACAAGAACAATTTATAACAATTTAGAAAAATCAAAAAATTATGTAAACAAATAAAGAAAGTCCACATTTTTTAAATTCCAAAATAATTTTGCTGTAGGTCAATTTGGAGGATTTTTAAAGATCTTAACTTAATTACTGTGTTGTGTAGTTAAGCACAAGTACGTATTCTCACCGCTGAACATAATCTGTTGGAAAGTGGGTTATTAGTAGTGATAAGTAGGAACCTACCACTAGTAATAAGGCCACAATCACAATATGAGGTCCAATCAAGGTCTCAGTAAATAAATCCCTGTATCAGTCCCTGGTAGTAGGCAATGAGCAGGCAGGATTAACTTAGGAGACAGGTGTGTAAAGCATTTAAAAACACCAACACATTATATAAGTAAGACACAATACACAATAAAAATCCAACACTAATTTATAAAAATAGGAAATACTTTTATCTTTAAAATACAACCAAAACAAATGAAATCCAATGTAGAGAACCGAAGATATGAATTTTTAAAGAATACATTAAAAAAATTGCTTTCTAGTGGTTAAAACCCAATAGCGCAAACCGGGGACATCTGACCGTGCTTGACTGGGACTAAGTCACAATTTGAGGCTGACTGCGATGGAGCCCTGCTCAAATACACTGAGAGAGAGGCTTCTCGTCGGGCGAGGCTCCTCGTCAGGCCGGCTTTAATGCAACATCCTTGGCTTGGCTCATCACGAGCTCCTCGTCAACTCCTGGAAGTCTCATCAATGGGGAAATGCTCCAGAGCTTCAGCGGGATGAACCTGAAATTTAGGCTGGGTTGCAGTTCGACAGTAGCGGTTTGACTCTCATCGATGGGTCGGTCACCTTATGAAGCTTTTTTTCCCTCACCAGGGCATATAAAACATCTTTCATCTTGTCCCTGATTTTAGTTACAAGGCACCCTACCCCTGGACCACTTAGGGGAGACATTAAGGGTGAGTTTTATGTAAAAATAAGGTAACTTAAGACTTTGGAAGTACCTTTAATTCCAAAGTCGAATTTGCATATAATTGTTTTTTTTAAAGCAGCCTGCAAAGCAGGGATGCCTTTAAAATGCCAGCAGGCACTACAGCAGTGCACACTACATTAAATCCACTGGGTCTGTAATGCTCCATGCCCTATTTTATACTAGGGACTTCTAGGTAGGCTGTCATAGCCAATTATAATTGTGCCTAATTTGCATACAATTTGAATTACAGCACAAACCCTGGGTCTGGTTGGCAGCACCCAGGGCACTCTCAGGCTCAGAAAACTAGCATCTTGGGGTCACAATAGGGACAAAAACTGGAGGGACACTGTAAAAAGATCCAGTTGCTCACAGTGCATGAAAGTGATGGGCCCTTGAATGGCGCTGTCTGTTGATGTGAGTGTTGTAATGTGCTGGGCACAGATGCTGGTGGGGTGAATGATCCTGTGTGTCACGCATTAAAGGCGTGTGAATGGCATGTAAAGCAGTTGGTGCCTTGTTGGCACTTAACAGCTCATCAACTGTGAGTCATTGGTTCTGTTTTTTGACCTTTCAATTATTAACAGTGTATTTAATTTTTTGTGAAATCTCTTGTTAATAAAATTTACATTTTGAAACTATAACTCACCCTTGTGCCAAATCCAACCAGTGTGTGTGTGTGTGTACTTGACGAATGGATGGTATTTCAGTAATATTTGTCTTATCGGTCTTTCTCTGCCAGGATGTACATTGCCTCTAGGGAAAATCTACCAGCTCTAGATATTTTTGTAAACTAGACTTCCAGGGGACTATAGGGTGCTAGCCCTCTTATGGATACCATAAAGTTTTCTTACCCACAATGCACTGCAAACCTCAAAATGTGACTAAAATCACACATTTTCCTTGCATTTCTGTGCCATGCCATTCCAAAATCGTAATGAAACCACAACATTTCTACTATCCAGCATTTCACCACTTTTCCCAATAAAAATGCTGCCCGACTTGTGTGGCTGGTTCTAATGCCCGTGACAGGAACAGATGAAACTAACATCAATGAGAGTCCTCATAAAGGGGCCTTCACTGACCTTGTTTTGATTTCTTCTGTCACAGGCACTATGCCCAGCCACACAAGTGAGGTAATATGTTCATCAGAAGACTTAGGGGAATGCTGGGCAGAAGGAAATTTGCAGCTCTCCACAGATTCCACAGCTTTCTTTTACAGAACTGTGATGAAAATGTTTTTTAAGTCACACTTTGAGGTTTGCAAAGGTTTCAGGGACAAAAATGTGGTGAGATCCATGCAAGTGAGCCCGCCTTGAATACCTCTAGGTGTCTAGTTTTAAAAAATGTACAGGTTGTCTAGGTTAGTTTCTGGCTGAGTTAGTGTCCAAAATCTAGAGATATCCATATTAGAAAAAATATGCTACATCCATGTTGCGTTTTGGGCCGTTCCCTGTTATGGACACTAGGCCTACCTACACAAGTGAGATACCATTTTTATCGGGAGACTTGGGGAAATGCTGATTGGACTGAAGTTTGTGGCTCCCCATAGATTCCAAAACTTTCCGTCACAGAAAAATGAGGAAAAAAATGTTTTGTCAAATTTTGAGGTTTGTACGGAATTCTGGGTACAAAAAGTGGGGAGAACCTTGCAAGTCAGCCCACCGTGAATACCCCTAGGTGTCTAATTTTAAAACAACATGTACAGCTTGGCTATGTTTTCCTAGGTGCCGTCTAAGCTAGCATCCAAAATCTAGAGCTACCCACATTCGAAATAGAAGAAAGGGGTCCGTTTTCAATGGTAAAATGTTCTGCGTCCATGTTGCATTTTGGGCTCATTCCTGTTGCAGGCACTAGGTATACTCACACAAGCGGGTACCATTTAAATCAGAAGATTTGGGAAAAACGCTGAGCGGAAGGACGTTTGTGGCTCCCTGCAGATATCAGAACTTTCCATGTGAGGAAAATGTGTTTTTTTAGTCAAAGTTTGAGGTTTGCAAGAGATTCTAGGTAAACAAAAGTGCTGAGAACTATGCAAGTCAGCCCACTCTGGATACCACTAGTTGCCTAGTTTTAAAAAATTTACAGGTTGGCTAGGTTTCTCTAGACGCCGGCTGTGCTAGGGTCCAAAATCTAGAGCTATCCACATTGGGGAAAAAAGGATCAGTTTTCAGTGACGACCACTAGGCCTACCTACAAAAGTAGGGTACGACTTTTATCGCAACACTTGTGGAAGCGTAGAATAGTAGAACATTTGTTATTACCAATTGGATTTTGCTGTATTTGTGGCTTTCAAATGTAAACCAGTGTATAAAAAAGATGAAATTTAGAAAAACACCCTCTGACTCATATGCCTGTGCGGGAACCCACAAATTCAGAGATGTACAAATAATCACTGCTTCTAAACTCCATGGGCCAGATGTAGCAAACCATTTGCGACTCGCAAACGGCGAAAATCGCCGTTTGTGAGTCGCAAACGTGGGTTTGCCATGCAGAAATGCATATTGCGAGTCGTTCCAGTTTGTGACTGGACCCAAAAACATTTTTTCAGGGCAGGGAGTGGTCCCAGGGACCACTCCCTGCCCTGAAAAAATACCGAAACAAAAGGTTTCGGTTTTTTTTAAGTGCAGCTCGTTTTCCTGTAAGGAAAATGGGCTACACTTAAAAAAAAAAAAACTGCTTTATTTAAAAGCAGGTCACGAACATGGAGGTCTGCTGACGTCAGCAGGCCTCCATGTTAGCGAGTGCCTATACTCGCTATGGGGCTGCAATTTGCGACCCACCTCATGAATATTCATGAGGTGGGTCATTGCGACCCCATAGCGAGTCGCAGTCGGTGTCTGAGACACCGTACTGCATAGCAATTTGCGACTTGCAAATTGCGAGTCGCAGGGACTCGCAATTTGCAAGTCACAAATTGCCGTTTTGCTACATCTGGCCCCATATCTTGTGCCCATTTCAGAATTTTTTAGGTTTCCTAGATACCCCTTTTTTCACTCAGCCTATTTCACTATATGAATTGGTCTATACTGGGATGAGGTGAAGCTCAGTTACTGTTTCTGGATACCTTGGGTTCTTGGACAGCCTATAATCCCTATATATCAAAGCAACAAGAAAGGTCTAGCGGATGCAATGATATATTGCTTTTGTAACTAAGCCATCATGACAAAATGTTACAGATGAAAATGTTATCATAAATGCCAGTTTTTTTCCTAATCATTTTCAATATTTCTTTACTTAAGCAGTTGTTTTCCTTGGGAAACCTTGAGGGATTTACACTTATGAGCCGTTGCTGAATTCAGAATCTATCTACTTTTCATAAATCTGTATCTTTTCTGGATCACCCATGGGTTTCACACTTTTTTCTACCACAAACTGGAAGTAGGTTGAGAACACAAAAATAGGGAAAATAGGCTACCTCTTAGAAAAATGCCCAAACTATGGCACAAATTTAGGTTTTTTGATTCAGCTCTCCATGTCCCCGAAAGCTGAGAAGATGATGATTTTAGTACAGTAAGCCGTTATTGAGTGCCATTTTAGGAAAAAAATCCATATACTTTTATCTGGAGCCCTTTTTCTCTGTTTTTTCTTTTTTTTTAACTCACAGTTTAGCTATATTTTGCCTATTTTATCAGTTCCCTCCAGGGGAATCCACAAACCCTGGTTATTAATTAAGAAGCCCTAAGTGTGAAGTACCCCAAATAGCCCAAAGAAAGGGCTCAGTACTGTAGGGGGGCATGCAACAAAGGAGTTATTGGATGTGAACATTAATAATATAAATTGGATCAATAGCTATCCCTTTTGTCATTTAACTTTTTATTACTGTAATTTAAATTGAAATTTTTGGCATTCAGTCTAATCATAGTAGCAGCCTATATTTGTATATGCTTTCTGCATTGTGCGAGGGATATGTTTTTGATAGGTACTTATAGCTACCATGTTTGTGGCATAATTAAGCATCACAGAGGAATGGCTGTGGGGTAAAACTTTTGCAAGGCCTCTCTCTGGTTTCTAATTCCAGGAGGAGCTGTAATTAAGAGAAGAGACTCTGGGAACCGAAAAACTCAGGGCCATATTTATACTTTTTGATGTAAAACTGCGCTGGCTCAGTTTTGCGTCACAAATATTACAGCCGGCTAATGTCATTTTGGTGCGCCGTGCGGGCGTCAAATTTATACTTTGACGCACGGCGGCGCAAACCACAGGTGGGAGTCATTTATTTTGACGCACACCGCAGTGTCAAGTCGTAAAGCAAAACGACGTTAACGCAGCAGAAATGACTGTGGGTCGATTTACGACCCCGCAAACCGGATATGCGCCTTTTTTGATGCAATAGCATAAAAAAAACAGCGAACACTGCCATTTCACCAGAGGAGAGCCAAAATGGATCCCAGATGCCACTACAGACCCCAGGAAGATGACAACAGACCAGGAACCAGCCAGGAGGACCTACACAAGAACCAGGAGACTTATAAGAAGAAAAGAAAGTGTCGCTTCAGTGCAGAGGAGTAGGAAATTCTGGTTAAAGAGGTGACGGAACACCAGCACCAACTGTTTGTCACCTCAAAGTTGCCAATCAGTAGGAGAGAGGCTATATGGCAACAAACTGTTGTCAAGATTAACAGTGTGGCAGAAGTACGCAGAACAGTCATCGAGTGCAAGAAACGCTGGCATGACTGCAAGCACAGGACCAAGGAAAAGATGGCTAGGAACAGGAAGGCAGCACTGCAGACTGAAGGTGGGAGTTCAGCACACCAGGAGGCCCTAGACCACATGGAGGAGATGGTCGCAGCCATCATCCGTGAGGAGATCGTCACAGGGATTCAAGGACAGGACAGCGCAGACTACCAGGAGACAACGCACATGCAGGGTAAGTCGCATGGGGAATTGAAATGCACTAATGTCAACTGCAACCGGGGGGGAATACCTACTACACATTGCATGTAAGTCATCATATACATGGAGTGGCATGGGTAAAGGGGCACGGCATGGGGGCATGGCCTGCACTGACAGAAGCTGGGGCACACCATTACACTACACCAACAACAGTCCCATGGGGGCATGCTGTCATGTCAACAATGGAGCAAAGGGAAATCCACGCCAGGAGGGAAGGCCACAACGTCAAACTGACATCCCGGAACACGTCAGCCACCATACCCCCCACAATAACTAGGGCCCTCTTAACAACCTCTAGCCATACCAACAACTGGAATGTAACTGCGACAACAGTTGCCACTACCACTTCCGCTCTGTGTGCAGCTCAAGTAGCCAATGGTAGTAACCTCCCCATGGATCATACACACCTAAATTAGGGGGTTGAGGATGACAACTTCAACAATCCCCTGAAAAAAAACAAAGGCTCCAGTCCAGTACTGTCAAATGTCAATGCCCATAGTTGTTGCAAACATCAGCCAATTTCAACAACAATAGGAGCTATACAGCACTAAGGACATACCCATGCTGCATATGTCAGGGTCCATCCTGTGCCTGGGTCACAATGTAACATCCCAAATGTCATACTGCTCAGACAACAGCATTGGGGAGGGGCACATGTAACTGGTCACTGACATACACCTGCACAGTCAGAGGAGGAAATAGGACACTGCTACGACGATCAGGGCAATCCAATGCACCACACATTCCCCAACATTAGCAGTACACATTACCAATGCCAACATCCATATTGTGTCATAACATTGCTATGCATAGATATGCTACATGCCAAATACATTTAAGTGGATGTGAAAGATCAGAGATTGGGGCAGGTCCAGATTGTTAAGTGTGCTGCCAGTGCCATCAGAACACCTACAGCCAGTGAAAGGTCTCACCATGAGAATGGATGTAGACGGAGGGTTGAGTAGGACAAGAAGGTGGCAATTCACTATTTGGCCAAAACCAACACCTAGAAGAGATGATGCTGACAAGTCTAATACCTTAATAACATACATGTGACATGCAGGTGGGCCATAGGCCTGGGAGAATGCCCATCTGAAGGACTGGAGCAATGAACACGAAACAAGATCATAATGTGAATTCATCACAAGGCAGGCATGTCACATCACTGATGCCACAGCACAGACACACTAATTGTACCCTGTTTCATTGCAGAAGAAGATGGATCTCCTGCGGATATGCCTGTCCCAGATTACCCTGATGACATGGATGACGAGCTGATAAACATTTCCCAGGAGACTATCCAAAAGGTCCTTGAAACCCTCCAGACCCCAACTTCAGTCGGAGCACAGAACAAGCAGCCATTGCAGAGGATCCACCCACCACCCCAATTGTAAGACCTGCCAGCTCCAATACAGCTGAGGACTCAGACGACACAGGCACCAGCTTTGAGAGAACTGTAGTTGGGGTACAGCGGGAGCTGGCCAAGGAGGTGCAGGTGGGGATGCAAACTATGGCAGCCAGCCTAGAGGGGGTGCGTTCGTGCATGATGTCATTTGCAGATCAGGAAGCAGCTATGCAAGCCCTAACATCTATCTTGCAGGAACAACAAAAAGCCCAGAAGGAAATCAGCACAGCTGTAATACAGTTGACCCAACACCTACAACAGCAATCCTGTCAACGCGTGCACGAATGCAACATTGAACCCCTCAGGTCCGACCTGGCTGCCTACCATCGTGATGTGGCTGCTATTCTTGAGAATCAGCAGATCCTCCTTGCAGCAGTACTGCCCTTAAGACCTTCACAGGTAGCAGCGCCGGGATGTCTCACTCCACGTCTTCTAACACTGAGGTGTGTGTTGCCCCTTCACAACCACCACCACCAAGAACAGAGGAGGCAACACACACATCAGAAGAAGAAGACATGGAACAGATCACCTTCACACGGAAAAGTACCCTGAGGCACTAGTCCCTGCCACATGACCAACTATTACCAAGGTCCTGCGCTTTGTAACATGCCAGTCTTGCAACAACTCTACTTAATGACTGTTCTGCTTACCACTGTATATCTTGTCAGCCTGCCCAGTGATTGTCTCTCTCCTACTCATTGGCAAATTCTGTCCCTCTGCACTGTCTGAAACATCACCCCAGCATGTCAAAAGCATTTCCGTAACCCCTTGTGTAGGATCACAATGTAAGATGTCACTCTAATGGACTCACAATCATGGACAATGTACAGATAGCACTACAGCACTTTTCAATAAATAGCACTTACACAACAAATATGTCTCTGGGTAATGTGACATATCAACTGTGCCTACTGTCTGCTATTGGCCTTCAAAGGAGAAATGTACATGATATATGTCATTTACAGTGTGTGTGTATGTGACCATTGTATGTTACGCATCACATTAGCTCTGGGATTTTCAGTGTCCTAATCAGTATATCAGCAATGCTCCATGAGGAAACACTCTTATTGTGATAGTTAGAGATGAAGGTGTGCAAAAATGATTAGCAAGACCATGATATGGTGATTATTATAGGTGTTTATTTAAATTAGTTCATTAAAGTGGTGATGGTGATTATATTTCAAAGAAATTGTTCACGATATGTTGCCGCCTGCGTATACCAGCGGCCGTGTTCTGTAGTTCCCCCTCATGTTGCAGGCCAGCATCCTCTTCTTCCTCCTCTTCAGGCATGTGTGGCTCTGGTTCCAGGAGGGGAATGTTCCATTTGATGCAAATGTTGTGCAATATTGCACATGTTGTGCAATAAGACCATCTTATAGGAAGCTACCACCAGTGATGTCGAGGCACCGGAACCTTGACTTGAGGATGCCGAAGGTCCTCTCGACTATGGTGCGTGTCCTCCTATGTGCGTCGTTGTAGGCACGCTCTGCTGCAGTACTCGGGTTGCCAATAGGTGTCATTATCCATTGCTGGATGCCATACCCCTGATCAGCTGCAAGAGAAAATGAATGGGATCATGTTGATGTAGCTAGCCCCATTGAAATGACCTTTCATGGCAGTAGTTGTCTTGTGATGTCTGTGGCTCTTTTGTGTTATTATGTCGCATCCTAGGCTTGTAGGATGTACCATCTGCATTGTGTTGTTTCCTTGGCTGAACAAGTGTTTGGCTGCTGACCGTTTGTCAGCAGTATGTTTTGGGATTTGAAGTACAGTGTGCCCTCACTAGCACTGTGACTTGTGATACAGGTGTCCGTGTGTCTTCACTGGGGGTGAGATGATAGTTCCATACACAGAATCATTTTGACAGTGTTGTTAACACGTTCATATCAATGTACCCTGGACATCCCATACCTTTAGACTTATGCAATGGATTAATGTAAACATCACTGGGACACTTACAATTTGAAAGGTGACATTTAGGCAACCCACTCCACACGTTGTGATCTTTGACGTCTTAACATTAGGCTGTACAGTAATTTCAGATGTGTGACAGGTTCAATGGTGACCTCAGAAACATGGCTAGCGATGTCACGACCTCAGTGTGTTCCTGTTCACATGTTGCTGTTGTGGTGTATGTGTTGTGTGTCCTAGAGGGTTGCTGTGCAGTGTGTATATAAGTAGGTTTTTGTACTTACCAACAAGTAGTCCATTGCCATACCGTCCATCCTGGAAGTGTTCATTGATGGTGCAGTGACGGAAGATGAAGAAGTCATGGACACTCCCAGGATATTTAGCCACAATGTTGGTAATCAATTCTTGGTGATCGACTATGGCCTGCACATTGATGGAATGTGTGTGCTTCCTGTTGCGGTAGAGGTGTCAGTTGCAGCAGGTGGCACAAGGCGTACATGTGTGAAGTCTATTGCACCAAGGACGTGTGGGAAGCCACTAATGAGGTAGAACCCCTGTTTCCTGATGCTTCTGCAGTGTGTTAGGGAAGCAGATGTAGCGGGGTGTAAGTCCAATGATGGCATCCAGTACTTTGGGCAAAAAGGCAGAGAATGATGGTTGTGATATTCCGGCAACCAGGGCACCAGTTGTTTGAAAAGAGCCACTTGCCAGCATGTGAAGTACGGCGAGCAGCTTGGTTTCTGTTGGGATGGTGCGGGGTGTCAGCAAAGTGGGTGCCAACTGCGGTTCAATGTTTCGCAGCAGCTGCTGAATGGCCTGCCAGTTCAACCTGTACCTCTGGATGATGTCGTGTTCCCTGAGGCCATGAAGGGTTGTTCTGGGGTGGAATATCCTCTCCTGCCTTCTGCGCTGCCTTTGGGGTCCCTGCTGGTGTTGTTGTAGCTGCTGTTGTAGCTGCTGGGCTCTGCGTCTGCGTGCACGCTGTATAAGAATCACCTCCATGTCTCCCTTTTGCTGCTCTGCTGCTCTGCTGCTCTGCTGTTGCTTCTGTGTGTTCTGATTAAATACAGGTGTGTTTGCCCCATTTTAACGTCTGCCCTGACCCAGGCGTTAAATTTTGACACAAATCAGGCTGTGCGTCATTTTCCGGGTCCGCCTCCCAGCTGTGCGTCATTTTTGCCCTAAAGCATAAATACGACGCACGGCCGTTTAAGTCATTTCTTGGACGGGAACGCCTACCTTGCATATCATTAACGCAAGGCGGGTTGCCGCATCCAAAAAATGACGCACACAGCAGAATTTTGATGTCCGCGGGCGTCAAAGTTTAAATACGGGGCAACGTTTGCGCTGAATGTGCCTGAAAATGTTTGACGCACATTCGGCGCAGACGGAGTATAAATATGCCCCTTAGTATTTGTCCCCATCAAGTGGTGTTGCTACATCAAGAAGAAACATTACCAGGCCTTCTTGTTTATTATTTAGAAACATGTTGTAACAGGGGATCAGCCCTAAAAGCAAAGAGATATGGCTGCCCTCCCTTTGTGATGCCCTCCCCTTATGATGATCTGGCATCACTTCTAACTATGAAATTCTTAATTGACAGTTTATTCAATTAACTGATTCGAGTACTGCTGTTTCCTTAAGAACATTTTGGTAGAGAAGTCTTGAATGACGAATGCAAGTAGCAAGCGCATCCATGGATTCCGCTAATTGTCTTTATTTTTTAATAGTTCTGCCTAGGTTCAGGGGCCTATCTCATCTACTTCTTGAATATGGATCTTTCATTGTAACTCAGATCACATTTGACATGAAACAGTAAGAGAACTCATCCAAATAGTAGGATTGGTGAAATTTAAAGTGTTCTAGCATAATTCACACAAATTTAGGGAATTTAATGTTATGCAAAGTTACTAACATTATGCCATTATGCCACATTGTGTAATTACACACCGTTCACAGCAAACTTTTACTGCAAGCATGCCTGAATAACACAAAATGACAGAAGGCCGCCCGCCAGCCCAGCGGGAAATCCCTCCCCACAAGGAAGCCGGCTCCGAATGGAGCCGGCGGAGTGGAGGATGTGCGACGGGTGCAGTGGCACCCGTCGCGAATTCCAGTGTCTGCAAAGCAGACACTGGAATTCAAAGTGGGGCCCTCTTACGGGGGCCCCTGCAGTGCCCATGCCATTGGCATGGGCACTGCAGGGGCCCCCAGGGGCCCCACGACACCCCTCACCGCCATCCTGTTCCTGGCAGTCGGAACCGCCAGGAACAGGATGGCGGTGAGGGGGTCGGAATCCCCCATGGCGGCGCAGATGGGGGATTCCCAGGGCAGCGGAAAACCGGCGGGAGACCGCCGGTTTTCCTGGTCTGACCGCGGCCAAACCGCCGCGGTCAGAATGCCCTGCGGGGCACCGCCAGCCTGTTGGCGGTGCTCCCGCATCCCCGGCCCCGCCGGTACTTGACCGCCGGGGTCGGAATGACCCCCTTTATGTGTATACTATTTTTAATAGTTATTAAAAATCAAATTCAGTAGTGATGTCAGTCTTTTAATAGACATTAAGGAAAAGTGTATTTTAGAAAGTTACCCTTTACCTGCATGAGCTGTAAGAAGGATAAGTAGCATAATCATCTGCCAGGTCTCAGAATGAGCTCTACCTTGAATGGATGTGAAAAGGATGGGAAATGTCTCCCAGAAGCAAACAATAGGCTGACCTGAATGGGCAGAAATGACTCCTCTGAACTCCATGGAATATGTAGGATGTGGGCTCCAGGTTTCCTAATGATGAAACAATGACTGATCCTGCTTCATATGTCTGTTGAGCCACATGTGCCACTTGGAGAACACATGAAAGAAAGAGAGCAGGATGCCAAGCCATTTCTTATGCATCCACTGTCTGTTGCTGGAGGACCCTGAATTTGACTTACCAGACTTCTGTCTTTGGATTTGTTGTGGGTACAGTGCCTGCCTCAAACTGTATTTTAGTGTTAGAGGTGAAAGGGCAGTTGGACTACCATAGTATACCCCCCATGAACACCCCCAGACCTCAGAGCCCAAGTTTAGTGTGATCAAAGAATTTGTGCATCTTGAAAATACCCACAGAAATGGCCTTTTGGGCCTGTTTGCATTAAGGATTTGGAGGCTACTAAAAAAGTGGAAAGGGTCACTCCCAGGAACATGTGCACTGTTGATTAGGGTGTTCCCAGAACTCACTCACCCTTGTATCTGGCTCCAGGGTTAAATGTGGCACTTCCAGGCACCCACTTCAGAATACTTTCCAGACATGCAGAAGGCCAAACGAGGACTGGACCTGCTGTCTGTGACATTAGAGGAGCCCTGAAGGACTTTACCTGCTCCCTCTTGTACCAAGAACAAAGTACTCCAAGGTTCAGTTTGCTGATGTCCTGTGTGGCTAGATGTAGACAACAGGCTGCAAGAGACCATTCTTGTGGCACCTGGGCCTGTCTCCTCTGTTGGTCTCAGCCTGGCACCCTATCAGTCTCTAAGAACATCTCCAGATGTCTAAGTGTTCTACTCTGGTGTACTAAGACTTAGAAGACTAAGGGCCTGATTTAGATTCCAGCCGAGGAGTTACTCAGTCACAACAGTGACAGACATCCTGTACACTGAAATCTAAATACCATAAGAAACAATGGTATTTAGATTGATGCGGACAGGATATCCATCACCGTTGTGACCAAAATCTAAATCAGGCCCTAAATCGGAAGGTAAAATATTTAACCATGCAAACCTGGTTGCTGTACCCGAACTGCACTCATCGCAGTCAGTCTCAAATTGCACCTAGATCCTGGTCTACTGCAACCATTTATGCTTACAGCTTCTTGGCTCTATTTTGACTTAAAACTTTTAAAAAAATCATGGCCCTCATTACAACCCTGGTGGTCGGTGATAAAGCGGCAGTAATACCGCCAGCAGGTCGGCGGTAAAAAAAATTGAATTATGACCACTGTGGAAACCGCCAACACAGACAGCCACTTTAACACTCCAACCGCCACAGCGGTAGCAACAAGCACCACAGCGGTAACCGCCAAAAGCCAGGCGGAAGACAATGTACCACCCACACTATTACAAGAGGTCAATCCTCCACCTTTTCCGGGGCGGTACCAACGCCATCAATAGCACGGCGGAAACAGTACACTGAAGGGAAACAACTCACCTCTTGACACTCAAGGAAGAACCACAACGCCATGGAGCCCAAACTGCACGTTTTTCCAATGCTGATGTACCTCTTCATACACCAGGAACACAAACACCGGCGAAGACAACGACCACAGTGAGTACTGCACCTAGCGCACAAGGTAGGGGGGGAGGAAAAAATAGAGTGATACACACACGCAACACCCCCACCCTCACCCCCAACACCATACACAAAAACAGATGCAACAAGATTACATATACACCCCGTAACCCTCAGGAATAACGCAAGGACAAAAGGAATGGAGTAAAATGAGTGTAATAGTACAATTTAAGATAAATACGTCCTTAAATCAATAAACAGTATGTACAATATATACAAAAGGAGGGGCAATGCCCACTCCAAAATGTCCATGGCCCACAGGGCCATAACACATAGGCCAAGGCCACACTTGACTCCTGTCTCAATACGGAGAGCACACTGCAGGGGCATCAGTTCGAAAACACACAGGCACCTTAGGGGGACGGGGAATGGGGGGGGGGCACCTCAGCCGGAAGATGGTACAACGTCACTGCTCCTGGAGGGGGCCACATGCCCTCTTCGATGTCCTGGGGAGTGCAAGGCCACAGTCTCTCTAGTGGGTGGTTTGCCCGCTGCTTGGTCCTGGGGAGTGCAAAGCCACATTCTCTCTAGTGGGTGTGTTGCCCACTGCTTGGTCCTGGGGAGTGCAAAGCCACAGTCTCTCTAGTGGGTGGTTTGCTCACTGCCTGGTCCTGGGGAGTGCAAAGCCACAGTCTCTGGAGAGGATGGCTTCTCCACTGGTTCTGGAGGGGGCGTTGTGCTCAGTGTGCTTCATCCTGCCAAGGAGTGGGTGAGTGGATGCCTTCTTCCACTGGTTCTGGAGGGGGCTTTGTCCCCAGTGTGCTTCATCCTGCCAAGGAGGGGGTGAGTGGATTCCTTCTTCCACTGGTTCTGGAGGGGGCGTTGTGCCCAGTGTGCTTCATCCTGCCAAGGAGGGGGTGAGTGGATGCCTTCTTCCACTGGTTCTGGAGGGGGCTTTGTCCCTAGTGTGCTTCATCCTGCCAAGGAGGGGGTGAGTGGATTCCTTCTTCCACTGGTTCTGGAGGGGGCGTTGTGCCCAGTGTGCTTCATCCTGGATTGTGCAAGGTCACAGTCTCTCACCTGGGTGTCACACCTACAGGTGTCAGGACGCACTGCAGCCCATGTAGTCATGACTACACAGAGCATGGCGGTGATGGCTGCTCAGTGGCTGTCAGTTGCAGTGCAGGTGGCGGTGCTGTCAGTGGTGGTGGGAGGCTCCAGCCGTTCCCCTGCAGCCTCAGACGGCTGCCCACTGGGGCTGCTGCTGCTGGCAGTGGTGCTACTGGTGGTGCAGCTGGAGGTCCTGGCGGCAGAGCAGGTGGCAGTGCTGGCCGTGGTGGGGGCACGCTGCAGCCCTTCCCCTGCAGCCTCGGATGGCAGCCCACTGGGGCTGCTGCTGCTGGCAGTGTTGCTGCTGGCGGTGCAGGTGGCGGTGCTGGTGATGGGGCAGGTGGCGGTGCTGGCAGCGGTGCAGGTGGCGGTGCTGTCAGTGGTGGGGGGAGGCTCCAGCCCTACCCTTGCAGCCTCGGACGGCAGCCCACTGAGGCTGCTGCTGCTGGCAGTGGTGCTGCTGGCGGTGCAGGTGGTGGTTCCAGCGGCGGGGCAGGTGGCGGTGCTGGCCGCGGTGCAGGTGGCAGTTCTGTCAGTGGTGGGGGGAGGCTCCAGCCCTTCCCCTGCAGCCTCGGACAGCTGCAGTGCCATGGATGGTGTTGTGTGCCCCTTCCTCCCCTTGGCAGATGGTGGTGCCTCCTTGCCTTGCTGGCTGGTGGTGCCTCCTTCCCTTTACTGGCTGGTGGTGCCTCCTTCCCCTTGCTGGCTGGTGTCCCCTTCTAGCCCTTGTTAGGTGGCAGCCCCTTCTTGCCCTTGGCAAGTGGTGCAGGCACCCTGGCTGTTCTGATGGGTGCCTCCTTGGAGCCTCTCACACCTGCAGTAGCTGCAGAAACTACAATGGCCGTAGACTGGGTGGCTGAGGTGCTGGGCTGGGTCCTGGCCACCCTGGCCCGAAGTGAAGGATGGGGGGGACGGGTAGGGAATAGGTCAATGGTGGTGAGGAAAAGCTTCTTAGGGACACTGAGGTGGGAAGAGGGTGAATGTTTGGGAGTGGAGGAAGAGGGAGTGGTGGTAGGAGGCATCTTTCTGCTGTGTTTGGGTGCAGGTGCATGGGCTGGATGCTGTTGTGAAGTGGATGGCTGTTGGGTGCTGAGTGCCTGCGTTTGTGTACTTTGGGAGGAGGGGTCACAGACACAGTGGGAGAGGACACAGGGGACATGTGCATGGATGTGGGGGTGGTGACTGTCAGTGAGCGGTGAGTTGTGATAGGTGTTATGGTGATGGAGGTAGTGGATGAAGATGTAGTGCATGCAGGTGTGAGTGGAGACACTACTGGGAGTGAGGTGGATGAGGAGGAGGAGGGGGACACAGTGGCGGTAGTGGATGCTGGTGTGTTTGCATCTGGATGGTGCTTGTGTGAGTGCCTGTGGGATGAAGTATGGTGCTTGTGTTTGCCTGAGCCACTTCTGTGTGTTGATTTGGGTGCATGCAGGTCTGAAGGTGTGCTTGGGATAGGCTGGGGTTGAGGGGATTTGGACTGGGTAGAGGAAGTTGGAGGGTAGAGGCTGGAGACAGGGACAATGTCTGCCATCAGTGAGTTGTCCATAGCCTGAAATGCTCTCTGTTGGGCCGCCATAACAGGTTGAATGCCCTCTAGGTATGCATTTTTTTGTTGCAAATGCCCTGCTAGGCCCTGGATGGCATTCAGCATGGCTGACTGCCCAACATAGAGGGATCTCAGGAGGTCAATAGCCTCCTCACTGAGGACACCCTCCTGGGCACTCTCCTGGGTGAGCGGGCACGGGAAACTCACGAGGGGCTGCTGGGAGAGCGTAGTGCTGGTATGGGGGGTGGTGGCTGTAACTGTAGTTGGGGTGGGCACAGAGGTGTCTGTCAGGGAGCTTCCATCGGAGGAAGAATCGCTGTCGCTACTGTCCCCTCCTGTCTCCGTCGTGGTGCTCCCCTCGCCCTCCGTCCCACTGGTGCCCACACCGTCGGTGGATTCGGCCTCCAGGTCCATGTGGGATGCAGCCAAATGATGCTGATGCACACAAGGACAGGGTGACAAAACAAAAAGGGGGGGAAGAGACAGAGGATACATTTGGTCAATGCCAGCAACAACACTACAGTTGGCGTACAAAACTCACAGAGAACAGCCCTATGCATTAGGCCATGCACTACCAGTTACAATGCTAGTCACCAGGCCATGGGGTACAATGCCTAACGCCATTAGCTGCACACCTGAAACCCACAGGACCCTGCCCAGTAGTAGATGCCCACTAACATTATTTGGGTTGGAGTGCATGTGAGCTTGCCCATCATGGAACCTACCCTGCCATGTTCGCCCTGGCCTAGGGGCACCCACAACCACATCCCCCACCCAGGTAACACCTTCACATGTGCAAAGTCATGAATGTGAATCTGTACTCACCCCCTTGTGGCTGCTGTGATGCCTTCAAGCGTCCATCCAACTCCGGATAGGCCACTGCCAGGATACAGAACATCAGGGAGGTCAGGGTACGATGGGCACCCCTTCCTCATTGGGAGGCCAGCCCCAGCTGGGCCTCTGCCATCTTCCTTGCCCAGCGGCACAGGTCCTCCCACCGTTTGCAGCAGGTGGTGCTCCGCCTGTCAAAGACCCCCAGGGTCTGCACCTCCTTGGGGATGGCACGCCACATACCCTTTTTCTGATGGGCGCTGCCCTGCATAAAAAAATACAGTACAAAAGGTATTATTCATACCGTCCGGACTATCATACTCATGGCCCAACATCTCCCTCCCATCCCCTTACGCACATACATTGACCACCATACATTCAGCACTCTGCCCAGGACCCCTCAGCCCCGCCCCCTACACGAGGCTTACACACACAGCACTCTTTGCATTCATGCCCCATGCATCGTGCTCACAGTGTACTCACCTGTTGGTCTGGAGGACCATAAAGTAAACGGTACTGGGGTAGGACCCCATCCACCAGTCTCTCCAACTCCTCGGAAGTGAAGGCAGGGGCCCTTTCCCCAGACACTCGAGCCATGGTCGCTTCCAGACACGGGTCACAGCACCACTTGCAGTGTAAGTCCTCTCCTGTTGAAGGTCAGGTAGCAAGTGAGTGAACAGATAGAAAATGTCGGTCACGTCTGCGGCGGTGCTTACCGTCACCACCGGCGTACATCACCATTGGCTCCTGGAACCCGCAGGCCCCAATGACAACCAATGCGATGTTGCACAGCAGTCGTCGACCGCCGCACAACGCCAGCCGAATTATCTCATTTCCACTTGTCCCTCCTCACAGGTCAGGAGGCCACAGGCCATGGCACCTAACTGTGTCACAGCAGACATAGGCACATCACCTGACTTACAAGTTCACATACTGTTTCTATAAGACAAACATAGCATATTAATCTGAGTATATGTTTGAATATGACCTTCTGCTCACAGTTTTTCACCCTAGAGTTCAACCACTGAGGATGAATAGGAGATGGAGACATACACCTTGTACACACCTCTGGTGGACCTGGCGACAATGGAGGCCAGGCACATTATCCTAACCTACAGACTTGATAGGGCCACAATCACAGAGCTGTGTGCCCAATTGGAGCCAGACCTGATTTCTGCTATCCTCCACCCCACAGGTATCCCACCTCTAGTGCAGGTCCTGTCAGTGCTCCATTTCTTGGCAAGTGGTTCCTTCCAATCAACAGTGGTCATGGCATCAGGGATGTCACAGCCTATGTTCTCAAACGTGCTGCCCAGAGTGTTGTCTGCCCTGATGAAACACATGCACAGCTACATCGTATTCCCCCAGGTGGAGGATTTGGCCACAGTGAAAGCTGACTCCTGTGCAATGGGACATATCCCCAACATCATTGGTGCTATTGATGGTACACATATTGCCTTTGTCCCACCCCAGAGAAATGAACAGGTGTCAGAAATCGAAAGAGCTTTCACTCTCTGAATGTGCAGATGGTGTGTTTGGTGGACCTGTACATCTCCCATGTCAATGCAAAGTATCCTGGCTCAGTGCATGATGCCTTTATCTTGAGGAATAGCAGCATCCCATATGTGATGTCTCAACTCCAGAGGCACAGGGTGTGGCTAATAGGTAAGCCCATGGTCCCCACCCAGTTGATGTAGGTATATGGGTGTGGGGTTGGCCCTTAGGGTGAGTGTCTGGGTAACAGGTATCCCTCGATATTTGCAGGTGACTCTGGTTCCCCAACCTCTCATGGCTACTGACCCCAGTGAGAAATGTCAGGACAAGGGCAGAGGAATGTTACAATGAGGCACATGGGCATACAAGGAGGATCATTGAGCGAACCTTTGGCCTCCTGAAGGCCAGATTCCGGTGCCTCCATCTAACAGGTGGATCCCTGTACTACTCTCCCAAGAAGGTGTGCCGATCATCGTTGCATGTTGCACAACCTGGCCTTGAGACGCTAAGTGCCATTTCTGCAGGAGGATGAGCCTGGAGATGGTCGTGTGGCAGTGGTGGAGCCTGTGGAGAATGAGGAAGAGGAAGCAGAGGAAGAGGATGTGGACAACAGTACTATTATAATTCAACAGTACTTCCAGTGACACACAAGTAAGACACTGTAACTTCACCTTCCATTGCAGTTTTGTGTTGGACATTGTACATGGCTGCCTGATTTCCCTATTTCTATGGCCACTTACTGTACCCCTTGGCATCTCTATTTTCAGATATCGGTGCCCCACTCTGGCTCCTGGTGTGTTTACTGCTGCCCACTACAGGTCATACCTATGTAAATATAACTGTACATTTGAATTGCAATATTTACAGCTTGTTAAACTAATACATATTTCAATCAATTGACAGACTCCATACTTGTATTAGTTCCAAGGGTGTTTATTTCTGTGATAAAAAGTGTAGAGGGTATTGCAATGGGCTGGGTTGATTGTGGAGAAATGTTCAGGATAGAGTCCAGTCTATTGGTATCACAGATGCATTGTCCACAAGTGCATAGGAAGTGGAGCAATGGCAGTTCAAGGTGGACAGGGTGACAGAGTGGGACACAAGGGTGACATTCAGGGGAGTCTTATTTCCTGGCCGGGGTCTTGACAATGTTCTCTGGCTTCTACCTGGATCGCAGGTACCTTTTGCGTGGCGGTTCTCATTCTGCAGGGGTAGGGGTGCTGGTGGCCTGTTGTTCCTGTGGCGGGGCCTCCTGTCCACTAGCGTCGGCGGAGGTGGAGGGCTGTTCTTCGGTGTGGCTAGTGTCAGGGGCCCGTTGGTGTGCCACTGCCTCCCTCATGGTGTTGGGCATGTCTGCTAGCACCCCTGCAATGGTGACCAGGGTGGTGTGGATGTCTCTCAGGTCCTCCCTGATCCCCAGGTACTGACCCTCCTGCAGTCACTGGGTCTCCTGCAACTTGGCCAGTATCTGGCCCATGGTCTCCAAGTGCCTCGTGGCGAGTCGGTTCCCTGGGCCTGTCCTCCCCCTGTCACACAGCAGTCCTCCCAGCGTCCCTGTTGTCCTGTGCCTCTGTCCCCTGAACCATGTGCCCACTGCCACTGACCCCAGGTCCCTGATCGTCGTGTGTTTGTGGGGTTGCCTGGGGTCCCTGTAGTGGTGGACACACTGTTGATTGACGTGTCCTGGGGACAGAGGGATGGGCCTGCTAGGTGGGTGCCGTGCTGGTGTTTCCTGAGGGGGAAGACTCTGTGGTGGTTTGGGAATGTGTCTGGGTCACCGACTGTCCAGAGGTCCCTGATGGGCCAGGTTGGTCATCCTGATCCAGGCGTGCAGAGCTTCTGTCATCACTGTGGGCCTCTTCTGGGGGGGACAGGATGTGGCTCGCAAATCCTCTCCAGTGACGTTGTGTGGGGATGTAAATGCAGTGTTATTGTTTCTGTGTGCCATCTTGTGCATAGGTATGTTCCCCTCTATGGCTGTTAATAGCAAAGCAGGTTTGGTTTGTGTGATTCGTGATTTGGTTGGCTAAGTTATTGTCACTAGTGTGCATGCTGTGGTGATGGGTGTCCATGCAGGTCTGTGATGGGGGTCCATGCATTGGTGTAGCTTGGTATTGGGATGGGTGGGTTGTGATGGTGGGGTATGGGTTGTGATGGTGGGGTATGTGTGAGGTGGTGGAGTGATCGGGGGAGGGTAGGAGTAGGAGTTTGTGATGGCATGCAGGTAGGGGGGATAAAGTAATAAAGATATGAGAGTCCCTGAGTTACCAGAGTCCAGTCCTCCTGCTACTCCTGCCAGTCCCTCAGGATGCATGATCGCCAAGACTTGCTCCTCCCATGCTGTTAGTTGTGGGGGAGGATGAGGGGGTCCACCGCCAGTCCTCTGTACAGCTATCTGGTGTCTTGCAAACACGGAACGCACCTTCCCCCGTAGGTTGTTCCACCTCTTCTCGATGTGGTGTTGTCCAACGGCGTTGACCCAGTCCACGACTCTCCGCCATAGCTCCATCTTCCTAGCAATGGACGTCTGCTGCACCTGTGATCCGAATAGCTGTGGCTCTACCGGGATGATTTCCTCCACCATGACCCTTAGCTCCTCCTCTGAGAACTTTGGGTGTCTTTGTGGTGCCATGGGTGTAGTGTGAGTGGTGTGTGTGAGGGTGTGTGGGGTGATGTGTTGGGGTGTGTGCTGTGAGGTGCATGGATGGTGTATGGGTAATAGTGTTCTGTGGCTCTGTTCAGTGGGTGCTCCTGGCTTGTCTCTCTCTCAGTTGTCAATTTGTTTTCATAAAGGATTGTGGGTAGTGTGTGTGTGTGTTTTATAGTGATGTGGGTGTGTGGGTGTGGTGTGTGTATGTGTGTCAGGTGTGTGTAGTTTTAATTGTCCAATGTGGTGTTGTATTGTTAGTGTGTGTGTGTTTTGAGCGCAACGGTCTGTACTGCCAATGGTTTACCGCGGTTGAATGTCCGCTGCAGTGATTCATGGGTCATAATGCTGTGGGTGTATTTCTGTTGGCGTACAGTGTGGGTTTTGGTACCGCCATGTTATCACTGACCTTTGGGCTGGCGGACTTGTGTGTGTGTGTGTGTGTCTGTATAGTGGCGGATTTCTATGTGTGTGTCATAATACGCGTAGCGGTATACCGCCACAGTCGCTGTATGTTGCCTGCAGTCAGCCTGGCGGTAAGCAGCACTTACCGCCAATGTCATAATGAGGGCCCATATCTCTTGATCCCCTTGTTGGATTTTTTTCATTTGGTGTCATTGTGTTTATTATTAGGTTTTACTCTATTCTTCTAATTTGGTTTGAAATTTTTATTGTTATCCATTTTGACATTACTACTCTTTTGGTGGTGCATAAACATTTAACACTTTGCAGAAAGTTAAGCTTGTCTGCTCTGTACCACAGCTACCAGGGGGTTGAACTCTGGTTAATTTAGTGACTTGACGGGTTCACTGTGACAAGAGTTGTGATTATTACTTGAAGTGGGCAGTCGCCCATCCTAAATAATACTCCACTTTCTTACACCTATTAAATACTAATAGAAATGTATTGGTCTCACAGAGAACTGCCTCAACAGTGTGGACTTCTCAAACTGCACACCAGTCAAATGCCAGCAGGCATCAGAAATGACATCACTTGTGCACCTCCTCTGTTGTTATCATGGGCTGACCGCCTGCTCTATTCTCAGGCTGCAAGTCACCTCCTGTTTGAGTCTATAGGAGAATGGCAGGCCAGGATGTATACTACAGAAAGTAGTACACAAAAGGTAAAAAATAAGCTTTTACCTCTGGTGTCCCCATGCTGCCTCTAAATGTGAATTATAGGGAGGCACACAAGAGGCGCAGACAAAAACAGGCAGAGACACCAACAGTGTGAGGTCATCAAGATGGGGATATATATCTATATGAGAGCATCCCAGAATGCAATAGTGTAGTGATTTGACTAGGAACTATATAAGTATGGTGGGAGGAGACGTTGGTTACCTGTGATCAAGACCTGTTTAAGGTTGAAACGCGTTGGGTGGTGGAACCACTGTTTATGAAACGATAATAAAAGGCTGGAATAAGAACTTCGTGGAGTGCCATGGTCTACTTTGGTGAAGAAATTTACAGGAGTTGTGGTCGCTAACTCCTTCATCGGCACCAGCAGCAAGAATGCGCAATTTACTTGCGGCCATTTTGGTGATTAATGTGTTTGATTTGCAGCGCCCGATAACAGCAAAAACTAACATTGGGTACTTAAAGGAAAAAGGATCGTAAAGTGGTTATTCTGTTGAACCAAAGGTCATTGCAATTATACACTGCAAAGACGTGCTGTGTTTTAATCTGCCATGAAATGGGACAACTGAGTTTATGGAATACAATTGCAACAGAGGAACCGAGGAAATGAAATAGCAGCGGGAGGAAAAACACGAAGTGCTCCGAGGGGAAGATTTTTGAAATCGCACCGCAAGGAGACAAAGTTAAATAGCGGTCATGTTTTTCGGCAACTTGGTTTATTGAAACATTGTTGCTGTCGATTTAACCAAAACACTGATAAACTATACGAGACGGCTTAAAGGGGTGGAGAGATTTGATACATTGTTATCTCCACAAACAGACTTTCTTCAGCGGTGTTAAATAACCCTCAATGTTAATATATTTTAGAAAAGGCAAAGGAAGCAATGAAAATCATACAGACGTAGGAATGTTGCAGTCTGTTAACACAACGGTACTGGCACATACCGGGGAAGTGTAGCGCGAGGCGAGCGAGGTCCAAGAACAGCATTTGAATAGCAGTCTACTTTCCGAGAGGTATGTTAATAAATTAAAATGTACCTAAAAGTTTTTGAACTTTGTAAAAGAATCGATGAAGGCTAAAAAAAATAGGGAAGTGTAAAGCCTGAAAAATGAACAATTTAAATGAAAAGTAAGGTGCAGACACCCTAACAGTTTCCTAAATAAAGGGTTATTTTTTTGTCCTGAAAAACATTTTGACCATACAGAATTAAGGATTGACATTGATAAGTTTGTGAAAAAGGTTTTTTGCTAACAAAGACAAAATAAACGATCATGAAGGTTATAAGGAGATCAAAGATACTAATCTGAATATTGATCAAATACAGGATTTAAACACTTGTTACGATTTTATACATAATCTGGATGAAGAAGAATTCTCAGAAAAAGAAATTCTAGAAATGTTGGATATAAAAACTAATCAACATCTTCCATTAGTTTGTGGTTAAAGATTTGGACAAACTAAGAAGAACAAAACATCAGGAGGGTAGAAGAGAAAATCTGACATTGGGTGAAAGACAAGCCCTAGACAATCTAAAAATGAATAAGACAATAGAAATTAAACCAGCGGATAAGGGAGGAAATATTGTGTTTATGAATGTACAAGATTATAAAAGTGAAGCGTATAGACAATTGAATGATGAGAACAACTATTGTAGACTAAAAGAGAATCCTATGGATGGTTAGATTAAACAACTGGAATGCACATTAAAACAGTGGTGAGATGAACATTTTATCAATGAAAATGAATATCATTTTTTATATGATGAATTTCCTGTTATACCTACAATTTACTTTCTCCCAAAGATACATAAAACTTTAAATAATCCATCAGGCAGACCGATCATTTCAAGTTGTGGTGCCATATATGAGAACATGTCATCCTATATTGATCATTATTTGGCACCCTTGGTTCCAACTTTGAGTTCTTATATCAAGGATACAGGTGTTTTTTAAGAATACTTACAGATATCAATTAGCAGGAGAAATATTTGTTGGTAACAGTGGATGTGGTTTCCTTGTATACATCTATTAGACATGAAATTGGTCTCAAGGCTGTTGAATACTTCTTGAGGCAACAGAATATTGAAGAATTACAACATTCTAAGATGCTATTAATTATGATTGAGATGTATCTAACTAACAACATTTTTATGTTTAATCATGAGATTTTTTTACAAACACAAGGGTCAGCCATGGGAGTTTCCTTCTCTCCAAGCTACGCCAACCTCACTATGGGTTGGTGGGAGAGAGAAGTGGCTTGGAGAGAGCAGAACAACCAATATATAGAAAAAGTACCACTGTGGGTGAGATTCATTGATGATTTGTTCATTATTTGGAAGAGAACAGGAAAGGAATTTCAGGAATTTTTCGAGATGTTAAATACCAACAAACTTGGTTTAAAATTTACATATAAAACCAAAAGGAAGGAAATAGAATTTCTGGACATTAAAGTTTAAGTACACAATCAAACGTTACAGACAACTATGTATCGCAAACCTACATCAACAAATAGACTTCTACATGGTACATGCTTTCATCCCCAAAGTCTATTGAAAAGTATACCGTTTGGTGAATTTTTGAGAGTTAGACGAAATTGTTCAGAGAATGGCACAATGATAGAGCAAGGTGAGGAAGTGAAAAATTGGTTTATAAAAAGAAGACATCAAAACGATATCAGAATAGGTATGGCTAAAGCACAAAAAACATGTAGGGAAGACACTTTAGTAAAGAAAGTGTTAAAGAACACGCAGACTGCTGATGAGCAGGAAATAAGAATGATAATGTCATACAATAAAGAACATAATGAAATTTCAAAGATTCTGAAAAGACATTGGAATTTATTACACAATGACCCAGACATCCGACCCCTGGTGGGAAGAGGACCAAAGATTACTTACAAGAAGGCACCTGCTATTAAGGATCAATTGTTGAAGAGTCATTTTGTTGAACAAGTACCACAAACTTGGTTAAAGAAAGAGGACACAGGATTTTTTAAATGTTTGAAGTGTAAAGCCTGTCAAATTGGCGAGAATAGAAAAACAGTTAAAGATACTGTGAGACAAACTTTTAAGATCAATCAAAAAATAACCTGTGAGACGACCTATGTGGTACAGGCATTGAAATGTGGGTGTGGTTTAAAGTATGTAGGTAGTACAATTTGTAAATTGAAAAAACGTACATTAAAACATATTAGAGCAGTCAATAATAATGATTTGAGTTATGCAATGGCAAAACATCATAGACATTGCCAGGAAAAATATTGGAAACATATGCAGTACTTTGGAGTAGAGCATGTCCCCGAAAATGAAAGAGGGGGCAATAGAACACTGGAATTACGTTGTTTGGAATCCAGATACATTATTAAATTTTGATGAAGAACTTTTTGTACATTTATGAGAAAACAATTGAACTATCAATATAAGCTGTTGAATAGATTTTTAAAATAATGTCTTATGAATGAATGTTGATTAATATCATACATGATGCAAAAAGACATAATATATACAAATTGTGAATACTTTGCTTATAGAATGAAAATCGTTGTGTTTTATTTTAATTCACATTAGGTACCTATGGGAACAACAACGTCGTCCATCCCCACACTTGTATAGTAATATGCTACACTAAGAGTATTGGAAATCGTGCAATTAATAATGGTAGATTTACAATATTGCAATAGTAGGAAAAGATGTTAATAATGAGGGACAGTTGTCCATATATCTTTAATTAAAAATATTCAATTGCTTTTATGTTGTTGTGTTTTAATAACACACTATGTAGGAATAATGATTTTTTTTAAATATCAGAGAAGCAATTTTGTTAATAACCACAAGTAATGTAAACTCAATACTAAGATAATATGAACCATATAAAAGGTTAATAGATGAAGATGTAATAGTGTATTACAATATCACATGAGGGATGCATTATGTAGTATAACATATTAAAGAACACAAAGGAAAGTTATAGATTATAGATGAATGTTTAAAAACTACGTGTCCCAGAATGCAATAGTATAGTGATTTGACTAGGAACTATATAAGTGTGGTGGGAGGAGACGTTGGTTACCTGTGATCAAGATCTGTTTAAGGTTGAAACGCGTTGGGTGGTGGAAGCACTGTTTATGAAATTATAATAAAAGGCTGGGATAAGAACTTCCTGGAGTGTGATGGTCTACTTTGGTGAAGAAATTTACAGGAGTAGTGGTCGCTTACTCCTTCATTGGCACCGGCAGCAAGAGTGCACGATTTACGAGCAGCCGTTTTGGTGATTAATATATATATATATTTATATATATATTTATATATTCACTGAAACAAACAAAGGATACAGGGAGACTTTATAGTTAGGTTCAGATTTTCCACACACAAATCCATTCAGCAGTTATAGTTATAATTATCTCAAGTAACTTTAACTTGTGCCCTAAGGTAACTATAACACACGCCTCATCAATAATTTTGCTGCAAATGTTGCAGTGATATCATCAATGATGTCATAGAAGATGTCATGAGTGATTTAATATGTGATGTATTTAGCAGTGCATGGCAAGGGCGTGAGTAATAGTTGCCTTAGGGCATGAGTTACACTTACTTGAGTTACTTGAGATAATTATAACTAGGTTTTTCAGTGATTTTCTATGGTTTTCTAATGCTATTCCCTAATTATAACATCCCTGTAGCCTGGGTGTGTGAGTAGGTTCCTGAGTGGTTGTGTAGGTGTGTAAGTGGTTGTGTGAGTGTGAGTGTGTGGTGGGTTGTGAGTGTGTGTATGGCTGGCTGTGTGGGTCTGTGAATAGGTGTGTGAGTGGCTGTGTGGATGAGTGAATGGTTTTGTATGTGTATAGTTTTGTATGTGGGTGTGTGTTTGGCTGTATGGGTGTGTGAGTGCTGTCTGGGTCTGTGAGTGGGTGTGTGAGTGGTTTTGTGGGTGTGTGAGTGAATGTGTGAGTAGGTGTGTGGGTCTGTGAGTGGTTGTATGTCCACAGATCCACCCAAATTCACCCGAATCCATGAGGATCTGGGTAGAAGTGTGAATCCTCACATGCTTAAAAAAATCTTTTTGGACAATTTCTTGCCCTTGAGGGGTCCCTGATAGATCCCTCCATCAGTCCCATGGGGTCAGGGTACCTCTACCTTGATCCCTCCTGAAAGTTTAATTTCCCCATAGGCCCTGCTACCTTCCTCCCATACGCACCTGACCCCACACAACCTTTGGCCATGTGCACTGGGGGTTGGTGGCAAGGCCTGGCAGCAAATTCCCTATAAGCACCCCACCCTGCCTTCAACCATGTGTAACAGGGGTTGCTAACACCCCATGAAGCAGTCAATCCCATGCCACGCACAGCCTTGGCAAAGAAAAATAAAGAGGGCAGGGTAGAAATACCCTGACGCGCTAGCCTTGGTGCTGGGGTTCCCCGGGGACCTCCCCAAGGCAAAAAAGCATTTTTTAAAATTGTGCTACAATTTTATGACAAAATGTTTTTTTTAAAACAAGCGCGGGCACCCGCACTTGTTTTTTACAAAGCCCGTAGGTGAGACATGTTCGGGGGCAGGCTAATATATATAAAAAGATAAAGGAGGCGACGCGTGGGGCTCACCTTCAGAGGCTCTTATGAGCCCCAGAGACCACCACCTCCCCAAGACGTTATTGTTATTAGGGAGGGGAGCCATGCGGACCCGCCCAATGGACTTCTTGACACCATGGACTACCACCTCCTGGACCCGCTACTGGGGCTTTTATATGCCTGGGGGCCACTACCTTCTTAGAGCTAACTAAAAAATCATGCAGGGGCCATACGGAAGCACAGGCTCTAGGAACCACCATTTCCCTGGCACCAAATCCATTATTTAAAGTGAGAGGGGGCATGTGGCCTCCCTCCCTGGCCACTAGTACCTGGGAGCACAGGCCCCACCCCTGGCACCCAGTGTGCATCTGTGGGGATCATGTGGGAGCCTCTAGGCCCCAGCAGCCCTAGCTGGCTCCCCACTTCTAGGAGAGCAGGCACTGCTCCTGCACACAGGGAGCTTCTAGAAATGGAACTCCCTGCATGCATGAGCTATCATTTCATCTGTTTCCATGCCCGCATGACAGGTACATTTTCTAAGGTATAGTACTTCAAAATGTGTCCCTAACTATAATGCATCAGTAACCATTGGTTTTTTTCAATAATTAAAAATAAATTATATTATTACAAAAATTCTATTGTGGCCAACTCTCATATACTCACCGAACCTTGCGCCACGCATGGCCTTCAGCCATGCGCAGCAGGGTTTGGCCACAGGACCTGCCATGCGGCCATGCCCTGTGGTCCAACCCTTTAAGCTCCAAATCCTGTGCCAAGCACAGCTGAAGGGGTTTGGAGATTATAGGGACAAAGTTAAATATATATGGGGTTACTCACTGGGGTTACACAATAAAACAACCGATGGGGGGGCACACAAACCTCCCCAGTCCCAGGGACCACCACCTCCCTGGGACAACACTAAAAAATATATGGCGGGCCAAATAGACACCCCCCCCGGGTCCGGGGACCACCCCCTCCAGTGGCTTCATATTAAAAAATCTTTGGGGGGCCACACAGACTGCCCTGGGTCCCAGGGACCACCTCTTTGTCGGGACAACATTTAAAAAATATATTGGGGGCAGCATGGACCCTCTCCCCCGGGCCCTGGGGACCACCAACTTTATGTGGCTACTTAAAATAATATTTATAGGAGGCTACAAGGAGCCCCTCAGGCCCCAGGGACCACCACCTCCAAGAAGCCAAATAGTTTTTTTCAGAAAGGGAGGGGAGCCACATGATCCCCTCCCTAGGCCAATTTCAACCCCAGGAACCCCATTCTCCAGGGCCCAGCCATATATTTAATGGTGCCCAGGGCATCCATGAAAACCTTGGAGGCTACCCCTGGGTCCCATCGTCTCCTGTCTCCTGCAGGAGCCGGCATTGCTCCCGCATGCATGGAGCTAGTTCTAATTAAAGCTCCCTGCATGCAGGAGCAGTGCTTTCATCCCTTCCCTGCCCGCATGACAGTGAGCAGGGAAAGAGATGAAAACTCCACTTTCAGCAAGCTGGAGCAGTTTGACAACTCCCGCTGGGTGAAAACAGAGTGTTTTGCTTTTGCTTGGCGGGAGCTGTCAGCTTGAGCCAAGCAAAAGCACAGAGCAACCTCCTGAGAGTGGGCACTTCGGGAGGTAGCAGGAGCCGGTCCTCGGGGGTGGTGGTCCCCAAAGCCATGTATGGCTCCACGAGGGTAGTCACATGTCCCCCCTCCTTCTTCAATTTTTCCCCAGGGATGTGGTGGTCCCCGGGACGGGGATCCACGCGGACCCCCTCAGAAAACCATTTTCTTGCCCCAGGGAGGTGATAGTCTGCAGGGCTTGGGAGGGTCCACAAGTAGATATATTTTCCCAGGGAGGTGGTGGTACCCAAGGTTCGGAGGGTCGCACATCCCCCCTGCATACTTTGTATAGTAGCCCTGTAGAGGTGGTGGTCCCCGGGGCTCAGTCATATTTTTTTAGCATATTCCCAGGGAGGTGGTGGTCCCTAGGGCTTCTAAAAGCTCTAGCAGGGGTGCCATGTGCACCCCCACCTTTATTTTACCTCGCAATGCCCTCTGGACTTGGCCCGCCTGAGGGGAAAAGCATTTACAAGGCTAGAGAGTTAGGATATATATATACCCTGCTCCCTTTCCGTTTTTTGTGTTTTTGTTGCTGACGCTGAGTCCCAAAATGGCTGCAAACACTTTTGTTTGAGGTGTTTGCAGCCAATCAGAACTCAGCAGGCGATCCCTCTTGATCTGCGGCCCTAGATATACAAATTTCCTTTCAGTTAAATATCTCAAAAAGTACTGTATGGATTTACACCAAATATTTAAAAGGGTGCTCTCCAAACCAACAGCTACCTTTCTGCCACATTTGGTGTAATTCCGTTGAGTGGTTCAAGCTGCAGGCATGTCTAGAGAGTCCATGGGAATTAACAAGGGAAACACATTTTTTGACCCCCCCCTCCACATTTTCTCTGCCCCCAGTTGACAGATCACCTCAAAACTTCCCATGCACAACAAGAACCTTGGGCACACTGTTTTTGGAAAATTTTGTGAAGACTCGTCAAATGGCGCTGAAGATATAGCCAAGTTAAAGGACGTTTGTTTCATTGGAAACTAGGTGCTCATATAACTACCTTCTGGCGACCAGCAGTAGGTAATATGTATATTACTGGGATGTTATAGTTAGGCTCTGAATTTACTCATACAAAACCATGGAAACTCAGCAGTTCTTGTTAGAGTTCTTTCAAGTAACTATAACTCGCGCCCTCGCCATGCACAGTTATCTTATCAATAAATTTATTACAAATGTTGCAGTGATAGAAGACGTCATCAATTATATAATGTGGAGTAATTAACTGTATATTGCGAAGGCATGAGTTATAGTTACTTTAGGGTGCGAGTTACAGTTACTTGAAAGAATTCTAACTATAATTGCTGAATTTTCATGGTTTTATACAAGTAAATTCAGAACCTAACAATAACGTCCCTGTAACCTTTGTTTTTTCCAGTGAGTTTCTTTGTTTTTTTAACGTATAGTAACTTTCCTTACTATGGGTTGGTCCAACCACCGCCGCACACGGCCTTCGGCCGTGCGTGGTGGCAGTTGGCTACAGGGCCTGGCCGCCAACCCCCTATAAGCACCCAACCTAGCACAGTGGACGGCCTTCTCCTGTTTACAGTAGAGGTTGCCCACAGGGTCTGGCCTCCAGCCAGTCCCTGCTGCCAAGTCCCCTAACCATCTAACCCAATGCTGAACACAGTCCTTTGCGCATGCACTGTGGAAGTTGTCCGCGGCCTCTCTGGGTGTGAGAGGCTGTATCTGGGGGTAAGAGTGGCTGTCAGAGTGTCTGTCTAGGTGTGAGAGTGCATACATCAGTGTTTTAGTAGGTGCAGCATTATGTGCCTGGGTCTGTGAGTGGGTGCATCAGGGAGCCAGTGGGTCTGTGAGTGGGTGTGTGATGCACTGAGTGGGTGTGTGAGTGGGTGCATAACTATTTGAGTGGGTCTGAGTGGGTGCGTGAGGATCTAACTGGAGCTGTGAGTGAGTGCATGAGGGTCTGAGTGGGTCT
This sequence comes from Pleurodeles waltl, assembly GCF_031143425.1. Lineage (NCBI taxonomy): Eukaryota > Metazoa > Chordata > Amphibia > Caudata > Salamandridae > Pleurodeles > Pleurodeles waltl. Next base: position 1,710,798,565 of record NC_090440.1, read on the forward strand.
GTGAGTGGCTGCATGAGTGTCGGAGTGGGACTGTGAGTGGGTGCACAAGTGTCTGAGTGGGTGTTTGAGTGGGAGAATTGATTGAAAGAGAGACAAAAAGAGAGAAAGAAAGTGAGAGAGAAAGAGAGAGGTTTTTAGCCTTTAATATCTTCTGTACTTGGAATGAGATATTTTTGCTGGATTAAAAAAATTTTTTATTTATTATTTCACACTGAGCTATGGAGTTTTTCTTTATATTATTTATTTTTTTAGCCTATCTGGGACCGTGAGGGAGTCTTTGAGGGCTCCCCCATGGTTCCTCCTTATATATTTATTGCATTTCTTTTTTTTTATTGTAATAAAATGCCCTTTACAGGCTATCTGGGACCATGAGGGGGCCTTTAAGGGCTTCCCTGCAGTCCTTCTGTATATGTATATTTTTTTTCTTAAAAAACATTTGTAATAAAATGCCCTTTACAGGCTATCTGGGACTGCGGGGGAGCCCTCAAGGGCTCACATGCAGTCCCTCCTTATATATTTGTTTATTTATTTTAAATCAAATACCCTTCATGGTCTACCTGGCACTGCAGGGGACGTCTTAAGGCTTCCCCTGCAGTGCTTCAGCAAGCACGGAACTGCTTTGACAGCAGCTCCATGCTTGCTGGAGCATTATAGCTCTGTCCCCTGCACCGCCAGGTCCCCTCCACTGCCCTGGGAATCACCACCTCACCGGGGCTTGTAAATACTATGCGAGGGCCACGAGACCCTCAGCTGTCCCAGGGGTCACGACCCCCCCATGGGCAAAAAAGTTTTTACATTGTGGGGAAGATCCATGGAGCACCACCTCATCGGGGGTATAGTGAAAATATGAGTGGGGGGGGGGGCAGCAGCCCTTGGGATCACCATCTCCTGCGCTATATCAGAAATAATTACAGGGTTTCAGACCCCCTTAAGCCCTGGGGAACACCACCTCCCAGCATCTATATCTTGTTGAAAGAGGGCGACAAGCCCCTTTCATGGAGCCACTGATGGCCCTGGGGACCGCCATCCCACAAGTTCGGCTCCTGCTATGTCCTGGGGTGCCAAGCCCGGGACATAGCTGTTTCTTCGGTTTGTGACAGGGGGGCACGCGTGCAGGGAACAGAGATGAAATGCTTCAGCTAGCACGGAGCTGCTGTTAAAACAGCTCTGTGCTTGCTGAAGCAATGGCACTGCGAGGGAAGCCTCAAGGCTTCCTCTAAAGTGCCAGATAAGCTGTATAGGACTTATGCTAAAATTTAAAAAAACATGGGGGGACCCATGGGGAGCCTTTAGGGCTCCTCCACAATCCATGAAAGCCACTAAAGGGCTAAAAAAAACAGTTAAAGAAAACTGAATAACTCAGTATGAAGGTCACACACTGAGCATTGAGGGTTCAAGTCCAGCTGGACTCCTTTCCCTCTTTTTTTCATTTTTTTTTCACTACAAATCTTTAACCCCTTCACTGCCAGGCCTTTTTCCCCTCAGTTGCCAGGACTTTTTTTGGCTATTTGGGGCAGTCCGTGCTTAGGCCCTCATAACTTTTTGTCCACATAAGCTACTCATGCCAAATTTGTGTCCTTTTTTTTCAAACATCCCAGGGATTCTAGAGGTAAAAAAATGGGGGAAAAGGTCTGCGGAGGAAGGCTTGTGTTTTTTCACTGAAAATGGCATTAACAAAGTGTTTGTGGTGCTTAAATCACCATCTTCCCAGGTTTCAGGAACAGGCAGACTTGAATCGGAAAATCACATTTTTCAATAGAATTTTAGCATTTTACTGGGACATACCCCATTTTTACTATTTTTTGTGCTTTTAGCCTCCTTACCGTTAGTGACAGAAATGGGTGTGAAACCAATGCTGGATCCCAGACAGCTAAACATTTCTGAAAAGTAGACAACATTTTCAATTCATCAAGGGGTCATTTGTGTAGATCCTAAAAAGGTTTTCCTATTGAAAGTAACAGCTAAAATAACAAAATATTGAAATTGAGGTAAAAAAGAGCCATTTCTCTCCACGTTTTCTTCTATAACTCTTTCCAGCTATGGCAGATTTTTTGAAGCAATATACTGTTACGTCTGCTGGACTCTTCTTGTTGCTGGGTATATACGGCTTGTAGGTTCATCAAGAACCCCAGAGCCAATAAAGGACCTGCACCTTGCAATGGGTTTTCATTGTATATTGTGTATACAGCAATTCATGTGGTGAAATATGAAGAATGAAAAATAGGTATCAAGGACACCTTTGTATTTCCAAAATGGGCACAAGATAAGGTGTAGAGAAGCAGTGGTTATTTGTACATCTCTGAATTCTGGGGTCCCATACTAGCATGTGAATTACAGGGCATTTCTCAAATAGTCTTTTTTTTTACACATTGTCTTACATTTGGAAGGAACAAAATGTAGAGAAAGACAAGGGGCAATGACACTTATTCTTCTATTCTGTGTTCCCCCAAGTCTCCCAATAAAAATGGTACCTAACTTGCGTGGGTAGGCCTCATGCCCACGACAGGAAATGCAACATGGACACATCACATTTTTACACTGAAATCTACTGTGTTTTTGGAAAGTGCCTAGCTGTGGATTTTGGCCTCTAGCTCAGCCGGCACCAAAGAAATCCTACCAAACCTGTGCATTTTTCAAAACTAGACACCTAAGGAAATCCAGGATGGGGTGACCTGTGGGGCTCTCACCAGGTTCTGTTACCCAGAATCCTTTGCAAACCTCAGAATTGGCAAAAAACACACTTTTTCATCACATCTCGGTGATAGAAAGTTCTGGAATTTGAGAAGACTCACAAATTTTACTCCACCCAGTTTTCCCCCACGTCTCCCAATAGAAATGGTACCTCACTTGTGTGGGTAGGCCTAGTGCCTGCGACAGGAAATGCCCCAAAACACAACATGGATACAACACATTTTCCCAAAGAAAACTGAACAGTTGTTTGCAAAGTGCCTAGCTGCGGATTTTGGCCTCTAGCTCGATAAAAATGGTACCTCACTTGTGTGAGTAGGCCTTGTGCCTGCAAGAGGAAATGCCCCAAAACGCTAAGTGGACTCATCAAAATTATCAAATACAAAACAACCTGTTTTCCGGAGGGGGGGGGTAGCACCCTTGTTTTTGGTCCTGGGCTCATCAGCCATCTAGGGAAACCTACCAAACCCAGACATTTCTGAAAACTAGACACCCGGGGGTGTCCAGGGAGATGTGACTTGTGTGGATCCCCCAGTGTTTTGTTACCCAGAATCCTCAGCAAACCTTAAATGTAGCTACAAAATCAAATTTTCCCACATTTCTGTGTGGGATCACTGCACAGGCACAAATTTCCTATCACTCAATGTTCCCCTCAGACTCTCAATAAAAATTATACCTCACTTGTGTGGGTGGGTCAAGTGCCTGTGACAGGGAAGAGCCAAAAACATGGCGAAATTGAGGGAGAACCAAAGCGGGTCCAAAAGGGTAGTTTGAAAAAAATGTTTTTAGTCTGACAAGTGGGGCAGACTTAGATGCACTAATGCTGCGTGGTAGGAATTTTGTGGATTTCTGCAGATTCTGAAAGGTTTTAAGAGTTTCAAGACTCAAATGCTCAGGGAATATTATGCACCTTAATCAAACTGCACATCTAGGTTTCAATGTCTAGAAATGATTGCGCACTCCGCCGATCTGTATTTCAAAAGTTAAACACCAGGAATGAGTTGTGCACTCTGTTGCCGATTCGAACATCTAGATTCACATGCAATGAAACGATCACGCACACTTCCGATCTATGATTCAAGAAGTAAATGCCTGGAATGAATCGTGCACACTGTTGCCGATTCGGAATTCACGATACAAATGCAGTGAAATGATCACGCACACTGCCGATCTGAATGCCAAGAAGTAAATGCCTGGAATGAATCGCGCACACTGTTGCCGATTCGGTATTCACAATAGAAATGCCATGAAATGATCGCGCACACTGCCGATCTGAATGCCAAGAAGTAAATGCCTGGAATGAATTGCGCACACTGTTGCCGATTCGGAATTCACGATACAAATGCCATGAAAACAATCGCACACGCGATTTCAAGTTTAGGCCCAAAACTTGAGTGTCACTGGAAAACGGAGTCGTGGGCCTAACCCGACCTCCGCCTTACCGCCCTGCTTGAAGATCACCAAATAAACGAGGGCAGGCCTGGAAATTACTGGATAGGCCTCCGGGACAGGAGCTCTGGAAAATGCTGCTGCTCTGCACCGGGACCTCTGAATAGTGAGCACGTGGAGCTGGGCCTTATATAGAGCCAAGCCCCGCCCACGAGCCACACCCAACCATGCTGCAAGAAAGGCTTCTAGAAAGTCTTAGAATAAAGGACCACACCCTGTAGTCCTGCAAACAAGCCTTGCAAATGAACAATGAATTACAAACAGCATTAATGACTATTCAAGGTAAAAGCTCTGCAATGCAAAAGGTTAACATACTGCATAGAAACATAATGCATGAAATATGCCTTTGAATAAGGACTGGGTTTTTGCATTTACGTCGCCCGTAGAGCGCGCACTGTCCTGATGTTGACAGATTTCAAGCAAAGTTGGAGGTTTGCAGAGCATTGTGGGTAGGAAAATGGTGCGGTGCATGTGAAGAATACCACCCTGGACTCACCCAGATGTTTAGTTTTCATATGTGTTTAGGTCTTGTACATTTTTCTACATGGCAGTGTCCCAAAGTCCAAAAAGTGCAGCCCTCACCATCCCAAGTGGGAAGATTTTGATAGTTAGCCAAGCTCTCATTGCCCAAATGTAAAACCAAAACCCAAAATAATCAAATGTCCTCTTGCTTGCCATGGGATAAGATGTTTTAGTGTGTGTGGGGAGAGCTGAAAGACTGTTACCCCCTTCAGTTGGGGGTGGAAGCATAAACATGCCCATGCTAGTCAGTAGCCACCACCCACTATTTTAAAACAATTATAAATTCCCTGCCATCTAGTAGGCTTTCTTCTCTCCCACCCCCCCGGGGAGTGGATGTGGGGTAATTGCCCCTTCTGCTCACTGGTGGGCAGAACAACTTTGTCCTCATTTATTTGGGGTGGGAGTATGGCAAAACCCTCACCCTTTAAAAAAAAAAAAAAATCTTCCCCGGTCTCTGATGACTTTCTGCCCCCCTTGGGGGCAGATGGGCCTTACAGAAATAGGCCAATCTGCCCCCAAGGGGGGTAGAAATAGCCTAAATTAAAATTGCCCCCAGGGGAGCGACCCTTGACTAAGGGGTCACTCCACTTGCATGAAATTGTCATAAAAATAAAAAATCCCTGGTGTCATGTGGTTTCTGCCCCCCTTGGGGCATATTGGCCTAATAAAAATTGGCTGATCTGCCCCCAAGTGGGGCAGAAATGACCTAAAAACAATTTCCACCACCCAGGGGAGCCTAAGGGGTCGCTCCCCACGTGCAAAAATGTAGAACAAATTATCACTGGTGTCTAGTGGCTTCTGCCCCCCGGGGGCAGATCCGACTAATTACAATAGGCTGATCTGCCCCGGGGGGGCAGAAAGGCCTTAAAGAAATGCTCCCCAGGCGAGCGACGCTTGCTCAAGGGGTCGCTCCCCTTCATTGTTTATGTAAAAAGAAAAAGTATCCCTGGTTTGTAGTGGCTTTTGCCCCCCCTCGGGGGCAGATCAGCCCGATTAAAATAGGCCAATCTGCCCCAAATGGGGGGCAGAAATGGCCTAATAAAATAATTCTCCCCAGGGGAGCGACCCTTGCTCAAGGGGTCGCTCCCCTTTATTGATTATGTAAAAAAAACATTATCCCTGGTGTCTAGTGGCTTCTGTCCCCCCGGGGGCAGACCAGCTTAATTAAAATCGGCCCATCTGCCCCTAGGGGGACCGAAAAGGTCATATAAAAAATGCCCCCCTTGGCCAATTACACACAAACAAACATAAAAACAAAATCCTTGGTGTTTAGTGGGTATTTCTGCAGCCCGATCGTTTCACAATCGGGCTGCAGAACTGCTCAAAGACTCATGAAAGCAATTCCCCTTCCATCCCTCCCCATGGAGGTGCGTGGGAAGCCTGGTGCTGGATGTAACGGTTACGTCCTGGACACCCGCGGTGCTGCCGAGGACGCAACCGTTACGTCCAGGGCACCGAAGAGGTTAAGGCTCATGCTGAAGGGTAATATTACTCTTTAAGGATTATGAATACATTTTTCTATTCAATGTATCCAGAAATATCTCATTCTAAGTATTTCATATATCCAAGCCTAAAAAACTCTCTATCTCTGTCCCTCCCACTCTCTTTCTCTCTCTCTAGCTCGCTCTCTTTTTCAATCCATCTCCCACTCACATACCCACTCAGACACTTACGCACCAACTCACAGACTCACTCAGACACTCAGGCACCCATGTCCTGTGGGAGCTGGCATTGCTTTCAATAGCAGCTCCCTGCTGGTGGAAGCAATGTTTTCATCTGTCTTCCCTGCACACATATTTGCATGAAGAGAAGACAGATGAAAACTCCACTTTCTGACAGCGGGAGCTGTTTGACCACTCTTGCTGTCTGAAAGCAGATTTTGTTTGCTTTTGCTTGGTGAGAGCTGTCAGCTCCCACCAAGCAAACAGCTGTGTCCCGGGGGTGGGCACCAGAGGAAATACCAGGAACCGACCCTGGGTGGGTGGCGGTCCCCAGGACCATTAATGGCTCCTTGAGGGTGTCCACGCGACCCCACCTGCATTCAAATTCATAATGCCCCAGGACTTTGCCTACCCGGGGGCTTGAGAGTGACACACTTTGCTTTTTTTTTAAAATGTTTGCCAGATCTGAGGATCCTCTGCAATCGCAGCAAATAAAAAACGTAAATGCTTTTTTGCTCCAGCACCAGAGCTAATGGGGTCAAGGTGACTCTACCCTAGCCCCTTTTGTTTTTTTACACTTTTTTCTGGATCTCTGAAGCCGAGTCCCAACATGCCTGCCAACACTTCCTTGCTGGAGTTTTGGCTGCCAATCAGACCTCAGCACAAGATCGGAAGGGGTTGCGAACCCTTTGTGTTCCTATATCTACAAATTTGGATTTTCATTAATTTCTCCTAAACTACTGAACAAATTAACACCAAACAGCACAAAGGCATCTTTCTAGACCAAGAGCTACCTTTCTGCCAAATTTAGTGTCATTCTGTCCAGTGATTTTGGCGCTGTCAAGCAGGTTCTAACTATAACTACTTAGTGGCGACTATGTACATATCCTTGTGGCAGTCGCCACTACGTAGTTATAGTTAGGACCTACTTTCCATAGACAGAGCTTTTTTGTCTAGCCTCTAACTTTGGCTCCGCTTCAGGAATCTTCACTCATTTTTCGAGACGTATACTTTAATCAGTTCAGCTGCTGCCTTGAATGTTTTGGGGTGATCCGTCAACAGGGGGCCGTTAAAAAGGTAAGTCCCAAAATGCATTTTTCACCTTCATTTTTCCATAGGCCCTTTAGAAACACCTATAGACCAAACTGCTGAATGTTATTATACCACATTTGGCAGGAAGCTGGATCCTATTGCTCAGATCACACTTTTTGTGGTTTGGTGCAAATCTGTTCAGTAGTTTTGGAGTAACTTAAAGCCAAAAATATACATATATAGGGTCGCAGATACCCTGCGGATCCTGACTCGCGGATCTGGGTCAGGTGGATCTGCAGATCCAGGAAAAGATGAAAAGATCGTGCTGCGCATGGCCGAAGGTGGTGCCCAGCTCAGGTTTGGGTGCAGCAGGAGGGTTGGTCGGCAGGCCTGGCCAATGGCCAGGCCATGCGCCAACTCCCCGCTGTGCGCAGCACAGGGTTGGGTTGTTATAGGGGTTGGCCGCAGGGCAGGCCCTACAGCCAACCCCTATTGCGCACGGCCAAAGGCCAAAGGGTTGAGTGGTTATAGGAGATGGCAGCAGAGCCTGGCCTCAAGCCAGACTCTTCGGCCAACCACCACTGCGCACGGGAAAGGCTGTATGCTGTGCTCAGTTGGGCAATTGTAGGGGTTGGCCACAGAGCCTGGCCGCATCCTCGCCTGGCCAACCACTGGAGCACATGGCGGAAGGTGGTGGATGGATTTACGTATGGTAAGGAAAATCACTTTATGTTTAAAAAAAAGTTGAAATTCACTGAAAAAAACCAAAGGTTACTGGGACGTTATAGTTAGGCTCAGTTTTTAAACATACAAAACCATAAAAAGACACCTGTTTTTTCAAGTAACTATAACTCACGCCCGAAGGTAACTATAACTTGTGTCCTCGCCATGCACTCCTAATTACCCCACAAATTACAGCACTGATGACATCTTTGGCAACATAATTGATAATGTCACTGTAACATCTGCAGTAAAATTATTGGTCACATAAGAACCTGGAGAATATGTTTTATTGTGAGACAATGATATCAAGATGCCACTTAAGCATAAATTAAATAAACATTTTAGTTCTCAATTTGATATTGACATTGCAGGTGCATTGTGGTAATAGCAGCATTATACCTTTGCTGACGTGTTTCCTGTGAGTTAAGGCACATAACAAGTTACACTGTCATTCTGCTCACCTGTGAACAAGGCTTACTGAGAGCCGAAACGCATCAAAGAATGATTTTAATAAACACTGGTTGTCTGTGGAGTTTAATACACACATATATATATATATATATATATATATATATATATATAATGACTTAGTTCCAATTGAAAAAGCTTTATTTGACTTCTCTATATCTTTGGTGCCGTTTGATGAATTTTTATGAAATTTTCCCAAAAAAGGCATGCCCGATGGTCTTGTTGTACATGGAAGGTTTTGGGGTGATTCGTCAAGCAGGGGCCAAGAAAAAGGGGGGGCGGCAAAAACCATTCCATATCCCATTTTAATCCCCGTAGGGATTTTGAACACAACTAAAGCTGGACGGAATTACACCAAATTTGGAAGAAAGGTAGCTTTTGGTCCAGAAAAAAAAGTCTTTTTGTTAGTTGGTGTAAATAAGTTACGTCGTTTTTGAGATATTAAAGGAAAAATAAATTTGTATATTTAGAGGCGCGGATCCTCCTCGGATCCAGAGGAAAAGCATTACCCTAGTCGGCTGGTCGCAACCAGACCGAAAAGTTGCAGTCACCATTTTGTTTCTTGCATTGGCTGGGGGTTGGGGGAAGAGTGTAAAAACATATCCTCCACGAATCCAGGGGAAAAGCAAGGCCCTGATTGGCTGGTCACAACCTGCCAGAAATATTAACATGCATGTAAAAAAAACAATCGAAATTCACTGACAAAATCAAAGGTTACAGAGATGTTCTAATTAGGTTGACGTTTTACAAATACAAAACCAGATAAATTCTGCAGTTATAGTTATAGTTATACTTATCTGAAGAAACTATAACTCATGCAAGAAAGTAACTTTTGGCAACAAACTATAGTTTCTTAACATAAGTATAACTATAAGTATAATTGTAAATTTTGAATTTCTATGGTATTGTATGGGTAAAACCTAACTATAACGTCCCTGTAACCTTTGTTTTTTTCACTGAAGTTCTATGTATAATAAAAGAAACTGTATTTTTTGCTTAACAAAGGGGGAGATGTAATGTCTTCGAGTTAGTGATGATGGGACCCTTTTGCCTCCTGATGGTCTCCATAGAACCATGATTTAAGTGTTTGGGTGCAGCAAATGGATTGCATGTTTAGACTGTTCCCTTTGCATTTACATGCAGAGGAATAAAGACATGCAAAACCAAGCTCAGTATGTTGACACTCCTTTACAAAATACCCAGGCTGGGGAGGACCCTATAATTTCTCTAACTTTCCAGATCAGTGTTTGCTTTTTCCAGGTTCCTATCTTTCTGCAGTCTTTTCATGCAACATATTAGTCATGTGTATTGTGCAGTGTGAAAAGAGTTGCTCCTAAGTTGCTATGTGATTTCAGGCTGTAGAGTTCAGGCCAAATGCAGAGCAAATTTCTCACAGAGGCTGTAAGTAATTTATAAAGGGGTTCAGAATACATGATCATCCAATCCTTGGCTTCTCTCCATAGGGGGCCAGAGGAACAATCTGGTGTGTCAATTGTAATTATAATTGTATGTAAAAGTGTGTCATAGAGGTACACAGCTATCAAAATATTGACAGGGTAAAACATTAAAGAAAAGGAAATTTGTACAGGTGACTGGGAGCATTAGTAGGGGGATTTGTGAAGTGAAAGAGATGCAAAGAAGTACATACATTTAGAGAGTGAAATGAGAGTGCTGGAGAGAAGAAAGATCAGGTATGAGATATGCAGACTGAGCAGATCTGAGAAGGTTACAGGGACGTTATATTTAGGTTCTGAATTTACTCAAACAAAATCCTAGAAATTATTCAGCAATTATAGTTAGAGTTATTTCAAATAACTATAACTCGCACCCATATATATATATGTGTATATATATATGGGTGCAAGTTATATTTACTTACATGTATACGTATACATACATTTCAACTGGAGCTCTGACTAAATGCCCAGATCATATTCTCTGAGGCTGGAAAGAAGCAAGAGAAGTGTCCATGACTGACACTGGTGATGTAGAGACGGATTCAGCCAAGCCAGGAGACCCTCTACAGCTTCAATTGAACCAGTCTCATCTCTGACATTAGGAACTGGCGAATGATGAGGCAAATTTCTAAAGTGTGAAGAATCTCACATAATGGACTTTTCAGGATGACGAGCAGTCGTCATGTGTTCTTTGCTAGTCGCAACTTCGAAGGGTTCAGCATCAAAGGGAACATCAGATTTTCATTTTCTCTGTTGTCGCACCAGTACGCAACCTACTTCATTGAAAATAATGGTGTTGGCACATCAACACTTGTTGGCCTATCCATTTATCTTTTGTTTATGGCACAAGTCTTTTTGAGGAAGTTTACCATCTGTTGTAGATCTCCTGTTTGTCCATTGTGGTAACTTGGTTATCATGGCTCTCCCAAACATCAGGGTGGCAGGACCTTCACCTGTTGCTGAATGAGAAGTCGAGTAGTAAGAATAGCATGGAGATCTGACTTCTGATTAAGCTTTTCCAATTTAGCATGGTGGACAGTCTTTTTGAGTGTGCTCCCAAAGCGTTTGAGAGCGCCATTTGCTTGTGGCCAAAGAGGTGTGATTTTCTGATGCTTCACATTGAGATGATTAAGAAAGTCTCAAAATCCTTGACTGCTGAAAGGCTGACAATTGTTAGCCTTTAGAATTGAGAGAACACCCCCCTTTGCAAAAATGCCATCTAATCTCTCAATGACTCTTTGTTGAGTAATCAATGAGAGATCTTTTACTACTGGAAAACAGGAGTATTCATGGACATTCACCATCAGTTGATGTCCATTCTCAAGAGGACTAATGAAATCAACAGCAATTCTCTCCCATACATGTTTTGGTAAATCTGACATGTTTAAGGTATGTTGCGTGATTTTGGGAGATAAGCAACTGCACAAATGGCAGGCCGTCAGCTCTCTTGTCAAGATGAGGAAACCAAACCTGGTCTCGGGGAGCTTGTTTAGTGCCAACAATTCAATGATGTCCTTCATGGTCCATGTCAATTACTTGCTGTCACAGATTCGCTGGTTTGACAATTCTTGAACCTCGTGAGACAACAGTTTCTTGAATAATACACAGTACATCTTTTACATTTTTGAACGTTTGATATGCGCTGTCACATGTGATAAGACAAGAGTACTGTTACAAGGATTGATGTGCAATAATGTCCTTTACTATCAACATGTCAAGTTCTTTGCTTTTTGCAGTAACAATTTGTTACAAAGGAATAGCGGCAGGGGTATTGGACTTTACAATGAAACTAATGTAGAGTAAGCCACTTTGGAAGTGGTACCGTTACATTGTACTGGCACTCGTGAAAAGTAGTCAGCATGATTTTGATCTTTCCCTGGTCAGTGCACAATAGTATAGTCATATTCCTGTAGTCGCAAACTCCAATTTCTCCTTCGCCTTGCAAACCATTACAAAATGGATCTCTTTCCTGCAGCCCTTGCATACTTGTCCAATGGCAGGACATTTAACTTCATGTTGAAATGAAAATCTGTATCTGAAGCACAATTTCTCTTTCTTTGGAGAAATCACTTTGTGTCCTTCAGACTTGTGTTTCTGCTTACGTTTCATGTTCATGACTGACTCAATTTGGGCACCTCAAACCTCCATGTTAGCTGCATGTCGGTCTGTACATTCCTCACCTCTGGTAGCCATAAGTACTTGCTCCAGACTAAGGGCCTGATTTAGATGTCAGTGGAATGAATACTCTGTAACAAACGTGATGGATATTCTGTCTGCCGTATTACAATCCCCTCCGCAGACTTTTAAATCAGGCCCTTAATGTTTCTTTCAGCATTCATTGTCTGACTGAATCTGACAAACAACTGTCTATAATTCTGAGATGGATGGCTTATTTATCATTGAATTCATTGAACTTGCAATGTTTGATAAGTGTATCAAGTTCTACAACAAATTTGTTGGTTGTTTCACGAGCTCGGTCTTTCCTGACTGAAAATATATCTTTCGTAGTCAACATTTGGAATTGGATTTAATTTCTGTCATCTGCTTCTTCAAATGCATTGATTAACTCATCAAATGTTTCTGTCAGGGCAGTCCACCTGTCACCAATATTTTGCTTTTCGGCGACATTGAATGGAAGTGGTGATTTTAAGAAGGAAGCAGCATTATAACCATCTGTGAAACTTACTGACATTGACAGCGGGGTTCTCTCCAGCACCACTTGCTGTCCACTGAGACCTGCTTCATTCACACCATCTCTAAGGCACTGCGACTTCTGGCACCAGGTTCGTCATGGACGATTTGAAGTCTTGTGGACTCTTTCTTCGCAATCATACAACTCTTCAACTTCTCGAAGACTTTTGAGTTGTTCTGAGCCCCACCCTGAGTTCTGTGGTGTGCCTCTTGAAGGATTAACGACTCTGTAAGTGTAACTCCCATGCTTTCACTTGGGTTGCTGCACCTGGTGCTGAGGTTGGATGGCTCTCTTTCCTCAGGTTCTGGTAAGCAGGATCATATTCCCTATATGTCTGATTACCACTGCCTGTAAGTTGCTCTGCTTCCGCTCACAGCATTCTCTTGCACCTATCACTGATCATTGTGCCTTTAGCGTTTCTTTGCACTTAACTACCACTGCCTCTAGCACTTCTCTGTACCTGGTAATTGGTGGCTTTACCATTACTGTTCCCTATATCTTGTAGCTCTGTGTTGCGATGTGACGCAGTACCTTTTTCAAGGCCTCACCAGCAGGTTCCTGGCCAATAGTACACAAATTTCTCTGTATGGTCTTTGTCTTCTTCAAAAGCTTGGCACTGGCTAGAGTGACGCTTTGACTCCACATATGCCAAACGTCGAGCTTCACTTTGACTGAGGCGCGTGTGGCACACACAGTTTGCTAGACCACAGCAAACTCTCTGGGAGAGCACTGTTGGATCTTCGGGTTACAGATCCCCTACCTCATCACCAGTTGTAGCATCCTCCCCAGCTTGGGTACTTATAAAAGAGAACACCCAGAGCTTGGTCTTCCATGTCTTTATTTCTCTGTATGTTTAGTGTGTTGAGTTCATTGTTACACGCAATCTATTCACCTCGCTCACCACTTACGTCACAGTTCTATGGAGTCCATAGGGAGCCAAAAGGGTCCCGTCATCGCTAACCCACAAGATACTACAGTAAGTAAGATGTGAAATGTAAACAGAAAGAACATCACTCTACTCGCAGGCTGAAAGTGCAGTCTCTGTTTTTGCTGGATGCAGCACTGGAGAGGAGAGGTACATAGTGTTAGCGCGTCAGACCTTATTAAGTGAACTTATAAGGGGACATGTTGCAGGCTGATGGATCTTTTGACTGCACTTTGAGTAGTTCCCACCATGTAACCCCGTACCGATACAAATCAATAATAATAGCAATCCATGACATCAACATTCAATAGGAGTCAGTGACTTCTCCACAGACCATGACCTCGCGGCCATGAATAACCACACCTTTATGTAAAAGTTAGAATGTTTATTTCCCTATACTAACAAAGCTAAAGTCATGTAACTTAGTCTCAAAATCAAATGATAAGCATACAGAAACAATACTGGCTGGCCAAAGTGCCTAAATAATTGCAATCTAATCAAAGCTTGAGCCACTACACATTTTAAGGTTACAGTACACATCAATAGCACAAATAACTGTGCAAACGAAATGATATACATTTAGATTCAGCAAAGAAAAGACATTGTTGGAAATGGCCTTTCTGCAGGGTCATCACCAGACTTTTTGCCTTCCTACTCCTCTTTTCCTGACCATGCTGGCTTTAGGACTCTAGGCACTTTACCACTGCTAACCAGTGCTAAAGTGCATGTTTTCTCTCCCTTAAAACATGGTAACATTAGCTCATATCCAATAGGCCTATTTAATTTACTTGTAAATCCCTAGTAAAGTGCATTACATGTGCCCAGGGCCTGTAAATTAAATGCTACTAGTGGGCTGCAGCACTGATTGTGCCACCCACATAAGAAGCCCCTTAACCATGTCTCAGGCCTGCCATTGCAGGGCGTGTGTGTGCAGTTTCACTGCCACTTCGACTTGGCATTTAAATGTACTTGCCAAGCCTTTAACTCCCCTTTTTCGACATATGAGTCACCCCTAAGGAAGACCCTAGGTAACCCATACGGCAGGGTGCTATGTAGGTAAAAGGTAGGACATGAACATGTGTGTTCTATATGTCCTGGTATGGGAAAACTTCTAAATTCATTTTCCACTACTTTGAGGCCTGCTCCTTTAATAGGATAGCATTAGGGCTGCCCTCATATACTGTTTGAGTGGTAGATTGTGATCTGATGGGGGCAACCAGGTCATATTTAGTATGGCCAGAATGGTAATAGAAAATCCTGCTTATTGGTGAGGTTGGATTTAATATTACTATTCTAGAAATGCCACTTTTAGAAAGTGAATATTTCTCTACACTTAAAATCCTTCTGTGCCTTACAGTCTGTCTTCAATACACATCTGGCTGGGCTGGTTGACAGCTCTCTTGTGCATTTCACCCAGACAACCACAAACACAGGATACTCAGTCACACCTGCATTCATTTGCATACTGAATGGGTCTTCCTGGGCTGGGAGGGTGGACGGCCTGACACTTACATTTCAAAGGACAGTGGCCTGCCCTCACAAAATGGACTGCCAAACCCCTTACTGGGACCCTGGCAGACAGGGTTGTATTGAAAGGGGACTTAGTGCACTTCAAACCACGCTTTGAAGTCTCCCCCACTTTAAAGGCATTTTTGGATATATAAACTGGGTCCCTGACCCCACCAACTAAGGCACTTCTTGACCAAGGCACTTCTTGGGAAGACATTCTGCACCAGAACATGCAAACTACCAAGAGAAGCTGCCTGGCTGCCCAAAGGACTCACCTGGACTTCTTTGCTGTGAAGGACTGCTGCCTTGCTGGCTTCTGGCTCTGCTGAGAAGTGCTCTCCAAGGGTTTGGATTGAGCTTGCCTCCTGTTTCATGACGTCTCAGGGCCAAAAAGACTTCATCTCTGCAAAGAAACTCCTTGTGCAGCAAAAATCGACACATAGCCTACCAGAATTGATGCACATCCTGCCCAGCAGTGAGAAAATCACTGCATTGCCGAACCGTAATATCACAGCTCGGCTCACTGAGTGGAGATTGACGCAGTGCCAGTGCTGCAACCGGAACTTCGACACACAGCCCACCGGAACGACGCATCACGAGCTGGAACGACGCAGCCTGACTTCCTGCGAGAGGAATCGATGCAGCCTCAGCCGTGTGACAGAAACTTCCCCGCATCACCCACCAGATCACCGCAGCACCTGTGACTTCGTCCAGCACGCCCAGGATTTCACAAAGAGGATTCAAGCCTGCGTGCCAGAATTCAACACAAAGCCCTTGCCACGTGGAAAGGAATTGACAAATCATCTGAGTGCACCTGGAAATCGACACATACCCTTCGTTTTCCACGCATCTCCTCCTCTGCGTGTAATTTTGACGCAAACCAGGTACTTTGTGCTTGCAAGAGACCATTGTTGCTTTTAAGAACTAAAGACTCTTTTTATCATTTCAAAAGTGATATTTCAATGTGTACTTATCAAATCTTGATTGATTTGACCTGCATTTAATCAGATAAATATCTTATATTTTTCTAAACCTGGGTGGTGCCTTTCTGTGATGTTCTCACTGTGTTATTGCATGATTTCTTGAACAAATACTTTACACATTGCCTTCTAAGTTAAGCCTGACTGCTCAGTGGCAAGCTACCAGAGGGTGGGCACAGGATAATTTGGATTGTGCATGACTTACCCTGACTAGGATTGTGGTCCCTACTTGGACAAGGGTGCATACCTCTGCCAACTAGAGACGCCATTTCTAATAGACATCAACTGTTATTACAAATAGCGAGCATCACCAGTGAAAATCCAACTAACTTCAGATTAGAATAGCATGTTTGGACTTCATGCAAAACAAGTTAGTCAACACAAATTTAGAAAACATCCAACTATGGCTCTGTCAAAATTAGCGGTTGGTACCTTGGGGCAAAAGCAAATAGACATAACAATCAGTAACATTGTCTTATACCTTGCTTCAGTATGGTTCAGCAAGCTGTGAAAGTCTTCGTCAGTTCGGTCAGCAAGGCATCAGGACTCAGCATTAAAGTTAAAGAAAAAGTAAAGTCTCTTCATACAGTTTGGAAAATAATAATAACTAAACACTCAAGAAGATTGGGAAGAATGGGGCATCTCCTCTTGGTGCAGTCTCGCTAAGTTAGATTTCCTAAAACTACTTCCCTCTTTGCATTGGTCAAAGAATCGTAAGTTTGTATTAAGTCCAATGAAAATAAAACTCCAAATTCATGAATTTACTAGTATACTGTTCACATGTCAATGATTGGCTCCTCTTCTCCCATTCCCATCACTTGGCTTGTAAGGTATAAATATTGTTGCAGCTTATACTCCAGTCAGTGTCTCCAATGTCTTCTCCTGGGAAGGTCATTCTTACACATACTATGTTATACAATGTATCCATAGCTAGTACAACATATTCCAGCAAGCAGTTCTCATGAGAATTTCAACTACCAACACTTGGTCAGCAAAGTGGAAAATCACAATTTAATGAGGCTGTGCAACTTGCCCCAAGACCTCGCTAAGTTAAGGCCTACGAGTGATAAAGCTAACCTAATGCATAACCCTTAATATGACATATTACTACATTAATCAAACATAAGCGCAACATTTTACATTAATAAACTGTTTAATAGTACACTTTCGGAACATTGAAGGCCACTCAAGTAGGCGCACCTTCAAAAGTGTGTATTAGTTTTCTACATTAATTCATGCCGTCCACTTTATTGAGCATTCCTGCAACAGTTAGGACTATTCAAGGGGGACCGGCCTTCGGGAAAACGGACCAGGCTGGTGCCCGTAGAGATCAGTGGGGCAGACTCAGTCACAAATCTGGCTTACGTCTTAAATCCTGGTAGGACTGTGACAGAAAGAGCTGCAAACTCTGTCCTAAAAGGTAAATCGTAGAGATGGGGAAAGTCTGGTACATAACTGAGCCTATCTAACTGACTGCTTCCCAGTTCAACCAGCCTTTTAGAGAGAACACCACCAGGTGTTTCTGTTAGTGGGCGGCAGATCTCTGCCCTCCCTGTGCGCAGCAGGTGGATCTGGGCTAATCCTGCTCTGATCTCTTCCCTGTCAGTGCCAGTCCTGCCCCCATGCGGGCACCGATCCCGCCCACAGGAGTGTCCCGGACGGCCCGTCCCCTCCCCGTTTGTTTGGCTCAAGCAGGGGAAGTGCGTCGCAGTCCAGACTTGGACTAATCGAGCATGTGACGCTGGCGGGTGATGAGAGGGGTGTATTGGGCTCAGAAGGAGGCTTTCCTGCCCACGACTCTGCCAGCCGCCGCCTGCCACCGCGCCAAGGTAAGAAAGTAGGGACGCATAGACTGTACCAACTCTCCCTTATCTGTGTATCCCAGATGTGTGTACATGCTTTCAATGCAAAGCTCTGTCTGTGTCATTCATTACCCGGGATCTGGGATGGGTCTGTAACTCACACTGCGCTATTAATGCTGACGTTTTATGGACACTTGCTGTGGAGAACTGGCACCACTATACAGTATCTCCATTCGGAACGTTTTCAAACCGCAGGCTGTATTATAGAGAAAAAATAAATTCGGTGATAGTAACAGATGTTATTTACACGTTTAGTAATCCTAAAGTGCGGCGTAAGCACATCCATTGTGCCAATATATGCAAAAAATGTTTAATGACTAAAGGGTTTAAACACCATGAAAAGTACTGATTCGGAATACCATAGTACACCTTTCACCTCGTTATTGCTGCATAAGTCTCTTTCGACGTCTTTCTTGAGCTTCCTTCAGGGGAGATATGTGGCATTTCCTGAATCTCAGACAATGCTGTAAGTGTACACAAAGAGAATGTGGGTTTTGTCTGATGTAAAACAGAATTAGGAACTAAAAACTATATTGCATTTACAAAGCAGGTGGGAAAATTATTCATTCCTTGTTAAGAAGAGGTCCATAGTTGAGCATTGCTTCCAGTGCTAAAATCCGACAAAAGATCAAAAAAATGAGATAAATAGATACTCATGCGGAATGAATTCACAAATTATTGGTCTCATTTATGTATTCATATTTCATTTATTGTTTTTGTTAAGCACTCGGGCTGTCTGGGGATAGCACAGGGCATTTTATAGGGCACCAGAGAAGGAGGAAGTGCTCTCACTGAGTTGTGGTCAGAGGATGGCACATTCACACGACTTTAAAGACCAGTTGCCTCAGTGAGTTGAATGCTTTCTATGGCGAATTAATTGGAGATTTGCAGGTCATCATTCTGAGTCCTGGCAAAGCCGAGTCCGCCTTTCATCCTTTCGAGGTTGGTCAGTTGAGTTACATTGATACTTGTTATTTATAGTGCTTGAAAATGGCATAAGAGATGCCTAAAACACGTTAATATGTTTATCTACGAATAGTGGCGTAAATCTAAGCAGTGCAACTCGATGAAATGGAAGGCCTTCAGGACTTTTTTTTTATATTTTCTGAAGTTCGTCTAAAGGTGAAGAGTCGAAATGTTGGAGCATTGCAAATGCAGGGTTCACCACAAAGCCACTTCTGTCTCCCCAGGTAGAAGAACAATCGGTTTTGAGAGGCCGACTTTATATGTCACTTTGGATGGTATGGAAGTGGAAGACTTAATAGCTGTTGAAATAAATACTTAACTTCCCAGGGCCACAAGGGGACTAGAATATTTTGACTGCAACTGTCAGGAACAAAGCTAAAGGACCTGCTTGCTGTGTGATGGCTCCTGGTTACTAGGTACCCAAGACTCAATAACCTCAGAGGCACCCGAAATCATTATTGTAATGCACAAAATCAACATGTTATAGAAAAAAAATATTTAAAATGATGTTGGTCAATTTCACCAACCAGGAGGGTTGAACAGCATAGAAAAGCCAGTGTGTTGTGAGAAACTGATCATCAAGATTACCCGACCTTCACTGAACCGCAATCCCATTTTCATGACCCTGGAGTTTTCCCACAAGTTATGATTATAAAAAACTTTGATACCAGGGAAGACCCGGAAGATACCCATGGCGTTGGGGGCCTGAAGCTAATATTTGACCCTTAGAGACATTTAGATAATGTATGCTCCTACTGGAGGAGATCATAGATGCTGCCAACCGATAACATTGATCTGCAAGATTGCAAGTACCATCCACAGACTAATGCAATTATGAATATGCCATTGAACAACATTGACAATGAATTGCTAAGCTAGAGATTCAGAACATGGATTCTATTAGGTCAAGCCAAACACATCGAAATAGAAGTAGACTGGATCAGACTCCGTCTGGAGAAAGAGCTAACTAATTCTGAAACTCATTAGATGTTCCTATTCAACAGGTCAATCCATATCAATGAAAAATGAACATGGTAGCCCTCCTTATCAATCAAATGGTATCTGATGTGAAAAGGAGTATGCCATCTCTTTCCTCCTCTAAGGAGTGAAAAAGATATCTCAATGGAGGTATTGCATAGCTTTGAAAAAGCTGTGCTCCTCCTTTTATTCCCTATATTCAGTGTTGAAACGGTGGGGTAATCATAAGATTGAAAATCGCAGCAGCTTGCCAGACAAATTGAAACATTTTGGTTGCCTTGCACAGTCTGTGACTGCATAAAGTGAATCTTACAAAAAGGTGAAAAGTTAGTGTCACGAAAACCCTCCCAGAGTTCACTAGTAAGTCCCCTTGTATGGCTAACAGGGCAAAGATTGACAAGCTTAAGGTTTTTTCTGGACTTCTGAGA
This sequence comes from Pleurodeles waltl, assembly GCF_031143425.1. Taxonomy (NCBI): domain Eukaryota; kingdom Metazoa; phylum Chordata; class Amphibia; order Caudata; family Salamandridae; genus Pleurodeles; species Pleurodeles waltl. Next base: position 1,710,818,905 of record NC_090440.1, read on the forward strand.
GCTCACTTTTGCCACTAAAACAGATAAACTTATTTCCACGTGAGCTCATTGACAAGTTAGGGTTTACTCAGTTCCTGGGCTCATTAAAACTGCATTGTGGATACTGGCAAACTGCCCTGTCCCGAAGACCCAAAGGTCCAAGGATAATGATCTGTTCCACATGAGATAGTGAATAATTCAGTTTCAGGTACCAGCATGTGGGTTAAAGAACATATCTGTTGCTTTCCAAAGGTCAATGAACATCGTCTTCTCCGGACTGAGCACATTATGTTTCGCCTACCATGTGAGACATTTAAGGGTTCAGTTCCTGCTGGGAGGACCACTTGGTCGACCTTCACAAAACATTGCTGGGCCTCCAACATGCTAAGGTCAACATTCGACCTCCCAAGTGCACGTATCGTAAGGCTACTGGGGCATCACAAGGTGTTGGGGGTCTACAACCTTTCCAGGCCAAGCTCAAGATTTCCTTGACTGAGGTCCACTGCCACCCAAGCAAATGCATTCCCCCTCATGTGCTCCACAGGGCATTTCAACAACTATTAGTACAACTTTTGGGGAACACATTTGTACCTTAGTTGCTCCCTTAACTGCACCTCCAGGAAACACCCAGTGAACACCTTCAACATTGAGGACTGTAAACAGGTGTTGTAAAAGAGGAACATCTATTTTTTGTAAAGCACACACTTTAAAATCACCTAATTCTAGTCAGCCCTACAATGTATAGACTGTAGCATACAACAATGGTTTCGAGTCATACATTGCTTCCCACTGTTGCATTAATACAGGCTCTGGAGAACCAGTATCTCGAATCATTTCATGACCCATCAAGACCTCTGAAGTAAGTGTGGTCCTAATGTTACTCTCACTTCCTTCCCATCTAGAATCAAACTTGTTAGCTACCCTCCACATGGTCCTGCTCTGTCTGTCAGCTTGCAAAGCAACAGCCAGCGAAATAATACATCAGTAGTAGCCCCAAAGACATCCTGAGAACATGGCACCATCCCATTTGACAGGATAGCTCAGACCTGAAGGAGACACTCACCAGCTGGTCAAGAGAGATACTGGTAACATACTGGTGAGCCATCTGTGTGGTCACCCTTCCTTGTGTTACACCCTCCCTGTAGCAAAGTGCAAGAAACCATGTACCCAAGACTCTGGGTGCCCTAATGACAGCCTGTGTTCAACATCCTTCTTGCTCCTGAAATGGGACCACTCTGGGAACCGCCACATTATAATATCTCCCACTTGAGGGCATTGACAAGAGACCCATGACCACCATCAATGTGCTAAGGTGTGTACCCAAGTGCACCATAAACAATTATTTTTTGTCCAACAAATGATATCAAGGTCTGCTATGCTGGTCATTTTAACTACATCCAGATTAACGTTGAGTTGTCAGAGCTCAGTGGACACTAATGAGGTCCGGGGCAGGTGGGATTGCCAGCAGGCTGAAAGATTTCAACCATGACTGTCAGGAAAAAAAATATGCACTGTTGTGCACCACGGTGGCTGTTAACATGCAAGTGTCCAATCTCCAACATACCCTTTTGTTGTCCTCTGGCTCCTAAGCAAAGGCTAATCAGGTTCAGGGACCAGACGCGCATCAGAAACGTTTGATGATGACATGGGAAATCAAACAAATATCAAGAAGCAAATTACAATCTGTCCCAAGACCTTGGTTAAATTTGCCAACTGAGGAGCATAAGCAGCGTCCTCCCAGTACAAAGAACTTCATTAATAGAAGCACAATTCCACTCAAAGAATAAAACCACTCCATAGACTAACACTGAGTCATCCCTTTCTGTGTACCTGCCAGACTATAAGTATCATGAGTAATGCTAACAGATGCCAAACATTTTACTCTCTTGTTGGATTGCATGAGCTAATGGAGTTTTAAGGAAGCAGTAGCCCTCACATTTTTTTGTTTGACGTCATTTCTGCTTAAAGGTTATGGTCAGAATTTTCTAGTTTTTTTCTTTGCAGTACTGTATTTGTGCTATGCTATTAATCAAATGGGCATTAAAATATACATCAATTTTGAAATTAAATACCTGTAAGTGAACAATCGTGTATCTTAACTTTGGTAATGTGTAATCTATGACATCTGACAACAACCTTCACACCAACTCCTGCGAGGGAGACCCTTGACTCCACAGCTCCCACTGACGAGTCAAAGAAGTAATGGAATCCTTAGTAGAACTACAGCCAAAGGGGCTCATTACGACTTTGGCGGGCGGTGGAGGCTGCCCGCCAAAGTCCCACATTGGGATGACCACCTACACCTTCCCTGCGCGGGCCCTATTATAAGTTTTCTGCCGGCCCAGCGGAAATCTCACCACAACATTGACGGCGGCTCGTAATCGAGCCGGCAGCAATGTTGCGTGTGTCGGGTGCAACACCACCCATCACGCTTTTCACTGCCCGTAATTTAGGTAGTGAAAAGCGTGACAGGACTGTCCATGGGGGCCTCTGCACTGCCCATGCAAAAGTGCATGGGCAGTGTATGGGCTCTCCTGGGGCCCCGATGCCCCCTTTCATGCACAGGCTGGCAGAAAGGGGACTAGTAAACCATGGTGGATTAAGACTGCCGAGACTGCCAGGCTGTTGACTGTCAGCAACCTGGCAGTGTCGGCGCACCTAATATGGAGGCCGGACCGCTGCTTTCACTGCGGTCCACCCACCATTGTGAGTCTGGCGGTCCCAGGACCACTAGATTCGTAATGAGGCCCATAATCTTAGGCTAGCAGGGAGAACATGCAGTATGACCGTTGAATCTAGTAGGTTGCCCTAGCAAGGCACATTGTTAGGCAAGCGTGAAGCGCTCCATCACGTTCTGATGATTGCGCACATATTCTGATGTGGATCTTGTCATCACCAGCACAGACGTGGAAGCTGCTGGAATGGTTGGGGGCCAGGGGGGCCTTGAAGAGTAGGTCCATGTGCGGAAATACGATGGCACACTACTTGTGACGGGGATGACCAGTGAGAAGCAATTTAATGTGTCAGTCATAAGCTAGCAATGGATGGTCACTGGAGAGCTGTCAATCCATTTCTGTGAGGAGACTTTAGTCATTGGTCGAGAATGGTGTGATCCAGCCTGTGAAAGGCCGCACATAGACAGAAGGGATCAATGGACAAGTGTTGCCCCTGGCCCTGGTGATAAGTAGCTCCTCAATAATGTACTTTGGTCAGTTTGGATTCCTCGGCATGGACAAAAGCCTGATTGCATGTTTCGAATTCTCTAGGCAAGTGTTCAGGTATTCCAACTCTGAGTGAACTTCTGTGGAAACAGAGTTATTGCAGTGCAAGTATCTGGTGAATCAACCAGGCTAGATCAGCGCAGTGGGAGAATGCATATCCGGGAACAGAAAGAAATTGAATGTTTGATATCCAGCAGGAGGGAGCGCCTGAACCTCACCTGCAACAATATCTGCCATAAAACGCTTGTTATATTTACCTTGTGGAGAAGTGATTACAAGAGCCAGTGTACCACACCTAAGCTCTGTTATTGTCATCGTGAAATGTGCCACGTGATATTAGTGGGTAAGCAACAGCAGCCGTTCCATATGAGGTAACAAATACCTCAGATGGTGCGAAAACGCAGCTTTCCCAGTACTCAACCGTTACTGCTCTATAGTTCTACCACCGTTTTTTCCCTAACAGTTTTAACGTGTTGTAACCTGAAGGCATGTCACCATTGTTGGCTCTCTAGAACGAAAATCTATAACTGATCTGATTATTAAGGTATCTCCCGTACATTTAAAACTCTCATTTTTCTCAGAGATGCAGTACAATAAAACTAAATTAAGCACTAGAACATATCAGCCTTTATTTGGTCCGGTTAATGAAAATGTGTATTGGATACGGTATTTTAAATAGGTTTTGTGTTTTTGACAAAGTTATGCCTAGCGCTCAAACCGAGAAGTGCATGTTCACTAAGGGGCCAAGAAAGAAGTATACGGGGCAATCAAGTTAAGGTTGAAAGTCAATACATGGTCAAATGGTGAGCTCGCACACAGTCTACGTTTCACACGCCCCTCTAACGCACGCAGTAGTAATTCTGGCTGGCTGCCATAACTTCGCAGAGCCTCGTTTATATTGACAATGGGAGCCTGACCACTGTCATTTTAATGACAATGAAATACTCACCTGTTACTAGTGTGTGTGGCCCCAGAGTCCTGGCTTCATACTAGAGTCTTGAATCCTCAGCTTTTATGACGGTGGTGTTTTGGTGCTGGTCTGATGCTTGTCCTTTAATCCCTAGGTGTTATATAACAGCGTTCTGGTCGTCAGGGGCGGCCCCACCACGAGGCGGAGGTGCGTTGCCCTGCCAACAAAATGCCCTCAATAACAGAAAAATAAAATGCTACTAAACTTTGTTTATTACCATTTTTTTTTTCAACGCCCCGTCCTGAACCGAATGTTAGGATGGGGCATGGACAATTGCTGCCGAGTGGCAGCTGGGAGCTGTGCACATGTTTAAAGTGCGCATGTCCCTTTGGCCGGCCGTCTTGCGATGGCCAGCCACATATGCACACTTTAAACTTCTCTAACCCAGCTCTCTTAAGACAGCTGGGTTAGAGAAGGCACAGGCCTCCAGGGCTCTGGTGAGCACTGAGAGAGCCCGCTGCCACCAGCTGTTTCATGTTGGTTACCAGCATGAAACCAGCGTCAGGATTGGCTTGTGCAGTTTTCTGGTTCCCGTGACATCGCACGTCAGAGCTGTGAGAGACGACGCAACGCAAGAAGAGATCTTCACCAGGTAGTTGCCTTTTTATTTTTTTTATTTTTATTGTATTCCCCCCTCCTGCCCACCGCATTCTAAATACGAGATGGCCGCCACTGCTGACCATGTGCAGAAAACAATACCCAGTTTAATTGCATAAGACTTTGGCCCTCATTACAACCCTGGCGGTCAAAGACCGCCAGGGCTGTTCTGGAGGTTGTACCGCCAACAGGCTGGCGGTACAAACTCGGAGATTACGACAGCAGCGGTTTTCCACCACATTGGTCCCAGCGGATTTAATCCTCCAGGGCAGCGCTGCTTGCAACGCTGCCGGGGGGATTATGAGTCCCCCTCCCGCCAGCCTTTTCATGGCGGTAGGAACCGCCATGAAAAAGCTGGCAGAAAGAGGAGTCACGGCATTGGCATGGGCAGTGCAGGGGCCCCCTGGCACAGCCCCATATAGCTTTTCACTGTCTGCACAGCAGACAGTGAAAAGCGCGATGGGTGCAACTGCACCCATCGCATGGCCGCAACACCGCCGGCTCCATTTGGAGCCAGCTCCCATGTTGCGGGCAACATCTCCGCTGGGCCCGCTGGCGGAAACTCGGTTTCCGCCGGCCCAGCGGGGATGTCATGATGGCCACCGCGGGAGTGCAGACGCATTGGCGGCCGCACAGCGGTTACAACTTGGCGGGCGGCGGTTGCCGTCCGCCAAAGTTGTAATGAGGGCCTTTATCTGCTTCCAGTACTGGGTGTGCTTTATTATAGTTTTATTGTCAGTGGGGTTTTCAGGCATGGCTAAATGAGGCTTTGGCTCAGGGCCCCAGCCTATGGGGGCCCCCATGAAAGAGCCAACTCTTTCCTGCAGAGAGTCTTGTCCTGATGACCTTGAATAATCCTGAAACAGATTGTTTTAAATATTGTTCTTAATTGCTCCCAACTTATTTTAATGTGAGTTATGTGTGAGAGTCTACTACAGACATGTTGCAGAGAAATGGTGTGTTTATACTTCATGCAGCATCCAATAAAAAGTTTTTTTAGATCAAACATGACCTCACAAATGAGAAATAGATGTGTGTCACAGAGGTAATTTGCAGTAATATTAGTGAGTTGCTGCTGTGTTACAATATTGAAAACACACATCACTATCCCTGAATATTAGCTGTGAACACATTTAGAATTTGGACGAGCGTTCCTGAGCAATGTCAGTGACCTGGCCAAAGAGGGCATGAAAGAGCTGAAATTGAATCATAAATTCAAAACTGTTCTGGACAGGGGCCCCTGAAATGCATTTGGACCTGGGCCCCAAAGTCCTTAAGATGTCCTTGTTTAGGCCTGCTACCTTGTATGAGAATTGCCTTTTGTGTTTGTTACATTTACTTTAAATGGTTGCACTTTTGGCCTACCGCTAAGTTACCAGAGCCCTTGGTATAAATGTAAGTTCCATCCAGCTCCGGTGTCACTCTGTTTCTTGACTCCTGCTGAGACTGGGTCTTCATTGTTAACGACAATGGAGGACAGATATGCTGTCAGAGTGTGGTTCCCCCAATTTAACTGACAGCTGGGTTCTGGTTTGCTGTAAGTGTCTGGTGTCACCAATTTTGCCGACAGCAGGTTTTTCTTTTATCTTCTGTACGTGTCTGGTTTGCTGTCAGCCAAGGCTTTAAGTGTAATGCCAAAAGTGGGGGGTCTCTAAAAGGGCCTTGCCTTTGTAGTTAAGCGTTTAGCTCATACACATAAACTAAAGTACAGTGATTTCCACAGTGTGCCATCCGACCGGTATTTTGGTAGCTTTCTGAACTTTCTGTTATTGCATTCTGATATATAATAGAACAACTGACATACACCTAAAAGCATATATACACCTGGAGAGCGTGGCGTTTTAAAACCTCAACACAGCATCCCTTAGAAGAATATATCACACCACAGGCACTTGGGTTTTCAGAAAGGACTCTTGATACAGTCCTAGGTCAATTGCAGGTATCCAAAAGATCTGAATAGGTCTCCTCACCCACTTATTGTTGTGGCATGCTTCATAATCGGTGACCTAGACACAAGGTGAGTAGTTGCCATCTTGGATGATTCAACTAATGTGTGGGAGTTCAGATAAAATCAGCTGGACAATTGCAAGGATCCAGGTACATTAAATATATATTGGGGTATACTACTTAGGGAATTTCCACTTGAGGTACCCAATATATAATTAAAATTGTGTTTTATGGACGTTAGATGAGATTTAATGAACCATCCATCCACTTATACCTCACCTACATGTTTCGGCCTTTACTCATGCCTATTCTGATCAAAGGCCATTGTCAAGGTTATACTGGTGCTGGTGTCCCTTACTACAGTCCACTCATTCTATGTATCACACTAAGGAATGTGAATAGTGTTTCCTGGCCTGCTTGGTAGTATTATGGAACCTGCAGAGATATGAAGATGAATATGCTATTTGTAATTCTGTTGCAAGGGTGCGGAACAACACTTCTATGGGCAGTGGACACTGCAAAAATACATTATTCTATTTTTTTGTGATCCAGGTGCAACGTGAGACATAACACAATAGTATGACTTATCATACTCATATTCATGCACATGGGCACACTCTCATTCAATGCTCTCACTTACCCTGACTATTGGCTACTCTTGTATCAAGGACCAGACAAGGGACTCCGCCCTTCAGCCACAGACTTTTTTTTATCAAAATGCCATGTTGCACGAGATTATATTTATTAACATAATCAGTAGATTGAACGTGGTCAAAGGACATACCAGGATGTCAAACTACTAGGACAAAATAATACCCATGATGACTACTCTGGCGTTTAAAAAAAGCAAGAACCTTTCTTGATAAAAGTAGCACATCATGTTTGACAGTTTCCTAGTGTCCCTGCACAACACAATGCACTGCATGGAACTCTCTTAAAAATTCTGTCAAACCTGGTTGTTATGATCAATATATTATTGGATAAATCACCTCACAATGTGCAAATCGTCATGCAATATTCACGTGCTTTCTCTGGGTATCTATGGTACCCTGTTAAAAAAGTGGAAATTCTTCATGTAGTATACCCCAAAATATTTTTCATGTACCTGGATCCCTGCAATTGTCCAGTTGAGTGTATATGACCTCCTGCTTATGGTTGTGTCCACCAAGGTTGTCTCGATCTGTCCTAGAGTGGATAGGTCCCGTATGGCGAAGCATACCACAACAATAAGAGGATGAGATGACCTATTTGTATATTTTTGATGCCAGCAGTCGACCTAGGACCCTATCAAAAGTCCTCTGGGATATTCCAAGCACTTATGGGGTGATATATAGACTTAAAACCAGACCGAGCTATTATGTTTGTCAATGGTTATTAACTGTTTAAGATAAATGAGTAACATTTTGTTGTAAATAAATAATGTTGAAAATGTTTCAATTCTGAAATGTATTGAGTCTGTGAATTACACATTACTGAAGTCTGCTGAGAGGTAGTGGTCTTCATAGTGTCTCAGTCGCTCCGTTTTTCTCACTCGACTCTTGACATGTATACCTTGTTCTCTTCACATCCCATCCATCTGCATATCTTACACCTCATCTTATTCCTCTTCCGTTCGCTTTTTCACTCTCTCATGAATGCACTGCCTCGAATCGCCTTTGTTTCACCATCTCCCAAATGCACAAGACACCCATTCACCTGTAAGCACAGTATGTTATTTTATTTTTGCCTTGATACTCTTTTCCAATTGTGTTCGACCTTCTTACACATTTGTACAAGATCACAAATGTAACTAGAAGATTTGGCTATTGCTCTGTGTGCTCTGCACAGAGGCCAAGGATTACATGACCATGTATCCTGAACACCATTTTGACCCACTGAAAGATAGTGTGAGTAACTCGATCGGTCCACAATCTCCACTCCAGAGCTGTCAACCGTAACTGGTTCTAAACAACTGGCAGCGATTCAGTTCAAAGTAACCTCTGTGTAATGGCAACACGCTACACCAAAAAATGCAGAAACACAACGTCCTAGAAATAGCTGACATTCTTAAGGGATGCAATATATAGTAAGACATATGAATTAGAAACAGAAAGTAAACTGCTGACATGGATTAACTCAATGTTTTTTACATGCATTGTTTAGAAAATGATCAGTGTTACTTCCTAGAAAAGTTAGGGGCATGAATACAGGGCTTTATTTGCTATCAGTTCTGAGACACGGAGGGACCTGGCCCACTTAAAGCCCTGATGTCAGTGTCTGGTTTCTGCAGTTTTATTGATAGAAGGTTTCTGTTTTGCTGTCAGCATCTGATGTCCTTAGTTTTACTGAGAGCAGGGTTCTGGTTTGCTTCCTATGCCTAATTTGCTGCCAGTATCTGTTGTCTGCATTTCCATTGACAGCAGGATTTCGGTTTGCTGCCTGTGTCTGTTGCTCACGTGTCTACTGCCAGGAGGGGTCTGGTTTGCTGACAGTGTCTGGTGTCCACAGTTTTACTGACAGCAGGGTTTTGGTTTGCTGACGGTGTCTGATACATACACTTCTGCTGATAGAAGGATTCTGGTTTGCTGCCCATGTCTGGTAACCTCAGTTCTACTGATAACAGGGTAATGGTTTGCTGTCAGTGTTTGCAGTTTTACTGACAGCAGGGTTTTGGTGTGTTGTCAGTGTTTTTGGCCTTCCACTTTAATGAATGTAGGGTACTGATGCTCTGTCAGCATTTTGGATCTTCATTTCTAATTATAATGGGGTTCAGGCATGTTGCCTTTGTCAGGTTGCTCAGCTTTAATAACACTGGGGTCTGATCTGCTGCCAATGTCTTGCCCCTTGGTTTTAATTAATGTTCAGTTCTAACCTCCTGCTAGTCAGAGGCCCCCATATTTCATGAAAAAGTGCTCATGTCCAGGGGTGGCTTCTCCACAATGGCCGAGGAGCATCTCCACACTGGCTAAGAGCCAGCAGCTGAAATATAAAATTAGATTTGATTATCGTTTTATTTTACAGCTGTTGGCTCAGCCAGTATGTGAAGGGAGGGGTGAGCTGGGCCATGGGATGAGGAGTAATAGAGTGCACTAAATGCGCATGTCAGTTTGGCCGCCCGTCTTCGGCCAGCCAAACTGACATGCACACTTAGGTCTCTCCAATCTGGCTGTGTTGTACAGCCGGGTTGGAGAAACTGCACAGATCCCAGTGCACTCAGACCAATCCTGGTGCTGCTCTCATGCTAGGTATAGCATGAGAGCAGCACCAGTTTTGCATGCGGAGCCTGTGCTGGTGTCCCAGGAACTGCTGAGACACCAGGAGAGCAGAGGAGCGGAGCGGCGGCAGAAAGGTACATTTTTAAAAAAATGATTATTTATTTCCCCCTTGAGATTTGCAACGGCTGCTGCTGCTTATGACTTGCTGACAGTGTCCATGGTGAATGATTGTTAAAAAGAGTAGGGGTCTGGCCTGCTTCCACTGTTCTGAGTCCTGGGCAGTGTGTACTGAATTAGGGACCATGAGGAAGCGAAGTCCTTTATACCGCCTATCTTCACCAGTGTGTTAAACCACTGTCTCTGGGAATTGACAGATGAGAGGAAAAGGAAGCATGGGGCCTCATTTAGGCATTAGATATATGTCATAGTAAGCACAGAGGCGGGCGCCATCTTGGATGTTCTTGGATTTTTTTTTACCAAAGAAACAGCTGTTTTGGTCTAGTGGTTGGTTTTCGAGCTATATTCATCGGTCATGATGTAGTGGATGCGTGCCTGGGCTGCTACTTAGCAATTTGGACACTGGGGGCCATATTTATACTTTTTGACGCACAACTGCGCCAACGCAGTTGTGCGTAAAAAATTTGAACGCCGGCTAACGCCATTCCAAAGCGCCATGCGGGCGCCTTATTTATGGAATGACGTTAGCCGGCGCAGCTGACTGGTGTGCGTAAAAAAAAATGACCCACACCAGGCAGCGCCGGCGTAGGGGAAAATGGAGCTTGGGCGTTAAAAAATGGGGCAAGTCAGGTCTGAGGCAAAATATTAGCCTCAACCCGATTTGCGCCATTTTTTTTGACTCCCAACCCCCATTGAAATGACTCCTGTCTTAGCACAGACAGGAGTCATGCCCCCTTGCCCAATGGCCATGCCCAGGGGACTTATGCCCCCTGGGCATGGTCATTGGGCATAGTGGCATGTAGGGGGGCACAAATCAGGCCCCCCTATGCCACAAAAAAATAAAAATAAAAATACTCACCTGAACTTACCTTAAGTTCCCTGGGATGGGTCCCTCCATCCTTGGGCGTCCTCCTGGGGTGGGCAAGGGTGGCAGGTGGTGTCCCTGGGGGCATGGGAGGGCACCTCTGGGCTCCTTCCGAGCCCACAGGTCCCTTAACGCCTGCCCTGACCAGGCATTAAAAAATTACGCAAAAGCGGCTGGACGTCATTTTTTTTGACCCACCCACTCTCGTGCGTCATTTTTGCAAGGGAGTTTAAATAAGGCGCACATGCCTTGGAGTCATTTTTTAGATGGGAACGCCTACCTTGCATATCATTAACACAAGGTAGGTGTCCACGCTAAAAAATGACGCAAACTCCAAGATCTTTGGCGCTAGACGGGTCTAACGCCAAAGTATAAATATGGAGTTAGCTTTGCGTCGGATTTGCGTAAAAAAAAACGACGCAATTCCGGCGCAAACAGAGTATAAATATGCCCCTGAGTGATTTAGCAAAGAGCCGCCTTGAGCTATGTCATTTGTCATGGGTTAGAATATTCACCAGTTGTGTAAAACCTAGAATGTCCATGTAACTAACCCACGGCAACTTTTTGGACCATTTGTTAATTGCAAAATTGTCTTACTGCTTGATTTAAGCTTGGTTATCCCAAAAGAAGAAAGGACTAAGGAAACACCTTATTGCTTTCTTTAATTTTTACTTCGACGGAAAGTCAGCTGTCAAAATAAAATGGATTGCTCCCAGGTGCAGAGTACATCAAAACAATATCCAAAATGGGCACAGTGTAGAAGGTATGAATCTTATTCAATATGTACGGAATGGCAAAGCATAACACAAATATAATACTGATAATATCTATTCAATAATTTACTTAATGTTTTGGTCCACATTAACATTGATCACAACATATACAGAATAAATGAATTTCTTGTTTCACCTGTCACATTCACGAACGTGTGTTGCCAATCTGTGCATTTATAGAGAGGACAAAAAGTGTAAATTGCACTCGTACGCACACATACAGAAGAAATCCACGGGTCAAAATGTGCTGATTATGCACCATGTGAACCCCAGGCACAAAAACTAGCCATGTGCATAGAGTTGCATTTCTATCCCAAAACAAGTGCTTAAAGCTCGACGCGGTAAACGTTCTCCCTGGTTCATGTAGAGCCGCGAGTAATGCATTATGATGCGGCCCTGAAGAATGTGAAGACGAGCCTCGCACTTTCTCACATAGCGCGGATATTCATTGGGTTTATGGTGAATTGGGGTTAAGGAGGCCGCCTAAATGGTTGCTCCCCGCACCGCCCCTGATATAATGAGCCTGTTGCAGTGAGCGGCCTTCTCTCTCGCAACCACGGGACTTGCAGGAGCTAATGAATACTAAAGGAGTGGGCACATTAGAGCTGCTTTGAAATTCATAGGGGAGAAGGGCACAGCACCTCCCTTCCCGGCGAGATGCAGAATGTGCGTTATACGCATGCGTTGTCATTTGTGTGGTTCTAATCCAGGCTTTAAGCCACTCCCACACACTTGAAAAAAGTAACATCGAATTCCTTTAGTGCTTGAAAAGCTCGGCCAGAATGTGGCCCAATTGGAAACGCCTCTACTGTCAGGTGTTTTAAACGAAGAGTCGTCAAAGAATGACCCCATGAAAACAAACATGAAAGCTGGAAGTATTTTTTTGAGGAACACACCTTATTTATTTACACTAGGAAAGTCTTGTTTCGGCTATTAAAACAAGTACAACAGTAAAGATGTTGTTACATATTATAAACAAATACAATATTAAAATTGTCAGGTTAATCACATTTCATTAAATACTTATCGTTATACAATACAAATATACTGTCATTGATTTCACCCTTTCGACCTTTGCTTTTGCTAACACTGGCTGGTGGTGCCGGCCTTGCTTATTCTTCGTGTATCCCCAACTTTTGTTTTGCCCTATAATAACTAAAAGAGCATACCATGCGAATTAGCAGGGAATTAACGGGCAAAAGGTCAGCTTTAAGTTGTCATGTACTTATGGAAACCATCTCAGCCCATAAGTCAACAATTGTATTGCAGTTGTGCTAACGAGCGCCATGGTGCGCTGTATTATAAATACAGCACTACCATGGTGTTGTTAGGGGGGGCGCAGGGCAATGCAAGGAAACTGACACATCAGAGCCGGTGCTCCAGTTCCTTGTAAATGAGGCTCTGAAGGTGTCCCTTTATGCACATAAACAACCAACCCTGCAACGCAGGCATCCTTGCACCATGGTGCAAAGGCGCCTACTTTTGTGCTAGGCTGCCAATTGTGCGCCAGCACTGAGGAAAATATAGGGATGTGTTGTATTTCTGGGAATAAAATACATTCATGCACTTTCAAAATAACGCAGCGCGGCACAGCAAGCTGGCTTGCAGTGCCACATGCATAATTTTCTCGTAAATGAGGCCCATCATTCTTCCAAGATTCTAGATTTTGGGTGGCATATATATATATATATATATGAACTTATATATGTCTTATTATCAAATTCATAAATCCGGTGTTGCTGGTGTCGTTAATGACTTCCCATCTTGTCCTCTACTAATTGCCTGGTGTGCTCGCCAATCAGCTATATTTCCCCATCATCAAAGACTCAAGGGCCTCCATATACTCCATCTCCAGTCTCCCTAGTTCAGTTCCTAGGTGTTCGGTTTGATATGGCTTTTCTACTTCTTGCCCTGGATTTGGGTCTCTAGCTTGTCCTTTTGTGGCCCCAGTGGGTGATACCATAATGCTGCTGTCATTTTTTTGCCCATCCCACTCTCTGTAAATTGCGGCTTACCACTCACTCTGGTCCATCAAGGGTCTAATGAGTGTGAGTGGGTAGGAGTGCTAGATCAGGATCTCTGCTCCCCTGGATCCCAATGATAAACCAGAGTGCACCAGTACCTTACATTTTCCTTTGCACACAAGACCACAGTTATTTTGTGCTAGGTGTGTCTCTTGCAGGAGTAATAAGTCAGGGTTTTGTCTCACCAGGTATTTGGCCACAGTCCCCCCTTCAGTTCAATATTTAGGCCATTTAGGTTCCATGACAACAAGGAGAGTGTCTGCCCCGTTCCCATATCCAATGTTATCCCAGTGGACCATAATACACATCCTCAGGGTGTATCTTGTCACCTGTTGTGTGTCATGTACCTCAGTTGTTCCCACCCTCATTATCCCAATTCCCCCTTCCCATCACCTTATGCTGCAAGTTTTAAACTACTTGCCCCCCAACTGCCTGAGGTGCCTGTCGAGCCTCCATCAAAGCCTTCAAACCTGTGTTGCGAGTCCTATTAGTTCAAAACCAGACTACATTAGTCAAGCCAGCCTACTGAAACAGGATTCTATGGAAGCTGTGAGTGATCTACGGGTCTGGGACCGTCATCTGGCCTCCTCAAAGTGTCCATATTAGTGTCCTTTCTTTTGATGAGCCATTGTTATGTACTCTCATTGTCTGGTGCTTAGGGCTTCCCTCTGCACCTGCTGATTCTTCATTGTTTACTGTCTCCTCTACCTCTCAGTCGGGAATCACGCCCTTGTCATCTTGGGAAGCTCTTTGTTTCTCTCTCTCTTCCTCATCCAGTTGTTCTCTAGCAATCCAGCCAGTATTCTGTTTTGTCAGGGGTCACAAAGAACTGTGTCTGCCCTACATGATCACTCTGGGAACATCATAGTCTCTTTTGTGCAGTTCTGCGTTGACATTGTTGAATGTTCAACTCTCCACATGGAACTCCAGCATGTAGACCAGGAATACCATTATGGTCTGGTTCCCCACTCTCATTAAGGCGTGTAACCGTGCTGCTCGTAGGATGACATCCTGCCTTTGTAATTTAACACTCCTGCTATTATGCTTTGTGGCCGTGTTCCCCAACCTCATAAGAATACCCTGTGTGCCCTTTCTATTGCAAAGTGTTGGGATAGATTGGTGGGGCGCACAACTTCTCTAATAAATCCCACCACTTTTGACTCAACAGTGGCTGCCTCCACCTTTTCTGGGAATCCCACAAAGCCCATAAAATTCCTGCAGGACCTTCCTTCCACATCTTCTGCTCTCCTGTGCAGTCTGTGAGTTTATTCGCCATGGTCGAACTGCCAGTACCACCACTTTTTTACTGCCCGATGGCCTGGCGGTGCTGATGATCCCAATCCGCCATGGGGGCCCCTGCACTCCCCAGGCACTTGACATGGGCAGTGCATGGGCCACCATGGCCAGTCCCGTCGCACTTTTCACTTTGCAGACAGTGAAAAGCGCTACGGGTGCTGGTGCACCCTACGCAACCCCAACATTGCCACCAGCTCAATTATGAGCCGGCGTCAATGTTGTGGGCTGTTTCCCGCTTGCTGACCCAGCGGGAAACTCGTAATGGGGCCTGCAGGAAGGGGGCCGCATTTGCGGTAACCTGACCGCTGGAGCTTGCCGGATGGCCTTTTCCATTCACCAAACTCTTAATGACCCCCTATGTCTTTTATTGCCAGCAGCAGGTCTGCGGGCAATAGGGCATGTTTACGGATCGTTTTGTTTTTGTGATGTCTGCGGGCCTGCTGTATCTTCCCCTTATGCTTCCAGCTGAAAGGCATATTTTCCTGCTTGGCTGTCGATAGCGGCCTGGGCCTCTTGTCTCGCTTCATCACTACATGTTCCAAGTGTGCTAGCCAGTTGGCAGTAGGCTCCCCTGTGTGCCCCAGAGCATGGCCCTCTCACGTTTGCCTACCTTTATCCCTCTAGTAGGGGGGGAGAAGAGGGCGTGAGTCTCAGGCTTAGACTCGCCAGCATCCCCAAAGACCAAGCAGTGACCCAGTCTTTGTTCCTTACTGGCATCCTTCTCAGTGACCCACAGTACCTCCAATGCCCCTCTTCTATGAGGCAGAGTCTGGTGATGTTCTCAGCAGTTTGTTTGTTACAGTCAGCGCGATGTCAAGCACATGTCGCCCTCTTGTGCAAGGATGTATCCCACAGACCCATGTGGCTCACAGGTGGGTGCCCTTCCACTTCACTATCCACTGCTTCCTCAGAGAGCTGTCTTGTGGAGCACTCATGCTGATCAGGGGCTGCCCGGTGCCCTCTTTACCCCTGCTCCACAGCCCACACCTTTGGGAACTTCAGCACCTCTCCTCTATGAGGCGGAACCTGCCGATGACCCCTGGGCACTGCTGCACCATTGAGCCTACTCACCACAGTCAGTGTGGTTTTGCGTACAGGTTTGCAGGGTCATGGCTCAGAGTCCCAGGTGGCTCGCATTTAGGCATCCCTCTGCTCCACCTTCTGTTGTTTTCCAGGGGACTTGTCTTATGATTTCTGACAGTAGTTATGTTGCCACCCTGCGCTTAGTATTCATGTGAAAGTTATGAAGTGTCTCCATGAGAGGGCCCCAGATTCAAGCAAAAAGCCAAAAGGGAAAAAATTGCTGACCCAACCCTCTTGAGAGTTTGTGAGTCCTAGGTGCTGATCTCTACACATTACACTCAAGTCACCTCAGGTTTAAGGAGAACCTCTCAGATGTTTGGTCTTTCTCCTCTAAAACCATGGATCCTCTTCACCGCGAGGAGCTGTAGTAATTGACAGCTCCTGCTGCTGCCATTTTCATTGTGTAAACTCTCTCCCAATGCAACAGTCCCTTCCAACGGTTGCATCTACCACACCCACGAACCCGATGCATCTCAAACGTAGACAAACACATGTTAAATGCTTGCCTGTTCCCCTCCGGTCCTTACCTGCCCTGCAATACAGCAGTGGCATGTGAGAAACTAAGTACTCACCACTATCTTCATATCTTCAGAAAAAGCAAACCTAGCATGTTAAACACATGGCAGTTTTTTATGCATGTCGCATACCCCACTAATGACCTTTAAAAGGGGGCGATCCTAGTAGTATTATTATCTCCCATGCACTGTCAAGCTCATTCAACAATATATTGTATTCTATCCTAGCTGTATTTTATATAGCACTTCCTCATAAAAAGGAGAGCAAGCACTTTGTAGACGGTAGCCAGTAGTCCACGGGAAGTGACTGGCTAGGTGGTTGGTTCTCAATCTGGCTCCTTTGAGAGGAGCTTTGGCATTGTGCAAGAGGACCAGAGTTCTCCCCTTATTGTCTCTGCGCCTTGGTGTGTAGTGGAATGAAAAAGAATAGTAAGCTTAAACTTTTGAGGCAATGCTCTTATTGGTTGAAATACTGTGGGTCTGAACTGCAGCATGTTTGGGAGTGATTAGAGCTGTGGAAGATGGTTAGCAACTGTTTTTACAATACCCCTGCACAAGTGTAGCTGCACTTACATGCGTCGTCAAGTGAAAATGAGTAAGATATTTTTGAGTAGTCAGGCAGGCCAACCATCCTTGAGGGAGATTTAGCTCTATCTCTAATGTCGATATGATCCAGAGTTCTGTGGTGTACATTCCTTTCTGATGAAGCTGAAAATGTCAGTGTTTTGGTTTGTGGGACCCTTCATCTGTTGTGGAATCCTGGTGGAGCATTTGCACCCACGTGCCAATCATCTGATTATAATCATAGCATATTGTTATGTTAATTTCTGGTGACCTTCCCTGCCCGTTCTCCTTTTTAGCACTGTAGAGATGCTAAAGGTCTTTCGCCTCAGGAATGGTAATTGGTCTTCAAATCTGATATCACTGCAGAAGGATGCCAAGAAGCAGCTAAACTAATGTTGACACTCCCTTGACACAACTCAGACAGTGATGGGAGGAAGATCTGGCAAGACCATTACATGACTGAATGAGCCAAAGCCCTGGAAGTTTCTAAGACAGTCTCTTGGAACACCCAATTCAAGAATATTCAGTATATGATCCTATATAGGCCATACCTCACCCCCTCCCACCTTAATTGCATGTTCCCCACAGCGAACCGTACCTGTCCCAGGTACCCTGCTCCACTAGCCTATCTTCAGCACATGCTCTAGTCCTCTCCCAGACTATCCCACTTCTGGGACAGGTTCCACACTTCCATACCTATGGTCAAAAACGTATCAAATTGAATTCCTCAGAAGACACAGCCCTAGTCATATTCCACAGATGGATAGAACACAAGGTTCGAGCCCGCTTTGCTAACCTGACCCTCCTGTTGGCTAAATGACTCCTAACCTCACAATGGAAGGACCCGCATCCCCCGACCCTAACCCAATGGCGAACAGCAAAGCTCTGCATTGCATTGGGAGGAGGCCAGATGAATACGACGATGCCCCATTACCACAGCGTGAGATGTGATGTGATGTGATGCAGCATAAGACTCTTACGAAGGAATACTCCCCAACTGCCACACCAGGAATGTAAAGTAGTGGGGAGTCCTGTGGCCACCAGTTGTTGCCCCCCATCTCAACATGTGGAAGTGTACCTCTGGAATGCTGTCCTGGGAACCACTTTGCTCTCACCTCGAGATACCTTAAATCTTCCCATCCATCTGCACAGGGGCTCTCTCATGGCGTACCCACGTGTGTCCAACCCAACACCGACACAATGCCGCCTTTCTCTCAACTTTCCCTCCCACTCCATTTCCTCCCTCCACATCAAATTCCACCCACCCCAAAGTCCGTCCACACTCGTTTATTAACAACATTCCCCATCGATGTGGCCACTCGTGTGTTGTCTAAGTTCCTTCGTCCCCCTCTCCTAAGTTTTCCCCTTTTAGACTGTTCTTTACAATATTGGATATAGGGAACCCCGCTCAGCTGATGTGGGACCCTAGCTGATCCACCCCACCTGCAAAAGGTGATTTATCAACACTTACACGCAACTTAGAGCTCCAAGTAATGGAAAGACACAGCTCAACGTTTTCTAATATAGGATCAGTTCATCCCCTTACTACACTCTCCAGGTTGACACACTAGTGGGCACTCTGGACTGATAGTACTGTTATACTCTGTATATGCCTCAATTGAGAATATTTGGGAAGGTTTCAGATTGAATTCCTGTATGTCGTGGCAGTCTGGTGTCCAATGCATGTAACCTGCGCTGTTTGATTCTGTTTTTTTCTGCATTAATAATTGAAGTTTGTATGCACTAAAGTGAAGAAAATCCAATAAAAATGGTTTGGGAAAAAAATAAGCAACTCAACTTGTGGCTGGAGAATTTTGAGGTTTAGAATAGCAAGGCAAATTTGTTGCATTGCCAGTTTACATGAGTCTGGTGGGAATTTTCATTACTCTAGGGTGGGGCAGAGAAGGATCAAGGTTTAGACAGGTTGGAAGTGGTCAGCGAGAAGTACACACATGTAAATCACAAAGTCTACAGGGCAGATGTACTAATATTTGGCACAACTCAGCAAGACAACTTGCGGAGCTGTGTTGCTTCAAATGGAGATAGCAGAAAGGCACCATATCATCTAAGATATGGTGTATTCCTGCTCTCCCTTTGTGCTGGTGCACTTATGGTTGCTAATCGCCAGTGCATGGTGCGAGGGTCCCTGCGTTACAGCCAGGATTGCCTTTGTGCAGGAAGGGACACCGTCTTGCACAAAAACAGTTCTCTGAGTTCTTTTTCATCTTTCTATGTGTGCTGTAGAATGCAGCTCACGTAGAAAGAGGAAGAATAACAAGGAGAATAAAGCATATATCTCCTCAATACGCTTCCCCTGGGAAGGCATACCATTTTGATACATTCCCTAGTCTACAAGTGTCAGTAAATCTGGGAATGCCCCAAAAACCTCTCTCCACCCATGGAACACCTTCCCAGGGCAGAGTAACGCAAGGCAACGACTTGTGCTGCATTGTGTTAGTCTTGATTTGAAATGCAATGCAGGGTCATGCAAAGTGGCTCTGCGTGTCATTGAAAATCTCATCTAAGGGCTTGCATTGGCCTTGTATCACCTTGCATGATGCTAGGGCAACACAAGCCCTTTATAAATCTGGGCCTTCATGTCAGACCAACTCCTTAAGAGAAGTCTGACTAGTAGGGCCCTGGCCTCCTCCTAAGAATGGGTAATGTGTCTGCGGTGTGGTACATTACCAGGTTCATTGATCAAAAACACTGTCAAAGATGATTAAGAACCTGTAGATTTCTGCCTGGACTATTCTATCAGAAAATACTCAAGTCATCTACAACACCAATGGCATGATCAGTATAATGTGATGAGGTAAGCTTCCGTAAGAGAATGAGCTTGGGCTATGTATTTGCTTGTCCTATGCGAAGGCAGGACCGGCTTTAGCACTGGTGGCACCTTTTGCGACACTCTTTGGCACCCCTGCTCCTCCCCATGACCTCCTCCTTGGATTCCCTCACTACCACCTAGCAAAAGTGTCCCTCATCTCTCAATAGCCTCTTTCTCACAAACATTTCATTTGTTTTAAAGCGCTGGTAAAGGCTTGTTTACTAATCCACTCATCTAGCCACAAAAAACAGATCTGCTCTTTGCAGCAGGCAGCAGGCATACCAACCCTCTGAGCAATTTTACAGCAAGTCAAAACTGCCATTAGACAAAACTCCAGTATTTCGCGCAAGCAAATTAATCATAAGAGTTAGCTTGCCATTTTTATTGCTGCCTGAAGCTGGGCACACGAAACTCTGTAGCAGGTGGGTTTCTAGTGTAAGTTATTGCTAAACACAGCTACCCCACTCCCTTCGAGGTCCTTGCCCTCCCTCCAGGTCAGCGCCCAGTGCGGCTGCACCAGGCGCACCCCCCTAAAGCTGGCTACTGTGTGAAGGAGGCGTTGCAAAATTATCTCAGCCTGACACAAAACCCACATTTCGGCCCTGACTGCTTCCATTCCAAAATCACCATATTCTGATTTCAAAGCAGAACTAGCACCCATAATTACATCAAAGGCCAAAGTGGCCATCTTAAAAGTCGTTAGTGTTTACTTGCATGTTGCCGGAAATTACGCGGGGGAATGCTGTAATGCGTTTGTCACGTCTTTCATGCCCCCAGTGCCCTCTTCTTAAAAGATCATTTCAACCACTGCTTGAAGTGGAAATATCAAGTGCAGTACTCGCTCTTTAGAGTACCTGTTAGTTGCTGAGAAGGGCCGGTACTGTGCCATTAGATTTATTGCCGCGAAAAAACGTATTCGTGGTGGGCACATGCATTTCTCAGGTGCCCTGTTCATTTGTCCTTTTCCTACGCATTCAAAATGGCCCTAGTGTCTAGAAACAAAAGTGTTAAAAATTCAGGATAGAGCTCAGTCATTTTTTTAACGTTGAATGTATTTCTGGAAAGCAATGTACTGTCAGCACGGCAGTGTGCGTCATTAGGCGATTATATCTCTGTTCTCACATTTTTTTCAACTCATTAACTGCGGAAGTGGCTTGATGTTCGGCAGCATTTTCCTCATCTCATACTGATAGTCCATTCTCCGCACTAGCCTCCGAAATATACACCCGCGACATCAGTAGGAAGCCGAAATTAGATTTCTCCTTGTGCCAATGACGGCCTTTGTGACTGTGTAGGAAAAAGACAAATGAAGGGCACACAAGAAATACATGTGTCTAACACGAATATCTTTTTTCATTTGTGTCTGTAGTTTTGCTCTAGTGAGAGTAGGTCCCTGTAGCTAGCCTTAAAAAGCCACTATCACGCCTGTATCTGCCAGCCAGTAAATGCTCTGAGCACTCCATTGTCTCCAATGGAGCTCGCAACATCTCAATGTTCTTATATAGCATTAGAACCCGTCGTAGCGGGCTCTACTGGCCATTAAAGGCCCGCCCCCGCGTTAAAAGTCCGAGCCGAAGGTGAGGGCCTTTAATACAGGAGAGGGCATTTAATGGCTGGTAGAGCCCGCTATGGCGGGTTCTAAGGCTATTAGAGCATTCTGCCACTAGAGGGCAGAATGTTCTCTTTAATAAAACAAATTCCTCATGTCTCCCGAGGGGATTCAAATACCCTCAGGCTCAGTGAGGCTTTGTTCACAGCACTTGCTGTGAATAAAGAAAACATTGGAATGTTGACGTTTGGGGTTTTTACCAGCCAGTAAAAGCCCGGAGCACTCCAATAGAGCCCCCAACATTCCAAGGTTCTGATATGACATAGAAACACTTCACACACAGGTAAAAATAAAGAGAATACACCAGCGGCGGTTCCGCCTTTAGGGCGGAGGAGCGTCTTCCCCCCTGCTGTGAGCACAGAAGTAAACAAACACTTCAGTACAATGGTCTCATTACATTACCATTTTATTACGATGTGCTTCGGTGCCTGCCACAGTGGCAAGTGTGAAGGTGGGATGACCTGCCTGCTGATTGATTGGCAGCAGCAATGACATCTAAATTGTGGAGTGCGCATGTCGAATTGGCCAGCTGTCTTGGGACAGCCAGCCCGACATGCGCAGTTCTGCCTGCACCAGTCCAGCATCTGTGTTAACAGCCGAGGATTGCAGACACAGGCTCCCAGTCACAAAAGGAGCGCTGGGTTAGCCTGCTCCATCCAATCCTGATGCTTTTCTCATGCTGAAAACAGCATGAGACAAGCTACAGGATTGGTTAGGTTTGTGTCATTGGCGTGACCCAGCAGGCAGCATCGTTGGAGTTAGAGCAGCACGCAGGCTTTTGGGGAGAAAGACAGAATGCCAATCTGGTTTGCTCAAGCTAAGGCCAGCTTTACAATAGGGCAGATGAACCATGTTTATTGTTTGAACTGGGGGTCCCTGTTGGCTATGCCACGCCACTGGAAACCTTGGTGCAGCTATTGATACTGTCAGTTATCATCTCACGGCACAATCAATACTCCTTTGGTGAAGTTAATGTCCTGTTGGTTAATGCCCCGCATATTTACAGTTCGAGGTATTCTTACGATCGACCCCTTTATTTGAAATATGAACTCTTACTTCACGTAGCCTACTAGCCGTGCCAAACAGAGGAAATAAATAAGCACTGCGTCGTCCTCTGTAAATCCCTGACGATCCGTGGGCAGCTGTGAGCGCTTTATGTAATCACTGTACCCAGTGCTTAATTTGTGCTTGTTGTTTCCGGTGCTGAGCACGGCACTTATTTTTGCGGGCCGGGGCTTATTCTTCTGCCACAAGCATTCGCTGCGAGCTCTTGCAGCAAAAGACACATATGGTAAAGACGGAGGAAGAGAAAAGTTTAAAAACGTCACAAAGTTAGAAAGCAGAAAGCTGCAGGAGTGAGTTGGAGGGGCAGGGTGTGTCAGTAAATAGATGAAACAGGCCCAAGATGTCTTCAGGGTTACTGTGCCTCGGTATTCCGTGTTCGCACATTTATTTGTAGCAACCGCGTGTTTCAGAGGAGAGCTTTGAGCACCGGCACCTTTTTATTTACAAATGAAGCACTGACTGTACCAGAGACCACAGCGGCTCCTCGAGTGATGTCATTGTCAGGATTTCACCAAAAGGTAGTTTAAAAGCTTCCTCAGGCTGACAGACAGGTTCATCTACTGTGGATGAGAGGTGGTAACGAGTTGCTCTGTTACAAGCGCACCACTCGGCACACGGGCTGACAGTTCTTTAGTACCTCTGTGAGGCACAGCACTGTCTGCACACTCAGTGCACTAGCAAACAAGTTGTGTCTCTCATCTAGAGAGCAGTCATTGCACACGCAAAACTCATGTACTGATTGTCGGCTTCTACATCTTTGAGAAAGCAGTGCTGTGGACTAGGCTCACCGGTTTACAGCTCCTAAACCTCTTAGTGAAACAGCACTTGCTGCACATGAAGTTTCACCGCAGCTCATCCAGACAGCACTGTCTGCACAGTGCACGCCAAACTCACAGTCTGCCAGTTGCGTTATACTAAAACCCATATTTATACTTTTTTAGCGCCGTATTTGCGTCGTTTTTTGACGGCAAATCTGCGCAAATTTACAAAATACAATATTTTGTAAGTTTGCGCTGCTTTTGCGCAAAAAGAAAATGACGCAAATGCAGCACTAAAAAAGTATAAATATGGGTATAAGTTTCAGTGAAGCATGACTGTGTCAGCACACACAGACCACAGTGACAGACAGCACTGTCTGCAGACGCAGCATTCATCATGGCTGACAGCACTCATGTCCTGCTGTAAAACTGCACTTTTAGCATACCCAACTCACAGACTGACAGTTCCGGTGTCCACTGCTTTTTACAGTTTCCACCTTACAGGCAGTGGACATAATCGAAAATTGTGATTTGTGACGCAGCATGCATTGTGTCAGATTTGTTTTGTGAATTGTGATGCACATTAGAGTTACGCAACCTTTGGTTAACTAAGATTAAAATAAAAGATCAACAGTTTTTTTTTTTTAAGCAAATGATTATTTTATATAGGTATAGGCACGTCTTTGCCCTTCTTAGAAAGATAATTCATTTGACTTCAGTGTTCCTGCCTTGTTAGCTGAATACGTTCTCTACTTGTGGTGTGACTTTGCCAAGTGATCACTTGATGTCAAATAACCCTTGCTGCGGAGTAGTCTTGCTGTAAATTGATTTGATATTTTATTAATTTAAGAAGTTGAGAGGTGCTTTGTTATGAATCGGCTAAAGGCATTTCTTGGGTTTTAGATTATATCTGAGATCATAACAAACGTCTACAGTAATTAAAAAGCCTGTGGTTGTTTTGCCCTTAACCTAGTGCATTAACTATGAAGTGCATTAAACAATTAAGACTATATATCGCTAAATAAGATGCTATTTTTTGAGTTGATGTAATGACACAAAGTGCGTTAATTTGCTTGAGCACAGAAAACAGAACGTGTACATTTTATATTTTTGCACACAGCAAATGGAAATGGGAATTACATGTGAATCATACAAAAACTAATTACCCCCGCACTTCTTTCATGCTGAAAACAGCATGAGAGGAGCTGCAGGATTGGTTAGGTTCATGTCGTTGGTGTGAACCTGTCTCACAGCAGCCTCTGATAGTATCCCTTCAGAACACACGGGTTTTGGGCTGATTTATGTGCAACTGATGCTGTAAAATGCAATGATTGCCTCAGATTTATCTCTAGAATGGAGAGCCCCAGAATACCTTTCAGTGACATGGGGCTTATTCACTTCACTTATTAACGTGGGGAGAAGATGTGGCGTTACTGGCAAAGCTGACAACTATGGAGCTGGAGAACCAGATTCGAGTCTCAGCATCGAATAAACATCCTGTGATTCTGGGCACATCACTTAATGTCCCTGTGCCTACCAAAATGAATGTGTCTTTATGCAAGGTAACTAGTGCTCATGTAAAGTGCTACAATACCTTTGGGTCGTGTTCACGCTATATAAAGCTGAAAAAAAAAACCTTGGATCAAAGGCATTGTTTTTCGCCCCACAACTTTCTAAGTCCACCAGCCACCACTGCAATACACTTATAACCACACCCCCTTGTAGGCAAGCACTTCACTCAAGTCAAAAAGGAAGATCATCCTGGAGTTATTCTGAAGTCATCCAATGACTTCAGCTGAGATATTCCTGTAATTAGCCAGGGAAACCAACCCAAGCCACCCTGAAGTGTGTGTATAGGGTGAAATATTTTAACGTTATGATTAGTTCCTGATTATTTAAGCGGAAATTTTTTTATTATCATTTACTACTGCAGGATGATTGATTGCATGATGATTTTAGGACTAGGGTGGATTACTGCAGGGTGGGTTCCTGATGACTTCAGCAGAAAACATGTGATGATCTTGTTCTGCTGCAGGGTGAGCCCATGATGATTTTAGGATTAGGCTATATTACTCCAGAATGATCCCATGAGTATTTCAGGATGGGGATGTATTATTACAGAATAATCTTGTGATGACTTCAGAATGAGGTTTTATTACACAAGGGGATTTCCAAGATCATTTCAGAATGGGGCTTTGCTAGTCAATTATCACTTAATGATAGAGATGTGTTACCCCAATATGGCATCTGGCTGTATTACTGCATGATGTCAAGATGGGGATGTATTACTCTGACAGTGTTTACCAAACTGAATCACAAGCTGAATTTTGGTGAGTTACGAAAGTCAGAATAATAAATAAAGGTGCCTTTAAATTCTAAGTTTAATTTGTCACATTTGCTGGTGAATCAAAGACAGATGTCAATTTCAGGCTGCTTTATTATTTTAATATGGGGATTGGTGTTTATGCATCTTTCTCTGAAAGCAAAGTGAGAGGAGATTTAAAGTGGATTACGTTGCAATGTAGGATGCACTTTTTTTTGCATTACACAACCAAATGCAAATACCTGTAAATGAACAATGTGCATCCAGTAGTCAGGAAAGCAAAAGTGAAGCACCTTTTTGTATTTTAAGGTGTACTGGAAACAGAGATTTTAATAGGATCAAAACAAATTAAGGCACTTGGTAATGCACCAATTATAAATATTCACAGAAACTGGATTGTCACATGTTATGATGTGTGTGTTCTATAGTTTTATCAGTAAAACCGTATGTTTGTGCTCATTTCAAATGACAATGTGCTGTCTGTAAATGCCAATGCAATACCACACAATGCTTTAGTTACATTAAAAAATAGCCCCACCTCATATCCATTAAAAGTAGGTGGAATACAAACATTTGTTGTTCTAAAAAGTAGGTTGTGGCTCTAAAATGTTTGGGAACCACTGCTCCAAGATGATATTGAGTGATGTATGTGAATTAAATGAAAAGCGTAAACACTCCACTGTGAAACCACATTAGAAGAAATAAAATCCGGAGAAACCAATTTAAGGAAAGACAATTTTAAGAAAATACAAGTAAATACAAAAAATAAATCAAACATTTTATGGAATGATAGATAATTTTAAGGAAAAATCCAAAATGATCTAAAATGTGTGTGGAATTTAGGACTAGTGACAGGTTTTAGGATTCGTAATGTTGAAGGGCCCTAAGGGTTTTTTGTACTTAGGCATTGTTGGAGCTCAGGCATAAAAAGGGGATCTAGGGTTCAGGAATGAGTGGAGTCAAGGGGTGCTGAGAGTTTTTTAAAGTTCAGTGATGAGTAGAGGTTATGGTTGGGGGATGACATAGAAAGGGGATTTACAGTTCAGGGACATAGAGTATAGGGGTGTTAAGAGTTTTTAGGGGTCATGGGTAGGTGGAATCTGGAGGTGGTGAAAGTTTTAAGGGATCACAGATGGGTGGGATTTAGACATCAAAGGTTTTTTTTAGGTTTTAGGTATGGGTGGAGTTTATGGGCAGTGAGGGGTTTTAGGGTTCAGTGATGGGTGGAATGTTGAGGTAGAATGGCTTTTAGGGTTCATGGATAGTTGTAGTTTAGGAGTTAGGGATGGGTGTAGTTTAGGTGTAATAAGGGTTTTTTCAGAAGACAGGAGTGGGTGGTGTTAGGGGTCAGGAATGGATGGGGGTGATGGGTCACCGAAGGAAAAGCATCCAAAGCAATTGTTTGACAGTGTAAAAGATATAAATCTGAAATAATACCCCCTGAAGTAAGGCACTGAAAGAAACATCTCTGATGAAACTGTTTCTAAAGTTAAGACCTGCAACCGTTGCATTTATCTTATGAACTAAGCACGTTAAAGCCAATTTGAACAAAAAGATATTCTATCAAACTGTAAATGCCATTCATTCTGATAACTTCCACTAAATAGTTGAATTGAAATGTTTTTTCAGTAATGGTATTTCATGAAATTGATTTTCTATGAAACTACATACAACCAAATGCATAAACCTTGTTTGACAGTCTGTGAAAGTTCCTTTTTAGGTCTTTTAAATCCCAAAACCATTTCTTGCTTTATTTGTTTTAGGATGTCCAGCTTGAGTTTGTCCGTTCCTTGCCCAATCCTTATTTACGGTATACTTCTGAGTGCTCCCTTCAAATCTTGTTTTCTTGTCACAGTTGCTGTGCATTCAAAGACAGATGTCAAATGTCAGGCTTTGTCTTCCAAGGGAGCTTGGTGTTTACTTTTCTTTCTCTGATTTCAAAGTGAGAGGATTTATGTGACAATCATTCTAGCTGCTGAGGTTAATTCTGGTGTGGTGAAAACAGACATTTTAATACCAACAAATCAAATCAATACACTAGGTGATGACAGTTCCACACAATAGAGTTTGTGTGTTCTATACTTTTATCAGTAAAGCTGTAAGTCTGTGCAAATGTAATGGTCATTTCAACAGAATATGTATTGTCTATGATGGCAGTGCATAACCACACCATGCATACTCCACTTTACCCCACTCCACGCCATTGCACTCTACTCTGCATCACTCACACTACGCCACTCCACACTTTGTCACTTCACTCTACTCTGCAACCTTCCACTCCTCGCCACTTCAGTCTATGCCTCTCTACTCTGCATCACTTTACACCAATGCACTCAACCCCACTCTACTATGCACTACTGCACTCTTCACCATTCCACTCTGCAACTATGCACCCTATGCTAATGCACTCTATGCCAATGTACTCTATGCCATAAACTGTGCACCACTCTAATCTACCCTGCACCACTCCACTCTATTGTGCTTCATTCCAATTTATGCCACTTTACTCTACTCTGAAACAATCTACTCTGCGCTGCTTCACTCTACATCAGTGCAATCTATGCTGCACCACTCCAGTCTGTGCCACTCTACTCTGCCCCTCTTCACCCTGTACCACTCTACTTTATTCTGTACCACTCCACCCTATGCCATACAACTCTACTCCATACCACTCTATTCTGTACCACTGTACTCTATGCCACTGCACTTTACTCTAACCACTGTACTCTATGCCAATGCACTCTACGATACTACACTCTGTACCACTCTTCTCTTCATCACTCCAGTCTATGCCACTGCACTATATCCTTCACCACTCTGCGCCGCTCCTCTCTATGCCACTACACTCTATGCCCGTCTTCTCTAAGACACTCTAATCTACTCTGCACCACTGCACTCTATGAAACTCTACTCCATGCCTCTACACTCTATGCCACTTCACTCTATTCTGAAACCATCCAGTCTATGCCACTGTATTCCATTCTATGTTACTGCACTCTACACCACTATACACTACTCTGCAGCACTGCACT
The DNA here is from genome assembly GCF_031143425.1 of Pleurodeles waltl. NCBI lineage: Eukaryota > Metazoa > Chordata > Amphibia > Caudata > Salamandridae > Pleurodeles > Pleurodeles waltl. Next base: position 1,710,847,727 of record NC_090440.1, read on the forward strand.
CTACACTACTGTACACTACGCTGCTCCACTGCACTCTATGCCACTGCACTCTACTCTGCACCACTGTACATTATGCCACTGCACTCTACGTCACTTTACTATGCACAACTTTACTCTACACCACTGCGCTCTAAGCCACTCTACACAACTGCACTCTACAACACTCTGCTCTGCAGCACTGCACTCTACAGCACTCCACTGTGCAGCACTGCACTCTATGCCACTGAACTATTCACCACTCTTCTCTGCGCTACTCTACTTTGCCCCACAGCACTCAATACCACTGAGCCACTCTACTCTACTGTGCACCACTGCACCTCTGCATGCTGATTCACTCTATGCCTTTGTACATTACTGTGCACCACCCTACTTTATGTCAATGCACTCTACTTTACTATACAGCACTGTACTCTTCGCTACTGCACTCTACACCAGTCAAGTCTAGGCCACTCCACTCTACTGTGCATCAACCCAATTTATGCCTTTGCACTATGTCACTACTCCATGCTACCCCTCTCTACTCTGGAGCACTCCACTCTGCTCTGCAGCACTCAATTCTACTCTGAAACAATCTCTCTACACCGCTGCACTCTGTACCACTCTATGTGCACCACTCTCTTCTATGCCACTGCGCTCTACGGCAGTCAACTCTAAACCACTGCAGTCTACCCAATGGACTCCGCACCACTTTACTCAAAACCAATGCACTCTTCACCAACTACAGTGCACCACTGCACTCTGCATTACTGCACTTTATGTCACTGTATTCTATGCCACTGTACACCATTGCGCTCTGCGTTACTGCACTATAAACCACTCTATTCTACTCTGCACCACTCTACTGTATGCCACTGCTCTCTACCGCGCTCTACTCTGCAGCACTCTCACCACTGCACAGTACACCACTCTACACTATTGTGCTGTACGTCACTGCACTCTAAACCATCATTGCACTATTGTATTGAACATTAATTACAATGTGCAGACACTTTCTCAACTGGAGGAGCAGGGAAGAATAGTGGTGAAGTAGGAAGGTGGCAGACGGAGGTGTAAACAATGAAAGAAGGGTGTGAGAAGGAAAAACAGATAAACAGGAGAATGAGGAACAAGAAGCGATGGATATGGGAACCAGACAGATAAGGAATGACAAGAGTGAACAGAAATAGGCAAAGCAGAGACTGGAGTGCAGAAAAGGAAAAGGGCACAAATGAAAAGTGGAAAAAAGGGGAAGGGAAGAAAAGTGGACCTAGAAAGGTTAGAGTAAAAGGGGAGAGAAAAGAAAGTGGAAGGGAAAGACTGGAAAGTTAAAAGCAATTACTGAGGGGAGGACGGAGAGAAAGAAGAGAAATGGGCAGTGCATGAAAGGAGAATGGAAAGGAGGGAAGGAAGATAGGGAGGAATTAAAGCATATGGCGAGGGAGCACGAGAAAGAGTGTGTACCTCTGCTCATAATGTATACAGTAATAAAAGATGTAAAGTTGAGGGATGACAGCTGCATCATTTCTGAGCCTGCCTCATCTATTGTATAGCTCTGCTGTCCCGCCCACACACACTAGTAATTCATTCATTATGCTAGGAAGTTTCTGCCATCAAACAATGTTTTCGTAGCATCACAATAGTCATTCCAGATAAGAGATAACAAAGTGTTAATCATACCATCAGGATTAAGTTTTGGTGGAAAATCATATTCTGACACCTCAAACAAATAGCCACATAATATGATCAGTCTTTGAGACACAAAATCCCACTGCCACCTCTCTCGAAATGAAGTGCCACATTCAACGGCTTTTAGATAGACCCCCACAAAAACACTTTCAAATTAATAAAGTATGAAATTCAACTGAGCCTACCCCACTGGTGTTGAGAGGCAATCTCATACACACCTCTCAATAGAGAAGGCAGCCAGGCATTGTTTAGTCAACACTACTACATAATTGACCCTTAGTTGCCTCATACTTCCAGTGGCCCTGGAGATTGTCAAGGTGAGATCACCATGGAGGGTAGAAATCAAACGAGAAGGCATCACAAGATGATGGCACAGGATGTGGGATTCCAACACACCTGTTGGCACATTTATGAACTTCAAAGTACATATTCTCTAGGCACTGATGACAAGCCCTGTGTATGTATGTGACTTATATAGCACAAACCAAGCAAAAAACACCAGAGCACTGTGCAAGATGGGGTAAGGTGGGTTATAGTAGGTACAGTAGAGGAGACCAGGACATGAGTTTCAAAGACAAAGATTATTCTTCATGACTTCTTGTTCGTGGAACTCATTATTTAAACCCTGGAAGCATGAGAGGTTTAGTTTACATAAAGACCTAGGGTGGCTGCATTTTCCTACAAAGCTATCATGTCAGATTGCTAAAAGCACATCAAACATAAAACTTACACACAAGTTTTAACTCTTGCAAAATCAAAACACAGCTATGAATATAGTAGGGTGAGGGGTTCTTTCGCCACCACAACACTCACCAGAAAGTGCATCATCTGGACAAATCTCACCACTCAAATTAAACACATTCAAAATCTCACAGCAGCAGAGTAATCAAACTGTAGGCGCATACAAGACCAATCATTCACAACACTTAGCACATCAGAACACTTCTAACTTCAAGCCTTTACAGCTTCACAGTACTGAATATCAACTCACTGCATCACAAGGATCACAATCCATGGAAACCTACATAATCAGGACACTCACAGCAATACAGCACTCAAAAGGTGGAGCCTTATATCAAAACTCCTGAGGTAAAACCTGTCCATCCTTAATCTCTTGTGCTCTTGATTCAGCGCCTTTCACATGCTCCAAATCCAAACACTGAAGTGCCAATACCAGCAAAATGTACACTAGTATAAAGTGTGTGCAATATACAAGAAAATATACTTCAAAATCATTACATGCACTCTGATGGATATACACACACAGTACTAACAAGACACTCGAAACGTATTTCTTTGCAAGTTTGCACCAAGACGCACAACTGTGTAACAAAAGCCTATGCACAAATGTGTGCAACATTTATTTGTAAACATACATCCTAGCGCACACAAACATGATTTAAATACCGTAGGAGCTGCTCAGGTTCACACAAGCAAGCACACACTTTTACACCTCTGTATTGTGTAGACAATTCTCAGTCTTTACTACTGCTCATTTTAAATTGCACTGAACTAGCATGCACATAAAACCATTGTTCACCAAGTCTGAATAAACTTATGTTCTTTGGTCTGGTCAGAACCCCTTACATAAATTCAAATTCATATATAGGCATATGTCCACACATGTATAGCATATGCACTTGTACCGACTTTTGTATTCAGCATGCTCTACCACAGTGTGGACTCATAGCGCTGCAGATAATAAACAGGCACATTCAGTGAGTGGACTACCCAGCTCCCAACCTGTGGCTTACAGGTTGTGTTCGGACACCAGCTGCACGCCATGGCCACTTCTGTAAAGTTAAAACCCTTTATTAACTGAAGCCCAGGTGGGTTTTCCACACTTCCACTTCACTGTGGTTGCTGTGTTGCGAGGATACTCACACACATCCTAGTGCTTACTAAGAATGGAATCAACAGTGTTCAGTAAAAGGACGCATTTGTGAGGAAGACACAGCCCGCTCAGAACTTATTTTTGCTTTTATTTGCTTTTTATCTTTTTCACCTGCAGGTAAACTGTCCAAGGCATCACCAGAATGAGTTTCCCTCTTTTCAACCCACTGACTAAAACAGATCCTTCTCTTCCCTTTTATAAACACTCGAGTTCCCTGTCCAGTCAGAAAGGAAATGTTTATTTTACCTGCCCAAGACATCACACATCCACTGGAGCACCTAGAAAATCACTGCCCTTTGCTTCAAGCCACTTAATCACTAAAAATAAAATAAATGTTAATAAAGTGAAATGTGCAAGGGATTTTACCGCTCGAAAATTTCAGTTATACTTTATACCAATTAATATTAATTGTCATTTGAGAAATTAGACATGTAACACATGACTGATTACATTTTACAATTTTTACAAAAATACAGTTTGTGCCAATAAGCTTCCCATTTAATTTTGTACCTTGTTTGTTTGTGTCCCATGGAGTAATTAAAAAACGTCGACTTTAATAGGACAGCAGAAGGCAATATGTCTATATTTAAAAAAAAGCAATTATTGCCTAGTAGTCCTGCTGGCAGAGAAGAGATTCCGATCTCATCTGATCTCCGGGTGCTTATCTTATAGAATGTTTTACCAACCATGCATTCAAACTCTGTCTGCTTCCGGAAAATGAAAAGCACAATTAACGCCATAGCCACACTTTTAAATCCCACAACAGCCCTCCACCATCTCACTTTGAGGAAGAAGGAAGCATTACTGACCACTGACACCAGGCTTATGTGAAAAAGGCTATTTAATTGAAACAGGTGAACATCACAATAACAATCCTGGGCCTTTGCCTTACAAAACTGCCAGCTTCACTATACAAACAGTTCACCTATGTTGCTTGCCCTCCCACTTCCCTAATTTGCAACAAATATAACTCCATACGAGAAAAGATAGATGAACCTCATTGCCCCTGAAGAATACTGAATCCTCGAAGTGCAGATCTGAGTGCTCTAAACCACAAATACCTCTGCCCTTGCAGAAGGCGTGCATTTCTTTATTAAGTGTGCACCTTACTCTCTCATTTGCTGCTGGCTGAATACCCCATGCCTATTCCTCTGCGGAACAAAAGCTGTGCATACTATGCAGCATCCAGCACACTGCTGCTGAATCTCCCTCAGATCCTTGATCATCGCTTTCACTATAACTAAATCTTTTTCACTCACCATATCATTCTCACTTAGGTGGAAAATCAGTATCTCCGGGCACTGTCCCCACACCATAAGACTGTTCAGACAAGGTAACAGCTCCAGCCAGCTCATTGCCCCTTTTCCATGCCAACACATGCGATATATATCAGGGTTGAGGCCCAGAATGGCCCCATGGCTGCTCTGTCGCACCTGCTTCTCTGCCCAGTTAATAAATGAGTGTCCCACCAGCCAAATCGACAAACCTGTGGCCTCCGGACCGAGTACTGAACCTACAAAATACAAACACAGCAGCTGGCCAATGCGCACTGTCAGCAATCCTCCTCCCCCTCTTAAAAAAAAAACACATCTGCCCACACTCATGTTGCGATCCTCACTCCAACCACTCCTTCCTGCTTCTGTAGCCATGCCTATTCTGAAAGTGTGTACCAAAAACTGAAGCATCCAACCCCAGGCTACCCACTGCTTTGTGCAAAATGGCTAATAGTTGAAAAGCCGTAGCTGGCTGGCTTCTTGTCACCATGTACAAACACCAACCCATCCCTGATACACCCCAAGTTCATAATGACAAACCCAATTATGCCGGGCAGATCCCTTTTAAGGGTACGGTCTCAGCCAAACAGCTTTTGCTTGGCCCCTCTAATCAGTCTTAGACCTTTTGAGCCATATCTGAATTCCTCCTGCATTAATATGAGTTTACTCTCACAGCATACCTATAGCCCCCATACCACCTAGTAGTTCTGAGCCTCTAAATGCCCCGAAAAACATCCAAGACATCATAGTGCTAAACTGTACTGTCACCTCATAACCCTTGCACACCTTGGACAAAATTTAGATCACCTCTCTCAACAATCCCAGTGGCACTGGTCTCATTGGCAGCCACGCCCTACCTATTTCAATGGCCCACGCTTCTAATATTCTTTTGCCCGGCTGACCTCCTGATAGGGCATAACCCCAGACCAGCTTTTCTATAAATGCTATCCTAGTCAGTTTCCCTGAAATCACCAGCCTAGACTGTCCTTTCTCAATCAACATCAAAATATATTGCACCACGTCCTCTATCTGTGCCCATCCTTCTTGTCACTTGTGAGCCCTATAATTCAAGAATTCTATCCAGGCCTGTGTGTAAGCTTCCACAGTGGAAACTGACCTCCAACTGAAGCATACTCTGTCTCCTATTCTCCAGGTCTCTGGCAGCATCTGGCCAGCCCATGGACTCTCTCCCACTGTGAACGAGGCAAAGCATCTGCAATGTCATTGTCCACCCCTGGCACGCGTCTAGCTCTAAATGCTATGTCATACCGCAGGCAGCCTATCACAAAAACCCACTGAAACTTCAACACCTGAGGATCCCTGGCTGACTGTTAACTACTTGCACAACCGATATATTGTCCGTCTTGAAAACCAATTTTTATGCACCATCTCAGACCGCCATACCATCACCGCTATGACCAATGGAAAAAATTCCAGGAACACAATACTTCACCTGCCCTATTTCCACTCCAGGGCCCACTCTTCTCCACACCATCTGCCCTGTCACTATGCCAGTATAGGCCAAAACCCTTTCCCCCTGTGGCATCTGAAAATATTTGTGCATCCTATTCCACCTCCTGCCACGTCATCAGAGGTATCCCATTAAAGGATTCCAAAAAGTAGCGCCACATGTGCAGGTCCTCCTTCACATCTGGTGAGAAGGGGCAGGGCCGTGCCGGCAACCAACTAAGTGTGGAGCTCCAGCTGAAGCAGGTGAAATGAGTGGCAGTACTGCACATCCTCCCTATCTGTAGCCATCAGGCAGAAGGGGAGATGGTGGCTGCACACAGCTGCGCGGCAGATGGCCTGTGAGCTACCCCTATGCCTCCATAACTGACAGAGGGACTACATGCAAAAACAACAAGTGATGGATGGAATGCTGAACATTGTCAATCGATGGATTTAGGCCCAGATCACTGTACTGGGGGTGAATGTTTGACAATGTTCAGCATTCCGTCCATCACTTGTTGTTTTTGCTTTGTCGCCCTAAGTGGGAAGGGTATGCCTAGACGTGGGTCCCGTGCTTCCCCTGCCACTGGATTCAAGCTAGCCTGGCTGATGAGGGGTGAAACCCTGAAACCGGTCCCAGGATGCTTGTTTCCAGTCCAGGGAAGTCCTGGCCGAGCAGTTCGGGCTGGACTGTTCCCATGGGGAACAGGGTCAAGACTGATTTGCATATGGCGGGGTCCAAACTGGAATGGCATGGGCAGCAAAAAAACGATGGATTTAGGACCAGATCACTGTACTGGGGGTGAATGTTTGACAATGTTCAGAATTCCGTCCATCACTTGTTGTTTTTGCTTTGTCGCCCTAAGTGGGAAGGGTATGCCCAGACGTGGGTCCCGTGCTTTCCATGCCACTGGATTCAAGCTAGCCTGGCTGATGAGGGGTGAAACCCTGAAACCGGTCCCAGGATGCTTGTTTCCAGTCCAGGGAAGACCTGGCCGAGCAGTTCGGGCTGGACTGTTCCCATGGGGAACAGGGTCAAGACTGATTTGCATATGGCTGGGTCCAAACTGGAATGGCATGGGCAGCAAAAAAACGATGGATTTAGGCCCAGATCACTGTACTGGGGGTGAATGTTTGACAATGTTCAGCATTCCGTCCATCACTTGTCGCCCTAAGTGGGAAGGGTATGCCCAGATGTGGGTCCCGTGCTTCCCATGCCACTGGATTCAAGCTAGCCTGGCTGATGAGGGGTGAAACCCTGAAACCGGTCCCAGGATGCTTGTTTCCAGTCCAGGGAAGACCTGGCCGAGCAGTTCGGGCTGGACTGTTCCCATGGGGAACAGGGTCAAGACTGATTTGCATATGGCTGGGTCTAAACTGGAATGGCATGGGCAGCAAAAAAACGATGGATTTAGGCCCAGATCACTGTACTGGGGGTGAATGTTTGACAATGTTCAGCATTCCGTCCATCACTTGTTGTTTTTGCTTTGTCGCCCTAAGTGGGAAGGGTATGCCCAGACGTGGGTCCCGTGCTTCCCCTGCCACTGGATTCAAGCTAGCCTGGCTGATGAGGGGTGAAACCCAGCATTCCGTCCATCACTTGTTGTTTTTGCTTTGTCGCCCTAAGTGGGAAGGGTATGCCCAGACGTGGGTCCCGTGCTTCCCATGCCACTGGATTCAAGCTAGCCTGGCTGATGAGGGGTGAAACCCTGAAACCGGTCCCAGGATGCTTGTTTCCAGTTCAGGGAAGACCTGGCCGAGCAGTTCGGGCTGGACTGTTCCCATGGGGAACAGGGTCAAGACTGATTTGCATATGGCTGGGTCCAAACTGGAATGGCATGGGCAGCAAAAAAACGATGGATTTAGGCCCAGATCACTGTACTGGGGGTGAATGTTTGACAATGTTCAGCATTCCGTCCATCACTTGTAGCCCTAAGTGGGAAGGGTATGTCCAGATGTGGGTCCCGTGCTTCCCATGCCACTGGATTCAAGCTAGCCTGGCTGATGAGGGGTGAAACCCTGAAACCGGTCCCAGGATGCTTGTTTCCAGTCCAGGGAAGACCTGGCCGAGCAGTTCGGGCTAGACTGTTCCCATGGGGAACAGGGTCAAGACTGATTTGCATATGGCTGGGTCTAAACTGGAATGGCATGGGCAGCAAAAAAACGATGGATTTAGGCCCAGATCACTGTACTGGGGGTGAATGTTTGACAATGTTCAGCATTCCGTCCATCACTTGTTGTTTTTGCTTTGTCGCCCTAAGTGGGAAGGGTATGCCCAGACGTGGGTCCCGTGCTTCCCATGCCACTGGATTCAAGCTAGCCTGGCTGATGAGGGGTGAAACCCTGAAACCGGTCCCAGGGTGCTTGTTTCCAGTCCAGGGAAGACCTGGCCGAGCAGTTCGGGCTGGACTGTTCCCATGGGGAACAGGGTCAAGACTGATTTGCATATGGCTGGGTCCAAACTGGAATGGCATGGGCAGCAAAAAAAACGATGGATTTAGGCCCAGATCACTGTACTGGGGGTGAATGTTTGACAATGTTCAGCATTCCGTCCATCACTTGTTGTTTTTGCTTAGAGGGACTACATGCCCAGCGGCAATAGGGGACGCGAGCGAGCCTGAGACAGGGACTACTGAGTCCTGCCACTGTTTCTTGCTCCCTCCCATCTTACTTCTTAGCTGATGTGGGCCCAACAGAGCAGCCCAGCTAACGATCCCTTGTGGCGTGGCCCTCACCGTTTCTGTCTCTTAGCCGGGCCCCAGCTGGGATTGGGGCCCACTGCGCAGGCCTCGTTTGGCTGCGATTAGTGGCCTGCATGGAGTTGCTCCCTGCTCCTGGCCTATATGCCGTTGCTCGGAGGACCCGTCTCACCGCCTGGCCGCCTGCTCCCTGTTCTACGCATGGCCTGCTAGCAGTGCCCGGTGTGAAGTGGCCTGGAGTCATCTGCCTGCGCTCATCCACCGCATACAGGGTGCCTTCGTACTAGAGGCAACTGTGGAGACCTCAAACTGCGGGCTTCCCCCCTCATACATAATTGAAGAAAGGCCCTAGACTGCGGTAACCCCCTTGGGCTTGCCCCTTTGTTCCCACAGCATAACCATCATGGGGGTCATTTGCAAATCGGCAGCACTATGCCACTGGAGACATTGGGGTACTTACCCTGCTCTGCACACTCCTGGGTTGCATCCTGAAGGTTCCCTAGCCCCACGCACTCACTGCATTATGTACACCTGATCCTCTTCAGGGCCCCAAACATCAAGGGGAGTGGCGATCCCCCTACACCTCATCCTTCTAGGAGTTACATCGGAAGCATACCCAGACATTTCCAACTGTACACATACCCTCACCTGCTGTGCTACTTTATTCGTGCCCACCTCACCCATGCTACAAGATAGGCTGTGAAGATCCAAAGCAGCATAAACTGCTCTTTGAGCAACCCTGATCCAACAAACGTTCAGGCTCTCACTCTGATGCGGAAGAGCCGGTTGATACCGGTACAGTACTGGACCCTTCCACAGGAGCCGCAACAATAAGGGCTGAGCTGCGTGCCTGTTTTTGCTCCATAGATGCCCGCTTTGACACCCTCAACAGTCGCCTTGACTATATGGGCAAACATCTGGAGGATCAAGCTACCAGACTATATCGGTTGGAGGAAAGGATATCAGGCCTAGAGGACAACACTGGTACCATGAAAAAGCGCCTTGAGTGACTGGAAATGTATCTTGAAGTCAGTGACAGCCAAGAATGAGGATTTGGAGGCATGCTTACATTGTAATAATACACACATAATGGGCATTGCGGAAACTACCAATATGGACAGCCCAGAAACATTTGTTGAACAACTCCTTATAGAGCTTTTTGATAGTAGCCTCCTCCACTTTTGTGGTCAAACACACCCACAGGTTGCTGGGCCCCAAAGCTCCTGTTGGAGCCCTGCCTTGCCTGCTCATAGCGCATCTCCTTAACTATAGGGATGAGGACACAGCACTGCGACTAGCCCGTGAACATGGACCACTACAGCACCAAGGCTCCACTGTCCGGACTTAACTGCTACCATCCAGGAAGCCTGCCACAAATACTCCAACACTAAGACTGCTTTGTGTCAATTTGGCCTTAAATACACTATGTTATATCCTGCCAGGCTTCGGGTTGCAGCTGGTGGACAAACCTGGATCTTTGACACAGCTGCTGCCGTCCTTATTTTTTGCAAACAAGACACCACTACAGGCAACTCCTCTTGTCACAACACACCTGACAGGTCCTCTCCACCATCATCATCGACGCAGCGATCAGTGACTTGAGAGATGACTTCCCTTTATGCTTCCTGATGTGCTCCGGACTCTGAAGTTGTAGACACTTATCATAATGCCTTCTCCTCCCTCCCCTCCCCACTTGGGGACAGGAGCTGGGGGGTGTTATGCTTCCCATATCCACAGTTTTATCAAATATGCCCCTTACAGAGCCTATGGCTTCACCTTTTCAGGTTGTAGTACTGCTTATCTACTATGCCAGTAGTAATGTGTAGGTGGCCCCCACTGCCGGAGCATTGCCTCCCACCGATGGTGTACACCCCACTGTTACTTTTTGGGATGTTTATGTTTGTTTTGGAATTGTCTTGTATGGGGGTTATAGGGTTTGCCAGATGCCCTGTTGTTTAGTGTGGGTGGGGGGTTTGTTAATTGTTCGGTAAATGTTTGTCTGTATTGTCTCTTTTGTACCACACCTGGGAGCACTGTGGGCCTTCTATTCCAGGCACTACTCCTTTTCCTTATACTCATAGATGACATCAAGCGAAAATAGACACAACCAGGCAGGCATCACTTTCCTAACCTGGACATCCATGGCCTCAACACTCCTCAAAAGGGAAAGCAGGTCCTTGCTTACCTCTCTCGCCATGAGATTAAGGTGGCATTCCTCCAAGAGATGCACCTACCTCCTCACTCATCCCACACGTTTGCTGCCAACTGTGGAGTTTACAGCTACTTCTCATGCTAACGCTCTTATTCCCGGGGGATGTGTATCCTCATTCACAAGAGCATCCCTTTCTCCCTCACAGACCCCAATGGTTGATATGTCCTGCTGTTTGGTGTACTGTACTAGGGTGTACAGCCCAAACGTTGACATGCCTGATTTCTATCAAACCATACATTCCCTTATGGGTTGTGCAGATGTAGATGTCATCATTATGGGAGGAGACTTTAATTTGATACAACATCCCCAAATGGACACTACCAGTACCCCTATATCCAGTAAACCTCAGTCCTGAGCTGCCCTCCTAGATATCATTGACACCTACATACTACACAACACTTGGCGTACACAACATCCGACAACAGCGGACTACACATTTTATTCTTCCCCACAAAACATTCGGGCACAACTTGACTACTAGCTCCTCTTTGCCAATGGCGTGCCTTGGATCTTGCACAGCACACACTTACCTTGTACATTATGGGACCACTCCCCAGTCCGTTTGGCGATGCGGTTTCCACATGAGGGAGGTCTGGAAAGAACATGGCAATTCTCGAGTGAGGTACATGACCCAGTTTTTTGCTCTGAATTCTATGCTGCTGTAGAAGAGTACTTTTCCCTTAATATAGGGAAAGTTGACACTCTGGCCACCCTCTGGGAAGCCTTCAAAGTATTTATCTGCAGAGTCTGTATTTCCAAACACGCTTGTATCTTGCGTGATAATAAGACTTACAAGACTTTGACCGCGAGGACAGGAAACATAAGAACCCCCCTCATCATTAACGTCGTGCATCCTAAATGTCTGATTTTCATGATCCTGCATAAAGAGAGATGAACCACTTGGGCAGACATGCCACGGCTAGACGTTATGGCAAAGATGAGCGTACCAGCAGTACTCTGGAACGACTTCTCTGCCCAAAGCGCTCTAGTGGGCACATCTCACAGTTGCAGTCCCCCTCCAGAGACTTTATCTCCACTAACTCTGATATAATAGCAGACCTCTTGCACTACTCCTCTCTTGCCTCAGAGTGTTCGGAGGCACTTGCAAATTACCTAGAGGAAGTAGCAATGGTCTGGCTCACTACTGGGCAACAACATTTCCTTAGTGAATCCATTACATATGACAAAATCGTTCATTCTATTGATTCCCTCACTGTGAGTAAAGCTCCTGGTTTAGACAGCCTCATGGGAACCTTCTATATAGCCCATAAACAACTCCTGGTGCCCAATTGCCTTACCTTATACACTGAATCCCTCAAAAAGGGCTGCCTGCCACCTAGTTTACATGAAGCAGTTATCACGCTTCTCCCCAAACCAGGCAAAGACTCCTGCTCTGGCTCTTCCTATTGCCCCCTCTCTCTACTCAACATTGACATAAAAATATTAGCCCATGTCATTGCTACCCACTTGTCCTTGTTAATGGAGCACTTTATTTCGCCTATCCAATCTGGAGTCGTTCTGCATAGGTCCACCTCTTTGAATTTTCAGACTCTTTTTGCAGTCCTAAAAAAATCTCCCCCACAGTCCCTACGGCAGCAGTGCTATTAGATGCAGAAAAGGCATTTGATTCCTTGCAATAGCCATTTATGAGGGCGATCCTAAATAAAAATGGTTTGCCCTGCAATTTTTCATCTTTGATTATGCTTCTATACTCGGACCCTGTGCCCCGACTGTGGGCAAACAGCTCCTTATTGAACCCCTTCACTGTCAGTAGGTGGACCAGGCAGGGCTGTCCCCTCTTCCCTTTACTTTTTATCCTTGCCATGGATCTCTTGGCTTGCCATCTTCAAGAGAAACATCTCCACTGAGGCTTGCAGCTCTCTCATGGACCACTACTACTTTCCATGTATGGTGATAATGCATTGCTCTTTGTCAGCCAGCCTGCTGAAAACCTCCCTCCACTGATTAGTGAAGTTACATAATACAGATTGTTTTCCGGCCTTCAAGTAAACTAGGCCAAGTCAGAAATGTTCCCATTAACTGAAAGTACCGTTCTAATGCCCCTGGCTTACCCACTCACCTGGAGTACTGATTTTGGTTAAATATCTGCAAATTCATGTTCACAGAGACAAAGATCAGGTTATAGACTTAGCTATGCCCCTACGATTGACAAAATCTCCACCCAGGTGAACTTGTGGATCAAACTCCCACTCTCCATGGCTGGTTGAATAGCCAATTTAAAAATGGTCGTTCACCCTCAATTTCTTTACCTATTTCTTAATATCCCCCTCACCTTGACGCAGCTTTCTTCACCACACTTTGTGGTCTTTCCTACAGTAGTTATATTCACTGGGAAATCTTGACCCTCCCCTATGAGCACGGGGTTTCAGCGTCCCAGATCCATTGTTTTATTACCTGGCCACACAATGCCAATGTGGGCACTGCTGATATCATCATGATGCCCGGATCCCTTACCTCAAACCTGAGAGGGACCAGACTGATGGACTCCCCTTCTCTTCCATTCTTCTGGAGGGATCCCCTTGGATCCCTTTGATATTCAGATGCTCGCCACAACTTGTTGGGCTTGGCGGAGGCTCTGCCGTGCACTAGGGGAGGCCTCCTCTTCTCTCACCATATCCCACTGATTGACAATCCCTGGCTCCTGCTCATTCGAGAGAAAATAGTTCACCAATTTCTCTATCTTCATAAACTCCATACAGTGGGATACGTTTTTCTGGATTATTGCTTATTCGGATGATTTTAGATTCCATAATGCTTCTCAGATGGGCTGTTTCTTATTTACTCACCTACATCACACTCTACGCTCCACAGTGTCCTCCTATCCATTGGCTCCTGACTATTTCCCGCCCTTGACCTTACTTATTTCAAACTCTGAAGACGACCGCTTAGTTTCTAAACTATACCAATCCTGCATTACCCTTACCCCTAACACCCCCGTTAAAGCGTGGGCGGCCTGGGAGACAGACCTGGTTGCTTCGATCTCCAACAACGTTTGGTGTTATTGCTGTTTCCAAATCAAATTAATGTCCATAAATCATAGGCACAAATTATTACATTTTAAATTCTTTCATTGTGCATACACATTGCCCAAACTCCTTGCATGCATTGATCCTACACATACTTCCCAATACCCTAAATGTCCGACCTTAGATGCCGACTTCCCCCATCTCACTTTAAATTGCCCTTTGATTAATCAGCATTGGTCTACAATATTTTCCCCCCTTCTGTCTTGGTAGGCATCACTCTAAAACCTACCCCACTAACGGCCTTCTTGGAGTACACACATGACATCCCAAATGCCACACGGCGATTTGCATCTATTGCTCTGTTACTCGCAAAACGCGAAATAGCTCTTCAATGGGGCAGCAAGAATGTGCCTAAGCGCTCCACTTGACTGAGAAACAAGTCTAACTGCAAGTGATATGGCTGGCTGCTTCTCATCCTGTTCCTCATTGTCTCCCAATGTAGCCAGGTCTGCAAACTCCCCCAGCCCACTCCCTCCCAGCTACCTTCAGCCACCCTCCCTCTTCCTCCTCCCTCCCCCGCTATCGAAGCGAACAAAACTAGTCTCCCGGCTTCCCCCTGTAGCCCTGCCCCTCCCCCAACCCTTCACTGCTGCCGCGCATGTATTATCTAGGTTCCTGCCCCCACCCACATGCGTGAGGCATCTCCGGCACTCAGATCAGGTCTGTACCCCAGAGATGATGAAGGTGCATCCCTACCTGTGTCCTCTAATCTGCATAATTTACATGCTGTGGGGTCTTCAAAGAGCCATTGAGGCTCCGACTATGCAACCCATCCTCTGCCCCATCCATCTGGGGCTGATCTCCATGTACAGAGTGGCCCCGCCCACTAAGAAATGCTGGCTTGTGGCGGTGAGCAAGCTGGAATGGCCGCTGTGACCCCTTTTGACACCCTGCACGCAGGCCGAGCCCCCTCCAGTGATCCTGGTGCCAACAGAAGTTACATGGCCTGGGCGACTTTACCTCGGACGACATTATGGTGAGTCAACAATTATTATGCTAATCACACCTGCCTGAATGTTATCGCTAACACTCAGCTACTATTCACAGATCTAAAAAAGCTTCCTAACAAGCAATAACCTCAAATACTAGCTCACAGTGCTAATCAGTAGGACACATGCTACCCAGCTAACACCAGCCACTGTATCACCAAGACAAAATGATGGCTGGTAAAATTGTAATCAAAGTTGTCTGGCTATATAACTGCTGGGCCACAATATAGCCCAAATAGCCCAAGCAGCCCAGAGCAGTTGTGGACTGCTCCACTTCCCTAATCATCCCTGGGGTGATACCTCCCAGTAATCAGCTGCCCCCAATAGCCCACTCACAGCATTCACCAAACAAAAGGCTTAAGGGCGACGTAACTTATGGTGCCACCGGAAGTGCGTGAGAGTTGTGCTTGCCCACCAGCTCTCATTTCGAAGTCGAATTGGTGCAGAAAAAGCAAAAACAAAGGCCTCTAGGACAAAATAAATGCCAATGGGAAAATGTTTAACATCTGAATTTCTGATTGGTGCAGCAAATTAGGGGTCAGATGTACGAAGCATTTTTCCGGTCACAAATGGCCCTTCGGGCCGTTTGCAACCGGATTTTTTTTTTTTTTCTATGTACAAAAGGCAAAATGTGACTCAGTAATTTGTTACCCCATTGCATTTTGCTTTTGCAATTCGGTATTAGGAAAGGGCGTGTTTAGGGCATCCCTTCCTAATACCGAATATCACTTGTATGTATGAATGTTTTGCTACTGGAATGCGGTCACAAAACATTCATACTTTACCGACTCCGTAGAGGAGGTGGTTAACTATTTCCTTGGGGATTCCTTCCCCTTTGTGAATGTGGGTGAAAACCAGGAGCGGCTCGCGTCACGAGGCGGGGGCGGACGGCTCGTGGGGTGGTGTGGGGGTCTGGAAGAAAAATGAATAATAGAAAAAAAATGTACCTGATTCCACCGCCCCCACCACCTCGCAGCTCCTCTTTCCTTCGCCACTGGCACAGGCTCCCAGCCTGCCCAGCTGCCAATCTGAACACTGCTTTTATGCTGCTGGCAGCCTGAAAGCAGCGTTCAGATTGGTCGGAGCGCACCGCCAGGGTGCTCCCAAGCAGACTGGGAGAGTCTGCCTGCTCTTTTTAACCCGGCACTGTGTTGCCAGGTTGAACAGAGCTTAAATGTTTGGCCAGCCTGAGACAGCCGGCCAAACATAGATGCACACTGAGGGAGAGTGCTGAGCACTCCTCCTCTGTGCTCGTCACGGCCTGTGGCCCCGCCCCTTCTACAATAAAACAATAATAAGCCTTGTTTATTATTGTTTTATTGTAGAAGTTTGGCAGCTGCTGCTGCTGGCGGGAGAGCTGTGCCTGGTGAAAACATTTTTTAAGAGCACAGTGGTCCCACAGACCCTTGCCTATTCTTAAAAAATTAAAGGAAAATCTTTCATTGTACTTTTTGTAATGCATCCCGTTTTACTTTAAGGAAAATGGGCTCCATTAAAGGAAAAAATTGCCTTATTTAAAAAGCAATCACAGATATAGTGGTCTGCTGGCCACCATCCCTGTAATTGTGGCCATTCCCAATGGGTCGCAAATTGCAACCTGCCTCATGAATATTAATGAGGCAGGTCCCTTGTGACCCGTTTGGGAATCGGAAACAGTGTCTGGGACACTGTAGTACATCGCAGTTTGAGATTTCCTATTACTGAATCGCAAAAATTCTCTATTAGGAAATCACAAACCACTTTTTTACGTATATCTAGCCCTGAATGTTTACTTGGAAGCACCTTCAACAGGCTTTACTGTATTTCCTAGCATGCATCGCATTCTGGGTTATGTAGTTGTGTATTTATATTCGTTCTCAACATAAAAATCCATGGAAAAAAAGCACAGGAAAAGCTCAGGGTAAAATAATTGCTGCCTGGCCTAACAGTTTTTGAATCTGCTTAACACAGAGGCCTTAGTAGCTTTTTCAGCATATGCACTTTTATAGAAATAAAATGCCTTCAACAACATTTGCATAGCACTTTGTAAAAATATGTACATAGCTTTACCTTTAGCCACATATTTGCCGCGGAACAGGGTCAAAAAAGCAATTTCTACTTCAATTGAAACAACCTTACTGCAAACATATAGCAAAAGTGTACTTAAGTGGTAGATGAGAACAGAGAAAATATGGGCATACAATCACAAGTGGAACTTCAGAAATCTAATATATTCTCAATAATTTTTGAAGCTGCACACTAACATGTCCTAATACACCTTACATTAGAAATCTGTGCAATATTTATTGAAGTATAAATGTACACACCCTTAAATGACTTTGAGACACAGTTTCAAAGGCCACAATCACTGGAACCAATGAGAATTAGACGGAGAGGTAATAAAATATCACTGATTAAATCAGGTAAAAAGCGGACAAAAGTCAGTGTAAATAAGAACAAACAGGTTTGAAGTTTTCAGTCACCCCCATACATTCACCAACGTCCTTCCAAATAAATATCGCAAGTCTACAGTCTAGAAAAACCTACTCATGGTGCAATTCTCTATTGTATTCAAAATGCTTTAATTACATACCCACTGGACAATAATACATTAGTTTACATTTCAGGTTTTACTTCATCTAGCGTTCCTTAAGAGAACATGCTTTTTCCAGACATATTTCTCTGTTTTTATCATGCAACATGCGACTTTTGTATATTGCATATTATGAAATGAGTCACCTTTAGGTGTCTGGGTAAGTTCTGTTTGTGGGTGGGTGTGCATGTCAGGGCATCATTGAGAGCTCTGGAGCTGGTGGGTCATAAAGGTGTTCAGGCCACATGCTCATCCAATCATTCACATACTTAGTTCATAGAATTATATTAAACCCTTCCATTAAGGCAATCTATATAAGTGATGCAGTCCCCGTCTACATTTCACAGTTAAATCAAAATAAATTTTAAATTCCTTAAGGGTATACACTCTTTACAGATGTTTAAGTTATAAGTTTTTTCATGCAAAATATCTCTCTTGTATAGTGCAGGTACTTTAAACTGAGTTGGAATACACATTTTTATTATCATCATAAAATATAGTAATAGAGTAAGGAGTCCAAAGTATTGTGTTATTTAATCTCTCATGCCGTATCTAAGTTCCTAACCTGTAGCTATCTCCTGCAGTATGCCTTTATGGGTTTACTTGCTGCAGAGTGAGGTGCTCAATGGGCATAACTTGGCTATCGAACAGTACTTATGGGTCTGACGCTAGTAAATAATAACAACAACTTCATGTAGTGTGCTGTAGAAGCTCACTCCCCTGAAATCCAAAGATATTATAACACCTCAAACACTGCCCTCACCTCATCAAGATCTGGATGTCCAACAGTACCTGAAGCTCAAACCCACTAAGACAGAATTCCCACTATTTGTCATGAACAACAAGCAGCAAGTAGTAGAAATCTGACACAGTGACATGAACATGGACACATTTGAATACTATTATTCACCTGTGCCAATTCATTCGGATTCACTCTGGACACTGACCTCACCCTGAATGAACTAATCCGTAAGAAAACCAAGATGGTTGGGTACCATTTCTCTGCCCTGAAGAAAGTGAAACCGTTCTTCGTAGAAAGTGACTTCAGAACTGCTGTCCTAGGCCTTGTACTCCCATATCCAGATGGTTGTAAAGCCCTACTCAACTGCCTTCAAGACTCCACACTGCCCCCAGCAGCCCCCCTTGCCTACCTCCTATATGCCTCAACATGCTTCATCTGGGCCTCAACTAATATGACCACATGACCTTCCCTTCCCTGACAGAACTCCATTGGTTCCCCTTGCCATCATGTGCCATCTTCAAATTCAGCTGACTTATCTACAAAGGAATCCCCCCTTATCTGGCTGGCATGGTCACCACCTCCACTTATTCTCTGCACATTAAATTATGCACCACTGAATGTGCAATTTGTAGAAAAATTGTACCACAAACACATGGGAACAACAGAACGCAAGTGACTGTTGTTTACAGTGCATTTGTGTAAATGCGTCATTGCATCAAAAATTGACACATTTAACACTGCAGCAAAGTGTAAAATAATGGATTTGCATTTCATGTAATTAAACACTATTTTGTTCATTTCTGTCATAATTTCGTGCAATTAGTCGAAAAATAATTAAGGATATTTTGCACCCCCTCATATATACATGATTTAAACAGACTACTTTTATGTGAAAGATAGAAATTGCCAGCAGTGGTAAAGTAATTAGGTATGACTTTTGGTTAGCAACGGTAATTGGTGGGAGAATAGGTGTATAGTTAATTAAAGCACTGGGATGTGTTTTCTATCCATAATTCTTCACCCACAAAGTCAGGAGACATAACCCTCTGTGAAGGTCTAATGCTTCCCAGCTTCACCAAGGCAAAGTTTTCGCCACCTGACCTGAAGATTATACATTGGACTTTTTTCCAGCCACAGGGTGTCCCATCCTTTGGCTTTCCAAGATCGGATATTTGACAGTGAAAGAGTGGGGACAATATCTATGGGACTTAATACCAAGGGCCAGATGTACAAAGCTTTTTACCTGTAAAATGCATTTTCCCATCGCTATTAGGAAGAGGCATGTAAAGGGCGTCCCTTCTTTGAAGCGAATCGCACTGGTATGTATGAATGTTTTGCGACCAGGAATACAGTCACAAAGCATTCATACTTTACTGACTGCGTGAAGGAGGTAGTAACCCATTTGCAAACGGGAAAGGGTCCCATGGGGACCCCTCCCCCTTTGTGAATAGGGGGCATCAAAATATGTGGTCTTCCAGGAAAACATCCCTGATGGTATGTAGTGAAAAGTGCATAGTGTGCACTGGACCAGTGCCTCTTGAGTGATAGGTATAAGTAGATTAGTGATCAGTGTCAAAGCTGAGGAATACAATGTGTCAAAGTGAAGCACACAAGCCAGTTTGTGCCATGCCCAGCTAGTAGTGGGAAGAGTTTGAATATCTCTGCAATGTAGTAGGGCACTCCCGGGCTAAAGGGCATTCAGTGGGACAGGGGCCGAAAGGTCTCTCTCCGGGATGGAGTAGGGGAGGCGAACATTAGGCTGATACCAGTGATAAATGTAATGGCACTGTGCCATAAAGTAGTAGACCTGGAAGTGTGGGACACCAAATCCACCCCACTCATACGGGAGAGTCAAGACTTCCCAACGAATGCGTGAACGTAGATCAGCCCGTACCAGTCAGTTAATGGAGCTGTAAAGCATCACAAAAAAAGAATTGGTAAGCTGGATCGAAATGTTTAAAAATAGATGCAAAAATTATGGGAAAACCACCATTTTAAGGAGTGATATCCAACCCGCTATGGAGATTGGCAGTTTTACACATCTGTCCACCTGGGCTGTAAATCCCTCCAATGCAGGTCCATAATTAAGCCGCAGCACCTGCTCCCTGTCTCTGTGTATGTGAATACCTAGGTATTTCACCGAGTCAGGACATCAATGCAAAGGGAACCCCGTCACAGGCTGCTGGGTAATATCAGTCAATGGAAAAAGCTCCAATTTATACAGAGCCCTGAGAATGCGCCAAAACAAATCACTTCTTCCAATATTGGTGCAAAATTGACTTCCGGGTGACGAATTAATAGGAAAACATCGTCTGCATATAGTGATACCAAGAGCAGTCCCATGGTCCACTGCAGCCCTCTATGGAAATGGCTTTCACACAAGTGGCGCACCAATGGATCCATGGACAGAATGAAGAGCAAAGGGAACAGAGGACATCCCAGCTGTGTGCCTCGTGTTATGGGTAAGAATGAAGAGAGCTCACCATTAAGCCATATGGCTGCTGTGGACCGCGAATACAACAGGGAGATCAACTTGGTGTAGCCCAGGGAGAACCCAAGCTTTCAAAGGAAGGCATGAAAAAAGGGCCATTCAAGCAAATTGAAAGCCTTTTCGGTGTCTAATAAAGCAACCGCTGCTGGAACCTTAGGGGTCACTCTATTTAGCACTGCAAATACAGTGCATAGATTAATGGAGGTGTAGTGGTGTGGAACAAACCCGGACTGAACGGGGGAAATGATTGTTTCCTACAGAAGGGATAGGTGTGTAGCTCTCATCTTGGCTCAAATCTTATTGTTGAAATTAATCAGGGAAAGAGGGCGGTAAGACCCTAAGTCTAGAGGGTCTTTACCTGGTTTCAGTAATAGAGCTATGATTGCCTCTCTCATTGATTCATTGAGAATCCCAGCCTCAAGGGCCTCGACATACAGTGATGTGAAGGCTAAGAATATCCTTAAATTGCTTGTCGAACGCTCCAGTAAACCCATCCAACCCCGGGGTGCGCACCCGGCCAATGAATCTATCGCTTGCGATTCCTCTTCAACAGAAAAGGTTCACTTCGGAACTGCTGTTGAGCAGATGTCAACCAGACCATAGCAACATCATCAAGGTAATCCTGTAGTGCCGGACCTAACGGCCCTGTTTTCGCAATGTAGAGTTTGGAGTAATATTTAAAAAACTCTACTAGGACCTCAGCGGTGGCAACGGCAATCCTGTTGTCACGTCTTTTAATTTCGAGTATATGGTACATAGGGCAAGTTGGCCAAATCAATCTGGCCAGCAGTCTCCCTGGTCTGTCTCCCTCCCCATATCTATGGGTCTTAGTACAGTTGCCCATGTATTGCACTTCTTGCTCCGCCAAGGTGTTAAACTCATCAAGCAGGAGCCTTCCATGACTTAGTTGTGAGGCAATGTTGGCATCCGTGAATTCACTGTCAATGTCGGCAAGCTGCACCTCAATCCCTGCAAGATCATGAAGTATGTCACAAAGGACACCAGTGTGTTAAGATGCAAATACCTCTGATGTATGCATTGAAAGCATCCCACAGTACCGCCCAAGTATCCAAAGATCCCTCATTTAATAAAAAAAAAAGTCGACCACTGAGCAAAACGGAGTGTCCAACAACGCCATGTCCGGGAACCTCCAAAATTTCCTGCCGCCTCAGACTGCAGGTATAAACAGTGTAAGTAACACCTGGGAGTGGTCAGATACTGTCTGAGGGAGATGCTGGACAGCCGTAACCCACTGAGCAGTTACACCTGCCAGAAGCCTATAATCAATGCGTAACCAGGTGCCGTGGGGTGCAGAGCGGAAAGTATAAGCCAACACACCTGTGCCATGTGGTCCCCAAGGGTCCTGAAAGTGAAAGAGGTACAGAGATCCATCAACGCCCTAAGGGAGCAGGGCTTCGATGATGGGGCATGCAAAGTGGTATCTAACGCTGGAACTACTGCCAAATTAATTCTCTACCCATAAGGATATGATCTATATGGAAGAGTTCAATATGTGAATGAATATCTTGGAAAAATTCAGGAGCGTCAATATTGGGTGTATACACATTGACAAGTAGGATCTTGCAGTTATCTAAAAGCTCCACAACCATTACATATATGCCAGCTTAATCTACCCGAGTCAACAGTGGTCAAAAAGGCATTAATTTGTGAAGCAGAACAGAGTAGGTGCTATAACTTGCAAAGTACTGGTGTGGGCCCCAAGTGGCAGCAAATGGGGGCGCTACAGCAGCTGAAAGGTGTGTCTCCTGCAGGAATGCAACTTGCACTGCATGCCTGTGACGGTACTGCAGCACCATCCTACATTTAACGAGATTATGTAGGCTGCGTACATTCCCGTACAGGAATGTGAGTCCCAGAGCATTTTTATGTAACGAGGAAGTAGATCCTCTGTGTGAGTCATGTGTAGGCATTTGCGTAGACTGTGGGGATGAGGATAAACTGCATTCCATAACAAAACAACATTACATTGCGTAACTTGAAGACAAAGAAGACTCCTCCCACCTCCCACACCCGGGCTACAAATACCAGGCGAAACCCACAGAACCCTAACCAGAGAACATTATGACAAAAAATAAAGATCATGGTATTAACCATGGGAGCATGACAACGCAACCACAGGGATCTCCCAAAACGCTAACAGAATTGACAGTGCAAAATGGGTGAAGACGGCCCAGTCAGAACATGGCAAAGAACCAAACTGAAGTCATAGGTAGTAGAGTAGTGGGACAGCTACAATCATCTACAGTCATTAGACTGACTTTCTGTGTTCAAGACTGGCGACGGTGAGGGCTCAGACAGTCTCATCCAGTCCGGAGGAAACAGCTACATATTCGAAGTGGGCCCAATATCCAGTTTATTGTTTTCGTGTGGGGAGCCATGGGGTGAGCCGTCCAACCGGGGATGCTGCTTACAGAATGTCATGGCATGTTTGGGATTGTCAAAATATTGCGTTTTGCCGTTAACCTATACCTTCAACAGGGCTGGATAGATCATGACATAACAAACACCAGCAGTACGAAGCATGGCTTTGACATCAGAGAATGTCCAGGGGAAAAGGACACATCAGCCCCCTGATACCGCAGGGGAGCTTTCTCTCTGGCAAGTCAGAGTGCAGTGTCCCGATCCCTGTAATTCAATAGGCAAGCAATTATCAAGGGGGCAGGTACCCAAGGAGGAGGTCTAGGAGCCAAGGTACGATGTGCTCTTTCCACTACAAAGATTGAGGTGAAGTATTGGCCCCCTAGCAGGTCCATAAGCAATTTCTCTACAAACAGGTCAAGCCTGCCAGTGTTGGTAGATTCCACAATTCTTCTTTTACGGCACCCCCTGGCTTCCAAATCTTTGTTCTTTATAGCCACAGTTTTCAGCCTCCCTTCCACCCTTTCAAGACATTTACGCAGTGTTGCTGTATCATCCTCAATGACGGAGAGTCGTTCCTCCGCACCCTCAGACACGGTTGTTGTATATCCAATCGACTGCTCATGCTGTCAAGCCTGGTGGTCAGTGAGTCAAATCTATTATCAATGGCACGAAGCCCAGCCCTCAACTTTGTCAATATGTCCACCGCTGCCAATGATCGGTCGTGCATCTGACCACTCCGGGCTTCCTCCGTGTCCCTCATCAGCTGTGGCCATGTCTGCTTGCTGTCTCTTCTCGAAGGGGAGTTCCGTTGTTTTGGATCACCACGGCCGATGGCACCCAGGGTCACCCCACAGCACCTATCGGCCCAGCAGGGCACCAAATAGTATGAGGCAAGATCTCCAATAAATGATCTAAACAGCAGTCTCACGAGCAACTGGTCACCACCAGATCAACGGGTGAGTGACTCCGTGCACCCACATATTTGAAGGCAACTCAGTAGTTCAGTGCTGCGGGGGCACCCAGCACGGGCTGTCTAGCCCTCTGGGATCCTGACGGGAACCCACATTAATGTGCATGCCATCCGGCCAGCAAAAATGTCCAATAAGCCACATTGCAAAATGGGGCGTAACCCCCAGGTAGGGCCAGCTGAGTGTCATTGGAGGGGAAGGTCAGCTCCCTTCCATTGAGGAGAGCAAATTAGTCCACCCTCCTGATGCCATCAGGCCGCAGGGTAGGCCGCGGCAGGCCGCACCATCATGCTGACCCTCACAACCGAGGGTCGGAGAAACCAGAATCTCTCCGCCGGTGCCGCGTTAGTAAAGGGGGGAGGGGAAGGGAGAGGGACCCGCAACTAGTTGTCCCTCTGGCAGTGTCGCACCGCCAGGCTGCCCAGCCCCTCACGCTCACCCGAGGCCCCTGTCACCCCGAGGCCTCCGAGATGCACAGGCTGACAGATGCAGGCCGTAACAATCGCGGTGGCCGCACCCCTTGAATTTGCAGTGGCGGCCCCTCCTGAGTAACTCCTCACCGTGTAGTAAACGCCACCTGCCCTGTTTCAGGTCCTGGGCGTCTCCAGCTGTCGATATTTGGGATTCCTCTGTCAGAGCTTTAGAGCCACGCAGCCATTACGGTCAGCAGCTTGGCCACGCCCCTCCAATTTTATCATGTTAAAAAGAAATTATGCCTGTGCAGTTTTGGATGTTTATTTTCAAATCAATCATCAAGAACCACTGGATCTCATGAAGTTATCAGATACTCATTCTTAAATCCTCCTGAAGTTTTCAGGAATAGTCACACCTTTTGAAGTCATCAGATACTCATTCTTAAATCCTCCTGAAGTCCTCAGGAATCGTCACACCTTTTTAAGTCATCAGATACTCATTTTTAAATCCTCCTGAAGTCATCAGGAACAGTCACACTGTGTGAAGTCATCAGATACTCATTATCAAGTCATCCTCAAATCATCAGACTCAAGTTTCTAAACTTTGCTGATGACTTCAAGAGCTTAATGATGTCTGATGATGTGAAAATGAATTCTACAGTAGTTGGATGATCATCCAGTGACTCTGGGATGGCTTCTAAAGTAATCCTGTTTGACATGGACAGTGCCCCTCTTGCGGGTAGTAAGAGCTATATACATGTGGCCGTGCAACACAATCCTCTATCGAACAAGTCTTCTTTGGCTTATCTGCCTGAAAGGATGAATGGCAGAGTGATGGGAAATGAGAGTGAGCCTTGGAGGTGCGGTTTGTGCATTGATCCATTAATAATGTATTCATATGCTGAATTATCTTACACCCATACGACCCAGATACTGGAAGAGCAGTTTGTAAAAGAAAATTTTTGCATGAAAATGTAATATATTGACAGTTATATAGTTTTCAGAGTACTTTACATATGACATTTGATATGGAAATTACACAAAAGTACAACTGTAGATAGAACTAAAATGTACTACCTTTGGTATGAAAGGTAACCCTGGACATCCAACTACCTTTGATATTTCCCTTATTTCCTTGCAGAGTCCTCATTCAGTCAAGTTTGACCCCCTCCCCCGCAAAGTTGATTGCAAAATTTCAGGGGCCACCCCACAGCACCTACCAGCCCAGCAGGGCACCTTATCCTGTTTCAGTGTAGTGGAGGGAGAACATGTCCCAAAACTCTTTACCTAAGTAATTTTGAGCACCATTTTTGAACTGTTTATAGGAGATGCAGGAGGACCTGTGCAAGACATCTCTTTCAGAGAAGACTGTGTCTTCATCTGGAACTGATTTTATGAACCGTGCCAGTGCTGGCCAATTATCCCTTACTTTTTCGGGACTATAAGAAGATGTCCACCAGTTTATGGTTAGGGCATTGTGCCATTCTTGTTCTCAATTTTTTCTCCACATGGAAATCATTTTTTCTATGTAGTGAAATCCCTTTGCAAAAGTAGCCTTTGGTGATATATGATGTTTGTGCCACTATCACATCCGAAATGTACCTATGTGTTTAGGGTTTGAAAATTACATTAGGAAATTTTGTGAATTCCTCCACATTTATTCCCAATATTCTTAAAGGCCATCTGTCACCACTGCCTAGGATCACCTATTTGTTTTATCATTTTAGAATGGGTAAGATACTGAAAAACCTACCTAGCTAGTTGAAGAGTCACTGGTATAAGTGAAACTTATAGTTGAGAAATTCCAGAATCTTCTTCCTGAGGCTGCAGATATGAGAGTCCAGATTATAAATGACACTGTTTCCTACTGCCAGTGTATTTTATGGTTTGTGAATCTGCCATCAATTACTTCCCCTAATCTCACTAAAATAATCTTTAATTGTGGCTTTGTGGTCCATAGAAGATGGATTGTTTCTTCAACCTATGCACAATATATCACAAATGACTCTGAGTGGAAGTTTCCCTTGGATTCTGAATTCAGTGTACCATACACGTAGGCCTTTTCGTGATCTAGTTTCATTTGATAAAGCCTGAAATAGCTTTCCGTGAAACTGTGTTTCAAGGAATTTGCTACTTTAGGTACAAGAAGTTAGAAGCATGATTAGGTAGTAGGGTAAATAACATTACATATTTAGTGAGGAGAAATCTTCCACTGTGAGATGTGGAGCCTGGAGGTTTGTGGAAAAGAGGTCACTTGAAAATGAAAGTAGCCTCTAAAGAGCACTTAACATAGCTGAAAGACTGAAACCTGAAACCACAATAATTTAACTACAGGCCACATTTAGAAAGGCTCTAAAAACCCATGGGTGTGAGCATACTACCATCATGCATGAGGTCTGGCTGTGTCTGAAAGCAACACCACTAAGCATTGGAAATGTCTTATGACGACTTGCTAACAATGGGCAAAACCCATGTTCACAAAACCATTTCAAGAATTCCCAGCTACATAACTGTGAGCTCAGATTCATTATTTCTTGCATCTCTTTTTGCTTTGTTCTAGGAAGATCACAAATTTGTGAACATCACTTACAGTAACCAAATGTCAATGCTTAACTTCTATAGTTGTATATTTAATAAAGGAAGCTTTTCTTCTGAGTTAAAAGACAGGGCAGACACTTTTGATCATGTAACTGAGAAATGCTATGAAGACAGTTTCCCCTGGGACATTTCCATTTTCAAATCTATTCCTCCCCTGTGCCTGCCTCTGGGTAACTTATTGTCGTTACAAGCTGGAATTTCAGCTCATCTACCATGATAGGCTTTACACAGCTGAGGCCATAATGCAGACGACCTTCTGTCTGCCCCGGAGATTACAGGGGACTACATGGACTATAAAACATGCTGACCTCATATCAACTACCTCTATTGCCTGTTTTTTCTCATAACTGCGGGTTGACTTCTCACTCCCTATATGGATTAAATCACTTTCTACCATCTAGTTCACGTAGTGGACTGCACTTCTCTTTGTGATGGGTGAGACATGCATAGTCAGGCAGCATCACACAGAATCAGAGAGAATCAACAGCATAAACAAAGCATGAAGGTAAACTGAAAGACCAACATATGTGCTCTAAGGTGGGGCACAACACTAGCTAGTCATTAACAACTCACGGACATCATTCTGGAATCCAAGGTAAAAAAAAATATTTTTGGGGTAAATGTACAGATTTTAGGAATTGCAAATTCCTCATTATGATTCTTTGGGAACCGCAATTAGGAAATCACAATTTGTAATGTACAAAGATGTACAACTT
Source organism: Pleurodeles waltl (assembly GCF_031143425.1). Taxonomy (NCBI): domain Eukaryota; kingdom Metazoa; phylum Chordata; class Amphibia; order Caudata; family Salamandridae; genus Pleurodeles; species Pleurodeles waltl. The sequence continues at coordinate 1,710,875,838 of NC_090440.1, forward strand.
CGCAAGCCATAATGGGGTCACAAGACCTACCTCATGAATAAAAATAAAGTAAGTCATAATTTCCGACCATTAGGAATTGCTGCCATCACAGGGATAGTAGCCTTCTGGGATCTGCAGACCACCATGTCTGTGGTTTATTTTTAATAAAGCAATCTTTTTATTTTAAAATGCAATCTATTTTCCTTAAAGGAAAATGGGATGTGTTTCAAAAAATAAAATTTAATGTTTAATTCTCATTTTATAAGAGTAGCTCGTGGTTTCTTGTACCACTGTCTGCTCTTAAAAAATATTTGTTTCAACATTCACAAAAGAGAAGGGGGTCCCATGGGGACGCCTGTCCATTTCCAGATGGTTACCATCATCCTTGAGGTGTCAGTAAAAATTAATGTTTTGCACCCATAATTCGGTTGCAAAACATTCATACATAGCACTGCAATTTGGTATTTGGAAGGGACACCTTAAACACACCTTTTCAAAACACCAAATCACTGAACACAAATTGTGATTCAGTAACATGTTACCAAACTACAATTTGGAATTGTGAATACATACCGATTCGGTATTTGGGGAGGCGTGTTTATGGCGTTTCTTCCAAACACTGAATCAGAATGGGATTGTTGTACATGGCTCTGCTGGGGAATTTTCCTGAAACCTTTTGCTTTTTTCTTCCAGTCTTTGCTGACTTTCTGTGCATGACCAGAGGACTCTGGGCACTTCTCCATTGTCTGGCAGTGGGAAAGTTGGCGCGCCCATCCTACATATGATAGGAAAGGGCAGGTAGGGACATGGTTAAGGTGCTGTACCCAGGACAGCCCTGTCAATCAATCAATCATAGCATTTGAAAGCGCAGCATTATCACACCTAAGGGTATCTGGGTGCTGAGGGTGCTGTGTCTCTGTCGAAAAGACAAGTCTAGAGTCTCCTTCTGAAGTTCGCCAAGGAGGGAGCTGTTCAGAGGTGGAGAGGCAGGCTGTTCCAGGACTTGGCTGCTGTGTAGGAGAAGGAGCAGACTCCATTGGGCCAGTCACAGCTCCCCAGCCAATGCCCTCCTGGCTGCCCTGTGAAATAGGTATACCATATACCCGAGGTGGGTACGGCCCTGACTACTAGGGGGACATGCACTGGGTTTGTCAGCCCCTAGAAGACCCCATTAACCAAGTCCTAGGCCTATGGAAGAGGCCTGCAGAGGTGCTAGCATGCCTGCGCTGAGGATGGCAGTCCGGATGCGGGGCCAATTCTGAGCTGCCTTATGCCTTCCCCAGAGGGTCCCAATGGTGGGAATTGGGGTAGGCGGAGGGCAGGGCGTATATCAAACAGTGTACCCTGTGCGGACAGGGGAGCTCCCCCCTATGGGTGTCCCCTAACTAAAGGGGGGGTCAGCTGCATCCATAAGGGTGAGCTGATCCTCTACTAGAGGTTGTGGGCCATGGACACTGTCCTGCTGTATGGGCAGGAGGGAAGTGTTCGTGCATGTCCTCCCCTGGAGGGGACATGGTGCTGACCAACATGTGTGGTCCCCTCCATGGCAGGCCCCAGGGTGTGCACAGAAGCCATGGGGCCTCTAGAGGTACTGAACCTGGCACATCAGGCCAGTGGGTGCACACTTACACGATGGGGGATTTCATGTATGTTGTGCCTGGCACAGCTTGCCTATAGGGGCACCCTTGCCAAGGACCGCCGGATCATATAGTGAGCCAGGCCCCGGGGGCCTCTCCATGCCCTTGTGCACGTGGGAGTCCATATGTATGGGGAGCTTGACATACCTAGCCTTGAGGTGCCTTCTTGCACCAGGGCGTCATACGCTTAAATGAGACTGGCACAACTTGCCAGTGTGTGCATACTTGCATACCGGTGTGTGAGTGGCGACAAGTATCACTCGTCTGGGTGTGCAGCTTGCACCATGGTGGTTTTCCTATGTGGGTACTGGAGCTGGCATCACCTGCCAAAGTGTGCACATTTGTGCACGGGTACTCTAATATAGGAAGTGAGCCTGATATGGCAGGCCAGTATTGGTGCATGTGCACCTTTGCAGTGGCCTTAACGAAAGTGCCCCACATGCCCCAGAAGGCATGGGTGTGCACCAGGGAATATGTGCCCAGGGAGTGCTGAACACCCATGTGTGTTCATACTATCGGTGAGCTTTGATCTACTCATAAGGTAACATGGGAGAATGAGTCTTATTAAGTCTGGCTGCAATAGTGGATTGCAGACGAGCAGCCTCATGATGTTGAGTATCGTTGGAGTCAGGATGACATACCCCTTCTGATGGTAAAGGTGGTTTTATCATCAATGCCTTAGAAATACCACTTCTGAGAAGTGGACATTTCTAGGTTGTAAAGTGGTTCTGGTGTCTTATAAATAAGGCTTCATTCTACGGGCCACGGGGTGGAGCACATCTGTACATTCCCCTAGCAACTGCTATAAAACTTGGGCACCCAGAATGACAGATCCTTGCCATTTGGGGCCTGGATAGATAGACTGTGGAGAGAGGTTTTTGACATGTAGTCTTTCGGAGCCAGAGCATGGCCTCCCTTAAGATAAAGATCTGCATTTCAGAGCCTCAGGGCAGACAGGAAGGAAATTTAGGGGAGACATTTGTGGTTCGAAGGAGAATCCTTTGAACCACCCCCAACTTCAAAGGAACCATCTAGTATAATAAGGGGTACTCAACGTCTGCAAGGCAGGGTAACCTTTACGCCGATGAGTGACCGGTGCTGCTGGACCACATGGGCATACTGCCAGAGGAATCTGTTGTGCCCAGTAGGATAACTGTCCAAGGAGGGGATTCGTGCTCCCCTTCCTGCTTAGAGACTGGTCTGAGGCTGATTGCCTGCTGCTGGTTAGCATCCCAAAGGATAACTCTCTAAGTGCAGGTTGGATTGCCCCCTGTTCCACCAGCAACAACATCACCGTCAACAATACCTCCACGCCACACTGGACTGACCACCACTGCATGCATTTCACCATCTCCACACCGACCATCCATCTACACACACTTCGAGCCCCAAGCAGAAAATAGAACCAGATCACAGAGGAACAGCTTACCAACACCCTCAGCAAGTCTCCCCCACCCCTCACCACAGACGCTAAGATCTCAGCACGGAACTTCCACCAATGGATCTCTGAATGCGCCAACACCCTAGCACCTCTCTGAAAGACCTCAACTAAACACCACCTAAAGAAGGCCAGCTGGTTCTACCCCGCACTCCAGGTGCACCCGCAGACAGCTAGAGAAAAGATGGAGAAATAGCAAGTCCCCAGAAGTCCACGAAAGACTTTAAGGCCTTCAAAGCTGCCATCAAATCCCACCACCACCTCATCAGAGCCACTAGAAAAGCCGCTCTTCATGACCATATTAGCACCACCGCACACAACACCAAAGAGCTCTTCACCATGGTCAAAGAGTTCGCCAAACCCCAGTTCGAAACAGCAGACATCCCTCCATCTCAAGACCTCTTTGACAGACTAGCCAACTTCTTCCACCAAAAAATCAAAGACAAATATTTAGACAGCTTTGGAACCCAAGACCCTCCATTCTCTCCAACAATCTACAAGCTTCAACCCTCCCAACCGTCACAGATCCTGCACTGCTGGAACACCCTCACCATGGACGAGACCTGCTCCATCATAAGCATAATCCATTCTGGAGCCCCTACAGACCCATGTCCTCACCACATTTTCAACAAAGTCAACACCTCCATTGCACCCAAGCTCCGTCACACCCTCAACTGTTCCATAGATGCAGTGACCTTCACGCCGAGATCCGCCGAGATACACCGAGTTCCACCCACTTCTGAAAAAACCCACGGCCGACCCCCTGGACGTCAAGAACTACCACCCTTATCTCTCTGCTGCCTTTCAAAACCAAGGTCATCGAAAAGGCCATTAAGACACAGTGGCGTAAGCACATTAAGGACAACAACATCCTGGACATCTCCCAATCAGTTTTCAGGAGCAACCACAGCACAGAGACCACCCTTCTCTCCACCACAGATGACATCTGCTCACTCCTCGTCAGTGGCCATACAGCAGCCCTATCCTACTGGCCACCTTCGACATGGTTTTGCACCACACCCTCTGCTCCAGACTCCATGCAGCTGGCATCCATGGAAAAGCCCTACAATGGATACACTCCTTCCTGTCCAGCAGAACACAGAGAGTCAGACTCCCACCTTACCTGTCAAAACCTATGGAGATCAGCTGCAGAGTTCCACAGGGCTCCTCCCTGAGCCCTACACTCTTCAACATCTGCATGGTCCCACTTGCATCCATCATCAGGAACCACGAGCTGCACATCGTCTCTTATGCCGACGACACCCAGCTGATCATCTCACTGACGGAAAACCCCACAACTGCCAAGAATAATTTCCTCAACGGGATGGAAGCTGTTGCCGCCTTGATGAAGGACAGCTGCCTCAAGCTCAAATCTGACAAGATCCTCATACTGGGACCCTCCACATCAGCCTGGGACGACTCCTGGTGGCCTGACACCCTTGGCACCCCCCCACACTTACAACCCACGCAGGCAATCTTGGTTTCATCCTGGATTCATCGCTCATCATGACCTCCCAAGTCAACTCAGTCGCATCCTCCTGTTTTCTCACACTCCGACTTCTCTGTAAGATCTACAAATAGATCACAAAGGACTGCCGCAGAACTGTAACCCAGACTCGACTATGGCAACGTCCTCTACCCCTGCACCACCCAGAAGAACCTGAAGATACTATAGCATATCCAGAACGCCTCCACTTGCTTCCTGTTGACAAAATATCAACTTCAAACTCCTCATCCATGCATACAAGGACCTCCATGACCTAGCACCCACCGATCTCAACCACCGCATGACCTTCTACTCCCCCACCAGACCTCTCCGCTCCACTCAACAGGCACAAGCCACCATACCTGCATACAAAAGACCTCAGATGGAGGAAGATCCTTCGCCTACCTTGCGGCAAAGAGCTGGAACACCTTGCCCTGCACCTCAGGCAGTCACCATTGTTGCCTCAGTTCAGGAAGGACCTTAAAATATGGCTCTTCAACTGAAGCACAGAGGACACATCCCCTCAGTGTCTTGAGACCCTTGCAGGTGAGTAGTTGCACTCTATAAATCCTGATTTGATTTTGATTCCTGAGGAGGTCTCAGGTACTTCAAAGACCTCCTGAGAGGGACTTACATCGACGACCAGTAATATCTGGAGAGTGGTGCCCTCTTGTGCATCTGCATCATATACTGGACTTCACCTGGCAGCAGCAGCATTACCATGGCCTAAGTATTGTGTCTGGAGACCGCAATTGCCTAGTGCAGAGCTTGCCAAGGACTGCCCGCACTTCAAGTGAGTTGCCCTTCATCATGGGGACCTCAACACGCTGAAACATCTTGCTGGTGTGAACAGGATCACCCAGTGCAGGACTCTGCAGGGCCTGCTATTGTTAAGTGTGTCCCATTTCTCTTGGTGAGCCTCGTCTCCAGGCTCATTGTTTGAGGTGCCCTGTTCATTGGTTGCAACCCGGGAGGTAGGGGTGCAACCTGAGTTGTGCTGTACTTGGCCTCAGATGGCAAGGATGAACTTGGTCAGAGTGTGTGAATGGGAAGTCTGATGCGACTACAAGTCATTGTGTATTAGACAGTGTGCCTCATTCCAGAGAGGTAGGGAAACCAAGTTCCAAGTGAGACCGGATGGTCTAGTGCGACTGAAGTCATTGTGTGCTAGGCGCTGTGCCTCCCAGAGCGGTGCACGATTTTCGTCCTTCGCGGGAGAGTCCGGGAATGTCTGGTGTCGTTCAAGTCATCAGGCACCAGTCTGGTGCCTCTGTCCAAGAAGGTACAAACTTGGGAATTGACTTGTGAATGAATATAGGGTCAGGATGGCTCAGATCAGAGAACCCCTGACGTTGTGCCTCCTTTTTGTAGAGGTACAGCACTATGCACTTTTCACATAGGATCGCAACCGTCTAGGGTCACTTGAGTCTTCGTGCCCCAGATGCAGCGTGTCCTGGTACAGGTGCTGCAGTCCTAGTAACTTGTCATGTGCAACTGGAAGTTTTGACGGCAACTCATGTCAACAAGCCCCTACGGCACCTCTCGGTTCCAGAGGTGGTGAAATCGATAATTATTTGGTAACATTGAACTGGCTGGCTGGGCAGGGTGCCTTGGTGTCTAATTGTGGCTCCACTGACCCTCCACCTCTTTTTTGCAAACCTCTGAGTGAACCTCCTCTTGGGAGCCCGAACATCTCCTCCTTAATTGTTTGCCGGCTTTTGCTTTTCCTTTCCCCCACCTTGACCCCGGAACCCTGAGACGTATGACTTTGCTGCAAGTGACCCAGTAACCAGATAAAGGTTGATGCCAACTTTGGTTTATGGAGGGGCAGAATAGCCCAAGCTGGTCAGTGAGTGAGGGGCAGTTTGGAACCCAGGGTTCTTGTAAACACAGGTATCAGGGCACCGCATTACGGTGCCAGGAGTGAGTGCCTATGAGTGAATGTGTGCATGCACCGACTGATACCCATGGCTCCGCACGGCGGCATAGAGTGGATGTGCGAGAGTGAGTGTGGGTGAATGTGAAAGCGCACAGTGGTGCTGCTGGTCATGTTTATCCTTTCAGGGAGTTCTTACAGGTGGCATTGTGTCTTACTAATGCAGCTTTGACTGCAGCGCTACACAAAATTGTTCTAAAGCTTGTATGCACATTTTGCTGCTAACATTGGTAACCAGGGTGCACCCTGAACGTATGTGTTACACTGATTGTGGGGAATTCTATGGTGGTTCTTCTGCTGACAACATTTGCCACCTTATGTGGGTGCAGGGAGGGAATGTAATGTTTTCCTCATGTGTACATACAGTAGTAGTGTTTGACACAGCTAGGGCTCATATCATGACTTCCATTGCAAGTTGGGGCATAGTCCCAGAGTTACATCATAGCCATACAGTGTTGACAAGGTGTTTGTTGAATACAGAATTTTTATACATACACTGTGTGTGAAGCCTCTTTTATGCCACACAGCGTGGTTGTGGCGGGGAAGTGCTGTGTCTTTGCTTTACACATTGCCCCTGTGATAAGCCTGACTGATCAGTGCCAAGCTACCCAAGGGTAAGCACAGGTTATACAGTAAATGTAATCATCCATCCTTAACAGGATGGGTGAGTTCTGCCTCGCTAGGGTCTTTCCTCAGCCAACCAGAACGTGCCCCCTCCAACAGGGATGTATGAATGTTTTGTGACCAAAACGCAGCCACAAAACATTCACACTTTTACACCAACTCAAAGTGGGTGGTAGCCAATTCACAAATGGGAACGGGCTTTAGAAACTTTCCATTTTAGATTTTTAAATAAATGTGTTGTATTAAATAAATTATTGCTTTATTTAAAAGCAATCACAGACATAGTGGTCTGCTGACCCCAGCAGGCCACCATTCCTGTGAGGGCAGCAAATCCACATCGGTCACAAAAATGTGACCTACCTCATTTTTGTTCAAGAGGTAAATCTGTTTGTGACGCACTATGAATCACTAATGGGTCAGACTTTTGTACATTGGTAATAGAGATTACAAAAAAGCGATCCACATATTCGCTATTTGGTAATCACCATTACTAACCTTCCTACATATAGCTCTACACTCTCACTAAAAAAAACAATGGCTAAAATGATGATATAGTTCGGTGTTGGAATGAAACACAAGCTAATGCTACAAAACTCAAAAACATTGAAGCACATGGGTTATAACGCAGTGAACCAGCAATAACTTGAGCGTATATCGTGCACTGTTTATGATATCACATATTACATTATTATGTCATGTTACATGACATCATTGATGACATCACTGAATAATTATGTTGTTGAAATTACTAATGAGATCAACTAATGATTCTGACGGTGTGCTAAAGGCTTTCTGAATGAGGAGTAATACAACAACCTTAATCAATAGTTGGACTCTTATAAACTTGTCTATGAGCGTTTGAAAGATGCAAAAGAAATTGGATATTTCAGAAGTGAAGAACTTTTGATGGATGTCATTGTCATTTTACTATTAACGCAAAGGATGAGTGCAGTTGGGGAAGATAATTTACAGGGACCTGACCACCACACATCATTGAAAGGTATACGCTTTAGTCAACCTTTGTCGTGAAGGTCTGAAGCCTGAGCAAGTGGCATGTTTGGTGATCATGCAGGGGTGAAAAAAGAACAGTCGCTGAACAATATTTTTTACACCTGTCAAGTATTCCTGCCATTCTGAAATCCAAAGTCCGGCATGGATCCAGAACACCAAAAACCTTAGTTCAATTAAAATTTCTAATGAATTAATGCATTATCTGTCTATTACCATACAAATTGTCTCTGATTCATATATTCTCAAGAAGAATATAGTTTTCTCAGCCTAGTGGGCAAACTCACTGAACTGAAATATACAGTAAAATTCAATAATATCCATTTCTGCAGCTTGAAATCGGAACCTCAAAAACATAGTATTTTCATTTATAAGAAAATATGTAAGGAGTCCTCAGTGGTCCAACAACCCAATATTTTGATATATGAGCCTAATAGAGCGGGTAACTACATGCATCTAAATTAAAGTTCCCATTCCCCTCTGTCCTTTTTCTTCTGAACTCTGTATAGGCTTAATATCTTCCAATCCATTAACTGTTCATCAAGCTTATCCACAAATTGCCTGGCTACAGGGTAATTAATATCCTGGTGGTTAATGACACATAAGCATTCCAGAATCCTAATCATGCAACTGATCAAATGTTTTATCTCAAAAGATGTTACAATATTTGTTGGGAATTAATTTGCACTTTATGTATCCAAAATAACATAAGATGGAGCATTTCCTTTACAGGTATGCTTTAAACAAAGTTGACAAACCTTTTTCACCCTGCTGGAGGTAAGAGATAAGGAAATCATAAATCATCAAAACATTTCACATTTACAGTATGATCAATATGGCCACACAGGGAAAACCCAAGACGGAACAAACTTAAAGGGTTTTATTACAAACGAATGCACAGGTTAGTATAAACAAGTCTCAAGACCAAATGATGAAGATACAAAATCACCCTGGGGTTTCCCAGTCGATGGAGAAAGCGAAGATTAATCAACATACCAAGCACTCGATTTGTGCAATACAAAATAACAAAAGGACTACTTGGTGGTCAGAAAACAACCGCTGACCAGCCTACCTTAACATTAAGACAAACAAAGTACATCAAGGTTAATATAAAAACAAAGGTAAATCGCTACAATGACAGATCACTAACTGACATGTGTTGGGTTAACATACTGTATTTGAGGACATAAAGGAAAAATAGGACAAAAAGTATTTGGGAAAGCGACATCTGGGCCAAATGGAGACAAACTAAAGTTGGTAAAAAGTAAGTAAAAATAAAAAGTGTCAGCATTTAGAAGCTCAATCAAGAGTCTTCTCAATCAGGGCCAAAACTCAAAATCTCCTCTAACAGCATGTTAGGAAGGGTGAGAAACAAGGACATTGAGGTCCGTCTCGCTTAGAGTCCAAACAGAAGTCACCAGCAGTATTGACAAGGGGCAAAGGGGTCAGCAAAGTCTCTGGTCAGACAACAAAGGGAAGATGCATGAAGAAAGTCAAAAGTGGGACTGACTCATATCCATCAGGGAACAATAAACTAAAGTCCAAAGAAAGTTCTGATTCATCAAATTGTTCATGCCAAGGAAATCAAAAGATTCCATTATCCAATCAAAGTTCATCACATGTTTTCCATCTGTAACATCTAGAAAGATTCCCATTAACAACATGTGATAGGTATCCATTGTCCTCTCCTGCACGGATTTGAAACAATTGTATATATCCATGTCTATAGTTTCTCCATGTTCCAGATTCAAGGTTACTTTCTCAGGCTCAAAATATGTACAAAACAGTAGAACATCTATAATCAAACTAACACTTCATGAGAACAGATTCTAAAAGGAATGATGCATCAGCAAAAGGGAAAACAGGTTTCCCACGTTTTTCTGAAAAGTCAGAGGCCCCACAAATCACTATAGCTAAGCTGAGCAGAGTTTAATGGCATACTTTATTTAATTCAACTAAAACACATAAACATAAAACTTAAGCTCTTCTCATTAATAATTATCAATCATTATCCATATTACTGTTGATTAGCACTGAAAAATAACATGTAAAATCATGACGTTAAGTGTAACAGCATTAATCAATCTTTAACATATGGCATTCATTATTAACTGCAAGAAATTCAGTATTGTTTTGATAAATTCTGTTTCATAACGTCATAAAGTATCATATGAAATCAAAACAAATTATTATACTAGACTTAAAGATACCCCACAACATGATGTAAAATGACTAATCTACAGTGAATGCAGATCAATATGGACTTTTCAGTGCACTACTTTACAGCTTAAATTTTAGACATTAATACGTTATAATTGAAAGTGCGGTCACACTTAGATCATTACTGCGCGATCACAGTAGCAGCCTTGTCTCTGCTGCATCACATATTATGCATCTCTTACATGTAAAGAAAATCTTTAGTACCTTTTCTGTGAGCCAATTGTCTCCATCCACAAATAGAGCCTCCTGTTCAACCTACCTCCTATTGATTGTACCCTCTTGTATCCAAACAAAAAGATGAAGACTACATGTCTTCAATTGCTAAATCCAAATTAAGTACATTACATAATAGTTGAGAACATTTCCCATTATCATTTGTGTATTTTGTGGCAAGTCTAAATGTAGGTCCTTAACCCATGAATGGCCAATATGTTTATTGTATAAACCATGCCCTCGGTCTCTTGTGTCTCTGTTTCCAATTACACATCTAGTTACAGCGACCTAAGACAGGATAAGAATCCCACTATATTCACTCACTGACAACACCTAGATGGTGCCCATCTAAGCCACACTTGAATTGACAACACTCACAACCATGCACTACTCAAATATGTTGCGTGTTGCATGTCTGCTGATGTGTTTCTGAACTTTAGCTGTAATAGCTTATAAATGCAACTACAATACAATATATTGATATTTCTACTAAAACGATTATCGTCTATGTGTGCACTAAATCATTGAAAGGATCATGAAACTTCTATTGCAGAGAACGCTATACTTAGGTGCTCTCTAGACAAATCTGAACCTCAGACGTGTGCGGTAAAAAAGCTTGTATTTACAGTTATGATTAGTTTTAATAATGTTTCCAAGCATGAGAGCGAAGATCTATACTGAGAATACACGTGACTACCTCAATCTGGGCTTGGCCATATGTATTTGTGTTTTTAGCACACAATGGTTTCTAGTGAATCTTAGAGGCCGAGTATGAAATGTCATGTTTCCTTACAATTAGCGAAGTTGCTAACTTCATTTGCAAGTGCGTTGTTAGGATTTTACGTTAGCATTACTAACAGGAGTGATAGGTAGAGAGGGAGCTGGGTAGATATTGAGGCATCAATGGTAGGAGACACATTAGTATTGTATTTGAAAATACATAAGGAGCAGTTTTAACAGTGAATGGATTGTGGTTTTCTCAGTGGGGGTTTCAACAGACTTGTAGGGGGCAATGTGCTGTTTGCAACTAGTATTTGACAGTGCCATGTCAGACTACTACAGAGATTGACTAGTAGGTTATTTGCAATAGAGACCAAGTGTATCTGTTGCATGCTTAGTTTGGTGTATTTTTGTATCATGACCTATGTGCAGTACTTTGTACTATGTGTGGTATGGTATGTCTTTCTTTCATTAGTTGGGTTATCCTGTGGTGTCCTATTTGCTCATTAATAACGCTCAATAACCGAAGACGTCTGTGATGACTTAGGCTAGTGGGCTAGTCATGTGATATTTGCATTCTAAATTCATTGCACTACAATGGGTGATGTTATTCCTAACTAGAATAACTTAATGGGCAGTACCATTTTGCAGAGAGCATGCCATAATGAAGATGAATCTCTATAAATGATGACTATCACACCACTCTCCCACCATGTCTATTTCAAAGATGTTTGTATGTGAGGACTAGTTCACAGAAGAGGAGGGCAGTGATTGAGGCAAGGTATGTTGTGTATGTATGGCGCCGTGATATTGTCTGACATTTTAGGTGTGTTTTCGTTCACAGGAAGATATAGTAAAATTATCTGATGACCTCAAATCTGTTTTTCAATTGTTTTTACTAGGATAAATGCAATCCCAAAAGTAACAAGCATTTGCAATGCAATGGGTCTTTCATTTGCTCGAGTTAAAGCTATTAGCGCTGTAAATTCCTAACTAGACTTTTCTTGCCACATAAATTGAAAATGAAAAGTAAAACAGTTGACATAAGCGAGCCCATTCAAAGCGCCATGGCCCCCATGAGCATGAGTGCGACGGAGAAGCACAAAAAGAAGTTCGCTCACAGTCAAACAAATTGGCAATCGTGCAATTATCCATGTAACAGGGGCAGTCTACAAGAGGGTAACAAAACCGCCCCAAGGATGGACAAACATAAAGCATTTACCAATGAGGATAAAGGAAAGCACATGAATGGGTGAAAGTGATGGTCATGCGGTGGGCATGGTTAAAAGCCCACAATACTTAACAACTGGTCAAAGCGCTTTCACGCTCGACCTAAAAATATATAAAACCACCAAGTACATCAAGACTTAGTGGAGTCGTAAGTAAACACGTTTTATTTTATTGTGAACGTTTGGAGGGAGAGTTTGGGAAGGTAAGATTGCTGCAAATGAGAAACCCTCTAAGGCAGTGGTCTTCAAACTTTTTAATGACGCACCCCCCAGTTGAATAATAAAAATCATTGGGCCCCCCCTCAGAACTTTTCACAATTATTTTAGAAAGATGGCAATGTTTAAATATGTCTAAACCTATTTAAACACTGCAGTTAAGTACTGTTACCTTTTTAAAACTGCAATAACATGCTTCTGCTTAAAACAAAGGCATGTTATCTGTATAATATTTCTTTTGGCCAGAGTTTGGCGCCCCCCCTGGGATCACTTGAGGCCCCCCTAGGGGGGGGCCGCCCCCCAGTTTGAAGACCTCTGCTCTAAGGTCTATAAATATCAGACTCCAGGTCGCAGGCTTCTGTGATGTAACTTCCAAGGTTCAGTTTCTTACATTTCACTTTGATAATATTGTATAGGTGGGGATGCAAGTTCCTTGTTTACTGTCGTCAGATTTCTAGCTCTAGGTTCTGTGCTCATTTACTGAAACGCTGATTCAAGACTGCAGTTTGATGGTATTATGCTGAATGCTTAAATGTTGACACGAGCACATTTTAGGTTGGAAGTTCCTTGCAGTAGGGTGGGTAAAAGTAGATTCCAGGCTGTAGGTTGTTTGGCTTAATGTTGTCTAGGTATATCTGCACTTGTCAGAAAATCTAAACGTGGGAGCAGCATTAAATCAACAGCAACGGGACAATATGCAAAGATTTAGTAACTCCATAGCAATTGCCCAAAAGTTGTTATGAAAGAATCAGATTCTAATTGAAGAGCCTTTTTGAGAAGGATTAGAAATGCTGAAACTGCCCTTAGTTTCAGTGAGAATTAATTTAAAAAATAGCTTGTAACCCAGAGTGCCAGGTATTGTCAAGTACGTTTTCTTGGTGGTTAAATATAAGTTTTAAATTTGGTGCACTGCTGCTCAGTTTGTGGCGAAAGCTGTGTGTCAATTTCCTCCAATTGGCACGATAAAGCGGTCCCTTTAAGAAGGCATGCTATTTCTTCAAAGCAGCCAAAATATACTGTTTTTTTATTACTTAGTTATATCAAGCAGTCATAGCTCGCGCTGGTCAGACCTGATTGTCACCTGTTCGCGGCCTTTGAGACTGCTAAACCAATGCATATTATTTTTTAATTTGTCCAAAGTGTCTCCTTTCTTTACCTGTGGTCATCTGTGAGACTCGGGTCACACTTTCTAAAATGGGTACACTGACACGTAAATATCTATCTCGTAAAAAGAGGCTATATATTTTCTCTGTGCAGCTCTCTGAAATACATGTTAGGTGAAATGTAGCATTATATAAAACTCCGAAATAAATAAGTACAGTGTTTCATCTCAGACCTCGCTCCACCAGTGAACTGCAGGCTGATGTTCGTTGCATCACATTTCTATTAGGATTATAGAGATCCAAATTAGATGTCTGCACCTTCAGTATTATCCATCCAATCCCTCTGGTACACGAGAATGAGAATCTTCCAGAATGAGGTGCCCTGCTCTGCTACATTGCTCTCAAAGTAAAGGGCAACAATTAAACGTTCTCCTTTACTCCTTTACTCTCCTTACATCACAAAAAGTTAACAACACAGGTTATTAAATCACACAATGACCTAAAATACAAAAGATGTTTAGTGCGGTGAAGACCATTCTTTGTAGAATTAAAACATCCAGAATACACCAGGATGGTTCGCTTTTCATTATGGTGTGAAAAGTGCGGTGCACACCTGACCTATTGAATAATTGCTGGAGAGAAAAGAGACAAGAGAGACTTCGGATAGGGATAATCCATACAATTTATAATTCAATTATATACTCTACACACGTTATAAATAAATTGATAAACTCCATAGGAGACATGATTCACTAGTAGAACCTATACAAAATATAGCTAAGGCATCTGATGGAGTGGAAGGTGATGGTGACTTTCGAATCTAGAGAGTCTCAAAAGAACAGTAGACAAAGCCAAGACCATTAATTACACAATTCTAATGCGAACTTAAAGTATAAGAGTAGCACGGTTCAAACCTTCAACAGATGACGTACCCTCTAAAAGAAAACATAAGGTGGCATAGAGAAAAGCATATTCCTTCATGCATTGGTGTCAGCAGATCGACAGCATTAGGTGAATTGTTTATTGCACTTAATGAACTTCGAGGTGTAGACTTCCTTGTTTCATGTCACTTGTTCTTTGGTTGAATGCGAGTAACTATAGATTTCAAGCTGAAAGTTTCTGGATTAATTCTGGGACCATCAGTTTCTACCTGGCTTCAGGCTCCTTAAGCTAATGTTGATTATCGCAGCATCAAGGCTTTGCAGCACAGGCGGGATAATGTATTTTACCACAATATGCCAGCGTGAGTGTTGGGAAATCTGAAGCTCACCTCTCCCAGTCTTACTGACCAAGTTATGCCCCTTCCTGATTTTCTACCCCACTTTCCTCCACCCATGATCAGCTGTACCACAGGGTAATTTGTACCACAGGGTATTTTGTACCACAGGGTCATTTGTAGACAGCAGCCCTACCCTTTGCCTCTCTCAATCTTACACAGAACCACGCAGGGAAGGACAGTTAAGGACATATTGACGGCTAAGTGCACTTCTCCCCATGTCCTAAGGCCAGCAGGCTTCTTGGAACAAGGAGGTGTTGTGTCCTAACCAATGGCCAACTTCACTGCGTGCTGAAACACTCACAGACCAAGCATTCTCCAACTCTCTCTACACACCCAGTGTCAGGTCGTGCCAGATCACCATACTCCCGGAGTGTCAATCAAAGGGCCTGTCTCCTAAGAGAACGGAGCACATCAAAAGACACAGGGCCTCATTCTGACCCTGGCGGTCCTAAACCGCCAGGGCTGCGGGCAACGGAAGCACCGCCAACAGGCTGGCGGTGCTTCAGTGCCCATTCTGACCGCAGCGGTAAAGCCGCAGTCAGAAAAGGGGATCCGGCGGTTTCCCGCCGGAATACCCCTGGCAGGGCTGAACCTCCATGGTGGCGCTGCAAGCAGCGCCGCCATGGGGATTCCGACCCCCTTCCTGCCACCCTGTTTCTGGCGGTTTTTACCGCCAGGAACAGGATGGCGGGAACGGGTGTCGTGGGGCCCCTGGGGGCCTCAGCATGATTTTCACTGTCTGCTTAGCAGACAGTGAAAATCGCGACGGGTGCAACTGCACCCGTCGCACCCCTGCAACACCGCCGGCTCCATTCGGAGCCGGCTTCTATGTTGCAGGGGCTTTCCCGCTGGGCCGGCGGGCGCTCCTTTGGCGGGCGCCCGCCGGCCCAGTGGGAAAGCCAGAATGGCCGCTGCGGTCTTTTGACCGCAGAGCGGCCAAATGGCGGTGACCGCATGGCGGGCGGCTACCGCCGCCCGCCGCGGTCAGAATGACCGCCACAGTGTGACAGATAAATACAGGAAGCTCGGGTTTTAGAGCCACAGAGGGGACAGACAGGATGTCATCACTTCTATTCATCAAAACCTTCTATTCAGTACCCCATCACCAAAAGGAAGAAACCCCTCAGAGCCGTACCCTCCTTTTTTACCAACTGCACTATACCATCAAACCTCTGCTTTTCTCCATTTCACTCAACTTTATTCGTAGCCTGAGGACAGCCTTCAACCAGGATTACCCTGTATGCATTTTTACCCCAACTGTTCCATCTCCTCCCCCTTAAGTCTCTCCCTCTATTTGCTCTTCAAATTCAAAGACAATGCAGATGCTGCTCCTCCAAAAGTGAATATGAATTGCCACTGAACAACTAAGCACTACTAAACCTTAAAGGAGCATGACGTTCAACACACAGAGTAAGTAAACATGGCTGTTCTACTCAGAAAGCTGTCACAAAAACCAGCAAAATACTTGCAGCTCAAGATAGGAACCCTGGATTTCAGATGTAGTGTGTCAATGTCTATCAGTGTGCACGGAGGCACGCCTTTTCATATACCTCATTGTCTCTGAATATGTGTCAACACGTATGCCTTCATATGTACTTGTGTGTGAGTGTGTGTGTGTCTGTTTGCATGGCAGTGCGTGTATGCATGTAGGTGTATGCATGCCTGTCTGCCTGTAGTACAGCATGGCTCTCTGGGAATCTACCTGTATGTGTATCTGTATAATATCTGTATATCTGCAGATCTGCGGAACGGGTGTGTTGTATCAGTGTGCATTTTTTATATCCGGTGGTAACTAGGTCCTGACTATAACTACCTACTGGCGATTGCCTGTAGGTAGTTATAGTCAGGACCTAGTTACCACCGGAAGAGCATTTTTTGTTTTGCCAATAACTTTGGGGCGGCTCGACGATTCTTCATGAAATTATCAAAACATACTTCAGTGGGTTCAGCTACAGTTGTTAACGTTTTGGGGTGATCCGTCAAGGTTTGATCCGTCAAGCAGGGGATGAGAAAAAGGGGGGCCCAAAACCTGTTTTCCCTATACATTTTCCCATAGGAATTTTAAACACAACTGCAGCCCAAACTGTTGTGCGTAATTACAACAAATTTGGAAGAAAGGTAGCTCTTGGTCCAGAAAGTGTGCTTTTTGTCATCTTTTGTAAATCCGTTCAGTAGTTTTTTAAGGTATTAGAGATTAAAAAATATAGATATTTAGGCATGCGGATCCTTTGCAGAGCCAACTACCCAGTGAAGATATCTGATTGGCTGCCAACACTTCAATAAGGAAGTGTTGGCAGTCATCTTGGGACTCGGCTTCAGCCTAGCCCCACAAAAAAAAGTACAAGAAAAAGAAAAGGGGCTAGGGTAGGGTCATCCTGAGCCACTATCATTGGTCTAGGGGTCCCTCACAGACCCCACCAGGGCTTAAAAGCATTTTTTTTAAAATAAATCTCAGAAAAATCTGTGAATCTAGATCCATGGATTTTTCCGAGATTTAAAAAAAAAGAAGAGCGGTCTACTGCCCTTTTCTTTTATTGGGCCCACTGTGTGGACATTGGGGGATTTTAAAAATAGGGGGCACAAAGGGCCACCCTCCTAAGGCTTCTATTAGCCCCAGGTCTAATATGCATAAATATGCCGGGGACGCCCGTGCCCATACAGCCTCTCCCACAGCCCCAGGGATCGCCACTTCCCCAGGGCTAAAAATAATATGTATGTGGGGGCCCGTGCAGCTCCTCTGCAGCCCTCAATTAAGGGGCAGCCACGCGGCCTCACTGCAGCCCCAGGCACCGCCACTTTCCTGGGGCTGAAATGACATGATGAAGGGGTCAGTTACGGATCCCCAGCGCTGGTGACCGCCACCTCCCTGTGGCTAAATTAAAGGTTGAAGGGGGGCCATGCCCCCCACATGAAGCCAATAATGGCCCTGAGGACTGCCCCCCCAGGGCCTGCTCCTGCTATGTCCTGGGGTACCCACCCCTGGGACATGGCTGTTTGCTCTGACTTGGCAAGAGCTTTAATAGCAGGTATGTGGGCAGGGGAATAGATAAAACTATTACTCTTGCACATAGGGGGCTGCATGTTTAGCAGCTCTATGTGTCAAAAGCAATGCCAGCTTCTGCAGGAGGCGGGGAGCCAGCTGAAACAGTAGGGGCCTTGTGGCTTCCCCCGCAGTCTCATTTCACATTGGGTGCCCAGGGAAACAACCAGGAGAGATGGCCGGGCCCCAGCGGATAGGGTCGTGGGGGCTGAAATCATCCCGGGGAGGGGGGCCATGCAGGCCTCCCTCCTCTATTTAGTGAACGCCAAGCCCTGGGGGTGGGGGACCCTGGGCTGAGATTGTCCCGGGAAGGGGAGCCATGTTGCTACCCCTCCGCTACTTAGTTAAAGCCAGGCCCTGGGTCCCCTAGTGCCAGATCTGCTGGGGTTGGGCACGTGGCCCCCTCCTCCTTTTATTGGTGGCCTCCTCCTTTTATTTATGGCCGGGCCCCTGGGGATGGGGTTTCCATGGCTGAAATCACCTTGGGGAGGGAGCCGAGTGGCCCCCCCTCCCCTGTTAAATGAAAGCTGGGCCCCAGGAGATGGGGGCCACAGGGCCAAAATCGCCCCCCCTCTCCTAGAGTCCATGAGTCTCTATTTAAATTACTACAAGTATGCAAATGTGCAAATCCCCTCAACGCTCCACCTACTTTGCCCGGCACTGTCCACCTTAGTAGTATGCAAGGGTCCTCCTGCCTTTTACCAGGCTGATATACAGCTTACCAACAGGCCCCCCATTTACCACCGATTTTGGTAGCGCGTTCTTGACACCGAGAAATATGAGGACCTACATCAAATAGATAAGAGGAGTACCTGCCATGGTGAAGATGTATGTCTTTGTAGTCTTGTTGGCCTCTCTATTGCAGGATTCATGTTATCACAGAATTCTGGTGAAAGACGTACAAGGAACTATCACATTGCTAAACGCACACAATGTTCCCTGGAGACATTTCATCATGGTCCATTACACAGCTGTAGTGTAGAATTTACACTGGCCATTTACCCAACAAGGTAGCACTTACTAACTAACCAGTGGAAAGTATTTTAGTTGGATAGGCATTTCGTGCAAAACTGTGGAATCTTGTTGGATAAATGGGCAGGTGCGGTTTCTTTGTTGCCTGTTCACTCATGCACCTACTGACACACCCACACAGACACTCACAGACCCACTCAGACTCACACACCCACTCACACCCACTCACAGACCCACTCAGAGAATTGTGCCCTTACTCACAGACACACTCAGAAACTCACGCATTCACTCACAGACGCACTCAGAGACTCGAGCATTCAGTCACAGACCCACTCAGAAACTTATGCAATCACTCACAGA